>NW_026694084.1:34917500-35517500 GCF_021218885.2 Marmota monax | reverse complement strand
AAGCAAGAGCAATGGCAACATTTTATTATTTAAAAACATGATTACCTGTATCATTTTGGTCACTGTGCCAATAGGGATAAGAAGATGATTCACATTATCAAAATATTAATGACTGTGATTACCCAAGGGTGGAAAAAGGAACACAAAACGTGACAGAAGTTTGACACAAAATGACAATTACCATAAGATGAATTTCAATACCACTCCCTAACCAGCATTATAAAAGTATTTCTTGAACTGAAATGTCTTTCTGCAAGCTATTTGCTTTTATATTCCCTTATAATATCTAAAGCTTGGTAAAAGTAAAAAAAAAAAAAAAAGATGTTTTGTAATTTTTTTTGGTGGTTTAAAAAAAATGCCCAACCCACAAATAGATCTAGGCCCTGAAATGATAAGCATAAAAATTGTAGAATTAACTCAGAAGTCTGTGAAGCTTTGCAATAAGCTGATGTAATGAACCAAAATGACCTTCTTTATATTCTATCATTCCTCCCAAGATGCTAATATTCTAGATCTATGTGTAAATGTTACATAGTCCCTGTCATTAAGTAGATATTTGCTCCTGGATGATGAAAAGGTACATTCTTTTTTTTCTCTCAAGTTTAATTTGATTCTTTTGCAACCGCAGTCAATGAGGAGTAGTCTGTGAAGATGGCTGTTGCTGGGTGTTTTTATGAATGTGACATCTTGTTATATGGAAAAAAATAGGAGCTTTAACAGTATAGACTCAGAAGGGAACACAGTAAAGGACATTTCTCAGACTATAGCATTTATTAGCAAAACTCACAGATTCTTATTGCTTCAAAAGCTGTACATTTCATTCTCTGGTTCTCTGTGGTCATTTACAAGACTTTGGTGTTAGTCAGCTTTTCATCTCTGTGACCAAAATCCTGACGAGAACCACTTAGGGGGGAAAGGTTCATTTTGGCTCATGGTTCTGGTGCATGGTTAGATGACTCCATTGCTCTGAGACAGGTGAGGCAGGACACCGTGCTGGAAGGGTGTGGCAGAGGAGAGCTGGGAAGCAGAGAGCCAGAGGGAGGGCAGGGGAGGACCAGGCCAGGGACAGATATAGTTCCCAAGGTCAGGCCTCTGGTGACCTACTTCCTCCAACAGCATCCCACCTGTCTATAGTTACCACACAGTAGTACATTCAGATTATTAATCCATCAAATGGATTAATCTACTGATGAAGTTACAGCTCTCATAATCATTTTACCTCTGATATTCCTGCATTGTCTAACACATGAGCTTTTCAGGGGGCCTTAAAGATTCAAACTGTAACAGCTTCTTTTAAATGTTTCTAATGTTCATAAACATATATATCTAGGCACTTAAGTATAATCTGCCATTCTTAGTGCCTAGGATGGTAAGTCCATCCTGACCTCATCACAAGGAAGTGGCTTAATGTTCAATACAAAGTTATTATAGTGGGTGATAACTGCATGTTTTCTATATGTTCCCTTGAGTTAGTGACCAATGCTACAAAAGAAAATTGTCAGCTCTAGTTTTTTCTTTTTCCTTAGTGTGTCTGAGGTAATGCCATGTGTTTAGTCTAAACGGCCTCATTGTCTTCTAGAGCACATTTAGAATTGGATTGAGCCTGCATGACTGAGTCCCAGACATGAGCACATACATGTGCAGAAGTCATGACGAACATTCCTAGACTCACACCTCCTTTTCCATGAAATTCTCTGTGCTCCCTTTTTCTCTTCCATGAAAACTTTCAAGACAGTTGAAGACAGTTAAACAGCAAATGGATGAAGCCTGGATACAGGGATGAGGGCAGGAACAGAGCTCCTCTCTGCTGTATTGGACTCGGAGATGAACATGCAAAGTAATTTTTGTACTAAACTCCTGAATTGTTTTGTTAGTCTGTCCTCCATCCTGATGATTTAATATTGCCACCTCCTCTTGTTTGTATTATGTGCAGAACAATTTCACTACACCTAGTTAAAAAGTGGTCAGGGAGCTGCTTTGAGTGACAGCCTTTCAGTTTTAAGTGCATAAAAAAGCTGACCATACATGAAGGTGTTGGAGTCACCTTGGTCAGAGATGGTATATTGGCATGTCACTTCACCAAGAAACTGCCAGCCTCTGAGCTCCTTTCTCTTCAGTATCCTAGGGCATAGATGCTGAACTCTGCAGCTACCTACAGGAATGGTAAATTAAAGACCTTGAAGGTGAGTCGCCAATGCTTGAAGAAATCACAGCAGAAGTTATCTCTGCTGAAGGTTTAGTTTTTCTGTTACAAGTGTTTTACCAGTTGAAAGAAACGCAGCTTCTTTTGTGTAAGTGACAGGTAGCTAGGATGATTGTGCTTTCTTTTGGAAAACTCATGGAGAAAATGCAAATCCTCATGGCCTGGAAATGGGAAATAAGCTAAATATAAAGATATGGTCATAAGTCTTAGCAGCCACAAATAGATACAACTTCCTATACTAGCCTTGCCTAATCCTTCACTCATGTTCTCATAATGCCCCATAACTTGGAGTCCCCCCCAAGAACACCATGGGTTGCCTACCTCAGAATCTGGACTCACGATATTCTCTCTGCCCTCATTGTCTCCAATCCAGCCTATCCAGTGGGGCCTACTTGTCCTTCACCACCCAACTTTGATATTATCTCTTTCAGGAAATCTCTGATCCCTGAACTAAAGAAGTTTCTCTGTTTGTGTTCCCACAGTAGCTGTATTTAACCCCTACCACAAAAATCATCAACCTGCATGGTAAATACTTATTTATATCTTCCATCAGGCTAAAAACCTGGAGTACAGGGTTCCTGGTTTATTTATCTATGCACTCCAGGACTGACAATTATGGCATATTGGAAGTTCTCAGTAAGTTCTTACTAATTTCTTTTTAGTTCTGGGGATTGAACCCAGGAGTGCTATACTCCTAAACTACATCCCAATCCTATTTTATTTTGAAACTCTTGCTGAGTTTCAGAGGCTGGCCTTGAAGTTGCCATCCTCCTGCCTTTGAGTTGCTGGGATTACAGGCATGTACCATTGTGTATAGCCTTACTGAATTTAATTGAATTGACTAAAGAATAGAAAAATTTAAATGTTATCTATAATCTGTGGACAAGGTAAAATACAGGATGAGAGAATGGGAAAGGAGAGTACATGGGTACAGATGTCAGTTTCCTATTGTATACTGTAGAGGTCTCAGCTTGACTCCAAACAATAGCCCTATATACTCTGATGTGAATATATGCGGTTATGTTTAAAGGCCACTTCGACACACCCACAAGCATTCTATTGTGATGAACTACGAATTTCTTGGGGGAAGACATCTTTCAGAGCAGAGACAGAGTTTGGACAAAGGATTTTGTCTGGAATACTTTGGTTTACATGAAAGTGCAGGGTCATTTGAATCATGCCCAGTGTCTGCCACTCAGCTTGTTCAGGGCCCAGTTGTTATACCTGGCCTGTTCCTATGGAGAGGGGACTGAGAGTAAAACCTAAAAGAACCATCCCTGCAAAAGCACAGAAGATGCAAATCCCTGAGGCAGGACTACTCTAGGGAGATTCCAAGGCAGGTTAGAATTTTCCAGAAGGCAGCACAGTCTCATCCATCTGGGAATTAGCTACATTAGCTTCTCTCTCAAGTGAAGAAGTGGTAGCAGATGTCCCTCTTTGGTGGGTGATAACAAAACCACAGGCATGGAAGGCAACTTCATGATGGTTTCATGGTTGATGACAAGAAGACACAGTCAAAGCAGGGGACTGGGAGAGAAGAACATGGTGGGTCCCCAGGGGCGGGGCCCAGAGGATTTGTTTGCAAATGTGCCAGACATCCTCAGTGACCCCAGGAATGTTTTGTGGGGAAGACTTTAACTTAGATGGGAGTCTCATAATAGTTTGTGAAGAGGAAGCAGAAATATACTGTTTTATCAATGTTAAGAAAATTTCATTTTAACTGTTATATTGACATGGCCGGGGGAAATCTTGGTTACATTTTAACTAAGAGCACTGCATTTTTAATCAGCGAGTTCAAGTTTACTTGAAGTCGAATTGGGGATATTGCAACCACTAGAAATGATTTTAAATGATTCAAGAAGCTTGGGGGGAAGGTGGTCAGAGTGCAGGAAAGGAGCAATTTCAGTCCGTTCTCCTGAAAGGAGAGAGGGTGGTGTGGCATGGTGTGGATCCATGGGAGTGTCATAGTGTGAAACAAACAAACCAAACCTCTCTCCAGAAATCAATCCCTAAGCAGACATAAGAGCACAAGGTTTTGGGTGAAAAACTGCAAGGCTTTGCAAAGAATCGATAACATCAAACCGGTCTGTTTTCTTTCTGTGGCAGAGGGATGGAAAAATTGAAACAGCATATTTTGACTTTATCGAGGCCTTTGATTTTTCTCAATGAGAATTTCTCTTCCACAAGGAGGGTAATTCACCAGATATTCTTGGAATGTCTAGTACACTCAGAGGTTATTGTGATAACCATTTTCTCATCTGTGAGAAATGGAGACTCTTGTGCATGCAGAAAGACATGGACACAAGGAACTAAAAAAACAAAACAAAACAAAACAGGCTTTAATTCAATCAAAGTAAAAACTAAACTAATCCAATTAACTAAAACAGGCTTTACCCCAAATATGTGTGAAGGACCATGGTTGCATACATCTAGAGCCCCCCCCCCCACCTTAGAACTCTTCAAGGTAGTTTGAGCAAACGCCATTAAATAAAGAGAAGCTGCAGAAATAGCTGAAAATCTGATCAGAGATAAGGAATTGAGAGGTGGGAGAAAAGCATTTGCCTCTGCTACTTAGCACACTCACACAAATATGAGCCTGAGCCAAAATCTCCCTGGAGAGCACTGTCATTTTCCTCCAGGTCCTAAGAAGTTGGTCTGTGTCACTAGAGACATGGCTGCAGCCCTCAATTCAAGAAAATAAAGTGGAGATTGTTAGTAAAAGACAAAACAAAGGCTCACACTAAGATACAGTATGTCCTAGAACGGTTTGATCATCTGACTGCCACTGTAATCATATCAGTCTTTATAATAAATCTACAACTGTGTGGATGGTGGCCGCCAATACAATCAAGTTTTACTCCACTTTGTGATTGACTACTCCCTTGCTTGTAAGCAAATGGAAGAAAACAGTATCATTTGTTTCAGATGATGAAGGAATAGCTGGCCAGGTGTCACTCTGTATTGTACTCATCTAGTTTGCAGATATGATACAGATGTAGACGAAGACACTAGTCAGGAATGTTTGTGACAGGGAACATAAATGCATATATCCTGTTCTTAGAGCCTTGTTTTTTTTTTTTTTGTTGTTGTTGTTGTTTTTTTGCCTTTCATGCTGCTGCATTTGGGGAATAGATGGTGGACATACTGATTCTTGGCTGTAACTGTGAGAATGAAGTCCTATGGGAAAGACATCACCAATTCATGACCAGTGTGTGTTTAATGATAGTCTATAGTTGAAAATAATACAAGTAAACAGACTGGCAGACCAATGGTACAAAATAGAGGACACAGAGACTAACTCACATAATTACAGATATATTAGACAAAGGTGCCAAAAACATACATTGGAGAAAAGATAGCCTCTTCAACAAATGGTGCTGGGAAAACTGGAAATCCATATGCAACAAAAAGAAATTAAGCCCCTATGTCTCACCATGCACAAAACTCAACTCAAAGGGGATCAAGGACCTAGGAATTAAAGCAGAGACTCTGCGTCAAATGGAAGAAAAAGTAGGCCCTAACTTCCTTAATAAGACTCCTATAGCACAAGAATTAAAACCAAGAATCAATAAATGGGATGGATTCAAACTAACATTTTCTTCTCAGCAATAGAAACAATCTGAGATGAATAGAGAGCCTACACTTGGGAGCAAATGTTTACCCCTTACACAGAGCACTAATCTCTTCAGTATATAAAGAACTCAAAACTAAACACCAAAAACCCAAATAACCCCAATCAATAAATGGACAAAAAACCTAAACAGACACTTCTCAGAAGAAGATATACAATCAATCAACAAATATATGAAAAAATGTTCATCATCTCTAGCAATTAGAGAAATGCAAATAAAAACTACTCTAAGATTTCATCACACTCCTGTCAGAATGGCAGTTATTATGAAGACAATAATAAGAATTGGCGAGTATGTGGGGAAAAAGGCACACTCATATGTTGCTGGTAGGACTGCAAATTGGTGCAGCCAATTTGGAAAGCAGTATGGAGAATCCTTGGAAAACTGGGAATGGAAGAACCATTTGACCCAGCTATCCCTCTCCTTGGTCTATACCCAAAGGACTTAAAATCAGCATACTACAGGGACACAGCCACATCATTGTTTATTGCACCACAGTTCACAATAGCTAAACTATGGAACCAACCTAGATGCCCTTCAGTACATGAATGGATAAAAAATTGTGGCATATATATACAATGAAATATTACTCAGCATAAAAAATAATAAAATCATGGCATTTTCAGGTAAATGGATGGTGTTGGAGAAGATGGTGCTAAGTGAAGTTAGCCAATCTCAAAAAAAAATGCTGAATGTTTTCTCTGATATAAGGTGGGATAAGGAGAGGGAGCATGGGAGGAATAGAGGAACTCTAGATAGGGCAGAGGGGTGGGAGGGATGGGAAGGGTCAGGGTGTTAGCAATGATGGTGGAATGTGATGGACATCATTATCCAAAGTTCATGTATGAAGACACAAATTAGTGTGAACATACTTTATATACAACCAGAAGTATGAAAAATTGTGCTCTATATGTGTAATCTGAATTGTAATGCATTCTGCTGTCATTTATTTTTTTAAAAATCAATTAAAAATAATAAAAAAGAAAATAATACAGGTGAAGTATTGGTGGTTGGAGTACTTGGTTTCTTGATTCACTCATAAGAGGAAAAGTAAATTCATATGAAAGGAAGGACACAGTTAAGACCAATATTTGGACCAAATCTCTTAGCAGGGCTGTCCTGTGTTGATTCAGCAGCATTTGCTAAGGCTGGAAAGTGCAAGGTATGGAGGCATTTGCAGTGAACTTGTGGGAATGCAGTAAAACTGACAATATAGCACATGCTGAACAATTATGCACAGCAAAAAAAAAAAAAAGAAAAAGAAAAAAGAAAACAGTGAATGGAAGGAATTGCAGAAATGAAGCTAGGGAAGTGGAAAACAACTAGGTTGTAGAAGGCTTTATGTAGGCCATTCTGGGTCTTTTAAACTCTTCTCTATCAAAATTTGCTTGTATTATTTTCCATTGTGTTTTTCCATTCATTCATTAAACAATTTATTCTTTCTTAAATTTTTTTATTGATATAAAGCATACAAATAGGAAAGTGCAAAATTTGATGAGTTTTCACAAATTAAATAAACCCATGTAGACAGCACTTAGATAAAGAAACCAAACACAACCAGCACTCCAAAGGGTCCTTTCAAAACCCTTTAGTTATTACTCCTTCTAAAAGAATGACTACTCTCTTGGCTTCAAACACCATGGAGTAATCTTTCCTGCTTGTGAACTTATATTAATGGAATGATATATACTCCTTGTGTCTGGTTTATTTTATCTAACATTATTTCTGTGATACTTATCTGTATTGTTGCATGTATTCATAGCTCACTTTTCACTACTTGTATTATTGCTTTACATCAATACACTGTAGTCTATTCATTCAACCATAGAGGATATTTAGGTTTGAGCTATTATAAATAGTGCTGCCAGAGCATTTTATTTTTTGCTGTGTATGTAGAGGCATTTCTGTTGCATATACACCTGAAGATGGAATTGCTTTGTTCTTAGACATATGGCATGCAAAGGTAATAGATACTGCTACACTCTTTTCCAAAACTGGTGCACAATCTACAGTCTGAAGAGCAGTGTGTGAGAGAAGCATGTGTTCTTTAGTGAGCTTGCATCTTTTCTTCAGGTGTGCCTTGAGTGAGGTGGTGTTGGGTCACAGTGCTCTCATGCACTGTGAGGGTGGAGAGGAAAGGAACATGGTGTCTGCCTTCAGGAATCTTCCAACTGAGTCAGAGACCCACTGCATGCAGCTAATGACCAGCAGGGTGAGAATAGATGAGACAGCACAGAGAAGACAAAAGCTGTAGCTAACTCTCCTAGAGATCTTTATTGTTTACATAGCACTTTTCAGATGTGGTATTTTATTTAGTATTTGCAACTTTCAATGCAGACATCACTGTGATTCTTTTTGTTTTTAAAGAAGAAGCAGATCCAGAGAGATCGATGGCTTCACATGCCTGAGCAGGAGGGTGGTGGAGCCTGGGTTAACTGGGGCTACCCCAAAGGCATTGCCTGTGTTTCTGCCCCTTCCTTTGCTGTCTCAAGAAAGTGGGTTTGGAGAATAATCTGGAAGGACAAGCGAGGCAGTCATATCATGAGATGGGAGGAGCATAAAAGATGGAATCAGAAAACCTCTATTTCACACAATAGATTTCTGATCTCTGAGCTGTTGAATTTCTCAGAGGCTTTGTTTTCTTATTCATAAGAATGGAACAACAATGACTACTTCACAGAATGCCTGCGTAGAGAAAATGAACTAATATTTGATGATGCATGCACCCTATTGACTGGTAATAAGAATTGGCTTTTCAACTCAGATATAAAGAACATGACCAAAGATAGAGCAAATGATGAGAAAGAATCTGAGTGTCTTTGCGGACTTGGAGCTAATTATATGTAAGCTCTGAATGTAGTATTTGGCTGGAAGAAAAGAAAATTGCTTTATAATTCTGGCTATGTGAAAAATAAGAATGTCAATCTAAGAATTCTTAAATAATTCCTGCTCCATGTCCATCCCTCTTCCATCTCCAGAGTGGAGTCTCAATCTCACTACAATGCTTGGGTCCCATTGTCCATTCAACATACCTGACACTTCTGGAGAGTATTAAAGGTGAGCCCAGTGTCCCAGTGTGCTGAGTGAATGGGCAGTCAAGATCCAGATCTGAGAACCAAGAAACATATAAAGAGGGAACAGCACTAAGAAGCCCATGGAAACTGGGCCTGACACCTCTCCCAGGCTTGTTAGGATGTTGCTCAACTGGAGACATCACACTAGCCATTGATTTTGTAACTCTATTATATAAATAAACAACAACACCCTATAAATAAAGATGGTAATGAGACGAGGAAGAGGAGAATGATGAAGATGAAGGGAGTGTGTTCCTCATACCATGGGAGGTGTTGGAATGTTTATGTGGTTGGGGACTCCACAGTAGCTCAGGGAAGGAGCAGTGCTGTAAAGATAGGAAGAGCATGCCCTGGTTGGATTCAGCTGGGAGCAGGAACAACTGGTCTATTCTGAGCCTACCTGGGCAGGTGGAAAGAGAGCAGGAAGGAACTGTCAGGCAGAGAGGGTGGCAAACCAGGCTTCTCTTTCTATTACCTGGCTTCTGAAGACCTGTGTGTTTCTTTAGCCTCAAAACTAGTCTTGAGCATCCAGGCAAGAGGACACCAGCCAGCAAAAGGTTTTGAGATAAGACACTGATGGGGAGCATTGAGGATGGAGGAGAAGCAGTGTTGGGAGAAATAAAGCTCATTCATGTTTATACCCAACCATGTTGGGTTCAATGCACCAAGTGCACGGGGTTACCATAGAGGCCGCAGCTAAGGCAAGGCATTCCCATAATCCACACAGAACTTCACAGTTTATGCACTACTTTGAAAATAAGGTAAATCATTTACCAGACACGTGTGTTCCACACTGTGTAAATTGTCTCTGATCTTCACAACAGTTCATTAGGGTATTTTGCACTTTCATTTTCCAGTTGAAGAAAATAAGCAGAGATTTGACAACATCATACAGATAACAGAAGGGCAAAGCATGGATAAATCCTGGTCAAGGCTTTCTGAATGCAAAGCCCATGTCTTTTTCTTGTGATGCTCTCATCAACCATATGAAGTTGTGGATATTTTATCCCCATTTTGCTGATGAAGGAATGGAGAAGAAAAATCAATAAAAGAGGGAATAGCAAGGGTGGAGACCTGAAACTGACAAGGCTGACGTCCCAGGAGGCTTTGTCTCTCATGCTTGCCCCAATTATGCCAATGGCATCTTTTTAATATGAATGTGGGTGCTAAATAAGTGCTCAATGAGTATTGACTTGGTGACTCTCTGACTGGCTGTACTATCAAGGGAGAAGGAACATTCTTTTATTGTCCAAGGGCCTATGGAAAAGAACAGGTAAGGATTTTCTGGTTAACTGCTTGTTCTGGAAGATGCCAAGATGCTCTCTTGCATCCCTTCAGCAGCCCCCAGATTGGATGATTCAGAATGTTTCAGGGAAATACCATCCCATTTGAGCTGATTTCTTTAATTAGTAATTCTGCAAACCTTCTGTGTTGCTCTTCCTCACCCCTAAATTATGATTCTCTACTGGGGAACCTCAGACTATACAATTCTTCCAGAAATGTTATTGATTTTAAAATTGAATCTTTACAGAATGTTTTTGGTTCACGTATAAAAACAAGTAACAGTGCAATTTGTCTTCTGATTTTAATCTTCACTAAGCATTGAAAAAGGAAGAAAAATATTTTCTGAAAGTAATAAGCTTTCCTGGGGTTCCTACAGAGGGATTTATTTTTCTGTATTTTTTTTTTCAGAGAGAAAGTATAGTTCCCCTTAATGTCAGTGTCCGTTCGACTGCTAGTTCCAAAGCCGGACGGGTGGAACCTCATTGCACTTTTCTGAGAACTTCTAGAGACCCACCCAGCATTAGCCTGTGTGTTCTGCCTGCTGGGAGCCCTCATTTCTCAGGAGTGGAAGTGGTAGTTACTTCCCTCTACCTGTCTTCAATCTGGTGATTTGACTCAGAATGACTGTCCATTTGAAGGACCACAGGATAGAGGCTCCCTACCAAATCCCAGCTGCCAGTTGTAATAATGTATTATTTAGGGAACAGTGATAAGAAAAAAAATGTCCATACATATTTAGATTAGAATAAATTTTTCTTTGGGGAATATTCTTGATCCTCCTTTGGTTCCTACTGTGGGTTTAGAGTCCACAGCTGCAGAAAGCTGACTACTGTAAAACTACAGTTTGATATTCTCTGTAACATGTTTGATATTCTCTGAAACATGTTTTTGTTTAGCAACTGTCAATGCTTTTGGGATCTACTCAGTTGGCCTCAGTCATGATTCAGCAGGGTGGGCATCTAGGGCCCATTCTGTCTAAAGTGGGGCACCTCTCATGGGAAGCATTTGTTCTAACACTTCCCTTTGAGTGGGCTGACACTTATCTGATCCCTATCCTGAATCTCTGGCTCTCCATGCCTGATTCTGCTCCCCTATACTGCTTTAATATTTCAGAACATCATCCTCAATAAACTTCTTGGTCTCAGTATCGCTTCTTGGAGAAGCCACACAAACACACTCCTAAATTAAACATCAAGTTTAATCTTTTTAACTGTCAGTTTGTGAACATGGGCCTAAGAACATTTGTTGGTTCATAAAACAATATTCTTTAGCTAAATTATACATGGTATTTTAATATTGCTTAAAATAGGCTATTTATATAGCCATCATATTGCTAAAATGTCACACTATATTGCTAAAGAAATGCATGAAAGATTATTTCATCAAGTATAAGACAAATTGTATGACAAATATTTATGAAAATTAAATTAGAGAAAGTTAATGGATCAATATTTGGAACTGGAATTCAGAAGAGAGAGAGAGAGAGAGAGAGAGAGAGAGAGAGAGAGAGAGAGAGAATGAATATGACTAATAAAAGTTAAACAGCCCCAAGCATTTGACAAGATTATGTCTAAGAGGAACCAAAGTGAAGAAATGTATAATTTTGTATTCTGATTCTCACTCCATGAATCAGATTTCAGCTAAGATCCTGCAGAGCACAATGAGAACAGGATGGTTTATAAGAAACAGAGACTTTCTGAGCAATTTGCCACAGTCCCCAGGCAGTTTGTGGAGGACCACCACACACTCAGCGAAAGCTCACAGTCAGCTTTCTTCCAGCACTGAAAGGTGTCTATCAGCTCAATCCCTCAGGGATGGCAGCAGGCAAGAAGTTATGGGAATCTAAGTTTGTAATATGAAAAAGCATTTCCTTGAACAGCATTAGTACAATTCATCATGGTGACCTCTGGCTCCCAGGATGCCCAGCATCCTGTGCTGCTAAACAGGTCATCCACACCACCCCAGCCAGATTCGAGTGGATATCTTGGGTGGGTGGGGTGATAGAAAGATAACAGGTATACTTATGGTATGTGATGATAACTAGTTTTTTTATTCTCCCTTTTTCTCCCTTCCTCTTTCCTTCAGCTCCTTTGTCTTAATCCATTTGTGTTCCTATAGAGAAATGCCATAAATTGTTGGCTTATAAAGAGCAGAAATGTTCTGGATGCTGGGAGACTCAAGGTCCAGGCACTGGCAGACTTGGAGTCTGGGAGGGGCCTCCTCCTGGTTCACAGACAGCACCTCTTGCTGTGCCCTTACATGTTGAACTCTTTGGGCTTTTAGGGCACTGACATCATTTATCTTTAAAGGCCCTGCTTGTTAATACCATCAAATTGGTGATAAGGTTTTCATTATCTCTCTGTCTCTCTTCTGTCTACCTAACATCTATCTATCTTCTATAATGATCTTCTATAATAATCATCTACTTTTCTCTTTCCTTCAACTTATAAAAAGCACTTTCTTGTCTATTATATTAATGTATCTTCAGCAAACCTGACGAAGTTAGGTCAGGTATCATTTTTCCTCTGATAGCCCTGTACTGGACCTTTGTCCAAGGTTACACAAGTGATTAGCAATGGTCTGGACAAGGAACTAGTAATTAAATTTTGACTAGCATTTAAAGAAATGAAATATTGTTAGAGTCTGTAAACAAGTCTGGATGGCGCCTGGCATTTTGCCAGAGGGAGTGGTTTGTTAAGTAATGCCAGCGAGCCATTAAGTGTGCAGATTCCTTATTGGTTGACTGATGTATCTAGTTTATGCTAATTAAGATAAGCTGTGTGGAATGTATATATACCACTCCTGTCCTACAATAAACAGTTCCCACTCCTGCTGTATCAATGTACACAAGTTGCTCGTCACCCCTCGGTTATTCTGCTGCAGCTGGACTGCGGCAAAATATAATGAGAAAATACAAACAAAATCAAAAGGTAAAATGGGAGCCAAGAAACAGAAATTCTTGTTCTTGCAAAGGTGCTAACTGACCTTATGCAAGTCACATGACATTCCTGAGAGTCTATTTTTGCATTTGGATGAGCTGTGAGGCCCTTCTCCCTTTTTGTATATTTTAAAGAGGAGGCTAAGTGTAGACCCACCTTTTCTCTGGGGAAGGTTCTTCTGAATTGGAGCTCATCTGTTCACTGTGATGGCCCTTCCCACGCTGCATAGAAGCATTCACCATACATGGCCTTTTGTATTCAGTGCCCAAAGCTTGGAACATTGGAATCCAGAAGTGCAAATTCCATTTCCACTACTTTCTGGCCATGTGAGGTGGCTTTAGCCAAACTCTGACACCTTCCTTAGCCTAAGTTTCTAACTATAAAATTCAGGAGATTAAAACATTTTTCATATCATTGTGAGATTTAAGTGTGATAATGAACTTGATAGAACAAGATATTCATGTCCTAGGTGACTCTCGTTTGTTTTGTAGTCGCAAAATACCTCAGACACTGTTTGCAGTATCTGAAAATAGCACATGGGTCACTCAACTTAACACACATACAAGAGAGGGTAGGTAGATGCTTTTTTTTTTTTTTTAAGCAAATGTTCTTTAGCTTAGTAGTTATATAGGATTTTCTAATTGTTAATTAGAGTTTCCTTTGGAAATGATTTTATTTAAAATAATTTTATTTGATTAAAAAAAATCACAGGTCAGTTTATAGAAAAAACTAAAGAAAACATTAGGAAAAATAAAAAACAAAACTGTGAGATGCACCCTAATGACTGAAGTTCGAAAACACTGCATGATGTCTTTCCTTAGAGAGCAGAATGGCGTTTACCTGAGGCTCAAAGGACAGCAGGAGGGGATGTTGGTACAGAATTTTTCAGTTATTTAAAACTGCCTATAGCCTGATGTATCAGAGCTGTTGAAAAAAATTTATTTTGTTGCTGTTTAGGCCTGAAAAATTAGACTTTAGTAATACATCTAGACATGAAAATGAGAGCGAACAGAAAGTCGAAGGACCACGAGAGTGTTGTAACCTGGGTCGGCAGTGAATAATACTTATGTTGTAATTATAGTCTCAACACAGAGCAGTGATTTAACCAGAAGTGACCATGTGGATGGTGCAGGGGAGCAAATAGCTCTTTACTGGGAGGTGGGGGGCGTGGAATTGAGGGGAGACGGACTGGCTTTAGAAAGGAGGGGAATTCTCATCTTCCACAGTGGGAATTCAGTAGATAATGTTCCAGACGGAAGAAGCAAGAAGTTTTGATGCGACCTATTCTTTAGAAATAGGGGGGCAGATGCCCAAAGCATCAGCAGAAAAGTTGAAGTGGTGTTTTTGAAGAGTGGAATTAAGGATAGAAAGGCTGGCAGGTAGACTTCTATTAGCCATGTGACACTATTAGACTGTTAAAACTATCCTTGTGTTTTATTTGGATTAAAGCAAGTAAAGAAAATTTTAAAATGAGGATCAGGTTAAATATTTCAACCAGGGGTACAGGTGATGAATTGCAGAGCAAGACCTGCACTGAGGTGTAGTTGGCTTCAAAGACCCAAATGGTCAAGCTCTTCTCCCCTGTATTGCCCATTGTCACTTTTCTCCTGGTCCTTCTTCCTCTCCCTCACATTTTATCACTCATACTCTCCTCTGATTCTCTCATCTCCTTCCCTCTTCTAATTCCCTTCCCCCATCTTTACCCTGTCTTAAAATGCACCAGACCTTCTGAATTTTTCCAAAGCCCTCAGTTTGCCTTCCTAGACGGGGCTGATACCTGCTCCAGCTGTTGCTATGTCTCTGCTTGTCCCTGTTACTACCATCCAGCACCTGCCACAGGCTGGGCTTATAACACTTTCTCAGCCTGGTGAGTTTCCTTCTCAAGTCTGGAGTTGCTGTTTCTCACATGTGAAGTCTGGAATCTGCAGGGTATTATTTTTAGAACTATTATTTTAAGAGAAGACAAAGGCTCTGCTCCCTGTTGGCAAATTTTATGAATCCCCAGGAGTACCCAGAATTCAAAGCCCTAAAAGATGATACCACTTGTGATTTAATAGTTTCTGGGCTATGTAGGAATATTATTTTGGTAAATTAGGAGAAAATCTCCTACTTTTGATATCAAAAGTAATAATTCTTTCTTATACAAAATAGGGAATACAGAAAAACACAGGGAAGACAATGAAAACATATTGATGCCACCTTTTGAAGACAAATAGAATTAGCATATTGGTGCCTGGTCTTCTAGTGTTTCTGTGCATCTATGTGCCTATATTACTTTTTAGTAAAATTATTGACATAATGTATTTATTATTGCATGACATCTTAATTAGCATTTTGTAAACCTTTTCTTTATTGTAAATTTTAATTACTACATAATATTTAGGTATATGGACATCCTGTAATTTTCAAAAAAATCAGTACATAGTTTAAGAGGTTCCAAGCTATCATTTTCCCAATGACCATGTGGTAAAGATGATAATTAGGATTTCAAGAAATCCTGCTTCTTGGTTCTCCCCTTTGGGCCTATATAATACTCCATGTCCCAGTTAGCTAAGACCATGGAACTGGTGCTGGCTAAAAAATGTGAGTGGAAGTGGGGTGTGTCACTTCTGACTGAGGTGGAGAAGACCACCTTTGAGATTTTCCAACGTTTCCTTGCTGTGAAGGTAATGAAGGCCTCGATTTGGGTGATGGAGTCACAACCCAAAGCAGCCTTTGTCCCCAAGTCAATCATGGAGCACAGGTTTCCTGGAGAATTGCTGGACCTATGCACCACTCTGCACAAGTCAGAAATAATAAACTTCTATGAGCTAAGCCCTAGATTTGGCATTCTGTGGGTCTCAGCATAGGGTTAACCTAATTGGTCTGATTGAAGCAGACCATATAGGAGTGGTCTAGTAAGGTTTAGAGCAATTCTTCTCTTATTTTTCTCAGGATATGACAATTTACTGATTATCACTGAGCAATTTGCTGATTGAGAATAGTACATTCAGGGAGAATGCTGCCCTAAAGGACACAAAATTGAGAAAGTTGACTCTGGTATCCAGAGCAGTCAATTGTAATTTTTATATTGATTGTAAAAATTAAAATAATGGCAATGTTCCCATAGATGGTGAGCAACTTCTTATAGAACCACAGAGAATAGAATAAATTTGGTGATGGATCCTGAGAACATGAAATTTTGATCATGAAGAGGGTCATATGAACATGTTGGGAGAAGGTCTTTCTGGGCAGAGGTAGCAGGATGCTCAGAGTCACAGAGATGTGTTGTGGTATGGTGTGTTTGGAGAAATAGCATGTCTATGTGGCAGGGAAAGAAAGATAATGACACTGTCTTGTCAATAATGGGAAGCTAGTTACCTTTTGAGATTAATAATCATGTTGTTGAATATCTCATATAGTTTGGAAAATTTATGAAAGATGGAAATATTACATCTTATATATATATATTTTTTTACTACATGACCCTCGTTTTCCTCTCTGGAGATGTTAAAATAAAAACAAAATCATAGGGGCTGGGGTTGTGGCTCAGTAGGAGAGCGTTTGCCTAGCATGTGTGAAGTACTGGGCTCGATTCCAACACCATATAAAAAAATAAATAAAGATATTGTGTTCATCTACAGCTAAAAATATTTAAAAATCTTTTTATGTGACAGTTCCTCAGATATTTGAGGTACTTTCATATTCTTCTGAATTGTGTAGGGTGTTTTCTTGAGTATTATGATTTTTAAATCTGGTTTGTAAAATCTTATACAAAATATGATATGTAGTGGTTATTCAATATATATTTGAATGACTATGCAGATCATTTTTAAAGCTATCTAAAGACTAAGCTATCTAAAGACAAATGAAACTCAGCACTAATCTCAGTAAAAATTACTATGAAGGACAATAATTTATTATACTTATTAGCACGTATTGAATACTTATATTTTTGCCAGATTACTAAACAAACTACATGTATATGAGATTACATGACCTTCACAAAAACCTGTGATGAAGATATCATCATCATCATCATCACCACCATCATCATCACCATCACCCTCATCCCCAAAACATGGCTGAGGATGATGTGGTTCACAGAGGTGAAGAGCCTTGCTCAGCTACACAGCTAATAAGTGGTAGAATCAGGAGACAAATTCTCCTGTATTGAACTTCCAAGTCTGAACTTCATTGTTTTCAGTGTCTTAAGCTCTTATTTGACTCCTTTGCCAATACTGGTGAGCAGGCATTTCACCTCACATTAGACTCCAGCAACATGAGCTTGCATGGTTTGGAGCTAGGATTTGTCTCATTTCCAAACCTCTGACTGCTCAATCCTTTTGTGTTATTCTGAGAAGAGAATGATTTAGGTAGTGATGTCATCAGGATTTTTCTGTAAAGAGATATAAATCCAATTCTTTGTTTCTATTACTTACCTCCCTTCTCTTTTATCAATTCCTAAAGAGAAGGGAGGTAAGTAATAGAAACCTTATCAACCTAAAATGGATAAGCTAAAAACAATCAGACAAAAAACAAAACAAAACAACAGCAACAACAAAAACACAGATGGGACATAGCTGCTTAATGTGTATTTCAAAAGGTTTCCAAATACCAGTAGTGAGTTGAGATTGAGGATCACCTTTACTGCTTTTGGGCTTGCTTGCTTCTGCCTGGTTCTTGTCAGGATGAGACAGAAGGGGTTCTTCCCTAATATTGGAGATTTAAGATCTATCTCTAAGTGGTCTTCTTCAGTCCTGTGGCCTTGACCAAGTTGCAAACCTTCTTTTGGGATTCATTTTTCTTATCTGTAGTATGTAGTAGTAGAAAATTAAACAGTGGAGCTATATAATTGTAGTTACTACTTATTGTCTACTTTATATGTGACACGTACTCTGCTAAACTTTTATATTTAATCCTCATGACAATATAATGAAATGGTTATTATTATTAACTCAGTTTTATAAAAGAAGAATGAAAGAATAAGAGGAGATACATTACTACCCAAGGTCATACGGATAGTTACCTGGATGGAATTCACCTAGTCCACCTGGTGTCATGGAATTGGAACTGCTAGGGTTGCAGTCTGTCTTCCATACTAGGTCAAGTCCTCACCTAGAGGATGAGAACAATTAAAGTGCCTGCCTCCTGGCCTTATCTTTCAATTAAAAAGAGATACTATATGTACCATTTTTTAAGCATAGAATTTTGTACATATTAGGTAATCAAAAGCATTGATTTATGTAGTTACCGGTTATATAGCAGTGGTTAAGTGATTATCTCTTTGTGAAGTCATGAATCTTGAGAAATATTTCCAGAGAAAAAGAGAGGTCTAAAAAAATAGTCTTAGATAAACTTTTGAGAATTCATGAATTCTTGTATAAAAATCTGGGGATATTGAAGTGTTAATAAAACTAAGGTTAATATTTCCTGTAAACGACATACTCTCCCAATTGGGAGATTTGAGGAATGATGATTTTCTAAATGTTTCTCTTTCTTCCTTCAAGCCAATAGCTTAAAACAAAACAAAACACAAAACATAAAACAAAAGACCATCTGCAGTAACTACCTATTCCATCAACTAACAAAACTCATTCTATCCCTTGGGGGCCTGCAGGCTCCTTTGCTGCCTGGAGCTCAGCGGAATTCTTCAGTTATTGTGTGCTTACACGTTCAGCAGCCAGTCCTGCATTTTCTGCCTCAGCTCCTTCAGCATAATTACCTCCATGTATTATTTCTATGCTATAAAAATTCATGCAGCCTGTCAATGTTGAGCGACCAGGCCTGTGTTTGCTGCAGATTTTTATTCCCTCTGCTTGTGGAAAAACCTAAGAATGACATGAAATTCTATGTAAACATGAGAATCTCTTAAAGGCTGGAAATGGGGTGAGGAAAAACAAAACAAAACAAAGCACCCCCAAAACCTCATTGTTTCAGCACCAAGGACAGAGCATGTAGCAAGGCTCAATAAGTAATGGTTAAATGGATGAATTTAGTACAATGGCATACACAGTATCCCTAATTATTCTTGATGACTCATTTATTCAACCAATATATGTTAAACACTGATTACATGCCATCTCTATGCCATAAGTTGAGGGTTTAACCTTGAACAATACATACAGGGTCGCAACTGACATGAAGCTTATATCATTTAAATATTATGGAGTCAATAGACCAGTTTTACTTAGCAAAGTATGAGGTACAGGCAAAATGTTGTCATTATGGCTAATATTTTGATTCATTCACTTAATCAGAAACGTTTCTTGACAACCTACTCTGTGTTTGGCACTGTTCAAGGCATAAGATCACTGGGTCTTTGCAGCATTTCTCTACCTTGACAAGGACCAGGGTAAAACTGACAGCTAAGGGGTAAAGAAAACAAATGTCTTGGTACCCAATGTCTACTCTATTGAAAACAGTGGGACTCCAAATGGATTAGATTATGAAATGAGTCAGACAATGATTAATAGATAAAATACAAACAACTGAGTTCCAAGGGGCCCTTGATGAGGTGGCCTTTCAGTTTCCTCATCTGTAAAATGGAAGTAATAATAAAACTATCTAAAGACAAATGAAACTCATTATTCTGTATAATCAATATACATTGATAAAAATGGCTCAAGGTGTAGATTAAAAGTGTCTAGATTTGGAACACATGCCTAGGATCAAGTACGTGCCAGGTGCTTAAAATGGTAGGTGAGTGTTATTAATGCTGTTTTATTATTATCAGTAAGCTCAAATTTTTTAAATAACTGTGACATTTTTAAAGATGACCTCATGCTTGGATGAGTCAGAATTTGCATGGGCATTGTATCAGGTATGGAAAGAGATGTTCTCCAGAGCAGCTTTCTTTGCCCCTAAATGACATGTTGTGATTCAACAGCATCTTGAGAAATGAATTTACTTGGAAGTAGTAAAAAACAGAGTGGATAAGAATAAGCAATATTGGAATGTATCACATGTGGTAAAGACAGGAATTACTTCATAAAAATTTTGTTATATAGAGTAATGTACATCTGATCGTGGATTACATTAAGCTGCTCTAAGGTCCCTTGCAGCTCGAGGCTGTGTGGTTGTCACAACACACAGCACCATTATCCTGCTGACTCAGGGTATGGGGCTGGTCATTGGTCAATGGCAATTTCTTCTTTACCATTGCTCTTTGTGCTCCTTATCAGCTCTCTTTCATTTTTAAAAGGGACTAAGAAAGGTGAGCATCTTCTGTAAAAGGAATTCGTTGTCCACCAGATGCAAATGAATGTAACCTGGAGTCTTGAGAGGTCTCAGGTGGGCTTCTGGCCCAGTCCACAGGACAGTAGTCATAGCTTAGAAGGTGAACAGCCCATGTCATCTGAGCAGAGCTTCTTTCCAGGACTTGATCTGCACAGGCATAAACAAGCCCTTCTAATTTCTTCTTCTGATTGTGGTCTTGCTTGGTATTCATATCTGGGCAATTAGGGATCTGAGCAGCAGATTTTTAATGGTAAAAGTAGGCAACAATTTTAATTAAACTGCCTCCCATGCTCACATAAGGAGAAAAGAAGTTCACAAAAATACGTAAAATGTGCGCGACACATAAAGATATCTAAGCAGTACCTGCTGTATTCTTGGCATTGTCCATTGCCAACAGTAGATGATTGCCTAAGTACTATAAGGGGCACTGTAAGGAGGAACATAGGTTAGAATCAGAGAGTTTGGCTTAAAGTTCCTACTCCCTACAGCACTTAGTGCAACCTTGGGCAAATCACTGACTCATCCCAAGCTTTGACCAGTAATGTAAGTTTCAATTTAGAGACCATTTGCCATGTGTCAGGCATGTTAAAGGTATTACTTCTACACTTGATAGCAACCTGAGAGGTAGTTGAATATGGAAGTGGCCAGCTTAGGACCACACAGCTAAGAAGAGCCAGAATCTATAGTTCAATGAACCTCGTTGGCTCTATAGCCTGACAGTGTCTTCATTATAAGTCTGTTTTCTTTTAAAATGGAGATTACAATCAAAATGTTTCTGACTCCTGAGGTTATTTTTAGGTTGAAACCAGCTAAAATAAACACCAAAATTTTGTGTGCTCTTACTATAGTGATCATGGTCATTATGTTTGTGACTATGATCATTATTTTTAGGAGCCTGAATAAACTTAGGTGTGTTTGTTAAAGTATATGACACCCATGCTTTTATTAGATTTTTTATGTGTTGATCTCCTGCACTAGAATATGAGTGTCTTAAGAGAAGGGATCTTGACTTATTTGGTTATGTCTTGCTGGTCACTTATATAATGTTTGGCACATAGGTACACACTCAATATTTGTTGGAATGCAATGAAGATTTGTATAACATGTATAATTTCCATATACACATCTGACTGTACAGAACATTTCTACGTTCAAAGCCATGACTATTTTCACAATTTATCTTTTAAGTTGCAAAAATTAAAAAGAAGTTCTGGAAAAATATACACCAATATTTTGATGGTGATTATAGGCAAATTGTTTTGCTTTTTCTGTGACTTTTATAATTTTCTTTAATAATCTAAAATTATTAAAAAATGTTCTTTCTGAAACATCTTATTTGTTTAGTTAAAATTGCTGGTTGTTTTAAAATTTTTTATTAGAGGAAGTAACATGTTGACCCACTAAAATCAGATACTTTCCTAATGTTCACATATAAGTTTTGAGGTTCTGAGATTTGAAAGGGGTAGAAAGAAAGGTAAACTGAGGGAAAGGCTTGCAACTCACATGGCAACTGCGGGGGAGGAGAGGCTTTCTCTTGGCTTCCAGGATTCTTTATGCATCCTGGGAACTTTTTCCTGAAACTATCTCAAGAAATTTTTCCCACAATCTCTGATGGACAGCTGTTACATAATTTTCAATTGCCTGAGTCTGATCTACTCTCTGCTGAACACACCCTGTCTGTTAATCAATCCCACACATTTTGGTTCTCAGCTTTCTCACTACCTTGGTTGCTAATTTCTGGATAGAGGCTCTATGAGGGTGAGAAACGCACAGTGTTTTGAGGCACATGGATTCAAGTTCCAATCTGTACTGCATCTCCTTTGCAATGTTAAAGCCATAGTAAAAAGTCCAATAATAATAAATGATAACAATGACAATGATAACAACAGATGGCATTTTCAGTTGTTTACTATGGAACAGAAACTATGGAGTGAACTCTTAAAAATATTTAGGTTTAATTGACAAATAATACTAGAGGTGTCTGAACTTCCATGTTTATTATTCTTGATCACCAAGGTATGGAAGCAACCATAGTGTCCATCAACAGATCAGAGATAAAGAAAATGTGATTACTGTACAGTGAATACATACAGACTGAAAACGAAGGAATTCCTACCATTTGTAATAATCTGGGTAAACCTGGGGGACATTATACTTAGTGAAATAAGCAATGAGCTTCAGTTGCAAGATCTCATTTAATGCCCAAACTTTGGTAATGTGGATAACAGTAATAACCCTTATGGAGTTGTGACATGGTTTAAATAACCCAGTGCATATGGACAATGCTTAGAACAGAGCCCAGAATATAACAGGTACTTCATGACAATGTGCCAGTAACAGAAAGGCATTCAGAAAGGGCCATAATACTCTAAATGAGATCATTTCTGCAGAATGCAATGGAATGACATCTCTCCTGTCACTGGTAGGAATGAAGATGGTAGTGCATCAATAAGGCATGGACCAGAGAGGCAAGAAAAAGATAGAGCTACAATTCCAGATCAAGTTGTGTGGCCATTTTTTTGAACCAGGGATCTGAAATTGAGTATTTTGTGGCTGAATTTTATTTTTTGGTACTGGGGATTGAACTCAGGGGCACTCAACCACTGAACTGCATCCCCAGCCCTATTTTCTATTTTATTTAGAGTCAGGGTCTCACTGAGTTGCTTAGCACCTGGCCATTGCTGAGGCTGGCTTTGAACTTGTGATCCTCCTGCCTCAGCCTCCCGAACCCCTGGGAGTATAAGTGTGCACCACAGCACCCAGCTTGTAACTGAGTTTTAAATTGTCTTTTTTAGACTACATTGTTGAGTTTGGTATGTGTGTGTGTGTGTGTAGCAGTAAGAGGGTTTCCAAATGTCTTCAGCTAGAACAGTAAAGGGATTTAGAGTATAAGCTTTGGATTCAAACCACCTGCATCAAATCCTGTCTCCAGAATGGACCTGCTCTTTGATCTGGGCAATTTTCTTAACCTTTCTCTGCCTTAGTTTTCTCATCTATAAAATGTTGATAGCAATGCTCTGACCCTAACTGAGCAGTTTTGAGAGATTAAGGAGTACTTTCAGGTATAAAATGCCTAGGACACAGCAAGGAAATTGTTAGCCATTCTTTTTGGTGGATAAGGAAAATACAAGGTCAGTATTATTCTTCCTGGAAAAGCTAGCTCTTTTAAGGAGGAGCTTTAAATAACCTTAATGTAACACACACACACACACAAACACACACACTCACACACAGACACACACACTTCTCTAAGCTAGAACAGACACCTCCTTTGAAGGTGTCATGTCCAAGCTATCCTTGGTCTTCTGCACTGCAGGACTGTTGGTTATGAAATAGCCTCTCACTGCAGGAAATCAAGATGCAGCAATGCTGAAATGCCTGCGTGAGAGAGGACATAAAGTGGAGGTGAAAGCAGAGCCCTGGCAAAAATCCACAGGCTGGTGCGTGACTCCTCTGCTGCCCTTTCATCTCACTAAGAGATGCTCCTAGTCCTGTGTTCTAGATGGGCAAAGAGCCTGCTTTAGATTAGTAGGAATGTTAATTTATCTTCTGATACTGTATATGATTTCTCTCTCTCTCTCTCTCTCTCTCTCTCTCTCTCTCTCTCTCTCTCTGAGTGTGTGTGTGTGTGTGTGTGTATGATGTGTTTTTCTTAATTTATTTTCAAATAAATCCTCACAATGTGGTTCAAGATAATTGATGGGGGAGGCATAGGACATTTTCCGGCAATACACAAACAAAGCCAAACTCAAATCATGAAAATTGCTTCATTTGTGGGGATAAAACTAAATTGTTCTGCAAGGCAGGGAGTCAGAGAGAACAGACAAGATCCAGAGGGAGCAGTGGAGGAATGATGAGTGCATTTTTCATATTATTTCTGCATTTGTCAAAATGGAATGTACTCCCCTCCTACTTTATATTCTTAGCTCTATACACAAGGCAATCAATGGTGTTATAAATAAGTCTATTTTTGTTATGGGTCTGAGATTGCTCAGGAAATGGAATAGAAAATCACTTGCCAGTCTAGCCTCAAAATCAATTTTTTCCAAATTATTTTTCTTACAACACTTCTATTTGTCTCTTGGAATTTTCTTTCATTTACTACCACCTTTCCCTCTTTGAAGGCATTCCACTTTGTGTTTTTACCTTGTGATCTGTCTCATAAAATCAAGCCCTTAACTGTGTCTTGCCATTTTCTCATTTAGACTGAAAGAGGGCTATTTCTTTCATTGTTATTTTTAAAAATCATTTTTAGTTATATATAACATCAGGGTACACTTTGACATAATCAAAAAAGGGTACAATGTCATTTGCTCTAATTTAGTCCCTAGAACTTCCTCCCTCTCCCACTCTCCCCCCACCTGCTTCCCTTCCTATACTCTACTGACCTTTCTGCAATTTGTTTATAGTTTTTTTTAAAGTTGTGTCTTGTGGATATATTTGATGTTGGGATTCACTGTGTTAATTCATGTACGTACATAGGAAAGTTTCTTCTACTTCTCTCTTTCCCATGGAGTGAAGCACAGGTTCAGCTAGCTAACAGACATGTAGGAAAATAATGAGCTGCTCACACGTTGCAAAGCTGTGTCATGTAGTAATGCTATGCTGAGTGCCAATTATGTGTCTGATAGGTCATAGAGTTTTATGTCACTTCATCTTCACCTATGACACTGCCCCAGCAGTCACGCTGGGGTGCCCTTAACTTTCTTCTCCACAACTCAGCTGTTCTGGGACATGGCTGATTGGTTTAGGAAAGACAGTGTTGTAGTCCTTTTGGACTGCTGTAATAGAATACCACAGACAGTGGCTTATAGATAACAGACGTTCATTTCTAGTAGTTCTGAAGGCTGGAAGTCGGAGATGGAGGTACTGTCAGATTTGGTGTCTGGTGAGGGCCTGATTCCTTATTCAGAGACAATCATTTTTTTCTATGTTATCACATGATGGGAGTCTCTTTGAGAAGGGCACAAGTCCCATTATGAAAGCTCTACTCTCATGACCTTGTCACCTTGTAAGAGCCCTGCTTCCCAATTCCATCTTAGGGGGAATGAGTTTTCAGCAAATGAATTTGGTGGGAGGAATGCGGACGTTCAACTATGGTAGAGGTAACCAAAGCTGAGCCCAACAGATGTTTCCTTATGGGAAGATGAAACTAGAGTGGAACCTGCTTCTCCAAGTACCGCTCTCGAGAGACAGGCTTGACCAGATCGGGTTTCCTGCCCATCCTGTGCGGGAGCTTACTTCATTATGTGGGTTGCTTCAGTTTTTTAATAACCCCAACTCCATCTTGGGAGAGGGTCAGAAGAAAGTTGTTGGGTGACTTGCTCCCTGCCCTCAGCTCTTGAGTGGAGGAACAGACCTATGGACCCTTATAGAACAGAGCTCTTAGTGTTCATCTCTATAAATTCAGTGTCTCTCAAAGCAGTCCCAGAACTACAAATCCTACTCCACATAGTAGCACAAGACACAGAACTCCAGAATGTCACTAAAATAAATTCACAAACTGGAGGTGATGGTGCTGGCCTTTGACTAAAGTCTGGTTTCTCACAAAGTCAGATTTAGAAAGGACTTATTGACTCTCCATTGTGTTCCAGGCCCTTTAAATGAATTTCTGTGGACTAATTAAGAATTAATTCTGACAGAAACTATCTGTTCTGTGCAAATCAATGCTGTATGTGCAACCTTCCCAGGGAAACTGAACCTTCATTCCTCTCCATCCTGCTATGTTTGTGGCCAGGTCAAGGAGCCAGGGGTCAGGGACATGACTTTGAATAGGAAAATTAACTAGGTCAGCATGGTTTTTGCCACCAGGAATTTAAAACTGGTGGTTAGAAACAGGAGCTGAAACATATGGGTGAGGATGTGGACAGGGTTGGTGAGGTCATTCATGATAGTCCTGTGCAGGCTGAGGTTATAAGTGAAGCGTAGCTGAGAGGGAGCACAGGAAGTCTTACATTAGAGAGAGGAGATAGATCTTGTGCAGAGAAAAGCAGAGGCAAGAAAGGAGAGAGGCAGGGAGATACACAGAGTAGACACCCCACCCCATCTCCAACATGGCCAGTAACCAGCTCATCAAGGATATGATGAACTACAGCAGAAGCTGGATGGCTGGTCCCCAGCAGATCCTGAGTCACACTGCCATGCATTTCTCTGTTTTCTAGAAAGGCCCCAAAGCTGTGAAGACTTAAGGAGAAAGGCAGAGGATGATGCTAGGAGCCTGGGGTGGAGATGGAGGGCATTTATCAACTAATCTGAAAGGCTTTCAGCGTTTAACAACCCATATGGTCACACCACATACTAATCCACAGAGAGACCCTCGAGAGGGTTGGAAAAATAGCTAGGCCCCAGAGCTGGGAGCTAGGTCTCCATCCCTGATAACTTTTTACTTCAAAGTTCCAGCTCTGTTCAGTGTAAATGCTTCAAGTAGATACTGCCCCAGTCCACATTATTCTCCCCTTTGAAAGCCTGACCTTGTTAAAAACTTCAGGAAATTGCCCAAGATGATAATAAGTTTATAAATGGGATTTAATCATGGGTCTTAGGACTCCAGGGTTCTTTTTGTGAAATCAAAGCTATCTAAAAACCTGGAACAGCAAAAACAAAACAAAACAAAAAGTCAAGAGTAACATTTGTAATAAGAATCACAATTACTCCATGGTTCCTAAGCCCTTTTCTTTATCCTTCAGAATCTATCAGAGCCCTGATTGGTTCTTAATCATCAGTTCGTACAAAGCTCAGCTAATGAATTTACAAATTGGCAACAGGCATAATTAAATCATTTTGAGTCACACCAAACTTCTTAGATGTGTAATATTTAGGTCTCTGGAAAAGGGTAGAATTAGATCCCACCTGAAGATACAAGGTTTTTTTTTTTTTTTAAGAACTACTGTTCAGAGACTGTTCTAAACAGTCTTGGAGGGATGAAGATGCATGAAGGGTAGCCAAAGCATGGAGATGCTCACAGCCTAGGGAAGAAAGTCAAGGTGGAGGCAGAAGAACTAGAATAAAGAGTGCTGTCACCTAATCCATTAATTAAACACCTCTATGCAAAAGAACATGTTTAAAATATTTTAGAACACTTGCCCATTGAAGGGCTGGTCATGGAAATATGCATAAATATGGTGATAAAGGCAATAAATCAAATGACTACAGACGTACAGACGTCTTTTGACATCCATAGGGACTGGTTCCAGAATCCTCCATAGTTACCAAAATCTGAAGATACTCAAGTCTCTCATGTAGAAATGTCACAGTGCTTGCATATAACATTCATGCACCCTGACAGTATACTTTAAATCATGTCTAGATTACTTTTCTTGTTGTTGCTGTTATTTTTTATTTATTGTTGCAGTACATTATAATTGTATTTAGTAATGAAATTAATTATTCCATATTAGTATGTAGACATAACCTAGTTTGATACATTACTTTTCATTTATAATATGATGTAAATACTATGTACATAGTTATGATTCATGGTTAAGAGAATAATGATGAGAAAAAATATGTACATATTCAGTGGACATCCACATTTTTTTCCAATTATTTTCCTTTTGGGGTTGGTGGAATTCACAGGTTTGGAACCCACTGATGCAAAGGGATGTGTGTGTGTGTGTGTATATATATATATATATATATATATATATATATATATATATATATATTCATAACATTTTTAAAGGAAGAGAAAGAAAGAATTCATTAAGGAAAACAAGCTATTTCACTTAAACATTAGTGTATGAGGAAGGGCATTAGTCTGTCATTTCTTCTTCTAATTGCAGAAAGCCTGTGACTCTCAGGGCTGAATCTGAGGCAGTTTAGTGGGTGCTGACACCTGGGCATGGAAGCAGGGAGGCGAGGCCAGAGAACCAGCAGAAATGGGTGTGGACCTGGGCCAGACTGTGCCCTGCCACTGGCTATGGGTACAGGTGCAAGAACTGAGGAGAGACCAGCAGGCGCTGGACACTATGTTTTGGTGGCATTAACACTTGTGAGTTATTTGCAATTTATTTGGAATATTCAGGATATTCAAGTGTAACATCCCAACTCATCCTGTAGACTGATTGGTTCATAGAATCTGCAATTTGAACTTGAAGAACTTCTGTGACAATAGACACTGAGGTCATCTGCCTGTACAGTGTGATATAAGGGGGCCCTCTTATTTCATTTGGGTAAGTTAGGTGGCACAGGGGCTCAAAAGAAGTAGTAGAAAGCCACAAACATGTGTGGAGTGTTCACTGTATCATCATGGGTACTCCTCAGAATATCATAAGAATTGCTTTTCTTATTTTCATGCGGGGAATTCCATAGTCACAGAGGTTAATTCTCTTGCCTAACACCATAAAGCTCATTAAAAAAGCTTGCCACGGGTTGTGTGTCTTATCTGTCTCTGAAACTTGTGCTCTTTATACTCCACCCAAAGGAAGCTACTGGAAGCTCCTGTACAACTTGTACTTCCAGAATTTGTCTTCAACCAGCACTGAGATGTCTTCCCCAATTTCAGTGCAGCCCAGACAACAGAGACAGACAATTTTTACATATTTTGAATCACTGCTTCACACCTGTTTCACCCCCACAAATGTGTATGGATTTGTTTAGGATGGGGCCATGACTGAGATTTGAAGATTTTGATGGGTGGAGGGAAGAAGTGGATGAGGCAGTGGTGACCAGGTTCATTTCTGCGGAGATCTCAAGCCTTCAGCCTCCTTTGGGCCTGTGGCTGGGTTCCAGACATATCTTTCAGCAACTAAGTGTGTCCTGCTTCAAGGTACCTCCTTAGGACTTATTCCAAGAATTTTTATCTTTTCTTCCACATAAAAGTGATTTTATTCATATTTTTATTGCACATTCATTCACTTAAACTATACTTCTTTTTAAAATATATCTTTGTTTATTAATTTATTTTTATATAGTACTAAGGATAGAACCCAGTGCCTCCCACGTGCGAGGCAAGCACTCTACCACTGAGCTACAACCTCAGCTCTCTTCATATCTTTGTTGATTGACAAATAAGATGCTCCAGATGCAACACAACACACCATCTTTCTTTACTTCATTTCTGTTCTTCTTGTCCATCTCAGTGAGTGACATCACTAAACTCTACTTGCCAAAGTAAGAGCCAGATGCCATTCCCGAACCCTCCCTCTTCCACATGGAATGATGTTAATAATTTACTCATAAATTCCTCTGCCCTACTTTCTCTCTATTCCTACTGCTGCTGCTTGAACTTCAGCCACCATGCTCTCTTACTGGCCTGCTGCAACAGCTTTCTAATACATATTCCTCTGTTCACCTTGTACCCTCAAATGCATTGTTTATGCTGTGGCTAAAGCGATCTTTAAAAGATAAAATTGACTCCCACTGCCCTGAGATCATCATCCATTAAGGGACCATTGTGTTAAGGGACTAGCATTGATGAACATAGATACCAGAAGGGAAGGAGCAAGTAACCTGCTGCTCAGGCTCCCAGGTCAAGTGAGAAGAGGCAAAGGAGAGCTTCTGTGCCTGATTTTCAGCCCAGTGGGCCATATAGGAACATGTCAGAGACAAGGCAGAAGTTGCTCTGAGATGCCCTGTGTGCTTTTGGCAGGAGCTTCTTCCTAGGAAAGGAATACAAGATAAATGGTGCAAGAAGATGAGGGCCATCTCTTGGTTGTGCCCTCTGCTTGGGATGCTTTCCACCCAGCCAATTGCATTATTGCATTCTATTTCCCCATGAGAGACCTTTCTGGCCTTCCTACCCAATGCTGCAACCTCCCCAGGATGACACTCACAGTGCCTCTTGACTGCCCCTATTTTGTTGTCTTTCATTCATTCCTTATTGTCATCTCTCTATTTTTTTTTCTGTCATAATCATATCTGACAGTGGTCTAAAAGCTCCTACTCTGTGCTTCCAATATTATCCTGTATTGCTCTTCCTTGCTAATTTTTAGTCTCTATCACTCTAGAATGTAAGTTCCCAAGAACAGGAATTTGGTTTTGTTCTCTGCTATATTCCCGGGAGTAAATGTTGTTGGTACTTTAATTTTACAGATGAGAAACTGAGATAAGGGATATGAAGAGACTGGCCAAACATTATTCGTTAGTAAGCGCCAGAAATGTGATTAGAACAAGTGTTCCACTCACTCACTGATTTGTTGATTATTTAATTAATTGCTTGATTATTCTAGTCTTTGAACAAATATTATTTGAAGGACTTCTGTACTTTATAACCTAGGAAAATTAACACTGTAGAGTTTCCCCAACACAAGCTCACAGTCTAATGGAAGAGAAATATGCATAAACAATTTTAAAATAGGGCAATCATACAAACAGGAGTACTAGACCTTCCCAGGGAGGGGGGTGTCTATGGAAAAGCTTTTAGTAGATGTGGATCTCTCAAAGTGAGCAGGAGGCCTGGACAGTGTGGTTGAAGGAGCTTAGGCAGCACCAAAGCAAAGACTTCCTTGAGCCCTGGAGGCCATGCTAAGTGACTGAGTATTGTTTTTAAAACGAGGGGAAACTACTGAAGACTGCAAAGATGAGCAGGATTTCAACTGGAAAAGATGGGGTAGGATTGAGGAGCAAGTGTTTCTGGAAGAGAGAGCAGCCCAGGAACCCTAATGCTGCCCTGGAGCTTGTGGATTTCATGGCTGTGAGATCAGTAAACCGAGAGAGGCTGGAGCTGCAGCTCGGACATTCCTTTAGGTTCAGCTTCTATCCTTTCCATAATCTTCTGGAAAATGAGAAAACCCAAATTGCTGAATGTTCGTCCTCTTCACTTATGCCCTAGGGAGGGCGTGAGAGTGGAAAAGGCAGAGCATTTCAGAAGCGAAATGGTCTGAGGAGCAAAGGCAATGCCTCTGCTGTGCAGTAGGTGGTGCCCTTGGCTCTGTCTCCGGAATTAGACCAATTTGTTCTTTGCTCTGGGGACCTCAGTCTCAGAAGCCTTGTCATGAAAACTGCCCTGGGATGAAGTACAAGAAAGATGGTGTGTCGAGATGTTTTTACAGGCACACGTGTGCGAGGCACACGGACATGCAGGGCCTCATTCAGCCACTCAGCTCTATGGCCCTCCGCCGCCTCCTGTGATGCTCTCTACCTCCTGTGATGCTCTCTACCTCCCTCTTCTCTTCCCTCCCTACTTCCTTCTTAATTTTTCTCTTCACTTTAGAAGCTACCATGGATCGAAGACTTACTATGAACTAAGCGACTAGCTGAGACCACAGACATGACCTAATTTAATCTTTACATCACACTTCTCCAGATTCTATAGTTTTTTTCCTTTTACAGATAAGGAAACTGAGCTTCAGAAAGATAAAGCAAATTTCCAAGATTATGCAAGTAATAAATGACAGATGAAGAACTCGAGCCTGCTCAGTCTTCCTCATCTGTAAGGCCTTATGTTTTCTATAACATCGTGTTGTTTGCTTTCTAATGCTCAGATTTACAAACACAATCTCTCCCCTACTACATGCAGCTGCGAGCTTTAGCTCTTTGACACAGCACAGGCAAGGCAAATGAAACAAAGCTCATTTACCTCCTTGGAGCAATGTAAAGGATTCCCAATGGCCCCTCCCACAACATCAAATCTGGAATGTTCAAATCTGGAATCCTAAGACTAGGCGAGTATGTATTTGCTCTGACCTCTACCTCCTTCCACTTCTGTCTGTCCTTGTGCATGTCTTTTGATAGGTTGCATGCACAGCTGTTACTCATTTATTCATTCACTCCTTCATGCATTAGTCATGTCTGCTGACGTTTAATGAACATCTACTACATGGCAGCTCTGCTTTAGAGATTCCTGGTTAATAAAATGAAAGTGCTGATCTCAAAGAACTCAGGGTCTAGTGAAAGAGAGAGACTATTAAACATGCTACTACAACATGATGTGGTAAATTCTATGGTGTAGGGGACCAAGTGGTGCTGAGGGGCCCCAGGGGGGCCACCCTTGTGTGCTCAGCAGTTTTGGCAGGGGTACAACAGAAGTGCATTATATAATGAAATAAATGAACTCAGCCTGGGTGTTAGATAAAGCTTCTAGAGGAAGAGAGTGTGAATCAAAGAGCAAAGAAGGAAGGGGGAGAGTTAGCAAGGAGAAAGTGGGCATGGGTGGGCCTAAGGGGCATGTTCCCTAAGGATGCAGCAGTAGCCAGTACCCCAGACTCTTCTAGGTTCTAGAACGGGGGTCTGGTTCAGTATTGTGCACGGCAGCTGCAAAGTGAAACTACAGGGACTCTGGGGTCTTGTACTCAAGCTTCTGCTGCATAATAGGAGGGGTACCTTCCATCATTTGCTAGTATTATGTGCCTGTGGCATGCATAGACCACGATGCAGGTGCTGGTGCTGGAGTTGAGTGGTGGGTGCTGCTTCTTTTTGAACCTCTCTGTCCCTGCCTGCACTGTTTGACGTTGCCTGCCATCTGGTTCCATTCTTGTTCCTTGGATCCTTCACAGCAAACCTCCTCTGTTGCCATAGGGCTCCTCTCTGCTTTCTGCATGCAACTCTCTATTCTTCATGGCTTTACCTTCATGTGCTATCCAGTCCTTCCAGTCCTGCAAATGCTACAGCCTCCAGAAAATCTCGATGAAAGTCTCAGTCCCCAGTGACCTCTACCTTACTTAATTCCTTCTACTGGTTCTAGGTCCATGACCAGATAGCTTGTCAGTTGTCTGTGTATCTTATCCTGTCTCCTTAGCTCGTATGTAAAGGCCATTATATCCCAGAGAAGTAAGGATAGAGCCCCCCAAGGTTACACAGTGAAGCAGAACCAGTCTTGAGCTTAGAAAGCCAGGGACCTGTTCTGACTCAGAACTTTTCTCTTGCCTCCAGGAATTGACAGTTACTCTTGTCTCCACTTATTCAATTTTCCCTCCCTGGGGTGTGCCCTTGCCTGTCACCTTCTGGCCCATTTCCAGTCTGTACCTCTCCTTAGCTTCTGGAGACACTGGAATTCCTATCCTAAAGGAAAAACAAACCCCTCGCTCCATATGTTCTTAGGCACATGAGCTCCAACATCTCCCCTGTGTAGATGTTGGTTTGTATGCACCCAGATGCCTCTGCTTTTGCCAGAAGGTTTTGGGGTGTAGCTAATGTCCAAACACAGACAACATATATGCATACATGTGCACACACACACACACTTCAGTGACTGAAAATGTGTTTCCATCCTTTTCTTCTTTTTGGCACTTTTATTTATTTTTTATTTTTTATTTTTTTAATTTTTTATTGTTGGCTGTTCAAAACATTACATAGTTCTTGATATATCATATTTCACACTTTGATTCAAGTGGGTTATGAGCTCCCATTTTTACCCCATATACAGATTGCAGAATCATATCAGTTACACATCCATTGATTTACATACTGCCATACTAGTGTCTGTTGTGTTCTGCTGCCTTTCCTATCCTCTACTATCCCCCCTCCCCTCCCCTCCCCTCCCCTCTTCTCTCTCTGCCCCCTCTACTGACATTCATTTGTCCCCCTTGTATTATTTTTCCCTTTCCCCTCACTTCCTCTTGTATGCACTTTTGTATAACTCTGAGGGTCTCCTTCCATTTCCATGCAATTTCCCTTCTCTCTCCCTTTCCCTCCCACCTCTCATCCCTGTTTAATGTTAATCTTCTTCTTATGCTCTTCGACCCTACTCTGTTCTTAGTTACTCTCCTTATATCAAAGAAGACATTTGGCATTTGTTTTTTAGGGATTGGCTAGCTTCACTTAGCATAATCTGCTCTAATGCCATCCATTTCCCTGTAAATTCTATGATTTTGTCATTTTTTAATGCAGAGTAATACTCCATTGTGTATAAATGCCACATTTTTTTATCCATTCATCTATTGAAGGGCATCTAAGTTGGTTCCACAGTCTTGCTATTGTGAATTGTGCTGCTATGAACATGGATGTAGCAGTGTCCCTGTAGCATGCTCTTTTTAGGTCTTTAGGGAATAGACCGAGAAGGGGAATAGCTGGGTCAAATGGTGGCTCCATTCCCAGCTTTCCAAGAAATCTCCATACTGCTTTCCAAATTGGCTGCACCAATCTGCAGTCCCACCAGTAATGTACAAGTGTACCCTTTTCCCCACATCCTCGCCAGCACTTGTTGTTTGACTTCATAATGGCTGCCAATCTTACTGGAGTGAGATGGTATCTTAGGGTGGTTTTGATTTGCATTTCTCTGACTGCTAGAGATGGTGAGCATTTTTTCATGTACTTGTTGACTGATTGTATGTCCTCCTCTGAGAAGTGTCTGTTCAGGTCCTTGGCCCATTTGTTGATTGGGTTGTTTGTTCTCTTATTGTCTAATTTTTTGAGTTCTTTGTATACTCTGGATATTAGGGCTCTATCTGAAGTGTGAGGAGTAAAGATTTGTTCCCAGGATGTAGGCTCTCTATTTACCTCTCTTATTGTTTCTTTTGCTGAGAAAAAACTTTTTAGTTTGAGTAAGTCCCATTTGTTGATTCTAGTTATTAACTTTTGTGCTATGGGTGTCCTATTGAGGAATTTGGAGCCCGACCCCACAGTATGTAGATCGTAGCCAACTTTTTCTTCTATCAGACGGCGTGTCTCTGATTTGATATCAAGCTCCTTGATCCATTTTGAATTCACTTTTGTGCATGGCGAGAGAAAGGGATTCAGTTTCATTTTGTTGCATATGGATTTCCAGTTTTCCCAGCACCATTTGTTGAAGATGCTATCCTTCCTCCATTGCATGCTTTTAGCCCCTTTATCAAATATAAGGTAGTTGTAGTTTTGTGGATTGGTTTCTGTGTCCTCTATTCTGTACCATTGGTCCACCCGCCTGTTTTGGTACCAGTACCATGCTGTTTTTGTTACTATTGCTCTGTAGTATAGTTTGAAGTCTGGTATCGCTATACCGCCTGATTCACACTTCCTGCTTAGCATTGTTTTTGCTATTCTGGGTCTTTTATTTTTCCATATGAATTTCATGATTGCTTTCTCTATTTCTACAAGAAATGCCATTGGGATTTTGATTGGCATTGCATTAAACCTATAGAGAACTTTTGGTAATATCGCCATTTTGATGATGTTAGTTCTGCCCATCCATGAACAGGGTATATTTTTCCATCTTCTAAGATGTTCTTCTATTTCTCTCTTTAGGGTTCTGTAGTTTTCATTGTATAAGTCTTTCACCTCTTTTGTTAGGTTGATTTCCAAGTATTTTATTTTTTTTGAAGATATTGTGAATGGAGTGGTTGTCCTCATTTCCATTTCAGAGGATTTGTCGCTGATATACAGGAATGCCTTTGATTTATGCGTGTTGATTTTATATCCTGCCACTTTGCTGAATTCATTTATTAGCTCTAATAGTTTCTTTGTAGACCCTTTTGGGTCTGCTAGGTATAGAATCATGTCATCTGCAAATAGTGATAATTTAAGTTCTTCTTTTCCTATTTTGATGCCTTTAATTTCTTTCGTCTGTCTAATTGCTCTGGCCAGTGTTTCGAGAACTATGTTGAACAGAAGTGGTGAGAGAGGGCATCCCTGTCTTGTTCCAGATTTTAGAGGGAATGCCTTCAGTTTTTGTCCATTCAGAATGATGCTAGCCTGAGGCTTAGCATAGATTGCTTTTACAATATTGAGGTATGTTCCTGTTATCCCTAGTTTTTCTAGAGTTTTGAACATAAAGGGATGCTGTACTTTGTCGAATGCTTTTTCCGCATCTATCGAGATGATCATATGGTTCTTATTTTTAAGTCTATTGATGTGGTGAATAACATTTATTGATTTCCGTATATTGAACCAGCCTTGCATCCCAGGGATGAATCCTACTTGATCATGGTGCGCAATTTTTTTGATATGTTTTTGTATCCGATTCGCCAGAATTTTATTGAGGATTTTTGCATCTAGGTTCATTAGAGATATTGGTCTGTAGTTTTCTTTCTTTGAAGTGTCTTTGTCTGGTTTAGGTATCAGGGTGATGTTGGCCTCGTAGAATGAATTTGGAAGTTCTCCCTCTTTTTCTATTTCCTGAAGTAGCTTGAAAAGTATTGGTATTAGTTCCTCTTTAAAGGTTTTGTAAAACTCTGCTGTATACCCATCCGGTCCTGGGCTTTTCTTAGTTGGTAGTCTTTTGATGGTTTCTTCTATTTCCTCAATTGATATTGGTCTGTTTAGATTGTCTATATCCTCCTGACTCAATCTGGGCAGATCATATGACTTAAGAAATTTATCGATGCCTTCACTATCTTCTAATTTATTGGAGTATAAGGATTCAAAGTAATTTTTGATTATCTTCTGAATATCTGAAGTGTCTGTTGTGATATTGCCTTTTTCATCCTGTATGCTAGTAATTTGAGTTCTCTCTCTTCTTCTCTTCGCTAGCATGGCTAAGGGTCTGTTGATTTTGTTTATTTTTTCAAAGAACCAACTTTTAGTTTTCTCAATTTTTTCAATTGTTTCTTTTGTTTCGATTTCATTAATTTCAGCTCTGATTTTCATTATTTCTTGCCTTCTACTTCTTTTGCTGTTGTTTTGCTCTTCTTTTTCTAGGATTTTGAGATGAAGTATGAGATCATTTATTTGTTGGTTTTTTCTTTTTTTAAGGAATGAACTCCAAGCAATGAATTTTCCTCTTAGAACTGCTTTCAATGTGTCCCATAGATTCCGATATGTTGTGTCTGTGTTTTCATTAATCTCTAAGAATTTTTTAATTTCCTCCTTGATGTCTTCTATAACCCATTGATCATTCAGTAACCTATTGTTCATTCTCCAAGTGATGTATTCTTTTTCCTTCCTTCTTTTATCGTTGATTTTCAGTTCCATTCCATTATGATCAGATAGGATGCATGGTATTATCTCTACTCCTTTATATTGTCTAAGAGTTTCCCTGTGACATAATATATGATCTATTTTTGAGAAGGATCCATGTGCTGCTGAGAAAAAAGTGTAACTGCTTGATATTGGGTGGTATATTCTATATATGTCAATTAAGTCTAGGTTATTAATTGTGTTATTGAGTTCTATAGTTTCCTTATTCAACTTTTGTTTGGAAGATCTGTCCAGTGGCGAGAGAGGTGTGTTGAAGTCTCCCATGATTATTGTATGGTGGTCTCTTAGACTCTTGAACTTGAGAAGAGTTTGTTTGATGAACATAGCTGCACCATTGTTTGGGGCATATATATTTATGATTGTTATGTCTTGTTGGTGTATGGTTCCCTTAAGCAGTATGTAGTGTCCCTCTTTATCCCTTTTGATTAACTTTGGCTTGAAATCTATTTTATTTGATATGAGTATGGACACTCCTGCTTGTTTCCGAAGTCCATATGAGTGATATGATTTTTCCCAACCTTTCACCTTCAGCCTATGTATGTCTTTTCCTATCAAATGCGTCTCCTGTAGGCAGTATATTGTTGGGTCTTGTTTTGTGATCCATTCTACTAGCCTGTGTCTCTTGATTGGTGAGTTTAAGCCATTAACATTTAGGGTTATTATTGAGATATGGGTTGTTCTTCCAGCCATATTTGTTTATTTATGTTACTAAACCTGGTTTGTTTTCCTCTTTGATTATTTTCCCCCCTTTACTGTCCTACCTCCCACTGTTGGTTTTCATTGTTATTTTCCATTTCCTCTTCCTGTAATGTTTTGCCAAGGATGTTTTGAAGAGATGGTTTTCTAGCTGCAAATTCTTTTAACTTTTTTTTATCGTGGAAGGTTTTAATTTCATCTTCCATCCTGAAGCTTAATTTCTCTAGAAACACAATTCTTGGTTGGAACCCATTTTCTTTCAGTGTTTGAAATATGCTATTCCAGGATCTTCTAGCTTTCAGAGTCTGTGTTGAAAGATCAGCTGTTATCCTGATTGGCTTACCCCTAAATGTGATCTGCTTCCTTTCTCTTGTAGCTTTTAAAATTCTCTCCTTATTCTGTATGTTGGGCATCTTCATTATAATGTGTCTAGGTGTGGGTCTCTTATGATTTTGCACATTTGGCGTCCTGTAGGCTTCTAGGATTTGGGATTCTGTCTCATTCTTCAAGTCTGGGAAGTTTTCTCGTATTATTTCATTGAATAGATTGCTCATTCCTTTGGTTTGAAACTCTGTCCCTTCCTGTATCCCAATGACTCTTAAATTTGGTCTCTTGATGTTATCCCATATTTCTTGGATGTTCTGCTCATGGTTTCTTAACAGTCTTGCTGAGCTGTCTATGTTCTTTTCAAGTTGAAATACTCTTTCTTCATTGTCTGATGTTCTATCTTCTAAGTATTCTACTCTGCTGGTAGTATTCTCAATTGAGTTTTTAAGTTGGTTTATTGCTTCCTGCATTTCTAGGATTTCTGTTTGTTTGTTTTTTATAACCTCTATCTCCCTGTATAGTTGATCTTTTGCTTCTTGGATTTGTTTATGTAATTCATTGTTGAAGTGATCTTTCATTGTCTGATTTTGTTGTCTGATGTCTTCCTTGAGACTCCAGATCATTTGAAGCATGTCTATCCTGAATTCTTTATCTGACATTCCATCTGCTGCAGCTATTACCTCTTCTAATGTCGAGTTGACCTGCATTGCTTTTGGTCCTTTCTTTCCTTGTCTCTTCATACTGTTCGCATTCCTTTCTACTTGTTGAAACTGTTGTGCTATTGAATTTTCCCCCTATATATTTATATTGGTCTTGTATAGTTGCAAAGTCTCCTTCGCAGGCGCGGGCGGCGGCTCTGCCCCTCCTCCAATTGGGGCAATGTGCCTACCACGCCGGCAGGCCGCTGTGCCTGCTCTGCTTGTCGGTAGGAGGTCCGCCTACCTTGCAGGCGCGGGCGGCGGCTCTGTCCCTCTGCGGGCCGCTAGGCTTGTTCTGTCGGTGGTCGCAGTTCTGCCTACTTTGCAGGCGCAGGCAGCGGCACTGCCCCTCTGCAGGCCTCTGGGGCTGTTCTGCCAGTGGGTCGCAGGTCCGCCTACCTTGCAGGCGCGGGGGGGTCGGCTCTACCCTTCCTCAGGCCACTGGGCCTGTTCTGTCTGTCGGTTGCAGGTCTGGCCTGTTCTGATGGTGGTCACAGTTCCGTCTACCTTGTAGGCGCGGGGGAAGGGGGCGGCTCTGCCTCTCAGCAGGCCGCTGCTCCTCTTCTTCCGGTGGGTCGCAGGCCCGCCTACCTTGCAGGAGTGATTGGAAGCTCTGCCCCTCCGCGGGCCATTGGGCCTTTTCTGTTTGTGGTCACAGTTCCGCCTACCTGGCAGGCGCGGGGGGTGGGGGGTGGCTCTGCCCCTCAGCAGGCCGCTGCTCCTCTTCTGCCGGTGGGTCACAGACCCGCCTACCTTGCAGGAGTGATTGGAAGCTCTGTCCCACCGCGGGCCACTGGGCCTTTTCTGTCGGTGGTCACAGTTCTGCCTACCTGGCAGGCGCGGGGGGTGGGGGGCGGCTCTGCCCCTCAGCAGGCCGCTGGGCCTGCTCTGTGGGTGGTCACAGTTCTGTCTACCTTGCCGGCGCAGGGGGAGGGGGCGGCCCTTTTTGGCACTTTTAGTTCCCTGAATTGAGAGTGAATTGGGGACTAGGCCACCGGAACTGACTTTGCCCAATGCACACAGGGTTGTGAGTAGAACTGATAGAGCAGAGCATGGCATGTGAGGGCTAAATGAGGTCGATGTGCGATTCGGAATCCGGCAAATATGTTACTTATAAAGTTCACGAGCAAGTTATGGGATTCTCTGAATTTTTGTTTCCTCATATGCAAACTGTAGCCAAAAAGAATGACATCTCCATCTCTAAGAGGTATTACAATTGGGCACCCTGACTGGGTCTATCCCACCTCCGGTCCATCTTTCAAATGAACCCAGTGCTTACCAGGTACCAAGCCAAGTTTGTGAACTTTATCTCAATTAACAATAATAGCAACTATATAAATCCTGTTAGTACACCCATTTTATAGATACAAAAACTGAACTTGAGATTAGTTTAAGAATGTGGTCAAGATTATGAACCCGGTAAGTATCCAAAGTTATGATTTGAACCCAGGCAGTCTGATCTCATGGTTGGTGTTCCTTTCACTCTGCATATCCTCCATTGTAGGGGTCACCGGACATAAGTCGAGTGAGTGAATTCAGCATTGCAACAATTATCCCATCATATTAAATGAGGGGTGCACATCCTCTTTTCAATGCTTTTCACACTACCTATAGTGAAGGACTAGTTTTTTTTTTTTTAATTGGTGCATTATAGCTGTACATAATGGTGGAATTTGTTGTTACAATTTCATACACAAACACAATATAACAATACAATTTGGCCAATATCCCTCCTAGCACATCACTTCTCCCTTTCCACTTCCCTCTCTGGTCCCTTTCCTCTACTGATTTCCCTAGTTTCCATATATGAGAGAAAACCTACAACCCTTGACCTTCTGAGTTTGGCTTATTTCACTTAGCATAATTGTCTTAAATTCCATTCATTTTCCTGCAAATGACAATTTAAAAAAAAAACTGAATAACATTCCATTGTGTGTGTATGTGTATATATATATATATATATATATATATATATATATATATATATATATATTACTATATTTATTTTATCCATTCATTCATTGATGGACAGCTAGACAGGTTTTATAGTTTGGCTACTGTGAATTATGCTGCTGTACACATGGGAATGAATATGTCACTATAGTAATGGTGACATTAATTAATTATTTAGGTTAAATACTGAGGAGTGATATGTCTGGGTCATGTGGTGTTTCCCTTCCTATTCTTTTAAGAAACCTCTGTACTGATTTCCATAGTGGTTGTACTAATTTACAGTCCCACCAATAGTGTCAAAGTGTTTCTTTTTCTCCACATCCTCTTTGGAATTTATTATTGTATGTATTCTTGATGATTGACATTCTGATTGGTGTGAGATGAAATCTCAGTATAGTTTTGATTTGCATCTCCCTAAATGCTAATGAGGTTGAACATGTTTTTCAAATATTTGTTGACCATTTGTATTTATTCTTTTGAGAAGTGTCTGTCTAATTCATTTGTCCAATTATTAGTTTATTTATTTATTTATTTTGGTGCTAAGTTTGTTGAGTTCTTTATATATCTAAATATTAATCCTCAATCAGATGAATAGCTAGCAAAGGTTTTCTCCCATTATGTAGGTAGGTTCTGTCTTCACATTCTTAATTATTTCTTTTGCTGTGCAGAAGAGTTTTAATTTGATGCTATCCCATTTAAACTCTCTTGCTTGGCATTATTTCCTTAGCTTTAGAGGTCCTATTGAGAAAATTGTTGCCTATGTCTATATGCTGGAGTGTTAAACCTACATTTTCTCCTAGGAGTTGCATAGTTACTGGTTTAATTCCTAGGCATTTAATCTATTTTGAATTGAGTTTTGTGCAGGGTGAAAGATAACGGTATAGTCTCATTCTTCTACATATAGATAGCCAGTTTAGCCAGCACCATTGGTTAAAGACATTATCCTTTCTCCAATATATGTTTTTGGCACCTTTGTCAAGGATAAGATGACTGCAGATGTGTGGGTTTATTAAAAATCAGGGCCTGTTTTTAATGCCAGTACCATGCGATTTTTGTTAATATAGTTCAAATATAGTTTGAAGCCAGGTATTGTGATGCCTCCAGCATTGTTTTTTTATTTTAGAATTGCTTTGGCTATACTGGGTCTTTTATTCTTCTGAATTAATTTTAGGACTTTTTTTCTAGTTATGAGAATAATGTTATTGTTATTTTGATGAGCATTACACTGAATCTATATATTGCTTTTGGTATTATGACCATTTTAACAATATGAATTCTGCCTATTCATGAACATGAAAAGTCTTTTCATTTTCTGAGGTCTTCTTCAATTTTTTTCTTCAATGTTCTATAGTTTTCATCATAGAGGTGTTTTACCTCCTTCATTAGATTTATTTTTTGAGGCTATTGTGAATGGGATTGTTTTTCTGATTTATTTCTCAACAGATTCATTGTCAGTATATAGGAAATCTATTGATATTTACATGTTGATTTTGTAAACTACTACTTTGCTGAATTTGTTTATTACTCCAGCAATTTTTAGTGAATTGTTTTTATCTTTTATCATTTGCAAAGAGTGATAATTTGACTTCTTCTTTTTCTATTTTTATTCCTTTTATTTTCTTTTCTTACCTAATTGTTCTGGTTAGAGTTTCTTGCACTATAGTAAATAGTAGTGGTAAAAGTAGACATCCTTGTTTTATTCCAGATTTTAAAGGAAATGCACGCAGTTTTCCCCAATTTACTATGAGGTTGGCTTTGGCTTTTTTATATACAGCCTTTATGATGTTTAGGTAGTTCCTTCTATCCTTATTTTCTTCAGTGTTTTTAATCACGAATAAGTGCTGAAATTTGTCAAAGGTTTTTCTGAACATCTACTGAGGTGACTGATTTTTGTCTTTAATTCTTTTTATGTGATAAATTACATTTACTGATTTGTATTTGTTAATCCATCCTTGTATCTCTGAGATAAACCAACTAAGTCATGAAGTATATTCTTTTTTTTAATATTTATTTTTTAGTTGTAGTTGGACACAATATATTTTATTTATTTATTTTTATGTGGTGCTGAGGATTGAACTCAGGGCCTCGCATGTGCTCTGGCGAGCACTCTACCGCTGAGCCACAATCCCAGCCCATGAAATATTTATCTATTGATATTTGCATATTCTTCTTGATATGTTGTTGAATACACTTCATTTATATTTTATTGAGAATTCATCAGGGATATTGATCTGTAGTTTTCTTTTCTTGATGTGTCCTTATTTGGTTTTGTATGAGTTTGATCTTGGCTTCATAGAATAAATTTGAAAGTGTTTCATTTCTTTCTGTTTCATGGAACAATTTAAGGAACATTGGCATTAGTTTTTTTTTTTTCATGTCTGGTAGAATTTAGTGGAAAATCCATCTGGACCTGAACTTTTCTTTGTTGGAAAGCTTTTCAATAATTCTTCTGTCTCATTCTAGTTATTGGTCTGTTTAGATTTTTCTTCCTCTCAATTCAATTTTGGCATGTTATATGTGTCTAGAAATGTATTCATTTATTTTAGGTTTTCCAATTTATTGGAGTATAAGTTTTCAAAATAGTCCCCAATGATCTGCTGGATTTCTGTGGTGTCTGTGGTGATTTCTTCTTTTTTCATCTCTAATTTTAATAATATTGGTGTTCTCTCTAGATGTCTAAATTTCTAAACCTCTAGAGATTTTTTATCTCTAAATTTAGTAATTTTTCTTTTGGCTAACTTGACTAAGGGCTTATCAATCTTGTTTATCTTTTCAAAGAACCAACTCTTTGCTTCATTGATTCCTTGTATCATTTACAGCTGTAATCCCAGTAGCTTCAGAGGTCAAGACAGGAGATTGCAAGTTCAAAGTCAGCCTCAGCAAAAGTGAGGCACTAAACAACTCAGTGAGATCCTGTCTCTAAATAAAATACAAAATAGGACTGGCTGGGCATGTGGCTCAGCAGTCGAGTGCCCCTGAGTTCAATCCCTAGTAAAACAAAATAAAACAAAACAACTTGATTCATTCCTAATGTTTAATTTGATGCTGTTTGCTTTAGTCAGGTTTTTCACTGCTGTGAGTTCAAGACCCAACAAGACAACTATAGAAAACAATTATAGAAGAGGAAAAGTTTATTTGAGGGCTCATGGTTTCAGAGGTCTTAGTTCATACAATGCCAGCTCCATTCCTTGGGCTCAAGATGAGGTTGAACATCATGGCGGGAGAATATGGTTAAGGGAAGCAGCTCATATCATGATCAGAAGCAGAGAGAGATAGACTCCACTCTCCAGATACAAAAAATATACCCCAAAGCCAGACCCCAATTCTCACCTCATCCAGTCACACCCTACCACTTCAAATACCACTCAGTTAATTCTTGTAAGTGGATTAATTCACTGATTGCGTTAAGACTCTTACAACCCAATAATTTCTCCTCTGAACTTTCTTGCATTGCCTCACATATGAGCTTTTGGGGGACACCTCACATCCAAACCATAACACTGTTCCTCATTAGCTTAGCTACTCTTCAAATGAGATTTGTTCATTTGAGCTCTGGGGTTTATTTTTTATTTTTCTGTGTGAAATATTTATTTAAGTAAGTTCTGTAGTGCTGGCTTAGTAGTCATGATTTTTTTTTTTTTTAGTTTCTACTTAATTCTGAAGATTTTTATTTCTTATTAGATTTTGAAGGATAGCTTTGCTGGATATAGCAATCTTTGCTGACAGTTATTTTGTTTCAGATCTTGGAACACATCGTTCTAAGCCCTCTTGGCTTTAGAGTTCGTGTACATCTATAGGATGGGGATTGATGCCTATTTCACAGTGTAGTTGTGAGAATTAGATGAAATGACAGTTCTGGTATAATGCTTGGATCATAGCAAACATTTGGCCAATGGTGAGTACCACTTCACTACTACCACTGCTCCATTGTCATTGCTATCATTATTAGCAAAACCATCATCATCATTGCTGTCAACATCACTACCACCATGATAACCTCTACTATTATAATCAGCATGCCACTACCAACATTGTGGCCACCTGACAGGCACCAGAATGTAACCTTGATAATTTACCAAAAAGGTATGGCAGCTCTTCCCTCAATCTTGCTTACCAGCCCCTTTTTATTACCAATATGTCATCTGTAATGGCAGGGATATGTTGGCCTCAAATTTACTTTTTCCCCTCACCTTTATTTGTGTGTTTGGCTACCTATTTACTTTGATTCTCCTTGCTTTGTCCCTGTCTTCCCACCATGAGGTTTCTGTGATAGGCCACCATCTACAACCCTAGGTTGCTTGAATTTAAGAGTCGAACAGTGGAACAAAGTATCTCAGCTGCTTCAGTCCAACCATCTGTTGAAGTAGGTCTTCCTGTTCATGAACACAGTGTGCATATGGCGGGACTGATCTTTGGGTCATAGTCTTCCTTGCCTCTGGCATATGGTGCCATCTGTAGGCCCTGGCATCTGCTTCTCTTTCAAGGCCTGTCACTCCAGTTCCTGGAAAAGACTAGATATCTTCTGCAAAATCTCTTTTTTGTCTATTTAGCTGAACACTGATTTTTCTGCACAGTTTATTTAGGTCCCCTGTTCTGGAGAACTGGACTCTTTTTATGTCACATAAGTTGTAGCTGGTAGACTAAATGTACAAAATAACCCCAAATTATGTTATCAATGACAAACTGTATTGGTAGGACTCTATGTGGTATATAGCAAAAATTGAATTCTAATCCATTTAAACAAAATAAATTATCATATAATCTGATGTCACTAAGACTGTTTAGGAATTAGGATTTTGAGCTTCATTGGATCCAGCAGTTTATACTTTGTTATTAGAAAATATCTTCATCTCTTTTTTCCATTCTCTTCTATGTTAGATTCTGTCTGGGTCATGGTATGATTCTATCATGGTATGATAGTCCATACCATGCCAGGCTTATTCTGTCTTTTGGAAAGTCCTAATGATAGATAAAGAGAGATTCCCCAGTAATTCCAACATATGTTTTGTGATGGATACCTATTGTGCTGACATGAATCACATGTCCATTCTAGAGTCACACAAGATGGAACCATCAGGCCTGAGGTATATAATTATTTCTAGATGTATGTAGGGTCAGTCCTAGGTAAATCACATGGTCAGAGATGGGGAGGAATATTTCCCCACATAAAAACTTGGTGCTTACATCAGAAGAGTAAATTGTACATGCGAGGACACAAAAATCTGTATTTATCTGTTTCATGGACTGCTTTAAATGGCCCCTATTACTTAAACTTTACCCCAAACTTAACTTTCTGAAAACAGGGGAACAGTATGGCTTGAAATTAGCATGCCTGTTTGAAGCCTGGCTCCTCATTCGCTCAGCATCCACAAGCCTTGGGTTCCTCTCCTTAAAGTGGGAACGAAATCTGCTCAGCATTTATTTCAAGGCTTAAATTACATATATCCAGTGCCCAGAACATAGCAGGTATTCTGGTAATATCAGTTCTTCTCTTCTCCCTATACTGATAAGGCATGACCCATATTTGAATGTATTACACCACACACACATACTTCGCATCCAAGCTTTGGGCTGTTGCCAAGAAACTATCATTCAATCATTCATCTACTTTGCCCCTAACTTGCCTTTGTTATCATGTCAGTGATACCAGAGGATCCACCTATCATCATAGCTAATAGGAAAAATGAGGAAAAAGATAATAATTCTGTCCTTTTATTTTTCTTGACCTGTCTCTTCCCAAACCTTTTCCATTTTCTCTGGGGTAGAGGTAAAGTTGCTGCTTTGATTAGGCAGAGTCCAAGACACAGATGGTCTGTAGTTACTCTGGGTGGAATCACTTGTTGGAAAGGTCTCTCAGCTCCATCTCTGGCCTTGATTCTGGGCCCTGCCATTGCTCCTGTCTTTCCGTCCCCTCTTATAGGTGGTCATGTGAGTAAATTTGCCTGTGATGTAGTTGTCCAGGCCAGGCTGTGTCTCCTCCTGCTTTATCATCCTGGAGGGTGACATTCTAAAGTTTACTTTTTAAAAATTAGATCATTATAGTTATACACTAATATTTGGGTTCATTTTAACAAAACTGTACATGCAGGGAATTTGATTTATTCCCCTCTCATTTCCTCCCCTCCTCTCTCCCCCTATCCTATTCTGCCTCCTCTACTCTACTGGTCTTCCTTTCACTCCTTTATTCATTTTTGATTGGTTCTTTCTGCATTTACATAGTGGTGACATTCCCTTTGGTACAGGTTTGCTCTTTGAAGTGGGAAGATGGTGGTGGTGGTGGCAGGGGAAGGAGAAACAGAGCAGTGCAGCAGGACTTGTACAAGCCTAGCTCAAGTGTCTTCACCAGAGCTCTGAACTGGGCTTTCAGGTACATATGTCACTCAGTGAAAGGTGCTTAGGTTCCCAGTTGCTGTTTTCTTTCTTGTGTGTATTTATGTTCTTGGGAGGTAAAAATGAGAGGAAGGGCAGACTGTAATCATCCCTAGTACCCTGACCTTAAAACCATCAAACCCTACCTAGAAGGCCCAACAGAGCTATTATATATTGAACACTTCCTGCAGGCCTAGTACACTAAGTGCTTTATCTATATTATTTAATTCATTCATTAACTAATGTATCAATGAACCAATCAGAGTATCTATCCATCCAGCCTTTATCCAACCATTTGACATTACGTGCATGTCTTTTCTTATTGGACACTGGTCTAGGTATACCCTGCCCTAAGGAAGCCTGCAGTCTAGCAGTTTTGAATTTTCCCATTCCTTACCACAACAAACCCTCATCTTCCTCCTGTCAACCACAGTATCACTGCTGATCTGTAGATACAGCAGACTCTAGCACCTTGCCACCAGGTTAAAAAGAGATAGTGGATGAGGAAAGCCTTCCACACCACCAAGCTACTAACAAACCTGTGACCTGTATGTTTCTCCTTAACTTAACTGACAGATGTGAGAGGAGAAAGCCAGGAAGGCCCTGTATTAATTCCTTATTGCTTCTGTGCAAGCACCAGGATTTTAGTGACTAAAACAGCACCATTTTATTATCGTATAGTTCTGGAGGTCAGAAGTATGAAATGGTCTCTTGGGCTAAAATGAAGGAGTTGGCAAGAACATATTCCCTGGGGAGGCTCCAAGGACAAATATGTGTCTTTGCTTTGTCCAGCTTCCTGCATTCCTTGTCTGTGGCCTCTTTGAAGCCAGCAGTCGTATCCCTCGGACCTCTCTTTCACTGACATCTCTTTTTCTCATGGGTCTGCTTCAGCCCTTTTCTCTCGTTAAGGGCCCTTGTGACCCACTGGGCTCGCCTGCATAACGCAGGGGGATATTCTTATTTTGAGATCTTTAGTGTAACCACAACTGCCCTGTACACTAATGTCTTCCCAGGTTCTGAGGTGAAGAGGCGGATATATCTGGAGAGCTATTCCACAGGCGTTATTACCATCATTCCCCTTGGGAGCTAAGCCTGAGTTTTCCCACTTGAAATATGAGCCTCATAATGGCAGAAGTGTCCTAGAAATGTTGTGAAGATTAAATGTTCACAATGGATTCAGTCTAACTGGTATCAGATAATACATGTTCATTAAACATACAGATACTATGATACTATGATGCTGAGAGGTGATCATCATCACAAAGAATTCCTGTGAAGTGATTCTCTCAGCAATTTTTATGGGGAGTGGTCAAACAGAGAGTTATTAGTGGCTCTCCATTCTACCCCTCTTTTTTTTTTACTTTTAATAAAAGCCTATAGAGATTATCTTTGGGACACAATAATATTAATCTACTGTGGCTCTTTTCCCAATCTAAGTACTTAGATCAGTGATTTGATCAGTGCAAATTTTATGCATATTTGGACTTATCACTCTGAACCCCATCAATTTCTATAATTAATACATGCCAATGAAAATAAAGAAAAATACTGATTGCAACAATCACAACATTAAGTTCACAAAAAAAAAAAAAAACATGTGCATGTGTCCATATGTATATTGGGGATTGAACATGGAGAAGGAGTGAGAAAAACTGTAACGTGTCATTGCCCAGAGCCATAGTGCTATGACATCCAGAACAGAAGTGTCATGCATTTCCTTCATTCTTTTGCCTGCATAGGAAATATCTGCAACTGCCAAAGCAATTTGGTTTTTCATTTACAGGAACTGCAGGTATCATTTCCAAATATTGTTCAGAATAAAACCTAATTGAAAATGTAATCAAACTGAAAAATTGCTTGACAAGCCAGGGTCACATTCATAAAAGGACATTTTTTGTCCCTCAACCATCATGGGGTCTGTGCTGGCATGTAAGGGAACTCTAGCATGTTTGTCCCATTATTCACTGTCCCTGCTATGAGGGAGCTCCCTCAATCTGGCTGCACTATATTTGCTTAAAGGTCACCTGTCAGAGAAGCAGAAAGCAATCCCTTGCTGGGAAGGCACCCAAATCAGTTGGTTTTGTTTCACTGTAAAATTCCTGCTTTCCAAGTTTGAGCAGCCTGTCAGACAACAGAGGTTCCCCTGCTTTAGAAGAGGGGTCCTCCTGTGTCATTGGTTGTGCAAGGACTTTAATTACAATATTAATTTAATTACTTGCAGTTCTAGAGGCCAGAAGTGCTATATAAGCATTACCAGACTCTTCTCCCACATATCCTTGAAGTTGGGCTATGCAAAGGGGCCATGGCATTTCCCTCCAGCAGAAATCTAGAAGTCTGGGATGCTAATACGGGGAAGGCTCATGGCAACCGAGTCATTTTCAGTGAAGTAACTTCATACTGTAGGCCTGACAGAGACAGGGAAAAAACATAGTTCTGTACCCTTCAGAATGGTCATGGGGTGAAAGGTCCCCCCCACCCTCACATACACCAAAATTCACATATTGAAGGCCTAACCCCTTGTTACTCAGAATATGACTTCATTTAAAGATAGGGTCTTTAAAGTGGTAACTTAGTTAAATGAGGTCCTTGGGGTGAGCTATAGTCAATACGACTGTGTCCTCATAAGAAGAGGAAGTCAGAACACAGGCACAGAGACAGAAAACCACATGAAGATGTGGAGAGAGACTGCCTTCTGAAAGCCATGGAGAGAAGAAACCAAGTTTGCCAACACCTTGATCTTGGACTTTTAGCTTCCAGAATTGTGAGAAAATAAGTTAAGTTGCCCCATTGGTAGTACTTGGTAATGGCAGCTCTAGCAAACTAACACACAGAACTAGGCTATGCATCCTGTCTCTTATGTGTAACATTGAGCAAACCACTTGATTTTTGCGTCTCATTTCTCTACAGGAACAACATGGTCACTAATACACCTTGTTCTGCTTCACAAGTTGTTAAACAGAATCAAGATTGTGAGAGAATCTTATATGCATTTCAGCCAGCCTAAGTAGCCAAGAAGCAAATGGTTTTATGATTTCTAAGTCAAAGTGTTGAGGCTATTTTGTTTCTATGCCATGTTTAAATAGTTGATTGTGTCATCTGAGAGGGTTAAGATGAAATGGATTCTAATATCATGTGAGAATTCAGTGGGAAGTGTGTGATTGAGTTGAAATGGACATACTATGGATTTAGGATGTAGTGAGTAGCAAGTATTCTCTTTATTTGTTGGCTGATGTTGGAGATCTTTTACTCTATGGTAGCTTCCATCACTAAATAAGTTGACATTTCCTTTTTAATTATTGTAGATAGTATTATCTCAAACATATTTAGGCACTTATTTTTCAATTTTTACTATTATTATTTGTATTTGTTTTCTATGCTGCAGTAACAAATTAAATTAACATGATCTTGGTAGCTTAAAGCAATATTAACTTAATTACTTGCAGTTCTAGAGACCAGAAGTGCAATATCAGCATCACTAGCTACAGGTCAAGGTGTCTTCAGGGCTGGCTCCTGCTGGATGCTGTGGGGAAGGACCAGTTTCCTTCCCTTTCCTAGCTGCAGAAGGCTGCCCACATTCCTCATGTCAAATCACTCCAGGCTGTTCCCTCTGCTGTCACATCTCCTAGCACGTCCTTTGATCTTCTGACTTATAGGACCTTGTGGTTATGTTTAGCTACCTAGACCATCCAGGGTGATATCCCCTTCTCAAACTCTAACTCTAACATATCTTCAAAGTCCCCTTCTCCATATAAAGAAACACTTTCGAGTCTTGAGTGTTAAGGTGTGATATTGTGTGTGTGTGTATGTATGTATGTGTGTGTGTGTATAGAGGGGGTGTGGAGCCTCACTCAGTATGGAGCCATGTGGGATAATGTAAAGAACTGGAGCTTTACCTCATTTCTGGCTCCACAGTCTTGGGAAGATCACTTAACCTCTCTGTTTCTTCAAATCTCAGATGAGTATAGCACTCCCTGCCTCACAGGGTTGCTGTGACAATTTGATTTTGTATCTGGGGACACAGGAACACAGCAGGTACACTGTAGGCTCTTAGTAAATGGGAGATATTTAGTTTCATCTTTGCTCTGGTTTTGTTGTTCCAAATTTACAGACTCTTATTTTTTTCCCTTTCTTTGAAAAAGTCACCTCAGACTCAGTTCTCTCTTGCTGGTTAGCTAGTCCGTCCCAGGGATCTAGGTCCCAAGCACACATTACGGGTGTGCAGGCTGAGACATGTCCTTAGCCTCAAGGACACCTGGCATGCTTAACTCTTCCTCACATTTTGGAGGTCGAAACAGCCCATGGCCAACACACAGAGCCGTCTTTCCTCCCTGCTACCCAGAGCAGGGGCTGGTGGGGTTGCTTCATGACTCTTCCTCATAATTGAAAATTTGATACCTGTGCTTGGAATCTACTTCCTAGGGCCAATTCTGCCTGAAGTCACAGTGTCTAATCAGCCGGAGGCCCCTGCATCCTCTGCCGTGGTACAAGGTCTTCCCCAGTTTGGCCGTGTGTGATGCCATCATACCCTAGCCTGAGTTGCCCTTTGCCTTGGTTCTTTCCTACTCTGCTGAACTACACAGTCTCTGTCCTCTTCTGGTGCTATGGTTTGCCAAACTCTTGCCAGCCTGACTCCTAGAAATTGAGGTCTGTTCTAAAACTCAATTCAGGAGGCCGGAGAGACCACCTGCCTTGATAAATGACAGTGTTCCCTGATACCAGCTACTTGCTTGAGATTCTCAAGTGTTGGATTCTCTTGTGTTTATGTTTATGGTCTTTCTGTTGGATAGCATGCATGCACCCACCTACCCAGTGTTTATTGTGTTCCTATCATAGTCCCAGTTGACACAGAGATAATCAAGGAGATCATAACTGCAGTGGAGGGAAGAAACAAGTAAGCAAGGGTTATACAATACAGAGTAAAGCTTATTCCATCAACATATAAAAGAAGGTCAATGGAACCCCAGGGGAGGGGGTACTGAATTTTGAGGTTAGAAGTTAGAGAAGTCTGCACAGAGGAGGTGACACAGAGAAAGCCTGAGCTCTGACTTATTGGAGGCTGAGATGGAGTTTGCTAAGTGGACAAGGGCAGTTATTGCTGCTGACAACTTATCAAGCCAGCAACCTGCCTCCCAATTCTGACTGGTTCAGTTTTCAACTATCCCAAAGAATAGCTGCTGTAAACTGACTCGTGTCCTCCCTAACTTCATATGTGGGAGCCATAAACCCCAGTGTGACTGTAGTTGAAGATAGTGCCCATCGGGGGATAATTAAAGCTAAATGAAGTTGGAAGTGTGGCTCCTAATCCTAATTTAAGCTGGTGCCCTAAATAGAAGAAAAAGACACCAGTAGTCTCTCCACCATGGGAGGACACAGCGAGAAACTGGCCCTCTGCAAGCCAGAAAGAGAGCTCTTGCCAGTAAACAAATTGGGCAGCACCTTCATCTTGAGTTTCTTATTTATTTCCAAATTGTGAGGAAATAAATTTTTGTGAAGCCTCCTGGTCTGTGCTATTTTGTCATTGTAACCCTCGATGACTGAAACTGTAGCTGAAGGAAATTTGTGCTTTTGTCTTCCCAGCAGGTGCGATGGAGGTGACAGAGAGCTATTTACTGAATGAAAACAGACCAGTGCTTTATCTATATGGTCGCACTTGATCATCAGGACACTGTAATGGAGTATTATCCTTATTTTATAGATGTACCAGCTGAGGCTTGGATGGGATCAGTGACTTGTTTGAGGTCCTCCACTAGGGCTGTCATTTGAAAGCAGCTCTGTCCTGTGTAAAGTGTATCTGCATATTAGATACGGTTTGTTTCTAAAAGGCATAAACCTTCCCATTCAGACAGACTCAGCTCCTACTCTGGGTCCATCCTCAGGACTGTGTGCTGGTAGGGTCCTGGATTTCAAGATCAGTCTCTGTCAACTGCTCAGCTTTTACTGAGCATCCCCAGTCAGCCACAGAGCATCTGTGGAGGTTCTCTCCTCTCATCATCTGTACTTACGAGTGCACCCCATCAATCTCAAGAAAAGAAAACACACTGACCCAAACAACTCACCTACCTGAGCCTGCTGTTTAGTAACTGAATGGGTCCACCTGATGGTGATGAATGTCCCCTCTCTTTTGGGTACATTGTTACATCCCAGGAAGAATAAAATAACAGACACAGTAATTTTTGAACTGTTATAAATGAAACCTGATCAAAGTCGTAAAAGTATCTTTAGAGGAGAAGTATGCCTGATTTCGTTCTCAGCACACGTGTATTGAGCACCTGCTGTGTGCCATGATAGGGTCTAGGGATTCAGGGAAGAAGAAGGGACAGTCTCTGGTGGAGAAAGAGCTGCTGTCTAGATAAATTCATGTGCTTCTGGGTGTAGCTCTGTGAGAACTGTGTGGCTATGGGCAAGGCCCTGGATCTGTTGAGCCTCAGTGTGCTGATCTTTTGTTTGTGCAAAACAGCATCTGGGAACACACCCAAGCACTGTGCCTAGCACTTGGGAAGTGCCCATGCACCTGTATGTCCTGGGGTCTTTACACCCATCATTTCTGAGGGAAGTGGAACACAAGCAGCCTTTGGTACCCATGGGTTCCTCTTCCATGAATTCATCCAACTGCAGATCAAAATGTATTATACTGAACATCTGCAGACTTTCTTGTTGTTATTATTTCCTGGGCAATATAGTAGAACAGCTATTTACAGAGCACATACATTTTGCAGATGTGTATAAGTAATCTGGAGATGACTTAATGATTAGTAAGGGTTGTATAGGTTATATAAAAAGGCCCCATCGCTTATAAAAGGAACTTGAGCATTGCAGATTTGGGTATTCACGGGGTATCCTAGAACCCATTCTTCAGGGATACGAAGAAACAACTACACTCAGTTTTGTTTTTCTCAATGGTTTTAATTAAATTTCAGAAAAGTCTCTAACTTAGTTTGGCTCATCAAGCCCATTTCTGTCTGGTTAATTTGGGTGACCTGGTCATTTAGGTCAGGTGACCCCAGAGGAAATTCCCAAAGGTAGAAGTGATCTCAAATGGGCACAAATAGTGGTTGTCACCAGAGTCCCCGGCCCACTTTGTGACCACTTGTTTAGTCACACTCTGTCCACCAGGTCATTCTAGTACCAGCTTTGAGTCACTGTACATTCCTGTCCTCCTGCACATTCCATTCAGACCAGCCTCTTCTGTTTCAGTGCAGTGCTCTTGCAGGAAACCCTGCCACATCCCAACTTTCGGGAAACCTCTCCTCGGTTGCTCTTACCTCCTGGGCATGACCAAATTCAACATAGCTTTCTTTAAGAATGGGGATGCAGATGCATTCCGTTAATTAAGAAGATCCAGGTAAATGATGTAAGATCTGGGGGAGTAAATGTTACTAATTTAGCACGAAAAGACAGAAGGATAAACTGTGCTCCTTTTACAACCCTAGGGATGCTAATTAGCAATCTACAGCTAATTCCCTGATTTCTGTTTTCTTTCGTGGAGGAAAAAAAAACTGAGTTGAACAGGAGGCTGGAAAAGGTAGGTGCGCTCCTGCGGGAGCTGCTGGCTGATGAGTGGGGTGGGCGTTGAGGAGATGGAAGAGAAAGGGTGGGGCTGGGCAGAAGACAATCAGAGCTGAAGGAATATTACCTACTTGGAAGAGGAAGCAGGTCTGCCCCGTGATTTTTTTAGAGAGGCAAATTGCAAGTCTATGAGGAAGCCATGTCTGGTTGTCTGAGCTCTCTAATTGGGCATAAAAAAATGACATTGTAAATATTGAACTCTTAATTTTTAAGAGGTCTCCAAGCAGAATTTGGGTGTAAACCTGTCAGAAAGGCTATGCAGGAGAACTTTACAGAATGTGAGAAATAAAGTGTTTTAAAGTCCCTTGATATTAAAAAGTCCTGAGATTCAACATTCAAACTACAACGTTCAGAAATGGAAGGGAATTATTCCTGGGAATGAACTTGGAGGATCATAGGACAGTTCATCCTCATGTGACAGAAGAGAGAGTTGCACCATGGCTACCAAAAATAAGGCAAATCTTCATTTCATGATATAAGCTCAGCAGCTTTCAGAATTTTCCTGCTATTTTTTTCCAAAATTTGTACCATTAAAAATCATTTCCGTTTAAGACTCAGGTCAATAATGCAACTGGAAATTCCCAGAGCAATAGACCTTGGGAAGATAATTCTGTCTAACTTGACTTCAACTTCCTTATCTGCATATAGGAAGATGAATGGTGTCCTCCGAGATCTGCTCCAACTCTCATGCAGTTTCATGATTCCATAGACACCAAGAACTTTTCAGATCAATCAGACTTGGTGTGGGTGCTGCCTGAGGTCTGTGTGGGTAACAGAGGGGTCTTGATAGGTGGTAGTGTTGCAGCAATGGGTTTCCAAGGTGTCCTTGTTGAAGCAAGGAATGCAAATGGGAGACTACAACAAATTCTTACACTTCTGCAAGGGATAAGCATGCTTGATTGCCTTCTTAGTATTTAGTTAAATATCTCATTTTTAGTGGGCACGTAATAAGTGATTGTTGGACTGAACCCTATTGAATTTTCCCGTAAGTTTGGTCAAACCAAATAATTCAAACCAAATAATTAACCAGAGCATGGTGTGCACCTTTGTGCTTTCCGGATTTCTATGTTTCTTTCTCCATAATTCTGGTTTGGGCTCTTGGCTTGTTCTAGGCAACTTGAAGTCCAGGGGAGATAGTAGGAGGACTTGACAGGCAAGTTCAGAGATGTTAAAGACAGGAAACAGCATCTAATTGAGGCCACGTGGACTCAGGAACTGGAAAGCAAGACAGAGAGCTCTGCCTCTTTTCAGTGTCATGTGATTTGACATTCTTCTGTGGTGTTGCTCTATTCTGCTTCTCTGCATCTTTCTCTGCTAACTCATTAGTATGAAATGGCCAAGCACCTACTTTCAAGTATACATGACCTATTAATTGAAGCACTCCTCACCTTCTGATGCAATCTTAAGGGGTCCTGGTTACAGTCTTCAAAAGGACATCAATTGATCTCACTCAAGGCATTGGTTTAAGCCAGTGTCTATGATCCAGTCACTTTTGCTCACAGGGCCAGATTTGCATACCACATTTTTCCTGTCCCAGGGCTGTGACATTGACATCACAATCTAGAAGGGTGATTTGAGTGACTCAGGGTTCCTTGTAGACAACTTGACCATGTTATTCCCTCTGCCTGGGATCTCTCTCCCCCTCATCAATGAACTCCTATTCACCTTCCAAAGCCCATTGCAAATAATATACCCTTTCAAATTTTAGCTCATATGGGCAGAATTATTTTCTTTCCTGTTTGCTCCCATATGTTCTTCATACTTTAGTGAAATATCCACCCATTTATTCTTTCATGCATCCCATACGTATGTATAAAACACTTCCCATATTCCAGGCTAGATAAGAGGGGGCATCTTGACCTGAAGGATCTCAGATCTTGGAAGAAAATGAACAAATCAATACAAGCAGAACACTCAGAGCAGAGCCTTGCAAAGAGGATACTCTCAGTAAATGTTATTTTTTTTGTAGTAATTCATACATTATGGCATAGCAATCAAGGCCATAGTTTCTGAGGATAGATTGCCTGTCTTTACCACTTCTGTAATCGTGGGCAAGTGATTTTTTTCTTCAGTATCTTAATATCCCCATTGGTAAATGGTTATAAAGAACAAGTGAGTTTAATATCCAAGACATGGAAACAATCCAAATGTTCATCAATGGATGAATGATTAAAGAAAAAATGTGGTTTATACATACAATGGAATATTATACAGCCATTACAAAAAGGAAATCCTGTGACATGCTAAAACATGAGCCTGGAGACATTATATTAAGTGAAATAATAGATCAGTTACTGAAGGACAAATACTGTATTTTTTCACTCATGTGAAATATCAAACATAGTCGATAGCATAGAAGTACAAAGTAGAAAGGTGGTTGTCAAGGGCTGCGATGGAGAGGAGAAATTAGTGTTTAACAAGTACAGAGTTTCAGTTTTGGAAGACGAAAATTCTAGAGATCTGTTGTATAACAATGAATACATACGGGTATATATGTATGTATGTATGAAATACTTTTGAACTGCACACTTAAAATGGCCAAGATGGCAAAATCATACTATCGTTTTTACCATCCTAAAAAATGTTGAAAGGAAAACAAATATTGCTTTTTTTTAAAAAAAATTTTTTTATACTTTTATTTAATTTTATGTGGTGCTGGGGATTGAACCCAATGCCTCACGCATGCTAGGCAAGTGCTCTACCACTGAGCCACAACCCCAGCTCAACAAATATTGCTTTTAATAGCTATATGTGACTGGAACTATTTGGCAACAAAATTTCCAAAAGCTTATTTGATAAAGTTTATTCAAGTAGTTTAGAATAGTACCTGGCATGTGCTAAGCATAACAATTAGTTATTACTATACTAATAATTAAATATCAAGTGATAAGGGGTATTATAAGGGCAAGTTCAGAGAAGGCTTAGTGGAAAATTCACAGTGCATTAGTGAGGTAATTACAGGAGGACCCTGGCTTTGTGACTGTGAGTAATTTAAACAATCAAAAAAATACATCAACTTTGCTTTGAGAGTGGCATTCTCTCTCTCTCTCTCTCTCTCTCTATATATATATATATATACACACACACACACACACAAACATATGTACACAAATATATATGCATATATATATTTATTATGTATATATGTTCTTTAATTCTTGCAGTCAACATTGAAGGAGGTCTTGCTTTCTATAAGACTATAAATTCCTTTTAGTTGGGGGTCTATATATTTCTTTTTCAGCATTGAATGTTTAATGCATTGCACAAGAATCAATATTTATTGAACCAGTAAATTTTACAAATGCACCAACTTAGGCCCAGAAAGGCCGATGGGCTATTTTCCCAGTGAATGGCAGAGTCAGAAACAAACACAGCCCTTTCCAACCACAGACTGTAATTTCCACCCACCCTGTGGCTTCCAGGAGGCCCTTTCAGACCTCTACAGCAACTGGGCGAAGGGATGATTCTCCCACTGCAGAAACAACGTGCATCCCAGGGGGGCATTCCTAAACTGGATAGTCTTGGGTTCCGACCTGGCTGCCCCGCTCAGTGGAGCTGTGAACCCTGGCCCGTTGCCTCGCATCTCTGGACTCCTGTGTGCTGACCTGCAGAGTGGAGGTCAGAACAGCGAGAGAATGTTTCAGAGAAAAGCAGCAGCATGAGTGCAGGGTTTGGTCAGTGGTGAGAGTCCTGGTTTCTTGGACAGGTGGTTTCTGTTGTGGGAAAGGGCAAAGAGAACAGGAGTCAGAAAGGGCAAGCAGCTGCCCCCAACCTCCTGGCCCAGCATAGGTGGATTCAGACTGCATCAAGATTGGGTTTTTTTTCCTTCTTTTCTCTCTTTTCTCCTGCCCTCACATGCCCAACAGTTGTGAAATCAAGTACTTTTTATGAGTTAGGCTACTGAGGACAGGGATGTCTGAATAGTACATTACAGTACTACAGTACTAAAATCTCCTGTTTTTACATTTTTTTAATTCTTATTTTTTGTGTTTGTTTTCTGTACTCTCTATTGTCTCCCCACCTACTTGCCTCCCCCAAATCACTTTCTCTCTTTTCTCCTGCTACTAGTCAACTTTGTTAGATTCCTCTTTCAAGCGTCCTAAAACCTAATAACTCAATATCCTCCCCTCCTAATCCTTGACATCTCATCCTACACCTCACCCCTGGTTCTCTCTTTGTTCACAATCAGAAACTGTAGACCCTTTTGCAAACCTACTGTTTATATTGTAGATAATAATTGAATTCATCATTTCTGTATATTGTGACAAAACCATAAACATCTTAATAGCAGCTATTCGGTTTAAGGTTGTATAATGTTTGTATTAGGATCTGTTAATATTGTTCTCCCCCTAAAAGTAGAGGTATAGGAACCATTCAGGGACACTATAAGCCTATAGGATAAAACTGTAATGCCTGAGATTCACAGTGCTAGAAGGGAAGACACACCAACAACACACACACACACACAAAAAAAAAAAAAAAGAGAAAAAAGTGCCCCAAACAAACCAAGACACTACATTATTAGGATCCATAGCCAGCACAGCATAAGAAATGACAGAGAAGGAGTTCAGGATGTACATAATTAAAATGTTCTGTGAATAAAGGATGATATGAGAGAGCAAATACTGAAAGAAAATGATCATTTTGATGAAGAGCTGCATAAGCAAATACATGAAGCCACAGTCTACTTCATTAAGGAGATGGAAGTTCTGAAAAAAATAAACAAAACTCCTTGAAATTAAAGAAATAATAAACCAAATTAAAAACTCAATAGAAAGCACCACCAACAGATTAGATCACTTGGAAGACAGAACCTCAGACAATGAAGATTAAATACATAATCTTGAAAAGAATGTTGATCAGGCAGTGAAGATGGTAAGAAACCATGAGCAGAACATTTAAGAATTATGGAATAACATAAAATTTAAGAATTATTGGAATACAGGAAGGCATAGAGTTCAAAAACCAAAGGAATGAACAATCTATTCAATGAAATAATATCAGAAAATTTTCCAAACATGAAGAATTAATTGGAAAATCAAATACAACAGGCTTACAGTACACCAAATGTACAAAATCACAATAGACACACACCAAGGCACATTATAATGAAAATGCCTAGCATACAAAATAAGAAGAGAATTTTAAAAGCTGTGAGAGAAAGGAATCAGGTTACATATAGGGGAAAGCAATTAGGATCTCTGCATATTTCTCAACCCAGACCCTGAAAGCTAGAAGATCCTGGCACAACATATACCAAGTTCTTGAAGAAAATGGATACCAACCAAGAATCTTATATCCCACAAAATTAAGCTTTAGATTTTATAATGAAATAAAAATCTTCCATGATAAACAAAAGTTAAAAGAATTTATGACCAGAAAGCCTGCATTATAGAACATCCTCAGCAAAATATTCCATGAGAAGGAAATGAAACAGAACAATGAAAATAAGCAAAGAGAGGTATTGCACTAAAGAAAAAAACAATCAAAGGAGAAACCAAGTCAAGTTAAATACAAAAATTAAAAAAAATGGCTGGGAATACAAATCATGTCTCAGTAATAACCCTTAATGTTAATGGCCTAAACTAACCAATCAAAAGACATAGAATGTATTAAAGAAAAATAAAATCTTTTTCTTTAATAAGAATATGCTGCCTTCAAGGGACTCACTCATCTCATAGGAAAAGACATCCACAGACTGAAGGTGAAAGGCTGGGAAAAACATATCACTCACATGGAATGCAGAAACAAGCAGGGGTTTCCATCCTCATATCAAACAAAGTAGACTTAAAGCCAAAGTTAATCCAAAGGGATAAAGAAGGATATTACATACTGCTTAAGGGAACGATAGACCAACAAGACTTAACAATTATAAACATATATGCCCCAAACAATGGAGCATCTATGATCATCAAACAAACTTTTCTCAAGTTCAAGAGTCAACTAGACCACAACACAATATTCTGGGTGTCTTTAATACACCTCTTTCATCACTGCATCAATCTTCCAAACAAAAGCTAAATAAAGACATTATAGAACTCAATAATACAATCAATAACTTAGACTTAACTGACATATATAGAATATTTCTTCCATCAATGGGTGAATAAACTTTCTTCTCAGCAGCACATGGATCCTTCTGTAAAATATTATGCCACAAAGCAACTCTTAGAAAATACAAAAATGTAGAGATACTACCCTGCATTCTATCATATCATAATGGAATGAAATTAGAAATCAATGATAAAAAATAAAAACTACTTCTACACCTAGAGACTAAATAATATGCTATTGAATGAACAATGGTTTGCAGAAGACATCAAAGAGGAGATCAAAAAATTCTTAGAGGTAAATGAGAATACTGATTCAACATATCAATATCTATGGTACTTGCTATGAAGGCAAGTACCAAGAGGAAAATTCATTGCATAGAGTTCAATCTTGAAAAGAAGAAAAAGTTGACAAATAAATGACCTAACATTCCATCTCAAAGCCCTAGAAAAAGAAGAACAAATCAACACCAAAAGCAGAAGACAGGAAATAATAAAAATCAGAACTGAAATAAATGAAATTGAAATAAAAGAAACAATTGACAAAATTGACAAAATAAAAAGTTGTTTCTTTGATAAAATAAATAAAATTGATAAACCCTTAGCCATGTTAATGAAGTGAAGGAGAGAGAAAACTCAAATTACTAACATCCAGGATGAAAAAGGAAACATCATGATGGACAATATAGAAAAACAGAAGATAATTAGACATTATTTTGAAACTTGACTCCAATAAAACAGAAAATAGATATCAAAGGCATTGAAAAATATCCAGAGTCATATGATTCGCCCAAACTGAGTCAGGATGATATACACAAGTCAAACAGATCAATTTCAAGCAGTGAAATAAAAGATGCCATCAGAAGCCTACCAACAAAGAAAGCTCAGGACCAGATAGGGACACAGCTGAGTTCCACAAGACCTTCAAAGAAGAACAAACACCAATACTCCTCAAATTATCCCATGTAGTAGAATAAGAGGAAACACTTTAAAACTCATTCTATGAGGCCAATATCCCCCTGATTCTAAAACATTAAAGAAAGAAGACTTCAGACCAATATCTCTAATGGCATAGATGCAAAATTTCTCAATAAAATTCTGGCAAATTGAATAAAAAGCATATTAAAAAGATAGTGCACCACAATCAAGTGGGGTTCATCCCAGGGTTGCAAGGTTGGTTCAACATATAGAAATCAATAAATGTAATTCATCACATCAATAGACTTAAAGATAAGAATAATAGGATCATCTCAATAGATGCAAAAAAAAAGCATTGGACAAAATACAACACAGCTTCATGTTCAAAACACCAGAAAAACCAGGGATAACAGGAACATATATTTTACAATGTAAAAGCTATCTATGCCAAGCCCCAGGCCAACATCATTTTTTTTTTTTTTTTTTGTTACCAGGGATTGAACTCAGGGGCACTTGACAACTGAGCCGCAACCATAGCCCCATTTGTTTTTAATTTAAAGACAGGGTCTCACTGAGTTGCTGAGTACCTCACTTTTGCTGAGTCTGGCTTTGAACTTGTGATACTCCTGCCTCAACCTCCCAAGCTGCTGGGATTACAGGGGTATGTCACCACGCCCAGCTTCCAACATCATTCTAAATGGAGAAAAATTGAAAGCATTCCCTCCAAAAACTGGAACAAGACTGGGATGCCCTCTTTTACCTCTTCTATTTAACATAGTTCTTTAAACTCTAGCCAGAGCATTTAGACAGATGAACGAAAATAAAGGGATACTGATAGGAAAAGAAGAACTCAAACTACCACTATTTGCCGATGACATGATTCTATGGTAGCTGGAGGATCCAAAATAATTCCATTAGAAAATTTCTAGAACTAATAAAATGAATTCAGGAAGATATCAGGATATAAAATCAACACCCATAAATGCAAGGCATTTCTGTAGATCAGTGTAGGAAAACTACCCCATTTACAATAGCTTAAAATAAAATAAAATAAAATACTTGGGAAACAACTTAATGAAAGAGGTAAAAGACCTCTACAATAAAAACTACAGAACACTAGCAAAAGAAATTAAAGGAGATATTAGAAGATGGAAAGATCTCCCTTGTTCTTGGATAGGCAGAATTAATATTATCAAAATGAGCACACTACCAAAAGCACTATACAGATTTAATGCAATTCCAATCAAAATCCCAATGGCATTTCTCATAGAAATAGAAAAGGCAGTCATGAAATTCATCTGGAAAATAATAGATCCAGAATAGCCAAAGCATTCCCTAGCAAGAATAGTGAGGCAGGAGCATCACTATACCAGATCTTAAACTATGCTACAGAGCAATAGGAACAAAACGCCTGGTATTGGCATGAAAATAGACTTGTAGACCAATGGTATACTCAATAGAGGACACAGAGACAAACCCACTTAAATACAGTTATCTAATACTAGACAAAGGTGCCAAAAACATACATAGCAGAAAAGATAGCCTCGTCAAAAAATGGTGTGGATAGAACTGGTAATCCATATGCAGCAAATGAAATTAAGCCTCTATGACTCACTATGTGCAAAACTCAACTCAAAATGGATTAAGGACCTAGGAATTATACCAGAGACCCTGTGCCTAATAGAAGATAAAGTAGGCCTAAATCTTCATCATGTCAACTTAGGCCCCAACCTCCTTCATAAGACTCCTATAGCACAAGAAATAAAATCAAGTGTTAATAAATTCAATAGATTTAAACTGAAAAGGTTCTTCTCAGCAAAAGAAACAATAATGTGAAGAGAGAACCTACGTATTGGGAGCAAATTTTTGCCACACACACATCAGATAGAGCACTAATCTGTAGGATACAAGTTTTAAAAAAACTTAACACCAAAAAAGCCAAAATCCCAATCAATAAATGGGCTAAGAAACTGAACAAACACTTCTCAGAAGATGATATACAATCAGTCAACAAACACATGAAAAAAATGTTCAAATCTCTAGGAATTAGAGAAATGCAAATCAACACTACTCTAATATTTTATCTCACTTCAGTCAGAATGGCAGCTATTAAGAATACAAACAACGATAAGTGTTGTCAAGGATGTGGGAAAAAAGACACACTTTATTGCTGTTGGGACTACCAATTGGTGCAATCAATCTGAAAAGCAGTAAGGAGATTCCTTGAAAAACTTGGAATGCAGCCACCAAATGACCCATCTATCCCACTCCTCAGTTTATAACCAAAGGACTTAAAAACAGTGTACTACAGTGATGCAGCCGTATTCATGTTTATAGCAGCACAATTCACAATAGCTAGTTTGTGAAACATAGATGTTCTTCAATAGATGATTGGATAAAGAAACTGTAGTATATATACATAATGGAATATTACTCAACATTAAAAGAGAATAAAATCATGGCATTTGCAGGTAAATGGATGGAGTTGGAGAATATCATCCTAAGTGAAGTCAGCCAATCCCCAAAAAACAAATGCTGAATGTTTTCTCTGATATAAGGAGGCTGACTCATTGGCAGTGTGAGGGGAGCATGGGAGGAATGGAGGAACTTTAGATAGGGCAAAAGAGAGGGAGGGGCATGGGGGCAGGAAAGATAATAGAATGAGATGGACATCACCATCCTAACTACATGTATGAAGACAAGAATGATGTGACTACTTTGTGTACAACCAGAGTCATGAAAAATTGTGCTCTATATGTGTACTATGAATTGGAATGCATTCTGCTGTCATGTATAACAAACTAGATTAAATAAATAAATTTTAAAAAGATAGGGGACCTTAGAATTCAGAGGAGGATGTCTTGAAGTCCCTGCATGTTCCTTTCCTTCATTTCTCTGCATGAGGGCTCTTTTCTTTGTCACATAAAGGACAAAAGAACAGTGTATCTCAGGAAGACACCTAGGAGTTTTGTTTCTACCACGCTGCAGGTGTGAGAGCTCATCACACTGTATTACTTCCAGGTTTTGTCCTCTTGCTGGCACTGACACATGCATCACTGCTGGTCCCAGGTGCGCCATGGCACTCAAGCTGATGGGCAGATTGATGGAAGCAAAGAGAACAATCCTGCTTTGTCTTCATGTTTTTGACAAAGCTGCAAAATCGCTAGCAAATCGGGAGCAGGGCTGCTTGTGGATGTTCCTAAGGAGTGGCCTGCACCTTTTCAGACCCACAGAAAGCCCACTGCTCCCTTCCAACATGGGAACCTACAGACCTGCTTGTCCTGCCCCTGTTGGCATGAATATCCTTACTGAGCACTTCTACCAACTGAGCACTATCATAGGCATTTCATCTCATCCTGACAGCGGTGCTACAAATTAGACACTAATATTCCCATTTTATACAAAAAATAAGCAGCACCTCCAAGAGGTTAGGGTGCTGGTCAGTGGGCAGCTGGAATCATGAACCAGGTCTGTTTATCTGCAAAGCACAGCTGTTCACCACAACGGCCTATCTCTTCAAAAGACTAATCCATCACTGCTGGGCACAGAACTGTGTGTAATCTTCACATAACAGTGTGCTGTCACTGGCGTGAACTAATTCAGGCTTGGAGAGTTGCATGTATTCACATCCCAGATGCGTGGACTCCTTCGGTCCTTTAGCATACATTTAATAAAACCCACCGTGCTCTATCTGTGGGCTTCCTGGTTGCAACCCGGATGACACACACATTCTCCATTCATGGAGCTTGCATCCTGCTGAGGGAGTGCAGAAAGTGTCACATAGTGACCAGCTATGCTGAAGACATGACCTGAAGGAGAAGTACCGAGTGTCTTGAGGTTACTCTGAAGGTGTCCAGGAAAGACTCCTGGAGACAGGGACTTGGCATGGTCCGGAAGAGAGAAAGCAGACATTCCTACCCTACCCAAATTCACATATTGAAGCCCTAACCCCTCATAAGATGGTATCCACAGATGAGGTCTTGGGGAGGGTGGGGTCCACATGATGGGAACAGTTGTACTTATAAAGAGAGGAGGAAAGACCTGAAGTCTACCATATGGAGAGACAGTAAAAAGGGAGCCCATAGAAGACAGAGAGTCCCTTGATAGCCTCCGAACTTACCTGCAGCTTGACTGTGGGCATTATAGCCTTGAAACCAAGAAGGAAATGTCTGTCTGTGTAAGCCACCTGTCTGTGGTATTTAGGTATGGCAAGATAGCAGGACAGGAACCTGGTCCCTGGGGTAGGTACAGGCTCTGTTCCTCCCACATGCCACATTCTGCCTGGGAGGAATGTAGGAGTTATTAGCAGTTCAGTTGTCCACAGTCCCTCAAACATTCTGCCTGGCCAGGGCAGATCTTCTAAGAGTTGGTTAAGAACAAGTCCAGGGAAAGTTATTTGTTTTCACTGAGGAGAAAGCAATAGACATGTAGCCATTAACGGAAATGGTTTTGGACATTAAGTCAATTTCTGTGGGAAATGGATCAGGATGAACTGGTACCTTTGGATGTATCTGACGCTCAAATCTCCTTCATGTTCTCAATGCCATTTTTCCAGGAACTGTTTCTCAGTGTGTAACCTTCTATTGCCAGAAAAATGAAACCCTTTTGGCCTTGGGGAGAGGCAGAGATCAAGAAGGATGGGGAGAGCAGGAGCAGAAGTACTTTCCCAGTGTGAAAGGTTTTTATAGATGCACACCACACTAGAACTGGAAGGGACTTGATATTTAGCTAATTCCAACTTCCTCATCTGATAAGTGAGGAAACAGAGGTCCGAAAGACGGAAGTGACCAGCTCAAGGGCAAGCCCTTGCTGGTGGCAGGGCTGGGAAGATAACCCTAATCTGTCCACTCTAGGTATTTCAAGTACAAAATGGCTTACTGAAGGGAACTAATGCATATGAAATTACGGGAGGAGCAAAGGTTGGGAAAAGCTTCTGAAATAATTTCTGCAAGAACTGCAGAAAACTGCTACTAATGGTTATATTTGCTTGCCATATGAAAGCAAGAGATTTTGGAGATCTCTGTTGAATCTCTCATCTGCTGAAGTCCATGTGGGTCTCTGCTTGAGGCAGAGAAGTCACAGCCTTTGTCTCCAACTCTTCCCAGCCTCTCTTGGCAAAATCTAAAGCATAACTCTGGAGCTAATCATTCTGGGAAATATAGTTCCCAGGCTTGTAGACCCTGTGAAGTAGGGAAAACTTGGAAAGGCCACCCCTGGACCTATGGACTCTTACTCGATCTGAAAGCCCTTGGTCTCCTGGGAAGGTGCCACTCCAGGTGCTGGCTCTAGAACCACTTGCTCTGCCATAAATAGGACAGAGAGACCACGAAGACACTTGCTAATTTGAAGTTATTGTGTACATACTAGCTTGAGACCTCTGCTACCTCACATGGTGAAGAAAGTACAAGGGAAAAATAAATGAGACCTGTCCAGAATGGTGCTCATGGAAGTGACAGTCTCCACTCCATTTCCACCTTCTGAAGCTCAGACAAATGCATTTGATCCAGATGGTATTCAAGTCTGAGAAGGAGTTTGGATAATGTAGTGCATACATTTCTAGATTCTGCCACCCAGGAAGACAACCCACAAGGAAACTGAGTGCCGATCCACCATATTCACCCTGGGAAACCCAGTGCCTCCTCTCCTGTTCACTTGGGAGGCTCTTCCCCAGAGAAGCACCTCTGGCCACTCCATGTGCTGCTTCCTCTTATCTGTGGGAGTGAGCATGTAACATCTCACTGTGAACATGGCGCAGCTTCTTCTGGATTCTTCTTTGGATTCTGCTCACTGCCCGTGAGGGTGCACTGTTCTCTTCTCCTGGCCACATAGTCAACTTCTTCTGAAGGCCCTGCATCTGAGCAGGTGGCCTGATGGGCCTAGATGGACAGACCTCTCCTCTTCAGGGGTCAAGTTTCAGCAAGCCCACTTGACGACACAGCCAAGCCATGTGCTCTAAGCAGCTTTGTCTCCAATGAAGTGCACATTTTGACCTACAAATGCCTAAATCTGTTCAATGCTATCAATCTCAAATTTAGGCAGTGGACAGTGGGTATTACATAGTAACTCATTAAATTCCCATTATAATCAGAGCATTAGCAGATCACAAACAAAAAGAATACGATTGAGTACAGTCCAACTCAGAGGTAATTAAACTCTAATCTGAAAAATGCAAAGAAAAAGGTTCATCTAAATATTAAAAAGAAATTAATGTTCAAGGTATGTCATAATGTTGTTTAAAATTACTGCTTGGTGGGTATATAAGTTCATATATTTGGGAAAAAAAATTATGTGGGTTAGCCCAGTAATTCTGTATCTATGTACTTCTAAGGGGGAAAAAAAATCTGTTAACCATTTCAATGCCACTTATTATTGTGAAAAATTAAGATTGCCTCAAACTTCCAAAATAGGGCATTATTAAATAATTATAGTACCTAGATTGTTATGCTTCCATTATGATATATATATATATATATATATATATATAATTTGTCATATAGAAATAATTATGGCATATAATTGAATAAAGAATATTATATAGTAGTACACAATTATCTTACTTTTATAAGAATAGAAATATATGTGTGTATATATATATATGAATACATGTATGTATAGCCACATATATACATGGATATATAGATGTATGTATGTGAAAAAATGCAGTTGGGACACATGGTTTTCAAGTTCCTCACAATAATAGGAGGGTTGGGGCAAAAGAGATGGGAGAATGAAACGTACCCATCCTTTTCTTCTTTCTGGCATTTTGCATTCTTTCTGGTTTCTGATAAAATTGCAGTATGTGAGAAGATATTTTCTTGATGGCTCTTTTATAACTAGAAATTATGATTATTTTACCATTTATTATACAAACAACATTAGGGCCACATTAACAAAAAATGAAAATCTTGGCTGACAGTTCTGCCACCCTAATAAGTCAGCTTCCTTTTATCCTTGTTCCCTGACTGTTCTAATCCATATGCAAGCAGTATCTGTTCCCATAACAATGTTCTTAACAATGTTCTTACACCACAGACACAATTTTGTCTTTTATTTTAGCCATTCTATAGTTAAAGCACTTTCCCTGTGGCTCTAGGGTTCCTTCATATGACTGTGTCTGGATCGCTTGGGCTCCTCCCTTCAGCCTTTGATAGCACTGGACAGTGTGGACACTTCCAGGCCAGCCCTGACCACAGCTCTCCATGTCTGGGGCCTGATCTGATGCCCCATCAGGAGAGAGCTCCTGATTAAATGGTACTACAGCGAGGTTGTCTCAGGCTCATTGTCTGAAGCTTCTCAGAATCTGGCTTAGACAATGAGCCTGAGACAATATCTTACATGGATGTGTTAATCATCTTTCCATCACTTTGACCAAAATTCCTGAAAAAGCAATTTAGAGGCTGTAAGATTTGCATTGGCTCACATTTTCAGAGGTTTCAGTCCATGGTTGGCCAGCTCCATTACTTTGCCCCCAAGGTGAGGCAGAAAGAACATTTTGGTGGAAGAGCTTGGAACAGAGAGAGACGGGGTGGGAAACTGACTGAGGGGAAGAAACACCCTTCCAGAACACAGCCCCCATGGCTTGCTTCCTCCAGTTGGACTCCATCTCCTTCAGTTTCTACCACCTCCCAAAAATCTATTCAAATAATTAATCTCAAATGGATCAATCCATCAATAAGGTTAGAGCCCTCATAATTTCCTAAAAGCATCACCTCTGACATTGCTGCATTGGGAAGCTATCCTTCAACACATGAGACTCGAGGGACATTCCAGCTGCAAACCATAACAACTAATGAGCTCTAAGGAGTGGAAAGGAAACCATGAGCATCCAGCACTCCTGTTCCTAGCCATGTGCTTTGTCCTGAGGTGACATTGCCAGCAGCTTTCCTAACAGCCCTGGGCAGCTGAGTGCAGGGTTACCCAAGGGGATCTGGGTGCCAAACCATCTTGTGTGGCAGTGCCATCTCTCTCATTTACCTGCTGTGATATGATTAGAGGATACTTCCATGCTGTGGCTGTAACAGCTTTTTTTTTTAAACTGCAGAACAGGGATAACAAGAGTAGCTAGCTCTTATAGTTGTTGTGAAGATCAAATGAGATGCAACATGCAGGAAACTCAGACCTGTGCCTGAGCTCTAGGTGGAGCCTGATTCATGTTGATTACTCTATTGCTACTATTGACAAGTCCAGGCTGAGTGTTGTTAACCCTCAATTTACAGATGAAGAAGGTGCAAGTCAAAGAACTTGAGTGAGCTAAGTTTGCTCACTCAAGTAAGCAATATGGTATTTATTGTGTATTAATTTTTTTTACATATGCCATTTATTGAGATGCCATAATAACATGCTGTGGGATGAGTGTCTTAAACAATAAACATTTTATTTTTTAACAGTCCTGAGTTCTGGAAGCCTAGGATCAGGTTTCAGGTGGATCTGATTTCTGATGAGGAGTCTCTTTCTGGCTCTTCTTGTTGTTTTCTCATGAGTCCTCAAGTCCCATTTCCTGGTGAGGGTGGAGAGACAATGTTTGTCTCTTTCTTCTTCACCAGTCATGCAGATTAGGACCCACCTAATTGTATCCTCAAAACCTCATCTCCACATACAGTTCTACTGGAGATTAGGGCTTCAATCTCTGAACTTTGGAGGAATACAGTTCAGCTCACAGCACCAGTTTTACTTTTTCACACACCCTGTGATTTATTTATATATTTTAGGGATGAGAATAGAAACCCTGAGAAGTAACTTGATCAAAATCATACAGTCCAAGTGGCATAACCAGATTTAAAATCAAGAACTGACTTCCAAGCCCCGTGTATTTAATATTACTCTGTATTTATGCCAAAATGCATTCCCCTTTGTCAATATGAATTTTACCTTTGTCATTTAATTTTTCTACAAATTTATTTTAAGAAATTAGCAATACACAAATGGCAGGCATCCTGTTAATTCTTACTTACCACATATTGATTGGTTGGTTGTTTTGTTTCAAATTAGATAGTCAATATTATCAGATTTATACTGGAGATGCTCACCATCTAGAGGAAGAGACAGATGGGCAAATAAACAAGATGGTCCAGTGTGAAAACTGCTTTGACAGTGGTCCAGTCTTCAAGGGAGTTCACAGTAGTGCATCTGCCCTGGATAGGGATGGGGCAATGAGAGGTTGATCCCTACGTTTTACTTTGGACACAGAAATCAGATGAAGAATGGGAAGGGAAGAAGTTATTCCAAGTGAGAATAATAACATGCAAAGGAACACTGCTAGGAGTCAGACACAGTTACAACATCAGGTACCTGTCAGGCAGGGTCGACACCTCCCATGCCCAAACTCATTTCCCTGACAGGTCTTACCTATGCTGCAGTCCTTTAACATTATGCAGTCACACAGGCAGCAATAACAACCATAAAAATAGACAATACTTTCAGAGTCCTGACTTATGTGTCTAAATATTTCATAAATTTTCTTCCTTAATTCTTATAACAATTTCATGGGTAGGTCCTCTTATCATTTCCATTTTAATCAGCTGACTTAACTGAGGCAAGAGTGCAATAGAATGCTTTCCACACTGACTTCCTCATCTGAAACTGCAGATGTGACTTTGTTAGTGTGTTTCATGGAAATCATTAATCCTGGGATACCTACATAAAAATTAGAATTACCAAATGCATTTCAATACTGTGAAATGATTGACACATGTATCAAGCCAGTGTTCACATGTGAGGAAGCAGCCATCTCTTTATTTATAGGCTGTTTTTTTTTTCTTACAAGCATTAGAGGGAGCTGACTCTGTTTTGGGCCAGACTGGCAAATCCATCTGTGCTGTGAGCGCTGGGAGGAGCAAGGTCCTTTATCATGTAGCTGCTGCATCAAGTTCTTCCTCTTCCTCTGCTTTGCAGCATAATCTTTTGCAAAAAAAGGCAAAGATGAAGATTCAGATTTAAACGTAGATGAATCAACAGATGTGGATATTTTTAAATCAATTACTGAGGCATCCGTGCAGAAGCAAGCACATGAGATATAGATGTTCCTGCACCAAATTTGATTTACTCCTGAAATCGTTCCTTCATCGCAGCTCAGGCTGCATTCTGATGTATTCCACACAAGCCAATGAGCAACCAGGGCATCCCTAGATGTTAGCAACGTTGCAGATAATTTACAAGGCATATCACTGCCATCGACTTTACTAAAAATTACCACAGAGCACTGACTTCCCAAGTAGGCCTGGAGGCAGGAAGGACTTCTCAGACTTTCCTTGGTGGTTAATCAAATAAATATCATCTGTCCCTATCTCCCTTTCCCACTTTTCAACAAGGGCAGTTTTTTATGGGAATAGACACACTGGGACCATGGTGACCAAAAAAACCCCCAAAAACAGCTTGCAGCTCTAGGAAGGGGTGATCTGCAGTTAGACAGCTTTTATCTCTGCGGCTCTCAGTGAAATGCTATGCAGGATGACCTACTGCTTTGTGGCAGGGTTCAAAATCCTGTGTGATAGAGATGGTTCAACAGTAGGACAGGCATTCCGTCTAACTCATTGATGCATGATCATCGGGCTCCTCAGTTGCACAAGGTACTGCAGACACAACTATGAATAAGAGACAATGTCACTACCCTTTCAGAATTTGGGGAGAAGCTATAATTCAACAAGGTATTATCTGTGTGGTGAGATTATGAAAGGCACAGCTTACTCTTCCTACCTTCCTGTGTTTAATCCAATGTTACTTGAAACGTGGTCCCTGGACCGGCAGCAGGGATCTCACCTAGGAAGTCAGTGAACTTTTTAGAAGGTACATCCCAGACCTCCTGCAAACCACTGATGCAGAAACTCTGGGGGTGGGGTTCAGCAAATGGTGGCCCTGATCATACTCAGGTATGAGAACCACAGTTCAACCCAATCAAGTAGAAACCCAGAGTAGCTGGTTGAAGAAAAGCATTAGTATGGAAAAAAGAAAGTGTCCAGTAATCCCCATAGAATAGTGAACTGTGTTGAAAAGGTGAACTTGAGGACAAAGTCCAGTCTCTATTTCTCCCTGACATCCAGACCTTCGAGCCTGAATGTGGGGAGATGAGCCTGCTAATTCAGGTGCCTCCCAGACAGCTGATGCAGCATCATTGAACTAACTTATAAACTCAGAAGTGCAGGGAACTTTAGGTCTTCACTGTCTATTAAAGAAGGAAGTGAGCAGACCAGCTCAGGCCTGGAGAATGAAAGCAAAGAGGATGTTTTTCTTACATCCATGACTCAAGCAGTGAAAGAGAGCCAGAGGGAGCCCACATTATATATTATATGGCAACTTGAAAAAAAAAAATTTTTATTAACTTGAAATAATTATTGTCAAATGTAAATTATATTTTAATATAAGGTTTTTTTTACCTTCTTAATAATAGCCATTCTAACTGGGGTGAGACAATATTCCATTATGGTTTTAATTGCAATTCCCTGATGACTAATGATCTCGAGCACTTTTTCATATGTGTTGGCTATTCAATGGTGACTTCCAATGCATTAGCCTCATCCTCAATAGAATGCGATGGGCTCAGATTTTCACCAATTAGCTTAGCTGCTCCTTTTCCTGTATGGTAGAAGGAGAGCAGAAATCTCAGTTCCTAAGGAAATAAGAGATGAAGTGAGAATTATGGAGCCCCCAAACCAGGGGAAATAAAAGAAGCCACAAAATGAAGGGTGGTGTTCTAGGGGAAAATACTGCCAGGAACATCCTTGAGCTACACAGGAGATATTTGTTGATATGACTCTATTAGTCCCCACCAAATTTACTCTTTTAATTTTTTGAAAGCTTGTCTCTATTTCTCTGCCTTTATTGTTCGACTACCTTTCTTCCTTTCTCACATTTTCTTTCTCTTAAACCATTGTCTTTTTGTCAAGCTGCTGTCATTGACTGAGGTTTATGTAACTTTGAGAACCTGGAGGATCCCATGGGAGCTGGGGTAGGAACCCAGGGAAGAGGCTATGGCCCTGCAGGGGAGGAGCAGGGAGGGTGGGACCAAGCCTGCTGTGCACACACCTGGCTGGAGCCTTGAAAATGAAGGAGCAGCTTGCCATTGAGGTTTGCTGACAAATCTAAGATGTGGCCTTGACTTTCCTCAGGGGGTTGTCCCTGGAAGATGAGGAAGGAACAAGGGGAAAGGACATGCACCTTGAGAGGACAGAGAAGCAGGCTCACCAGGGACAGGGGTCTGAAAGCTGCATCAGCATGCAAGAAAGTCACAGAAAACTGGTTGCCACCCCTGGAGGCTTCCATGGGGAAGCCATGATGCTCTTAGAACTGGATGACAAGTCTTTCCTATCTTTTGTGTAAGGAATGCTTTTTCCTAGTCCTGGTTTCTCCTCCTACCTGGGCACCAATGTCTCCCACGTCCACAGCACAGGTTTACCTCGCCAGCCCCGTAGCTGCTCACTCTGACACCTGCTGTCCAAATTGAGCTTCGTTTCTAATCACGTTTCTCCTGCCCTTCTTCTCACGGGTGGATGTAACACGATGCAGTAAATAAATAAATGCTAGACAGGAGAAGAGAACAAAGACTCCTGCTGAGGTCCCTGCACACCATGCCGCACAGATTTATCTAAGCAATGGTTAGGGCTCTTTCAGGAGCACAAAACATAGCGCTCCTCTTCCCCTGCTTGAGTCCTTACCAATTGCTGAATGAGATAAATAGGAAAGAGGTAGCGAAACGAAACACAGTTTTATTAATGACAAAGATGCAGTTGGAGAATGTTGCCTAGTTTAGCAGTTAAAATGAGCATGCTGTGTTCAGAGGAGATACTTACTAAGATGAGGAATGAGGGCAAGGCTAGGGGTATTTAAGGACAATTCTTCCACAGAGAAGAAGAGCTGGTTTCCACACAGCAACATTCTCGCCCCTCTGCGTTTTCATCTGCCCTTTCCTCTCAACTGAACAGTGTAAAAAGAGGGTGAGAATTCAAGTAAAAGGACAAATAGTTGCAAGAGCCCTAGTCAGGGAAGAATTCATCTGATGTGAGGGTTTGGAGAAAGGATGGACAGAAGAGAGGGCTGGATAAGGTGCATCTTGAAAGAGGAGCTTCTGTTAAGCATGGAGAAGAAAGACAGCATCTTCAGCAGGAGTGCAGGTGCAAGAAGGAGGTTGTGAGGCCGTTGACCTAGTCTAGATGTCCAGTGTACTTGAACATGGGATGTGCTGGTAAACTGGAGGAGGGTCTCTTCTGATGGGGCAAGGCATAAAGGGAGATGTGTGTTTGGGAGGAAGGAAGAATGGAGACATCTCTTAGGCATTGTCTTGGCGGGGCACAAAATTGAGTCTTTGGAGAAAGTTCAGTCTCTGCATGATTGTGCTGCTCTGGGCAGTTGCTGTAGCTGAGCTCTTGGCCTCTGCAGTTTGGGTAAGGAGTGCCTTATTTTTTTTTTCAAAGCACTGTGTCACTTCACGGGGTGGTGGTGAGAGTTTCTGTTGAAATCCTTCACTGGCACTTGTGTTTTCTAAAGAGATGGACAAAATGGTAGATCAGAAATGGGAATCCTTTGAACTTGTAAAAACACAGTTAAGTTTCATCTTTTAGGGTCAAAGGAGAGGGAGGCTTTCTTTTCTCCAGAAATTCTTTACAAAAGCCACTTTGCAAGGCCTGGAGTGCTGGGTACCCACAACAAGGCCACTTGTGACTTTGCCTGGGAAGAGAAAGTGCCACCATCAGCTCTCTATTGTTTTCAGAAATGAGTGCTTTCTCTGCCATTTCCTGTCAGGGGCTTTATTTCCCCAGAGGCTGCAGAAGGCAGAACTTTCTCCAGGAGAACTGGGGAGATGTGCATCTGCTTGTCACTGAAGAGATGGCAACACTGGCTGGAGGGAAACACCCAAGGAGTAGCCCAAGTGTTCCAGGTACGGTGCCAGACTACTAGGCACTTTTTAAAAATATGATGAGCCATTCCAGGACCACTCTATCATACAGATGAGAAAACTGAGCAGCAGGGCTGTTTAATTTCTGACACCAAGGCTTGTGCTCTTCCCAGGAAGCACACCCGTTCCCCAAGAGAGTGTTGAACCAGAAATTAGGTCCAACATTAGTTTTTGCTTACTTTCTTCATAAACTGAATGTCTACATCCCTTCTGTCCAACTGAGCCAGTGGCCCACCATTTCCAGGTCCTTGGCAGAGCTGAGGAACATAAAGTATGACTTCAAAGAAATCAGTCTATCAAACATCACTTTTGATCCACTCTTAGATAGTTACTAACTGTTCACTGTGTCCTTGGCCTTATACCATGTCACTATAGAGGGAACAGATGCAATTGGGCCTGAATTCTGCTTTCAAGTTGCTTATGCAGCAAAGAGGAAGGTAAAGTCATGTTGTAGATTCCTTTATTCCCAGGGAGAAATGATGAAATGAGAAAGGGACCTTGACAATGTTACGGGAGTCTTCAGGAGGGAGATATGGCTTCTAGCTGGCAGAACCTGGGCTGCAATAACATTTTAACAGATTCTTAGGTTACCTGTGTACTTTCCTTATTCAGGCAATTGAGCAAAATAACCAGCCACAAAGTGGATAAATAAGTTAGATATTCTCTCTCCCCTTGTCCCCTCCTTTCTGTAGCTGCCCCCCACGCCTGCTAACTAAATTGACCAGTTGTCTAACTTAACCAACTAGTTGATTCCATCAAAATAATCAGCCTTGTTTGGGTGCCAGTGCTTCAACATATTCTTCAGTGGCGAATGAGAAATTAACCTGGCTCAGCATCTTCTCTTAACTCTCCACACTGAGAGTTCTTACTTCAACAATTCATTAAAATCTGGCGTCTGTGCCAAGATCTCCCTTGCTTCCTTCCCCCTTTTCCCTTCATTAAAACAGAGCTATTATGCAATGCTATTCGTCTGCCCAGGGCTCATTCTAAAAATGTTCTGCAAATGCTGCTGCTGTTGCTGATTGGCACCAGGAGACAGCAGGAGATGGCAACAGCCGGCAGGGGCTCCTCTCCTGAGTCCACTTTGGCAAAATGCTTTGTCCTGGATGGGCCATGGGTCATGCAGAGCCTCAGCCACACGGTAGAGCTGGGATCAAAGTGGGAAGAGACAAGAAAATGGGGAAGGAGGGTAAAGTGCCATGCATGAGTCAATAATCGTGGACTATTAGAGCTACTGAGAAGCGTGGCTCTGATCTAACATGCTCATGGCACTGGTAAACACTTGAGGTTCCAGCAGAGTGGCTTGACATACTCAAGATCACCCAACTAGTGGTGAGAATGCCATTTAGCACCAAGCTTTCTTTTGCATGTCCCTCTGTGTCCTGACTCCTCGGTGCAGAGGTGGGACACAAGCAGACACAGTGAGGCCCAGGCAGTCTTTTCACAGGTGGAATCTCTCTCTGCCTGCCTTCTGTCTGATTGGATGCACAGGGTTCAGAGCCTGGAAGCAAATGCTGTGAGGATAGGGAAAGGGCTGAGGTTCTTGGCTTTGAGAAGATACCAAAGGAGACAGAATGAAGCAGCAGCTCAGAGTGGGAGGAGTTGCCACCTTGAACTTCCTCATGCTTAAAGTCAGCACTTTCCAAACTGAGCACTGATACAGCTCACCCAGCAGAACAGCCCCTCAAACTGAACTCTCCTCAGTACCATTGCTCCAAACACTATAAACTTCCCAATCCTCCCAACTCCCCAACCCCCATTCAGACCTACAGATTCCCAGAAATGCACACCTGACACACAAAATAACCTTGTGTAGCTGTCTAAGGTCTGGGTATGGTCAACTCTCTTTCCTTTGCCCCAGGTGTGAGGCCTGTTCAAACCAAGGACTCTTATCCCTCCTCACTGTGTCCTCTGTGGGCTCCTGGGCAAGACTGGGACAGGAGGTGCCCCCTGCTTTTCAGGGGCTACAGTAGACCAGTGGGGGCCCTCTGGAGCCTCTGCTAGACTAGCTCTGCCCCCTATGGCTCAGTGAGGAGATCCATTCTGAGGACCCTCTTACTTTCTTGGATGCCCACTTGGGGAGTGAGCACAGTGCCAGGAAGGGATGCAAGTCTCTCTGAAATCGTTTTACATTTTTTTCCTGTGTGTGTGTGTGTGTGTGTGTTTGTAGATCCCTCCCTTCCTCACTCTTGACATTGGCTCCAGATGTGGAGGGGTTAGGTAAGAGAACTGTCTCTAAGATCTCACCATAAGCTAACTCTGTTACAGCCTTTCTAATACTTTTCTTCTTTTTATCATCAGATTATCTTTAAAATCAGGTCATGGAAATCAAGAAAAATTCTTTTAGCTGCACTCTCTCTCTCAAAATAACAGCAGTGGGTTACTTACTATGTGGTAAGCAGTGTTCCAAGTGTTTTACTTATTTCCTGTGAGCCTCACAGCTTTCTGAAGGAGTACTCTTGTTATTATACACTTGGAAAGAGAAGATTGAGGTACAGAAAGGTTAAGTGATGTGTATAGGTATCAGGTAAGGGGAAGAGAGAGTACTGGAAGTCAGGCAGTCTAATTCCAAATGGTGTGTGCTTCATGGGCTTCTGTTTTAATTCTATACTGTAGTTTTTAATTCTTAGAAGTCCTAGTCCTCAGTGGCTCACTCCTGTAATTCCAGCAATTGAGGATGCTGAGTGAGGCAGGAGGATGGCAAGTTCAAGGCCAGCCTCAGCAACTTAGCAAGAGCCTGTCTTAAGAAAAGAAAAAATAAAAAGGCTGGGAATGTAACTTGGTGATAAAGTGCCCAGTATCACCACCAAAAAACAAACAACAGCAACAAAACTAACAAAAACCTTAGAAAATCAAGATTTTGATAATACTTTTCAGTTTTCAGGGTGACTTGCCACGTACTTTGGTCTGAGTGGTGGAGGTCATAGAATACGAAATAGATGTGTGGCTGGGCTGGGGAGAAGTTAATGTGAAACTTCACATACATAGTGACTTTACACATTGAAAGCAGTTTGAGGAGATCAATTTGAAAAGCATGGTGAGACAAAACAATTTTATGGAGAGAGAGTGCTCTATCAGGTCAGGCTGGATCATGTGCATTATTTATGTCTGACTACTTCTTTGCTTCTGATGATGCAGCTGAATCAAGGTAGGGACCCTGAAATAGGGCTGGGCAGATCAAGGAAGGACAAGGCCCACTGACCCAGGCACCCATGAAGCTCCACTCTCCAATCTTTCTCTACATGGCAGACAGTGCTCTTTAATCATGGCCATGTTTTCTGGTGAATTTAGATACCACTTCTGACTTTTTTCTCAATTCTCTGCTAATAAAACAACCTCTACCTGTGGAGTTGGCATATAAGACAAAATCCACTTACCATAGCTAACTTAAAATAACAAGAGGGATATAAGTGCAGGACAACACAAAGCCAGGTAGCCTGAGTTACTAAATATGGCATGCTATTGAGACTCTGAGGCCCATCTCATCCTTCCCGCTCCTGTTCTGTGTGGTAGGTACCAAAATCTAAGTACACAATCCCAATACATAGCTCAGATTTTGGGATCCTGAAATCCAGTTTCAAGAAAACCCAAGATTAATGGAGAAGGGGCATTGGTCCTCCAATTCATTTGAGGGTGGACTTCAACTTCCAGATGACTTGTTCATTGCACCATTGAGGTATCTACTCCTATCCCCACCTCTGGGGAGACCTTACCTCACTACAAGTTTGTGCTGATATATTAGGTCATGGAAGGATAATCATCATCCCAATGAAAGACGGAAACCACGATTAGAGGACAGCATTTCAATAAAGTAGACAATGTGACCAAGATGTCACATATTCTAATTCTCCCTTATATTGGTGTCCTGAGCACTGTTCTCAGCCCTTTGCATGTGACTCATTTGGATGCTCACAATAACCCTATGTGGATGGTTGAACCATTACAGATAAGACTGGTGAGGCTCAAAGGGATTACGTAACTTGTCATAGGTTACATATCTAGGAAGGATCAAAATGGGTCCTTCCAAGTGGTCTGCCTCCTATTCTCACATTATTGAATATTTGCATTGGATAAGAAATGACAGAAAGCCCTCACCATAATAATAGTTCATAATAAAGTAGTTTTAGGAATGAAGAGATAGTTTTTTGATACATGACCACAAATCTGAGCTGGGGTTTTGATAGGAAGACTTGACACCGGGGCTTGCAGGAGGAATGACACATCAACTAAGTACCTGCTGTGTGCCAGGGACCATATTCCATATGGCTTCTCTTATTTCTTCTTCTAAGTTCCACTACTACTTCTCTCTCATACATGATCCCTGGAAGGGAAATAAACTCAAGGTTTAACAAAGAGAAATTAAATGTTTCAACTTGATGCAATTTACACTTAAGGGAAGAGAAAAATAAAAGGCATATGAGCTCAAACTCAACATGATCCTTCATTTAGAGCTGTTTTCTGCAGTTGAGAATGAGATGAGTGTTTTCCACCTGTGTTACTGAGAAATGGCTAGTGGCTTCTTAGGGGCTCTGAAGTTCTATCCATGTCATGGCTATAGTCTAATAGTTTATTAAGAGAGAACAGAAGTGCCATTTAGGGAGAGAATCCAAAACCTTGAGTTCATCTCCACTTACCTTGGTTTCAACAGTCTCTTTGATTTCTGTTTGGGAAGATCTCAATATTTTCTCGCTAACTACAGGTCAATTGAGGGACTACCTGACATTTGACTTCTCATTCTCAGTGTTATTAAAAATTGGATTTCCTGATCCTCTGACTTCCCTTCAGCTTATTGGTATAAGTTCCTTAAAGCTTTCAGTCCCCAAATAGTGGAATTTATAAGACAACCATAGAGGTCACAGAAGTTACTTTATTTTCCTTCCATCCATCCATCCATCCATCCATCCATCTTACTTAGTGCCTCTCCTATGAAAGCTGGAACAATAAAATTAAAAGTACATGGTTGGAACAAGCCTGGCCTATTTAAGGAACAAAAAGGAGACCAATGTGCTTGGAGGGAATAAGAGAGACACTTAGAAGGAGGCAAGGTCTACCTTTGTAAAAGTTTTGGATTTTAACCTGATAATAATGAACATCATTGCAGCATTCATTTAAAAAAAAAAAAAACACCATAGCTTCCACTGGACACAGGATTGCTGGGGCAAGTATATTAACAGAGAGGCCATTTAGGAGGACATTGCAACACTCTAAGCAAGATGGTGGCTTGGCTGGTTCTAAGGAACCACAATGCAAATGTGCACAAGGTGGATGGATAAGGAAAGAGAGAAAAATTTAGATTTCTTTTCTCTCTTTTTTCTTTAACTTGAGTAACTGCATAACTGCTGGTTCCATTGCCTGAGATGGGAAAACCTAAGGTTTTGGTAAGATCAGAAAATCTAAATTCTTTCCAGCTTTTATGTCCTTGACCCTCAGTAGAAGCCAATAGTAGGTGCAATGTAGACAGCATTTTGCGATGTTCTTGGGTGAGCAGCTGTAGCAGTGAGGTGAGGGCCCAGAGGCGAGGATCTGGGCATCTGGGCCAGCTTTGGAGCAGACTTGCTGAGCCAGTACAGGCAGAAATGAGACACTTGCTGAGACTTGGCTGCCTGGTCTAGAATCACGTCTCACATTGTGCCCTTTACCACCTGAAGGGTACACAGGGATTAATTATCTTCTGTTAAGAGGCACTTTTCAAGCCTTGGAAAGATTTGGGCTAAAGAGCCATCCATTTATGCAGTGATTCAGGGTTCACTATGTTTTCACACACATTGTACCTTTTGCTTCTCACTGCAGTTCAGAAGTAGGTTCAGTTGTCCCCATAGCATTGATAGAGCCACTCTTAAGTAATATGCCTAAGAGTAGTCATGGCTTATGAAAAGGTTAAAAAAGTAAGAGTAATAAGGCCAGCTGTAAGAGCTGTTATTTGTTATTTTGGGAGGGAGTTGAGTGTCAGCAGTGGAAACAGGGCTAGTACTTGCTTTCAAAGTTTTCAGAGAGGCAAGGATTAGCAAACACCTTAGTGGAAGGGAAAGATGCAGCTTGTCACAACAAGCTTGATAAACAGCTCATGTTCTGTGGCCCTCTGGTGTCTGGCTCTTCCATCTCTGTGGTGTTCCTCTTTGTCCACTTTGAGAATGCCTATTTCTCCTTTGAAACCCAGTTCAGATGTTACAGTTGACATGGTCCATGGTAATTTTCTTACTTCAAATTCTTTTTCTTCCAGAAATTCCCATTCCCAGATGGACAGGCTTAAGATGTTAGATTCACACTACTGTACTCTCCACAGCCTCAGCTAATCAGAACTGAGGACACCTGGCCCAGGAAGAATAAATCTATTGTCTAGCTAGTGAAAAATCTTTCCCTCTGAGAATTAGAATCAAGGGGATCCAGAGACTATCATTAGTGGGTGATGGACATTAGATATGAATAGTCTTATAGAGGCAGAGACAGATTTGTTATGGAGATCAGGAAACAAGAATAAGAAAATAAAGTCATTTATTCAAGAATGTTTGTTGAGATTCTGCAGGTTGGTTCAGTCAGCATCACCTAAGGCCCTTCCAGCATGCATTCTTTTTCTGGAGAGCCTAGGCAGCAAGGCACCAAGTTTTCAGACTCCCTAAATTCTGCCAGGCAGATGACACAGTCTGGAAGGGAAATGGGGGATATAAACTCTGGGAGGTGTCAGTCAGAGGTGGAGAGACCCATCTTGTGGTGAATGTGGTGGTGAGATGTTTGGTTCCCTCGGATGTGGGGACTGATCGACTTCCTGGTCTCTAGAGCCACAGAGGCTAAGTCGTTGCCAGCTCATATATGAGAGTATCCAACAAAAAACTCCATCATTTCTTCAGGCTAGATTGTTCCTATTAGAACGGCATCAATGTCTTAATCTTAGGATTTCTATAAGCTATTTCATGCCCTAGCCTAAATTTCTTTCTGCTTTTACTAGATAAAATGAATTCTACTGTTTTCTAACAAGCAACCTATCGTAAGAATTAATATTAAGCATTATTTTAAGCAACAGACCTTCACAGACAAGGGAATCTAGTATTTCTAGGAATCTGACCAGGTTGTACTTGAAGGCAGTGAGGATAGTCAACATCAGATGTTGGAACCAAGGTACTTAATTGTGCTTAGTCTAAACAGGCAGTTAAATTACCCTCTGTGGTATAACCTTAAATAAGGGAAAGCTTTGCTAGACTTAGAGGCTTTTGCTTTTTAGATCTTGTGTTGCAAGATCTTGCTAGAAAGAATGTGATCTATGCAACATTAGCATTACCTGAGACTTTATTAGAAATGCAAAATTTCAGGGCCTACCTACCTTCCCCTAAATGAGGTTTGCATTTAACAAGACCCACATTTGATTCCTCAGGAGGAGCTCTGGACTGACTAGTTTATGTTACTCTGTAGAACATGCAGAAAAAAAAGTTGACAAGATCAGGCAGGGATGAAGTTTAAACAATTTAGGCTGCTCTTTTTAAGGAAAGGATCTAAAATTCTAAAGACAAAATTAGGTATGCAAATATATGTATATTTAGAAGAAGCACATGCAAGCAAAGAGGCCTAAAGCTTGAGTTTCATTAGCATCACAAAAAATTTGCCTCTGGCTTAGAGTTTTAAATTTTCTGCTGGTGGACTTTTATGATGGCTCTAAGACACTCTTTATTGCTTTTAGTCACAGGACTGGTGTAAGCAAAGATCAAATGCAGAGTCTGATCCTGTGGCTTGCTCTAGTAGGACTGATGCTGAGAAAGAGTGGGACTTTGAAGATCCTAAAATGAAATCAGCCACAGAAATTGTCAAATGCTACAAACAGGACTTCCTTGCACCCTCCCCAGGTCCTCCTGGGCTAGTTGTGAAACATTTTTTTACCAAAGCAGCCATCTTCCCATTAGGTTACAGATTTTGCAGGGCAGACTCCTGAGTTCCATTCATCTCTGTGTTCTGTATTTCAAAAAGATACAGAAGGCATGACCTTGCCATGACAGAAACAGTGTGATTGCTCCTTTCCATCTTCCATTCTTAGTTATAATATGGGAAAGGTTTCGTCACTGGTGTAATTTCTAGGCATTTTTTATAAAATGAGCAACTTACTGAGACTCTGGAATGGTCAAGGGATATCAGGCTTTTCTTAAAGGGAAGTCACAAGTCTTTCATGTACTTGTACAGGTGAGCTCTTCCCTTCAGTTGCAGCGTACTGGAGAGGAGGAAAGTGCACTGAGGATGTGCTGAGGTCAGCTTTGGCCTTCTGGCTGGGTGATGCTCTGAGAAGACATAGCAGAAAATGACCTAGAGGTGGGAAGACAAAGAGCAGAGTTCTGGTTAGTGCTCCCCACTTGTCCCTCTGCACAGTGGCTTTTTCTTTTGGGATATGCGACTGGACTCAGAAGATGGCCTGAGCATTGCTATGGTGCACTGCAACTTTAAAGAGCATGAGATCCATAAATGAGTAAAACACTGTGGTGCTGATTTGATTGGTCTTTTTTCAGACGGCTCCCAGTCAAATAAATGAAAACCTGTTGTGTGATCAGTGTTCTGATCCCAGCAGCCACAGGGAACCCAGGAGGAGTCGATGGAGGAATCACACTGCCAGCCTTGCAATAGGGGCCAGGGGAAGCTATCTGCAAGAGTGAGGCTCAAAGACTAATGGGAGCCAGTTTGCTGCTGGTCGCAGCACCATGACAAGTGGTCTTCCCAGGCGGGGTTCAGTACTGCAAAGGCTTACAAGCAAATGAGGGTCAGACCCCTTTGGTCTGTGTGTGGCTTTGTACTCTTAGGGTACTTGGTGAGTAGTGGGAAGTGGCCTCCCACAGGGATGATTCAATATCTTGAGATTTCTCATTTCTTTCTTCCAATTGATTGAGATGAGGTCCAGATAATTTTAGAAACTTTCTTGACGTCACACAGATAGTAGGTATGGGGCAGGGTCAGCTGTCACCGTGTAGGGAAGTCCAAACTTGTCCTCTGAAGGTTCAATACTGGAGTCTGCTGAAATAAATGGACAATAATTTCACAGGAGAAAGGCACAGCACATTTATTTGGTAATAGTTTTAGCTGCAAAAGGCACTTTCAGATGGAAGACCCAAGACCTTGGCTGAATGATTCACTTTTGTGCTTAGATTTGAGGAAGTGTGTCTAGCCACGCAGAGACATGGTGAGACCAGAAGGATCTCAGCTCCTGGGAATAGACTGAGTCGGGAAACCCGTGAGGCCTGTCTGCCCAGATCCTTCCTGGCTTCCAGTTGTGGCCTTTCTTCCCCCAGGGTGTGGGAGAAGATCCCTCTGGAATGAGGGTCTTAACTTCTCCATGGTCAGCTCCTTGCAGTGGGGAAGTTTAGAGTCATAGTTTTAGTTTTTATGGTGGCTTTGGGGAAAAGGGACTTCTCACAGAAGGAGACTTTTTAAGGACAGCTGATAAGGGCCACCAGCCAGAAAGGGGAGAAGGCAAGGAAACTCCCAGGGGAGAGGGAAACTGGAAAGGGGGCTCTGTTTTGCTACTGACAAGGCCATTCAATCCAGCTGGCACATTGGAATCCCTTGCGGAACTTTTCAACAGTACCAATGTCGGGGCCCACTTCAGAGGTTCCGACTGGTCACTGGAGTTTAAAATGGTAACGCTCTGGGCTTGAGAACACTGGACTAATGTGCAATCAGATAAAGGGTCGACCCAATCCTAGTGCCGAGAGGGGGGACAGTGCACATTCCAACATGCATGACAGGTATGCGGAGGACACTTGTGGCAGCCTCTGGCTGTCTTCTGTGGCCCGTAGGAAGACCTTCCCAGAAGCCTTATCTCCTTTATCATGAGGCATGAAGGCCTGGCATCTGAAGCTGAGCGTATCAGGTTTTATACCTATACTATGTAAGTGAATTAAAGGTGGCCCTGGTGCATTGGCCCTTGTATTGTTTATTTCCTCACTGTAGATTAGGACTATGAGCTTAAAGTGCCAAATTCAAGTTCTGACACATCCAATTGCTATAAATAATTCATCCTGAATAAGCATACATAATTTTAGTCATTTAGAGGCTGCTTGTTTTTTCCTCCCACTCCCTGTGAAACGGGACCCAACAGCTCTATACAAATTGTGGCTATAAAAGACACTAACCCATTAGCTCTCTGGCTCAGACCTCCCTACCTCACTATGGGACGACCTCAGCTGGAGAGTAGGTCATCTTTCCAGTGCCCTTCCTTGTCTGGTGTTCCTTACCGTCTTCTCCTTCTGCCTGGTGACCCTCGCCAGCAGTCTTTTATGTCTCCTGCAATGGGGACATCCCCTCTCATGAAGATCTGTCTAAGCCCAGCCTAATCAAGCTTCTTGTGCAACAGAGACATCTCAAGGTCCCATCTTCCCCTAGCGAGACCTCAAGCCTCAAACCCACCAGGTTCAAGGAGTAGAATTAGCTGAATAAGCAGTTATGATAGTTAGACTCCAAGGACCCTTGTCATCTACCTGTCCTCATAGCAGAGCTATCATTTCTGTTTTGTTATAGGCCTGGTGACATGTCTATAGAGTTCTCTGAGAGATGGCTCAAGGCTTATCTTTCAAGGAGCTAGAAGAGGTAGGGTGATGGAGAGTCCTAGAGGGGGCAGGGGCATATTATAGGAAGAATAATGGGCTCAAAGGGGCCTAGCTGCTCATCCTTGTTCTACCAATTACTAGCTTTCAGACCTAAGTGAATTCAATTCACCTTTAAAGATACCAGTGTCCGTGAGGACTTGTTTGGTCACAAGTGTCAAAAAATTCATACTGGTTTAAACTGTAAAGGGAATTTATCAGTTCATAAAACATGTAAACCCAGAGATGAGTCTGGCTTAAGGTGGGATGGATTCAGTTGCCTTTACTCCTTGGCTCTGTGCGCTGTGGGGTCAGAGTCACTCCTTCACTCTAAGGTTCCTGTAGGGTCCAGACACACATCCTCTTTCCTCCCAGTAGTGCAGCCTCACTCTTCTCTATCCCAGAACAAGCCCCATTGTGTCTGGCTGGCTCTATCTGGGCCATGTGATTATCTCTAAACCCAGGACTGAGGCGGCACATCTGATGCTCCCATTGGCCAGGCCTAAGTCCTGGGCACCAAAGGCAGGGGTTGAAGGTTGAAGACAGGAATGATTCTTTACCTAGAAAATGAGGATGCCGTCACCAGAAGAAGGGAAACTGAGTATGTGGAAAACAATCATCACATCATTTATTAAAAATACCCTACTGTTTGCTATGTGTTTCTCTTCATATGTAAACAGAAGTAGTAATCCTGGTCTTGAATCATGTCTCTTGACAATTATAGCTTTATGCAAAGTTGAAAAATATCTAAATGTTTGATAATTTTGAAAAGAATGGAAAATAATTATTTGCTCCAAAATTTGTGTCAACATTATATATAAGTAAAAATTATAGAATGCATAACATATAACTATAAACATATGATACATATGTGCTGTGACTGAAGTTTCATGTTCCCCCAAATCCCTGTGTTTCAACCCTCATCCCCAAAGCCATGGCATGAGGAGATGAGGCCTTGGAGAGTTCAAGAAGGTGACATCTTCGCACCAGAAGTCGTGCTGTTACAGGAAGAGACAGGAGCTTTCCAGGCAGGAGAGAGCTCTTTGCTTCTCCCTCCTGCTCCCCCACTATCTGTCCCATGAGGACATCTATCAGCAAGAGGGCATCTATCTGCAAACCAGGAGGAGCACCCTCTCCAGAAATCACACTAGCGCTGAGCTCTCTCTTTCACATATCAGTCTGTAGGACTAAGAAATAAATTTCTGTTGGTTAAGCCATCCAGCTTAAGACATTTTGTTACAGCGACTTATGCAAAAACTACACACACACACACACACACCCCTACATTTATAACAATGTAGCAGCATACAACTTATTTATTTATGAAGGCAGAAATTTGGAAATAATCATCTATCCAAGAACAGGAAAATGATTAAATAAATTTGATGTTTTTAAAAGGAATAGAATCTAGGGAATCAGATTAGGCTGTAAGTTAATGGAAGTTACAGGAATGCATTTTCATTGTGATTGTGATGATGTAAAAACTTGTAAAAATCCATCAGTAGTCACTTGGAATAAATATATTAACATACAGTTGCCTCAGGGCAGGGTGTGGCTGAGAGGGAGAGAATAAGATGGAATGCTATAAAATTTTCTTCTTTTTCTTCCTTTTTGTGGTCATGTGTAATTTCTAGTGGTTGCACTTGTTCCAATTTTACAATGGAAACAAGCTTTGATAAGCTTGGTGTAGACTAAACATCCCTGCTCTGACCTACACTTTTTATTTTTCTTATTTTTTTGGTGAGGGACAAATGTAATGACACTGAAAACATATTTTGTTCACCATAAAATGCCAGGAAAATACAACAGGTGAGCTTCCACTTGGTTTCCGCACAGTTTTGCTAGGAATATGGAAAAGCAAACTTGTCGTGACTGTGGTTCTATTTTTGCTGGCTCCTTGTTCAGGGCTTCTGTTACGCTTATTTGATGTTTGTTTTTGTTGTGAGGAGAGGAAATAGCATTTGACATCTTTTAAAATTCTGCTCAAATAGGACGATGATGAAAGCACTTAAACACTTGCTGTCAAAACAATTCCTCCTTGGGGCTGCGGCTGCTGCTCGGTGGCAGGGCACTTGCCCAGCACACGTGAGGCCCTGGTTCCACCCCAGCCCCACACATTTCTGTTATTCATCAACCACAGCTCAAACAAAACTATTTACACTTACTATGTACAGAGAATGTGAATGGAAAGTGGGTAAGACAGGGTCTGGGCCTTCTGGAACATTCAGCCAAGTGGGAAAGACTCAGCACCAGAAGAAGGGAGCCAACGCTTCCTGTCTGCAAGCTCTGCTGGACACTGGGCTGTGCGCGGTGTTCACTCCTCACAAGAGCTCTCTTGGGTATTATTATTGCCGTAATATAGATGAGCAGATGAATTTATTTGTTCAAGTTCACAAATCTAGAAAACAGAGATGGTGGGATTCAAAATATGTTTTCTACATATTTTGACAAGACTTTACTGCATATTGCCTTATATCCATGAGAAGTCCAGTGTTTTAAGTGACTTGGACTTTTGGTAGTAAATTCAAGTCACAGAGCATGGGGAAACAAGGCTTCGAATCCTCAGCATCCAACTGAACTCCACTAAGAGTTGCTTTGCAATCACCCCTCTGCTGATCTGCTTGCCTCCCTGGTAATGGTAGGAGTCTGTGCGTCTGAGGCCGCCTTCGCCTCTCCAGGGTGCTCATGACCTACATTTTCCACAAGCAGAGTCTTGGGCTCAGGAATGCAGAAAGAGGGTCCCCTCCTTTCCCCTTTCCCTTCTCCACCTTCTTCCCTGGCCACCTCTTTCTTGTCCCCTTGACCATCGGGTCTTGTTCTCATTTCCATTTGCCCTTCCTTGCTATATACCATTTTATGGTAATTAGAAGGATTTTTGCGAAGACTCTGTCTTGCTGGAGAGAGGAGATTCAGATGATGCAATCCACTTTCTCTTTCTCCTCTTTCTCTTTTTGCTTTCTACCTGAGTTTTATGTTTGACCAAAGGCCTTCATGATCAGTTCTTTTCCTTGGTTCAGCATCTAACTTCTCGAAACTATCTGGCCAACCCCCAGTTTTCTATATCTGTCCTTTCTTACATATACATATATATAAGAACACATATCTATCTGTGTATGTTATAGATATTTATGAAGCAGGACATCCATAGACATATGGAAATACAGTTCTATTATTTGTAGGGAGAGAGAGAGTTAATAAACAGAAAACTGTATATGGCAGTCCCTAAGAGTGGATCTGGTTATGGTGCCATGCTTTAGGCATTTTAATAAGATCATTTGTAACAACCCCATCCCCAACATTGCTCTTCCGCACCCCTCTGACCACCCCCACCCGGAACCAAGATGGCTGCCAGAAAACCCCATTTCATTTGGAGCTAGCTCCGTGACCTGAAAATGAGACACCTTTTCTTTCAGCTCCAAATAAAACAATCCCAAGGAATTATTCTGATGAGCTTTTCTCAAGCTACATGCTCACCACTGGACCAAAACCTGTGATCAGAGAGCTGAGAGCGATGAGTGGCTCAGCCAAGTTCCTAAGCCCTTCCTCCCACCTTCCCAGTCCCCAGGGAGTTAGAGGGCTTAATTGCAAACACAAGGTGAGAAGGCTGGCGGAGGGGAAGGGTGTAGTAAGCCAAAGCAAGCAGGGCTGCTGAAAGTGGGACAAAATCAACTGATGTCCAATGCAACAGAACTGGGTTTGTGTGATCCTAGGACACAGCAAGCTGCATATTGTCTCACAGAGGGCCATGTGATGGGAGTCCCCAAGGGAGAGCAATTAATGAAAAGTGAGATAAAAATGCTTTGCTCCTTCTAGTCTTTCACTTATACACCCTCTAAATATTAACAAAACAAAATAAAATCTCCTCAAATCACATCATTTTAAATGGAGAATTGTTCTAACTAGTGTGGTATTCTTCAAATTGTTGAACCCAGTGTCCTTAGATTTGGGGGAAACTTAAGTTTTCTGAGTTTCCTGAAGTTCAGGTTTCACCCACTTCCCTAGAAGCCACAGCAGTGGCCTTTCCAGGGGCTTGTATGCGCAAACTTTTAAGGAAAGACATTTGGTATGATGCCTGCGGCTTGCCTGTCCTTCTTACCATGAGAGTTGCTGAGGCGCCCGCGTTGCTGGAAGCACTCTTATTTTCAGGATTCCTTAAGAAAAAGAAAGGCCTCCTGAGATTGAAATTCTGCTGGCCTGGGAGGCTTCCAGGGGCTGCCTGGATGCAGGCCTGCGTTCTCTGTCTTTTTTATGAGTTGGATGATCTCTCTCTGAGCTCCTCCATCTCTTTCCATGTCTCTGCTTTGTTCTCTTCTTACTTGTGTAAACACAAGTCAGTTCTCTCAATAGCCTTTCTGACAAATCGCAGAGGGAGCTTGAAAAATTGTCTTTGCATATGCAATCAATCAACAAATATACGAAAAAATTCTCATCATCTTTAGCAATCAGAGAAATGCAAATTAAAACTACTCTAAGATATCATCTCACTCTAGTAAGAGTAGCAGCCATTATGAAGACAAACAACAACAAGTGCTGACCAGGATGTGGGGAACAAGGCACACTCATACACTGCTGGTGGGATTGCAAATTGGTGCAGCCAATTTGGAAAGCAGTATGGAGATTCCTTGGAAAACTGGGAATGGAACCACCATTTGACCCAGCTATTCCTCTTCTCAGACTATACCCAAAGGACCTAAAAACAGCATATTACAGGGACACAGCCACATCAATGTTTATAACTCACAGTTCACAATAGCTAAACTGTGGAGCCAAGCTAGATGTCCTTCAGTGGATGACTAGATAAAAAAAAAAAGTGGCATTTATACACAATGGAATATTACTCAGCAATAAAAAAGAGTAAGATCATGGCATTTGCAGGGAAATGGATGCCATTAGACAGATTATGCTAAGTGAAGTTAGCCAATCCCCCAAAAAACAAATGCTGAATATCTTCTCTGATATAAGGGGGGTGACTCAAACTGGGGTTGGGAGGGAGAGCAAGGGAGGAAGATTACCTCTAGATAGGGAATGGGGTGGGAGGGAAAGGGAGGGAGAAGGGGAATAGCATGGAAGGTGAAAGGAGACCCTCATCACTATACAAAATACATGTATGAAGATGTAAAAAAAAAAGAATAACTCTTGAGATTTATGGCTGGGAAGCATATTTATTGATATGGGGAAGCTCATAGGAGGAGAAGTCAGGTGAGGTAAGGTCAAAGAAATCAAGAGGCTTCCAACCTGTTGAATTTGGATACTATTAGAGATGTCAGCTTAGAATCTGGGTTATAGATCTGAAGTTCAGACTGAAGATATGCATCTGGGATGACATCCATAGTATTTAGTCCTGAGACTGCATGGGATTGCCTAAGGAATGAATGTAGAAAGGGAAGAAAAAAGGCCTGAGAACTGAACCCTGGGATACTCTAAAACTTGGGAGTTAGAACGATGATGGGGAAACCAGCAAAAGAGACTGAAGAGCAGTAGCCAAGAGGAGGTGATAATGGAAAAAGATTGGACAGAACAGGGGGTAGTGGAGGGAAGTGGGAAGGACATTAACTGGTCATGACTTTCCTAGTCTTCTATCTGTATACACGACCAAGGTGACTCCACATTGTGTGTGGTCACAAGAGTGGGGACCTTATAGAGTAAGTCATACTTTATGTATGTATATTCTGCCCAAACACATTTTACTGTCATGTATAACTAGAAAATAAATAAATAAGCAGTAGCCAATAATCAGGAGAAATTATTGAGAGAATGGTATCCTGGAAGGCAAATAACAAGGTTCAAGAAGTAAAGGAATCATTGATGAGTGCAAGGCTGATCACAGGTCCAGAAAGATGAGTAAGGACAGAGCCCTGGGCTTGACCACAGGGAGGTCAGTTACCACTGGTAACTTGCCACAGACTGTGGAGAAATGTAAGGGAAATGACTTGAGTGTGTTCTAGAGATGTAGGAGAGAAAGTGAAATTGACAAAAATGAAACTCTTTCCAACATTCTAGCTGTCTAAGGAAACAGAAAAAGGGCTATCACTGGAGGTGGAATGATCTCAAGGACTTTTTTTTTTTTTAAAGATGGGAGTTATTATCTCACATTAGTTTTCTAAGAAATGGTATGACTAAAAGGGGAAAGAGGAGAAGGGAAAAAATAAAGGACAACTGTTAGACTAAGGCAGATGAAATAGAATCCAATTAATAAAAGAGTTTATATATTAGATAGAAGTAGACACAAATAATTTATTATGCAATTATTTATGATAGTCAAAACCATGAAAATTGATGAAAAGTTTATTTGTAGGTACTTGATACATGCCTAAGTATGGGTGTTAAGTACAACAAACTAAAAAAAGTAATTAAAATTTAAGGTGAAAATTCTGTATTAATCTACATGATATTATATCTGAAATAAAAGCAAGACAAACAAACAAACAAACAAAAATTGTCTTTGCTAATTATTCTTTCATTCTTCCAATCTTTTATTCCAGGTTCCCTGGAGGATCAATGAGCTGCCTATGGGGAGGGTCTCTTAGGTCAGATTTCCTTCTCCATTCAGTAGAAACCCCTCTGAACAAACACACTGGTTGTTCTCCTTCCCTGATCAGGGAGCTAACATTGTGCCAGTACTGTGAGGGAGAAGGGGTGGGCACTGTAAGTGGTCCATTTAGCACACTGAGATAAGGGGGGCTTTGGGAGCATACCCTGAGAACATACCAGCTCAAAGGCAGGAGACTGCCTCTTTGTCCTTTGTGACTTACATTTCTATATAAAAATGTGTCTTTCTCATAATTTCATTTTCCCTTAGTTTTTTCTTTTGTGTTTGGCTTCTTTACACTATGGAAAGGCACCATAAATGCTGTAGATGGACAGAAGACACCAAATTACAGGAAACAAAACTGGTTCAAATATGTTTACAACCTCACATTTAGACAACACATTTAAACAGTCAGATGATGGGTTGGTGTTCTTCTCTTTGTAGCTGAAACCTGATGGCCTAGAAAGGGGAACTGCCCTACCCAAGGTCATAGTCAATAAGTGGCAAAATTTGGAGTTCCATTCAGGACTATGGGCACCTGGGGTCCTTTGAACCTCATGCCATAGCATGTGTGGAGGGCTGGATGACACTGCCGAGGGAAGAGTCTTGGCCTGGGCTGTTTGCATTTGGCAGACTCTCCTCGCCTTCTCTGTTGACTCAGATTTGGGACAAGTCTCCTCTGGCTTTCCCTCAGCCCTGGCTGAGGCCAGCTGCACGTCCCTACTGTGAGGTGGCCATGAGGAGCAGGTGGGCAAAGCATTTTCATTTCATAGGCCATTAGCTCTTGGCACAGTAGCTTTTCCAGTACCTCTGCCTTCCCAGGTCTGGCATTACCTGTTATGGTGGAGGAGGAGGCTACGGTCTGGGAGTCTGGAGGGATAAGAGCCTATTAATGAAAGTGATTTTAGCTGGTAGAAAACTTTCCATGGCTACAGAGATTCTCACCCAGGGAGGCCCTATCCTGATTTGATTTTTTTCTCTGCCCCAAACCCTTGTTTATGTGCTGTTCTCCAAGGTCAGAAAGACACAGAGAGACAGAAGACCAAGGAACAGAAAGGGAGGCAGAGAAATTTTCGGAGTAAAGAGAAACAGAATCTGAAACACAGAGACCCTGCAGGATGAGAGGAGGGAAGAGAAAGAGAGAGAACAGAGGGACAGAGGGAAACAGAGGAAAGCATAATGATTTCATGACAAGCAGGAAAAAGGAAAGAGATGCAGATGGACGATTCAGAAGATGCCACAAAATAGAATGTAAATACTCTAACCAAACCCTCTGGTGGCGCCAATGAGATAAATTTCCTCAAATTGACATATAGAGCTAAGCTGCAAAGCCAGTAGCAGAAATCAGAATGCTTAGTGTTTTTTCTCTCAGTAAAGTGCTTAGTTTGTAATACAAAGATATACAATATGTACTGAGTGAATAAAATGAAACCGAGATGGTCAGGGGACCCCAACTATGTCAAATGAGCCATGCCAAGTTGGTGATAATCTGGAAGAGAGACGCCTTAGAGGACATGCTTTGACTTCATATATTTGCAAGACTGTCACTTGCAGTGACTAGATTTGATAATGTGTGTTTCAGGGAGTAAGCCAGGGCCAGTGGTAGAAGATACAGGTAGATGGATTTGGGATCCATGCATTTAGAGAACATCCCTCTAAGATGTTCTCTAATTTAGATATCTAGAGGTTTCTAGAACTGGAAAACCAGTTGACAGGGGTGTGAGAGCTAGAATTGCAGCATGAGAATGGTACCAAGGTGATGGTTCTTCTATTCTAACCTCTGACCCCTTCACAACTATGGCTAAAATGCAGATTCCCAAGACCCACACAATATCTGTCAAACAGAATCTTAAAATTTAGCAACTTTTTGAGAGGGAGAAGTTAGGTTCCAAAACAGGATTTTTATTTTTCAGAACCTCGGTATTTGGATTGATGGAGAGAAGGTATAAATGGGGTGATGTGAATATGACGGTCAGCACTATCTGTCTAGTTTGATTCTGGTACCAACAAATAGAAATTCCCCAGATGGGGTGGCTTGCTATGAGGCCTGGATTTGAATCCTGGATCCTTCACTTGCTATTTATGTAAACTCAGGTAAATTCTTCAACCATCCCGATCCTTTTTATTTCCTTCTCTAAACTGGGGATAGTATTGTTGATAAGGCCATGTCCATTTTTCCCACGTTTATTCATCTATCAAAAATTTTCAGCACCTATGTTATGCCAGGCCATTCCATCTAGATTACAGGTTCTATTGCCAGGTTCCTTTGCTTTATCATAGGGTGCATTTCGAGGTCAGATGTAATAATGTTTGTGTATTTTTGAAGTTGCAGCCACTCAAAATAGTGAGAACGACAGATCGTTCAGCAAAGTTTTATAGCCTCTTTCTTTGGGAAATTGGCTCTGTTTGCTGAAACTCAGAGGTGAGCACTTGATTCGAGTTTGATTAACCCTCAGATCTCATTTTCTGGGACAAAGTGAATGCATTAGGGATGGGCAGGCGGTCCAAGAAAGCTTAATCTGATGTACTCTGTGTGATTATTATAAGAACATTAGGAGAAAGGTGTCCTCATTAGCTGGAGGTTCCAAGCTGGGAGGAGGGAAGTCTGGGCTGTGGTACCATCTTTTGCCGTAGGAGAAAGCTGGGCTATAGACTGTGTTGGAGGAGAAGGTCCTGGTCTCCACTCTGCTAGTTCCCATAAGGATGTAATTTTCCCTGCATATACGCTTGGCCCTTCTCCATTTTCCTTGCTGTTGCAGGGAGGCTGGGCAACATGTCCTGGGCTGGGGAGGGAGGCCAACTGGGTACAGAAAGCCACGCCTTGGGCTTCACTCCTCAAGGACAGGCAGGGCAATTAGAGACTTCCTCTTTCCTGCCCTTCTTTCTCTGGAAGTTAGTTTCCAATAGGAGACAGAAAAGTCCTTCTGATGCTGTCTTGCCCAGGTGAATAAATATGCCGACTTCTAAGATGCACAATCCTGTTTACCCTCCATACTAATTTAATTTTTTACCAGCCTTTCTTGGTAATAAAGATAACATGTGAGTCCCCCATAAGGCATTTTGTTTGCTTTAATTCTTCATTTGTTCAGAATCTTAGAATAGAAAGAAAGTTGCTATTATTTGGGGTTACCTACCAGAGACCCCTGGAGAATGAAGACATAAAGGAGCAAATAGAAACGAGACAATAAAGCAAGAAATGTTCCTGTAAAATGAGGCTCTTGTTCCTGGGACTTGGTCTTATATTTTACAAGCCACATGTCTATTGCAATTTCTCTTTGCCTATCTGAGAGCAGTTTCTGACAATAGTTGCAGTAAGTTAGCTGCTTTCCTCTTTTTGAACTAATCGTTGCTATAGTTCCAGACTGGACTGTTCTCCTATGTGTAGAGTAGTACCTCACTGTTTTTTTAACTTGCTGTTCCCTAGTGGCATTTTATGTTAAGCATCTCTTTAGATGCTTATTTGTCATCTGTATGTCTTTTGTTGAGGCGTCTGTTCAAGCCTCTTCCCATATTTTAATTGGATTGTTTTCTTATTGTTGAGTGTTGAAGAGTTCTTTGTATATTTTTGGATACCTGCCCTTTATCTAATGTGGTTTGCAAATATTTTTTGTTTTCCTACTCTGTGACTTGTTTTTGCATTTACAATGTCTGATTCATTGCAGACATTTATAATTTTAGTGAATTCTAGTTCATCACTTATTTGTTTCATGGACTATGACTTTGGGGTTTTAGCTAAAAAGTTATTGTCAAATCTGAGGTCACCTAGATTTTCTCTTAACTATAAAACAAAAAGATAACTATAGCTAACTAACTATAGAACTATTTTACATTCAGGCTTATGACTCATTTGAAGTTAACTTCTGTGAAGGTGTAAGGTCAGTGTTAAGGATGATTTTGAAGAGGAGGAGGGGAAGAGGATGGTGATAATGATGGTGATGATGTTGCAGGCAGATGTCCAGTTGTTGCTCCTGCTGCTCTTGTTGAAAAGATTTTCCTTTCTGCATGGCATCCCTTTGTTGATTTGAATCACCAGTTGATTTTATTTGTGTGGGTTTATTTGGGGGCACTCCCTTCTGTTCCATTGATCTATTTGTCTGTTATTTTGCAGTCCCATGCTGTCTTGATTACTGTTGCTTTAGAGTAAGTCTTAGAGTTGGATACTGTCAGTTCTCTGACTTTGGTTTTCCCCTCCAACATCGTGCTGCCTATTTTGGGTCTTTTGTCTTTCCATATAAAATTTAGAATCAGTTTGTCAATATTCACAGAAGAGCTTGCTGGGAGTTTTGATTGGGATTGCACTAAATCTATACATCAATTTGGGAAGAAATAACATCTTAAGTTTGAGTCATTTATTAAGATGAAATAATTCTGCATTTACTTAGAACTTCGATTTTTTTTAAATCTAAAGTTTATAGTTTTCCTGATAAAGTTCTTGTATATATTTTGCTTAGATTTATACCTAAATATTTTATTTTTTTATGGGAATGTAAATGATATTGTGCTCATAATTTCAAACTCCTATTTGTTCATTGTTAGTATATGGAAAAACAATTGATCTTTTATTATCAAACTTATATCCTATAGCCTTGCTATATTTGCTTATTAGTTTCAGAAATTTTGTGGCTATTGATTTTTTTGTTATAGTCTACATGCATAATCTTACCATGTATATACAAATAGAATTTCATTTATTCTTTCCCTCTCTGTGTACCTTTCACTCCCTTTTCATATACATTAGCTAGGGATTCCATTACAACGTTGAATAGAGTTGATGAGGGGAATGTCTTTGCCTACTTACAGATCTCAGTGGCACCTTTAAATATAATTAAGTGTTTTGGTAGATATTCTTTGTCAAGTTGAGGAAATTTCTCTCTGTTCTTAATTTGTCAGTGGTTTTTGTTTTGAATGGGTGTTGAATCTTGTTGAATGATTTTTATGTATCTGTTGATACAGTCCACAGATGATCTTTTGCCCATTGATATCATAAAGTTTATATTGGTATTTGAATGTTGAATCAGTCTTGCATATTTGGAACAAATCTTACTTGGTTGTAGTATATAATTCTTTTTATATATTGTTGGATTTGATTTACTAATATCTTGCTGAGGATTTCTGTGTCTATCTATGTTCATGAAGACATTGGCTTGTAGTTTGCTTTTCTTGCAATGTTTTTGTCTAGATTTGTGATTAGAGCAGTGCTGGCCTCATAGGTTTAGGTTAGGTTTGCTTTTCTCTCCTGGAAGGGACTGTAGAGAATCAGTATAATTCATAAACAGCTCTCCTAAGTGCTGTGCCTCAATAATTTTAGCCACCAAGGTCTGCCCTGTGACTTTCCTCATTCCCTTCTTTAACTGGAGAAAATGACTCTCCTTATGTGGTTCTTCCATGTCCCCTCATTACTCTCCCTCCCAAATTCTTTGAGACTACACTTAAAAAAATTATACATTCTCTTCCCCTCTCCTCTGACTCCTTTAGCATTTAAACACGTTCAAGTCTCTTCCTTTAAAAATTTAGCAGCAAGTCTCTTCCAATCACATCCTTATGCAGCTTTTTCTGCCTCCTGTCTCTCTTCTTTCCTTCATTGTCTATGGGACTCCTGCTCTCCAATCTTATATCTAGCACTAATTTATAAGTTATGGATTAAAATAACTTGTGTTTCCTTATATTTACATATTTAATCTTTTTCCTAACTACTTTGTTAGAAACTATGATCTTGAGGGCAAGGATCATGAAGCATTTTCTACCATTATATTCCCAATGTCAAGCATAGATAGTATCTTCTATGGATTAAGCATTAAACACATATTGGTGGGAGTGGCCATGGGGTTAGAAATGATGATGGAATGTGATGGACATCATTATCCAAAGCATGTGTATGAAGACATGAATCGGTGTGAACATACTTTGTATACAACCAGAGATATGAAAAATTTGTGCTTCATATGTGTAACATGAATTGTAATGCATTCCACTGTCATATATAAATAAAAAATTAATAATAAAAAACATATCGGGGGCAGTAATAGATGGTGGAATGAGATGAACATCATTACCCTAGGTACATGTATATATGCACATATCAGGTGTGACTCTACGTCATGTACAACCAGAGAAATGAAAAGTTGAGCTCCATTTGTGTACAATGAAATGAAATGCTTTCTGCTGTCATGTATAACTAATTAGAACAAATTATAAAAATTTCAAAAAACGTATTGGCAATGGAATGCCTAAATGAATAAATAAATAAGTTGGGCTGGCAGCCATGGACACACTGTGGACAATTTAGAGTTAGCTCTGTTGCAGTCGACTGGACTGTTAATGAACATGTGGCCACATTGATGTATTATAGCTAAGCAATTGAATTATTTCCAAGTTTCCACTAATGAAGAACAAAGCAGTAGGGGCATCTTTGTACTGCATTTGAACATTTTTCTTTTCTATTTCTTTGGTATAGATCACTAGAATGAAACACTCCAGTCAGGAGGAAGTCTATAGCAATTTTAAACTGTTGTTACAAAAACTTAAAGCTTTATCAGAGAGATTGGCCCATTTTTTTCATAGACAATTGGAACTTTGTCTCTCAGGAAGGATCAGCCTAGAGGAGCCACAGTCAGTGCCTTCAAGAACATGAAGATTTATGTGCAGGACCCTGAGAATATTTCTGTCTTTGCTAGCTTCAAGAGTTTAAAGAGGCCTTAAATCAAAGCATTAGGCATTTCTTTTGAAAAATAATACTGGCTTGACTGTAAAGAAAGTGATATATTATTAGATTTATAATTTGAAATCCCTAGAGAGGTTAAATGATGGAATAGAGGATCACCAGACATTCTACACAGGAAAGGAGGTAAGCCAGATGTATTGCTAAGGTCTCTGAGAGCCTGGCAGAATAGTGGAAATGGCTGTCATTATTGTCACATACCTGTTCTCGACACTGTGTTGAGCGCTTCTTGTAGTGAAGGTGATGTCTCCACCGCTTATAGAAGAGCAAGCAGAGGCACAAAGAGGTTGAACAACTTCCCCAGTGTACTTTGTGACAAAGTGAATTGAGAGTAGAACTCAGATCTGGTTAAGTCCAAAGCCATTGCTACAGCCCCTCAATAAATAGATTACTGTGATCATCAGATAAAAGTTACATTCAAATTAATTTGCATCTAATGATAGGAATATTCATTATTTTACTGTGAGGAGCCAAGATATTCCTAAACAAGAGAGCAAAGAAACAGAGCCCAGATTCCCTCTCTTGTGAAGGAGGGGTTTGGATGAAACCTGGGTTATTGGGTGACCCCTCTTTTTAGCCACCTGTTTGCCTTTTCCAGTGGAGAGGGACTGGCTTCTCTGAGTGGTCAGCACCTGGAGATCATGGGGATGCACTTCACGAATGGCTGGGGCCCCTGCTCTGAAAGCCTCTGTCCATCTGTTCTATTCCATTGGGGGTCGTTAGTACACTTGACCTAATATTTGGCTCACCGACTTCATTTCAGCTCTGAGGACTCTGTTCCCTGTCTCACTCTCCTGCAGGCACACACATGAGCGCTTGTAAACCAAAGTCTGATTTACGAATAAGCAGTAGAGTGCCTCCCCAGCTTAGTTATAGGCATACTTCTCTTTCTCCAATCCAGCTTTTGTTAAGAACTTGCAAGTAGAGGATCATGGAGGTGGAGTGATTTGCTCAAGGTCACAGAGCTGGAAAGCAATGGGTCAGAATTTGAACTTAGAGATATTAGAATGCCAGAGCTCCAATGAGAGAGGCCCATACTGTGCTGTTTTTGTTTATGGATTAGGAAGCAGGGGTCCAGGTTGGGAAAGTTACCTCCAGGACACTTTATTTAGCTGGGGGCAGAGCAGGACTCCTGATCACCTGGGCCAGAGTTCTTTCCTTGACACCTTGCAGGTCTTCTCAGGTTATTTTCTTGCATTGTTCAGCTTTTATTATTTTGATTCCAAGTAGGGTTCAACCACTAGGAAACTCAGAGTCATTTTTCAATGTCTCACATCTATTTATGTTTTCAGGGATGGAGAGTTAAAAAGAAAGTCAGCAAGTCTGGAAAATTAAACACTCTGCCCTTATCTCCTGGGAGGTCCCAGCCAAGTAGTAACTCAAATCACTCTTTGTACTGCGTGGTCATAAATCCCTCCAAATTGAGCTGGCATTACAATTAATGGGATAGCAGGGTCTGCTCTTAGCCACAGAAGATCAACCAACGAGACCCCTGAAAAGCCTCCCTCCCTTTGTCTCTGATACTAACTTATGGGGAGATGACTTCCTACCTTGCAAAGCCCCACGCTCCTTGCCCCTGTAGGCAGCATGGTGTTTTGACTTGACTTTACATTCTTTACATTTTCCTGATGTCGTGAGTCATATAGAAACAGGCATCCTGCATGTGATGGAGGGAGCCCAGGCTTGGCAGGCCAGCTCTCCCTGGCCTTGCAACTAACCTACTGTGTAATCAGAACTGAGGAATGTCATTGCCTGAAGGCTTGGGCTCCTCAAACATAAAAATGAAAGTACAGCACTGCAAGCTGTTTTCTGGGCATTAGAGCATCTTCCTCTTGGATCCAGCCCTACTATACTATTTGCATAACCTATAGACTCAAGGCCCATCCATGTTCCATCTCCCCTGTGAATCCCATAATGCGTGCCTGGGCTTCATGAAGAGATTTGACCCAAATCATTACATGACAGTGTGGTGGGGCTGTAAAGATGAATTTGTTTTCTAGGGCTGCTCTAAGCGGGGTGGCTTGAAAACCAGAATTTATTTCTGGAGACCAGAAGTCCAAAATCAGCATATTGGGAGGGCAGCATTCTCTCTGAAATCTCTAGGTGAAGATCCTTCCTTGTTGCTGCTTGGCTTTAGAGCTAACCAGCAATCCTTAGTGTTCTTTGGCTTGTCAAGATATCACTCCAATCTCTGTCTCTTGTCATATGACCTTGTCACTGTGTGTCGCTTCTGTGTGCCAATCCTCTCTTATAAGAACACCACTCATTGAATTTAGGGTCACTAGAACACAGTATGATCTCATTTTAACTTTATTATATTGGCAAAGACCCTACTTCCAAATAAGGTCACATTCTCAGGTAGCAGAGGTTAGGACTTGTGTGTATTTTTTTGGGGGGGGGCAACACTTTTTAAAACACAGTAGATATGAAACCAACACTTCTGGTCCAACATTCTATCAGGCCAGGAAAGATGGAAGGGGTGTCAAACACTAAACAACATGCCAGGAGCTATTTTCAGATAAAGAGCACTTAAGAGCAACAAATAAAATACTTGATATTTACAGGGTGCTGCTTCACATGAGTGTTTTTAGGCATCAGTTTTTTTGATTCTCAAAAACATAATGAGGTCAGTAAGGCAGGTTTTATTCTACGCATTTTACAGAGAAAGAAGTTGAGGTACAGGTTTATCATGGAATCTACGAAGCACCTTTATTTATGGAGCAGCTGATGGAGAAACGGAGAAGGAGGAGGAAGATAGAGGTTGAAAGAAAAATTATAAACTAACATAAGAGAGAGTTCCTGTATGGACTAATGATGGCAAGCCCTGAAGATGGGTAACTCCAACTCTGTGGTCTTGAGTGCCACTTCCCCAAATAAACAACATTGTAAACCTATATTGCCTTATCTTAAGTCACTAATAAGTAAAGACTAGATTAGGATCTAAGATTTTTAGGCTGGTCCTATATGCCACAGATTATTCTGTAATTCAAACATAAATCAATGACATACTCAAATTATACTATAAAATAGAGAAGGAGGGAACCCTTTCAAACTCATTCTATGAAGCTAGTATCACCCTGATACCAAAACCAAACAAAGACACATCAAGGAAACTTCAGACCACAATCCCTGATGATGTAAAAATTCTTAATAATTCTGGAAAATTGCATACAAACACATGTTAAAAAAATAGTGCACCATGATCAAGTGGGGTTCATCCCAGGGATGCAAGGTTGTCTCAACATATAAAAATCAATAAATGTCATTCATCACAAAAAAAAAAAAAATCAATGACATAGCTAGATTGGATTTGCAAGTATTTCTTTTATGAGATGCAGTTTCAGATAATTAGATTGGTTTTTGCTAGAGGCCTCATCATCTCATAGCCACCCTGATAAACACAGCTTCTGCACACATCTGCTTGTGATGCAGCTGGACTCTTCTTAATCAGTGAAAGCAGATCCCGAGGGCTATGTAATTACCCACTAGTTTAAGGAGGCCAAGAACAGTGTTGCCACACAGAGCTTGCACATCTCCAGAGAATTCTTCTGTGTCTGGGGGATGCTGGCCCTCAGCCAGTGCACTCAGTACCTCTCCTCCACAGGTACCTCTGCAGAAAAGGTGAGGTCCATACTTGAAAGGCCTGTTTGCAAAGTTGGACTTTACCTGACATCTTGGAATTTATCTGGTAGTTTCTTATACTATGTAAACTGACCAGTACAGGAAAGGAAGGGGATGGAGAGGGAGGGAAGAGGGAAGGGCTTGGTGAGGTACTAGGAAATGGTATCTACCAAACTATGTTATGTCTATGTATAAATATACCATGATGAATCCTGTTACTATATCTGTTATATATTATATATACAGATATATAATTATTATGCCCTCATTGAAATAATGATAATAATACAGAGATCAGTAGAGCAAAGTAAGTGGATAAGGAGGAGAGAGGAGGAGATAGAAAGGGAAGGTATCAGGGAATGAGATTTTATCAAATTATGTTATGTGCCTATATATGGTGTAATGAATCCCATCCCACTATTATGTATAATTATAATGTACTAATATTTTTAAAAATTTCCATAAATGATAAGAGTGTATCTTCAATTTGTATAAACAGTGTGGTTTATGCTGAGCACCTGTTTCTTTCTGGGAGTCCATAATTTTGGCACATGCTACACAGTGGCTGGCTCCTGACTATCTCTCGGTGAAAACCTTTGGCACTGTGTCTCTAATGAGCTTCTCTGGTAAAACACATTTTGCATTTGTCATTGCAGTGTTCCTGGAGAAGTTAAGCATATCCTATGTGACTCTACCAGGAGAAGACTGGGAAGGCTGGACCTGCTTTCCCCTTTGGAAAGAGGTACAGCTTTTTCCTCTGCTGATCATGCTTCGTATCCTTTCACTGTAACAAATCTTAGTTATGAATACAACTGTATGCTGGGTCTTGTGAGTCCCTCTAGTCATAACCGAACCTGGTCATCTTGGGACAACAATAGCAGGTCCTTCCACCCTCAGAACTTCTCATGACAAAAAAAAGGGTTCTCTAAACCCTATGGAGATTTCTTCTCTCCAATGCTCCATCTTTCTAGAAGACTTTTGAGAAGAAGATGCTCAGGCTGGATTTCCATTACTACAAATGGTGTCTGATTACTGCTGGCTTTCTCTCTCCTCACTGAGCATGCATGCAGGGTATGGTCATTTCATTTCATTTTTTTCTGACCTAATGTTTTTTTTCTGACAAAAGGAAGCTACTTTTAAACTTCTGGCAGAAAAGCCAAATCTGAAAACATTTGGTGAACAAAATTATTGGAGAAACATTGTCTGTAGAAATGTCTCCTCTCTACTATGCTCAACACCACCTCTACATCCTCCATCTTCCATGACTATTGACATTACTATCATTGCAATCGGTACCATCACCATTACCACAGTCACTACAAACTCCAGCTCCGCACAAGCCCCACCATTGCCACAGGTGCAGAGGTCTCTATTAGTTTCATCATTCCTTCTACTATCTTCTTATTCTGACCTCCACCATCTTGCCACCAGACTGGGTCAGAGTCCATGTTGTCACAGCCCAGGCAATTTCCTGATCAATCAATCAATCAATCAATCAATCATTATTTAGTAATTGAATAACCACAACCACCCTCATGAACAAAATCATCAGCAGGAAACCATTAGAACCCCCCAGATAAATAACAGGTTTTATTATTTTCAGTAAAAAATCAGAATGCTTGATGCTAATCTAAGCTACACAAAATTTTGTATGTTATAGTAGATGAAGACTGGCCACCATTATTATGGGGGAGTAGAAATGTACTAGAAGAAATAAGAAGAAATGACAGCTATTTATATGATATAAATTGGGCCCCAGTCAGCTTAGTGTTCCGACGCCTGGTCATTGAAGACATTGGTCTGGGATGTGGTGAAAAGTCTCACAGCAGCTGGCAGACAATTTAAACCAACACATTATATTCCGCACCTCCTATTTGTTTTTTTTGTGAAAACTGATATTTGTGGAATAAACTTTAGCAGAACTTGTTGTTAAGAAGTGTTTTAACCATCGGCCTGGGAAATAGATGTGTTGGTAGGAATGGGGAGGAAGTTCTGACCAATACACACTTTCCCAGGCAAAGAAGATATACTGGCTCTAGTTGTTTCACTACTTGGTTGTGGCCCACTCCAGAATCTGTGGAACTTTTTTTGCCCTGAGATAGAGGAGAGTACAGAATCTAGAAAATTTTCAGTACTTTTCAATATTCACTAGTATAGGAGATTCAGCCTTATCTACTTCAAAAGATTGCTTATAAAAAGTATCATGTAGCTTCCCACACTGTTCAGTTTCCCTCATATTCTGCACTTTTAAATGAATATCAGATCACTGAAGAAATAAGGGGAGAAATTAAGTTTTCTAATATCAAACAAAAATAGAAATACAACATTCCAAAATCTTTGACAAAGTATGCAAAAGTAGTACTAAGAGGGAAATATATATATATATATATATATATATATATATATATATATATAATTACCTACCTTTAAAAAAACAGAGCCCTCAAATAAATAACCAAAGACCTAGAAAAACAAGAATGAATCAGACCCAACATCAGTAGAAGGAAAGATATAATAAAGATCAGAACAGAAAGAAATTAAATAGAGACTAAAGAACAATACAAGAATCAATAAAGTCATGAGTTGGGTCTTTGGAAACATAAACAAAACTGACAAACCCTTATCCTCACTGACCAAAAAAAAAAAAGAGACACCTAAATAAATAAGATTGGAGATGAAAAAAAAAAGTACATTACAGCAGATATCACTGAAGTCCAGAGGATCATTGGGGAAAATAATGAAAAATTATATGTCAATAAATTGAAAAATCAAAAGAAATGGGCAAATTTCTACATATAGATGGTCTTCCAAAATTTGACCAAGAGGATATAAAATACCTAAAAGGCATAATAGAAAGCAGTAACAATTTTTTTTTATCAAAGAAAGCAGAGAAAAGGACTAAACAGGTTCACTGCTGAATTTTTATCAGACTTTTATGGAACTATTACCAATGCTCCTCAAATTATTCTATAAAATAGGAAGGGAAGGAGTTCTATCAAACTCTTCTATGAATCACCCTATTACACGAGCCAGATAATGACACAACAAAAAAGAAAACTATAGATCAAGGATGAATCAACATATGCTAATCAAATATACATAATCAGCTCCTAAATAGAATCAAGGATAAAAATCACATGATTATCTTATCTGTCTAGACACAGATAAGACAGCCTCTTCAACACAGGATTCTATTAGAAAACTTAACATCTCTTCATAAAAAATGATCGGAAAAAACTGCTTACAGAAGTATCATATCTCAACATAATAAAAGCTGTGGATGATAAACCCATAGCCAACATCACACCAAATGAGGAAAGCCTAAAAGCATTTCCCCTATAATCTGAATTAAATCAAGCTACCTACTCTCACCACTTATATTCAAAATAGGACTTGAAGTTTTAGCCAGAGAAATCAACAAAGTGTAAGAAATAAAAGAAATATACATAAGAGAGGAGGAAGTGAAATTATTGCTGTTTTCAGATGATATGATTCTATGCTGGGAAGACCATAAAGATACCACCCAAAGACTCAGATTTGAAAACCACATTCAGCAAAGTTGCTGGATACAGAAATCAATGAACAAAAATCTGTAGGTTTTATACATACCAATGATGAAATTGCTGAGAAAGAAATCAGGAAAATGATCTCATCTCCAATGTCCTCAAATAAAAATGAAACCCCTAGGAATAAACCTAATAAAGGAAGTGAAAGGCTTCTACAATTAAAATTATAAAACATTGAAGAAAGTGAAAAAGACACTAGGAGATGGAATGATGTCCCATGTTCACAGATGGGGAGAATTAATATTGTAACCATGGCCATACTGCCCAAAGTGAACTTCACAGAATCAATGCCATCCCTATCCATATACCAGTAGCCTTCTTCATGGAAGTAGAAGAAAGAACTCTAAAATTCACATGGAAGCTCCAAAAAGAGGAATGTTGAAGGCACCATAAAACCTGGATTCAAAATATACTCCAGGGCTATAGTTATATAAACATGGTAATATTGGCATAAAAACAGAACATAGGAATTAAATAGTGGGTGCAGAAATAAACCCATCCATATACAGCCAATCAGATTCTCTACAAAGGTGCCAAAGACATATTTGGAGATAAGACAGCCTCTTCAACACATGATTCTGTGCTGGGAGCCATTAGCCAAGTAGGTATGACAATTTCCTTGCCAGCGTACCCCATGTTGCAGTGACATTGAATGTACGTGACCTTGCTCAAGGACCAAGGCAGATTAGGGTGTTCCCGGTTTTAAGATAATCGTGTTTAGGGCGTTCCCAGTTTAGGTTCCAGGTTTAAGGTTTAAGATTATTCCTGCTGGGAATAGGGCGTATCCTGCTGCCTGAGTTCCCCTTGAGTTCTCACGGGATTCAGACAGTATATTTTGGGAGACAGAAGCCCAGTGGAGGTGGATTTGGACAGAGAACGTGGATTTGGGCAGAGAACGTGGATTTCCCCAGAACGTGATTGTAGACGGCTGGTGTGAGTTCGGGAATAAAGAGTTGCTGTTTGAATCTACAAGCTGTGTGGTGGCTCGTGATTTTGTGCCCAGCCAGACTGTGGCATTTGGTGGCCCGTACGGGGAGCTTCTGAAGCTTAAAGGTAAGTGAAATTTCTCACCCCTGAAGAAGAGCGAAAGAATGGGTGACCAATTCAAAAAACAATGTGTTCTTGTTTTGACTTATTTTGTTTTTATTTCAAGTTGCCTGTTCCTAGAACTTTCTCAGGCAAACTGGGGAAAATGGTTGACTCAAGGTTTGAAGTTGTTCGCCTCCGAGCAAGAGAAATGGTTAGAGGAAGGAGGCACCCCAGTGAGACCAAGAACAATTAGGGCATATGTTGATACAATACAAAAATGTAGCCCATGGCTTTTTAAAGACAAATTATTAAGTATATCAATGGGACCATCATGGTATCCTGTAGAAGAATTTTTACTCAACAAGAAAGAGATGGCTAGTTCTGTTTACTACATTTGTCTAAGATCTTGGTTTTTACAGACATCTGATTAATTTACAAAGCTAAAGTGTTAAAATATCAACCACTAAATATGAAATCAAGTACTCTTTACTTATTAAGTTCCATAAGGTAATATATTTAAACATTATGTGTGTTTTCATAAATTGGTAAATGGAAAAAGGTTTAATATTGCTTTGTGTCTGTGTCTTTGCTAAAACAAGGTTACTAAGAGTTAAGATTCTATCGTGTAATTTATATACAAAGAGTAGAAAAACTTTCAGTTGGGTTTCAATTATAGTATTATAGTATCAAAAAACATGAAAGTCTTTCATCTTATTAAAGTGGAGTAATTTGTCTAAATCAGAAATTTTATAAGAGTTGTTTCAAAATGTAAATTTATAAAAGGGTTAACGGTTAAAAGAGATAGAAAAAGATTCAAGATGTGGAAATATATTTTAATATAAAAGGTTAAAGGAAAAAGAAATGTTTCTAGATGAGATAATCTCTGTGTGGTAAAGTAAAAAGTTGTAAAATGCCATTTAAAAAGATTTTGAGGAAACTAGACTTACTTTAAAAGTTTGAGAAAGGAAGAAAGAAGAAAAAGATATTTGCACATGGCAGATTGAGACAAAGCTTCTCAATGGAGTTAAAAAAAAAAAGCCTTTGGTTGAAGGGCAGCCATGTAAACTAACATTAAAGCGATTTAAACAGAATCTAAGCCTCGTTTAAAAGAGTGAAGCTGTAGGTGGTGAAAAAGTACATTTAAAAGTACAGTATAGATGATAATTAAAAGGCTTTAAAAGGTTAAATTGAAGGTGGTTGAGATACCTTCATGGCGGAAAAAAGATTGTTTTATTGCATCATTCGAAGCCTAGTTAATCTTAAAGGCATTACTTAAAAAAAAATGGGAAGATAATAGAAGTTAAAAAGAAAAAAGATAAAGAAGATGTAAAAAGATAGAAAAGATGTAGGAAGACAAGAATTTTAAACCCACAAAATAGGAAAAAAAAAACTAGGAGGAAAATAAGCAACTAAGGGTAAAAATACAAACCTTAGGGGGGAAAAAAAAATTAGAAGATAGAAATAAGATAGAAAATGGTTGAAAATGTCAAGTAAGGTATTACACAGATAGAAAATGCAAAAAGCTAAGACAACTATTAGATACAGACATATACTTATTAAAGCAAAAAGAGGGAATTGGAAGGGGGTATATATCCCCCAAAGATAAACTTAAAATAACGCTTTTTACCCTAAACTTTTAAAAATTTAGATTCATCAGGACTTAGTGCTGCAGAAAGGCACATGTATCCAAAAAATGTACATAAGCCTAAGGTACTTTGGAAAGATATTCTAACAGGACAATGGAAAGGTCCTGACCCAGTGATTGTCTGGAGTCGGGGTTTTGTTTGTGTGTTTCCACAGGGAGAACAGCAGCCGATTTGGATTCCAGAGAGATTAACTAAAACTGTTTCTACAGATCGAAAAGAAGATGATTTGACTCAAATCCATAACAGCTGATATCCAGAACTCCAGCTTGGCACTCAACAAGTAATGCTCAATCAAGGAGTTAACTTACTTTGGGAGGAAACGGATTTTGGGAGGAAATGGACATATTGATAGATTCCTCCGCTTTGAACTGCTTGCAGAACTTGCCTGGACTATGTAACTATCGTTTGGTGCAGCGAATTGTGGTAATGCTGGCATATCTTTGCTGATGGTGTCACCAGTGATGCAATTTTTCCCAAGGAGCCGTCAATTGGCTTGGTGTCGTGGCATTTCTGTATCCTCCTCCCTTCTGCTAGTGATGGTCTAAAATTTGGGGGCCAATGGCTTATGCTGGACCGGTAGTCAGTGACGGGTATGATCCAATTGCAGTGGTATCAACCTAAGACAGGAGGCTGACGCCTAAAGGTCAGTTTTCCGATGACGGGTAAGAACATATGTTGAATTGGACAACCTACCAGGCACGGTCCATAAGCCACATTAACCTCACTCCCCCACTGGCACCAAGGCCAAATTTGGGGGCCAACAGAGGTGAGGCAAAGAACCTCACCCCCCCACTGGTGCATAGACCTATCCACAAGTATGGCTGTATGCTGGACCGGTAGTCAGTGACGGGTATGATTCAATTGCAGTGGTATCAACCTAAGACAGGAGGCTGACGCCTAAAGGTCAGTTTTCCGATGACGGGTAAGAACCATATGTTGAATTGGACAACCTACCAGGCACGGTCCTTAAGCCACATTGCTTGTTGTTTAATTAATCAGAAGGGGGGAGATGCTGGGAGCCATTAGCCAAGTTGGTATGACAATTTCCTTGCCAGCGTACCCCATGTTGCAGTGACATTGAATGTACGTGACCTTGCTCAAGGACCAAGGCAGATTAGGGTGTTCCCGGTTTTAAGATAATCGTGTTTAGGGCGTTCCCAGTTTAGGTTCCAGGTTTAAGGTTTAAGATTATTCCTGCTGGGAATAGGGCGTATCCTGCTGCCTGAGTTCCCCTTGAGTTCTCACGGGATTCAGACAGTATATTTTGGGAGACAGAAGCCCAGTGGAGGTGGATTTGGACAGAGAACGTGGATTTGGGCAGAGAACGTGGATTTCCCCAGAACGTGATTGTAGACGGCTGGTGTGAGTTCGGGAATAAAGAGTTGCTGTTTGAATCTACAAGCTGTGTGGTGGCTCGTGATTTTGTGCCCAGCCAGACTGTGGCAATTCTGGGAAAACTTGATATTCATTTTCAGAAGATTGAAAGTAGATTGCTAGCACCCTGTAGAAAAATCCATTCAAAATGGATCAAAGACCTTAAGGTAAGACCTGAAATTTTGAAACAACTAGAGGGAAACATATTGGATGGCACAGGAGGCACTGGGTTTGATCCTTAGCACCACATAAAAAATAGATTAAAAAATAAAGATATAAATAAATTAATTAATTAAAAAAACCAACTTCTGAACAGCAAAGGAAACATTAAAAGGTTGAAGAGAACATCTACAGAATATGAGAAAATCTTTGCCAGCCATGTGTTTGACAAAGGATTAATATATAGAACACAAAAGCATCTCAAAAAAAAAAATCTACCAACAAAAGAACAAGTATTTAATCAATAAATGGGCAAATTATCTGAACAGACACTTTTCAAAAGAAGAAATACAAGTGGCCAACAAGTGTACGAAAGAATGTTCCTCATCTTTAGCCATCAGGGAAAAGCAATCAAAACTTCACTAAAATTCCACCTTACCTCAGTCAGAATGGCCGATTTCAAAAATAACAAATGTGGACAAAATAATACTTAAATGCTGCTGTTTGGAATGTAAATTAATATAGTCATGATGGAAAACAGTGAGGAGGTTCCTTATAAAACTAAATATAGATCTCTCAAACCATCCAGGTATACCACTCCTGGTCATATACCCCAAGGAAATGAAGTGTTTATACAAAAGAGAGACTTGCAAACCAATCTTTCAAACCATCCAGGTATATCACTCCTGGTCCTATACCCCAAGGAAATGGAGTGTTTATACAAGAGAGAGACTTGCAAACCCATTTTTATCATGACACTATTCCCAGTAGCCAACATATAGAATCAGCCTAGATACCTGCCAACAGATGAATGAATAAAAAGGATGGTCTATATACATAATGGAGTTTTATTCAGCCATAAAGAAGGATGAAATCATACCCTGCATAGGAAAATGGTTGGAACTGGAGGACATTATGTTAAGAGAAATAAACCAGACATAGAGGATTTATTTTTCTTCCATGAAACAGGAGACTGTTCTGAGAAAGAGGGGGAAGACGTGGTTCACAAGGTCATCCATGTTTATTACTCTGCCATTTCCCAGGCTCTAGTCCTAGGGACATGATTGATGCTGGCTCCTCCTCCATAGACATGTTCTAGGTCAGGTGGTTTTGTTTTAAAGGAGATGACCACATCTCTTGTCACATGACCATACCTAGCTGCAAGGAGGGAGGGAGATGTAGATTCTGCTGGGCAGTCTGCTTTCCAGGTAAAACTCAGGACATTCCATCACTAAAAGGATGAAAAACGGATGAACACTGGAAATACTGAGAGAGCCTGCCATACTACGCTTGTTTTCTCCCATATTTTTCACTTGTCATCTATCTGCTGTCACTTTGATTGCATAAACCTTTGAGCACCACCTGCAGATCTGCCTTCTCCATCTGAGTTCCTCCATCTCTATGTCTACCTGACCTAGCATTTTCCAAACTGTCTCAGAACTCACATGTTGACTGCCTCCTTCTCTGTCTACTTTATGAACATGTTGAATATAGAAATGTTACCTTATTCTTCTTTATATTCTTATTCCTATCACAAAGTGTGGCCCAGTTAACTGGTCTATATGACAGAAAATGAAATTAGCTGAGGAACATCATTGAACAGAATACTGCTGAAGGACTTCAGATAAAATGTTTGTCCAACCTGAACTGGAATTCAGGTTTTTATCATTGTAAATCCTGTGTCTTTCATCACAGGGGATTTCTTTTTGGATACACGGGTATACCAGGTCCCAGGAAGCTTTGGTGATCTAGCCAAAGCCAAAGGGTGGAACTCAGGTTCCCACATAAAACAGCATTTCTCATTGCTTCAGGGCACTGTTTACAAGTATGAAATTTGTGATCAATGAGTGCTGGACCATGCTCATTAGCTTTGTATCCTTAGGTAGGGTATGTAAATCATCTGAGCCTGAATTTTACTTTCTATACAGTAAGGATAATATTTTCAACTTATTGTTGAAATGAGATGTGCGTATGTTGTTGAATCCTACAGAATGTACCCATGCAAGTGTTAGCTAATAAACACATTATTCTTTTCTGAGAGCTTAAATTCAACTTTAAGCCCTCTTAAAATAGTAAAATTTATCTTTTGGAGAACACTAAGAGCCAGGGTATTTATTTGCTCCATTATAACAGCCTGTCCTCTGTTATACTTTGAGGACAGGCTGTGATTCTTGCAACACTCATATTTCCTGATGAAGAAATTGATCCTTAGTTGTATTTTGAAATATAATTCCCCTTTCCTGGATACAGTGGGGATTGTGGTAGCTAGCTGTGCTAATCTGATTCTTGTTCTTAGGAGTTCATACTGAAAATTAATAAACAACTGGGAAAAGGGCAGATTGACATATAGACAAGTAGACACCAAAAAAAGCTGAGATAAGCTATTGTGCCAAGGAGTAAAGAGCCTCATGATTCATTTTAATTGTACTATAAAATAAAATACTTTCTGAAAATCCCTGGATTGCATATGATCTGTTTTCATTTTGGTAAATTTTAAAAATGATAGGCCTCATTTTTCTAGGAACCAGCAGGAATATGAGATTGGATTGGCCAAGGCTACCTTTTATATAAGGTAAGGGCAGGCATATGTCCCATGTGTTTTGGAGTTGGACTTGCTCTTTTAAATATAGAAGCTGAGAAAGCACTATTAATTTTAGCACATCTTGTCTGGAGAAAATTCTAAGACTCACAGAGCACAAAGATACTTTAAAAGGCTTGCTTATTCCTACTTCCTACAGAAATGATGGTTAAGTGGATGGTATGTAATTCAGCTTTTTTGTTGTTGTTGTGAACAAAATACCTGACAAGAACAACTTAGAGGAAAAGTTTATTTTGGCTCTGATTTTTAGAGGATCAGTCCATGATCAGCTGAGTCCATTGCTTTGGGTCTGAGGTTAGACAGAACATTATGTGGAAGGGTACCAAGGAATAAAGCTTCTTAGCTCATGGCAGCCAGGAGGTAGCAAGAGGGGTGAGGTGTACACAAGCAAATACATAAGGAGCCACAGACAAAATATATTGCCCCAAAGGCATGCCCCCAGTGATGCGCTTTCTTTAGTCATGCACTACCTGCCTATTGTTACCATCCATTAATCCATTCAATGTACAAACCAATCAAATTGATTAATTCACTGATGAGGTCTCTGAAACTTCTTGCATCATCACATGATTTTTTCAGAGGATTTCACATATCTAAACCATAACATTCTGCACCTGATCCCTCAAAGCTCATGTCCATATCTCAATGTGAAATTTACTTAGTCCATCTCCAAAAGGCTTAAGAGCTCCAGCATTACCTAAAAGACCAAGTCCAAAGTCCAAGGTAAACTCTTGGCAATGGGCCTCTATAAATATCAAAAGCAAATTATAGATATCCAATGTACAATGGAGCAGAGTAAATATGTCCATTCCAAAAAAGAGGAATTCGGGCATAGAAAAAAGAGATGAAACCCAGCAGGACAGACAAGTCCTGGAGCTCCATATTCAGCATCAAGTACTTAGCGATGAGATATGATTTCCAAAGGACTTAGTCAGGCCTGCCCCATGACTGCCAGTTGCAACCCACATGGCCTCTCTTCTAGCCTGGATTTGTCCACAACCAGCAGCTTTCCTTGGCAGATATTCCACCTCACTAGGGTCGCTTAATCCTGGGGATCTCCACTGCATCTGCAGCTTCCTTCTGACAGCTTCATGCATTTCTTTCTCTGAGACTGCCTAAAGGAATGCTGACCTTGCTAACACTTTGCTTGGCCTCCAGTCTTTCCTTTGAAATCTCAGTAGAATGTCTTTGGCCCCTTAATTCCGGCATGCCATGCATTCCTGCAGAACCAGCACCACTTAAATAATGCCAAAATCTACCGCCAGCTTGAGCAGCAGCAGTAGTCAAGACCTTGGACCACAGATGCACTGATCCCAGAGTACCTGGATGGCTGAGTATAGAGAAAGAATCCTGAAGGGAAGGAGGTCCAAGATGGAGAGCTAGAGAGAGGCTGCATTCTGTGTCGCTCCAGGACCTGGGATTCAAATAGTGGGAATATTGTTTCTCTGCAAGTTATTACATGACCCCCAACAGCTGCTCCCATGCAGGAATCACAGCCGCTGTGCCCACGCAGGTGTCCAGGCCTCAGTGTCAGTGTAGGATTCCTGGCCACTGGCCCACGCAGGACTTCCGGCCACCATCAGGTCCACTAGCATCAGCACCTATGCAGGACTCCTGGCTGCCCACCTGCACTCATAATCCTGGTCTCTGCTCCCATGCAGGACTGCTGGCCACTGCCCATGCACAGGATCTCTGGCTGCCTCTCTCTCCCATGTGGATCCCCATCTACCAACATGGGGCTCCCCTGGTTGCCTCCAGCATGGGTCACTACCACCACAGCCATAGTCCCCTACATGCAGTAGCCCGAACCTTGGGACACCACACAGGGTCTGGAGACAGCCTCCTGCCACAGAGCTGCATCTCTGAACACACTGCCCAACACCACCCGCCTGGCCCCACCCACCCCGACACCACATCGCTGAAAGCAGCCACATCCATCTTGGGACACCTTTGTCTCCATCTTTAGTCGGGGTAACTCCCAGCTTGGGACAATGGCTGGGGCTTAGAAGCAATATCAAGGTACCTATAGTTCTCAACTTCACCCTCCCTGGCAGCCGCTAACCTGGCACAGTGCTTGCAGCTGTGTGGCTGGTCCATAACTCGCAAAAACCTGGTCCTGAACTGCCCAATACAAAACAGCTCTCCATAGCAGGTGCACTGCCCACAGAGTGCAGCCCACAAGACCTCTGGAGAGAGAAGTTCCTGACTGGGATGTAGAAAGGGAGGGGGTGAGTAAGGTACAGTTTAGAAACTAAATTAGAGACCAGGAATTGTGAGGTCTACAGGCGATATAAGGAGATAAGACCAGGCAGCCACTTACACAAGTGGGAAACCGAAGGAGATCCTTGGGGTGCAGTCTCTCATTGAGGAAGGGCGAGTGCTATAGTCCACCTCCAGGAGCTCTGCCACCAAGACCAACCCTCCCACCCTAATAACCTTCACTATCCTGGTGGAGATACCAGCAAACAACAGACAACCCCACCTATTGGATGAGAAGGGAAGAGGAAAGATACTGATCTCCAACCAAAACCATCTTTGTATCTTCTGTCAAGAATTTTTCTTTTCTTTCTCTCTCCCTTCTCCCATCCTCACACTCCCAACATTTGTAAAACCAAGTACTTTTCATGAATTAGATTATAAATAACAGGGATGAGTGAATAGTATATTACAGTCGTAGTTGTGTTGTATCTTTTTAATCTCCTATTTTTATATTTTTCTTAATATTTATGTTTGTTTTTGTACTCTATTGTCTCCCCACTTACTTGTCTTCCCAAAATCACTTTCTCTCTCTTCTCCTGATAGTAACCTCTTTCGTATTTCCTAAGATCTGATAATCCTATATCTTCACCTCCTATCCTATATCTTATCCAAACCTCACCCCTGGTTCTCTCTTTGTTCACAATCAGAAACTGTAGACCCTTTTGCAAATCTACTGTTCATATTTTAGATAATAATTGAACTCACCATTTCTATATATTGTGACAAAACCATAAACATCTTAATAGCATCTATTTGGATTAAGGCTGCACATTGTTTGTATAAGGATGTGTTAATATTGTTCTCCCCCTTAAAGGAGAGTTATTAGAATGCTGCAAGGACACTATAAGCCTATATGGTAAATACTTCAATGCCTCAGATCCACAGTGCTAGAAGGGAAGACACATGAATAACATGAAAAAAAGGGAATAAAGTGCCCCCAAACAAACCAAGATACTAAATATTAGAATCCATGGCCAGCACAACAGAAGACATTATAGAGAAGGAGTTTAGGATACATATAATTAAAATGTTCTGTGAATTAAAGAATGATATAAGAGAGCAAATACAGGTAGCTAAACACCATTTTGATAAAGAACTGTGTAAGAAAATACAGGAAGCAAAAGATTAATTCAATAAGGAGATAGAGGATCTGAAACAAACAAATAAACAGAAATCCTTGAAATGAAAGAAACAATGAACCAAATTAAAAACTCAATAGGAAGCACCACCAACAGATTAGGTCCCTTGGAAGACAGAACCTTAGACAATGAAGAAAAAATATATAATCTTGAAAAGAATCTCAACTACACAGTGAAAATGGTAAGAAATCATGAATAGAACTTTCAAGAATTATGGAATAACATAAAAAGAAAAAGTTTAATAATTATTGGAATAGAGGAAGGCATAGAGTTACAAACCAAAGGAATAAACAATCTATTCAATGAAATAATATCAGAAAATTTTCCAAACATGAAGAATTAATTGGAAAATCAAATACAACAGGCTTACAGTACACCAAATGTACAAAATCACAACAGACTTACACCAAGGCACATTATAAAGAAATGTCTAGCATACAGAATAAAGAGAGAATTTTAAAAGCCATAAGAGAAAGGAATCAGATTACATATAGGGGAAAAGCAATTACGATCTCTGCAGATTTTTCAACCCAGACCCTGAAAGCTAGAATATCCTGAAACAATATATACCAAGCTCTGGAAGAAAATGGATGCCAAACAAGAATTTTATATTCCACAAAATTAAGCTTTAGATTTGACAACAAAATAAAAACCTTCCATGATAAACAAATGTTAAAAAAATTATGTACAAGAAAGCCTGCATTATAGAACATCCTCAGCAAAATATTCCATGAGAAGGAAATAAAAAAATAATGAAAATAAGCAGAGGGAGGTACTACAATTAAAAAAAAAAACAATCAAAGGAGAAACCACGTCAAGTTAAACACCAAAAATTAAAAAAAAAATGACTAGGAATGCAAATCATGTCTCAATAATAGCCCTGAATGTTAATAGCCTAAACTCACCAATCAAAATACATAAATTGCAGATTGGATTAAAAAAAGACCCAACAATATACTGCTTTTAAGATACTCATTACATAGGAAAAGAAATCCACAGACTGAAGATGACACTACTCACATGGACTGTGGAAACAAGCAGGGGTTTCCATTCTCATATCAAATAAAGTATAATTCAAACCAAAGTCAGTCAAAAGGGATAAAGAAGGACATTTCATACTGCTCAAGAGACCCACACATCAACAAGACATAACAATTATAAATATATATGCTCCAAACAATGGAACATCTACATTCATGATACAAACCCTTCTCAAGTTCAAGAGTCAAACAGACCACAACACAATAATTCTGGGTGATTTTAAAACATTTCTTTCATCACTGGATAGATTTTCCAAACAATTTCTAAAAAAAGAAACTATAGTACTCAATAATACAACCAATAACTTAGACTTAACAGATATGTATAGAATATTTCATCCATCAACAAATGAATGCACTTTCTTCTCAGCAACACATGGATACTTCTCTAAAATAAAACATATCATGCCACAAAGCAACTCTTAGCAAACATGAGATACTACCGTGCATGCTATAAGATCATAATGGGATAAAATTAGAAATCAATGATAAAATAAAAAATAGAATCTAATTCAACACCTGGAGATTAAATAATGTGCTATTAAATGAATAATGGTTTGCAGAATACATCAGAGAGGAGATTTAAAAATGCTTAGATGTAAATGAGAACACTGATACAACATATCAAAATCTCTGGGACACTATGAAGGCAGTACTAAGAGGAAAGTTCTTTGCATGGAGTTCATTCTTTAAAATAAGAAAAGGTCAACAAATAAAAAACCTAATATTCTATCTCAAAGCCCTAGGAAAAGAAGAACAAATCAACACCAAAAGCAATAAAAAACAGGAAATAATTAAAATCAGAGCTGAAATCAATGAAATTGAAACAAAAGAAACAATTGAAAAAATTGACAAAACAAAAAGTTAGTTCTTTGAAAAATAAATAAAACTGACAAACTCTTAGCCATGCTAACAAAGAGAAGGAGAGAGAAAACTCAAATTACTAACATCCAGGATGAAAAAGAAAATATCATGATGGACACCAGAAATGCAGAAAATAATTAGGCATTATTTTGAAAATTTGTACTTCAATAAAATAGAAATTATCAAAGGCGTTGACAAATTTCTAGAGTCATATGATTTGCCCAAACTGAATCAGGATGATATACACAAGTTAAATGGATCAATTTTAAGCAGTGAAATAAAAAACGCCATCAGAAGCCTACCAACCAAGAAAGACCAGGACCAGATGGGGATACACAGCTGAGGTCCACAAGACCTTCAAAGAAGAATGAGTACCAGTACTCCTTAAATTATTCCATGTAACAGAGTAAGAGGAAACACTTTCAAACTCATCCTATGAGGCCAATATCCCCCTGATTCCAAAACCAGACAAAGATACATCAAAGAATGAAAACTTCAGACCAATATCTCTAATGAGTATAGAATTATAAAATTCTTAATAAAATTCTGGCAAATTGAATAAAAATCATATTAAAAAGATAGTGCACCACAATCAAGTGGGGTTCATCTCTGGGATGCAAGGTTGGTTCAACATACAGAAATCAATAAATGTAATTCATTATTACATCAATAGACTTAAAGATAAGAATCATATGATTATCTCAATAGATGCAGAAAAAGCATTTGACAAAATTCAGCACCACTTCATGTTCCAAACACTAGAAAAGTTAGGGATAACAGGAACATATCTCAACATTGTAAAAGCTATCTATGCTAATCCCCTGGCCAAAATTATTATTTTCTTTCTTTCTTTTTTTTTTTTTTTTTTGGTACAGAGGATTGAACTCAGAGGCACTCGACCACTGAGCCACATACCCAGCCCCATTTTGAATTTTTTAAGTTTAAAGACAGGGTCTCCCTGAGTTGCTGAGCACCTCACTTTTGCGGAGACTGGCTTTGTACTATGATCCTCCTGCCTCACCCTCCCAAGCCACTGGGAATACAAGAGTGTGCCACCATGCCCAGCTGCCAACATCATTCTAAATGGAGAAAAATTGAAAACATTGCATCTAAACTCTGGAACAAGACAGGGATACCCTCTTTCACCACTTCTATTTAACATAGTTCTTGAAATTCTAGCCAGAGCAATTAGACATATAAAATAAATTAAATGGATATGGATAGGAAAAGAAGAAGTCAAGTTATCACTATTTGCTGATGATATGATTCTATACCTAGAATATCCAAAAAATGCCACTAGAAAATTTCTAGACCTAATAAATGAATTCAGCAAAGTAGCCTGATATAAAATCACTACCCATACATCAAGGCACTACCCATAAGTGACAAATCCTCTGAAAGAGAAATTAGAAAAACTGCCCCATTTAAAAAAGCCTCAAAAAAAAAAAAAAAAAAACTTGGGAATCGACTTAATGAAATAGGTGGAAGACCTTTACAATGAAAGTTGCAGAACTCTAAAGAAAGAAATTAAAGATCTTAGAAGATGGAAAGATCTTCTGTGTTCTTGAATAGGAAGAATTAATATTGTCAAAGTGACTATACTACCAAAAGCACTATACACATTTAATGCAATTCCAATCAAAATCCCAATGATATTCCTCATAGAAATAGAAATAACAGTCATGAAATTCATGTAGAAAAACAAGAGACCCAGAATTGCTAAAACAATCCTTAGCAAGAAGAGTAAATCAGGTAGTAGTATCACTAAACCAGACCTTAAACTATACTATAGAGCAATAGTAACAAAAATGGCATGTATTGGTACCAAAATAGACTTGTAGACCAATGGTACAGAATAGAGGACTCAGAGACAAACCCACTTAAATACCGTTATCTCATATTTTACAAAGGTGCCAAAAACATATATTGAAGAAAAGATAGCCTTTTCAACAAATGGAGCTGGGAGACCTGGAAATCCATATAGATCAAAGTGAAATTAAGCCCTATCTCTCACCATGTACAAAACTCAACTCAAAGTGTATCAAAGACCTAGGAATTAGACCTGAGACCCTGAGCCTAGTAGAAGAAAAAGTAGGCCCAAATCTCCATCACGTTTGCTTAGGCCCCAACTTCCTTAATAAGACTCCAATAGCACAAGAAATAAATTCAAGAATCAATAAATGGGATGGATTCAAACTAAAAAGCTTCTTCTTAGCCTAAGAAACAATCAGTGAGGTGATTAAAGAGCCTATCGAATGGGAACAAATTTTTACTACACATACATCAGAGAGAGCACTAATCTCAAGTATATATAAAAACTCAAAAAAATTGTAACACCAAACCCCCCAAATAACCCAATCAATAAAAGAGCCTAGGAACTGAACAGACACTTCTCAGAAGATGATATACAGTCAACAAATGTATGAAAAAATGTTCAACATCTCTAGTAATCAGGGAAAGGCAAATCAAAACTACTCTAATATTTCATCTCACTCCAGTCAGAATGGCAGCTATTAAGAAGACAAACAACAATAAGTATTGTTGAGGATGTGGGGGGAAAGGCACACTAATACATTGCTGTTGGGAGTGCAAATTGGTGCAATCAATCTGGAAAGCAGTATGGAGACTCCTTGGAATACTTGGAATGGAACCACCACTTGATCCAGCTATCCCACTCCTTGGTTTATACCCAAAGGACTTAAAAACAGCATACTACTACAGTGATGCAGCCACATCAATGTTTATAGCAGCACAATTTACAATATCTAAATTGTGGAACCAAACTAGATGCCCTTCAGTAGATGAATAGATAAAGAAAATGTGGTATGTATACACAATGCAATACTACTCAGCATTAAAAGAAAGTAAAATGATGGCATTTGCAAATAAATTGATGGAGTTAGAGAATATTATGTTACTTGAAGTAAACCAACCTAAAAAAAAATGAATGTTTTATCTGATGTGTGGATGCTGATCCATAATGGGGATGGACAGGGTGGAGAGCATGGGAGGAATGGAGGAACTTTAGATAGGGCAAAGGGGAGGGAGGGAAGGTGAGGAGGTATGGGGGCAAGAAAGATGGTGGAATGAGATGGATATCATTACCATAAGTTCTTGTATGAAGACACAAATGGTGTGACTCTACTTTGGGTACAGAGACATGAAAAATTGTGCTCTAATATGAATTGAAATGCATTCTGCTTTCATGTAAAACAAATTAGAATAAATGAGGAGAAAAATCATAATTGATACAGGCCACAGATGTGCTTGGAAAGAAATATGACAAAAACACAGATTTCCTAATTTCAGAGTTTTCCAACATGTACTTCTAATAAAGTCACATTTAATTACCTTCCTAAACTTAGCATAAATAAAAATTAAGAAAATATTTAAATGGAGAAAAATCCTGAAGAAACAAATTTCTAGAAACTCTGTGCAAACAGGGTGCTCATATGATCTCTTAAAGGAGCTTCCATTTTTATATCCTTGAACCTGTAATATGTGTTGGTATTGGTGGTGCCTGAAGTGCCTTCAAACATCTTCCTTATTGTTTTTATTCAAAATATTTAGCTTCTATTTGGTGGCATAAATCTCTTTAGCAACCATAACTTCCTTGGCCTCAATTTCACGTTTGTTCTCTGGCCCAACTGTGAGTTTTTTTCAAATATTTCTTCCCTGTTTTCTGCTCCTGATTATGATAGCAAGTCTGGTTAAAGACTGCCAACAATACCCATGGCAAAGTCTGAATGATATAATGCCTTGAATTTTCTTTTTTTATTCTGGTTAATTAGTCCATCACTTTTAAGTTCAGAGTCACAGAAAATCTCAGGACAAGGGAGCTAAGTGTACAAAAGTTCTTTGCCAGAATGTAATACCAATTGCCCTCTAGTACAGCTTACATTCTTATTTACCTTCTGATCTTGTGAAATCCCAACAGAATTTCTCATTAAGCTTTGCTTACAACATTCTAAGAGTTCTCTTGCTTTTATCTCCAAATTTTCCCAAACTCCTGCTTCAAACCAGTTCCAAATGCTTCTGAAACACATGCTCAGGTTTGTCACAATGACCCCATTTTTCAGTACTAATTTCTGTGTTAGTTTTTCATTACTGTGACTAAAATACCTGACAAAAACAACTAGAAGAGCCAAAGTTTATTTTGGGTTTATGGTTTCAGAAGCCTCTGTTCATGGTTGATCACCTTCACTTCTCTAGTTGCAAAGGAAGCAGAGGAAAGGTGCTCAGCTCATGGCAGCTGGGGTGGTGGAGGGACACACACAGGAGGATCCAGGGACAAAATATGAGCTCTCAAGCCATTCCCCCAAGGATTCACTTCCAGCCATACCCCACCTGCCTATGGTTACCTCCCAGTAATTCATTCAAATTATTAATTCATAAAATGAATTAATCCACTGATGAGGTTACAGCGCTCATAAACTAATCATTTCATCTCTGAGCAACCCTACATTGTGACATGAGGTTTTCAGAGGGCACTTCATAGCCAAACCATGACAGATTTGGTTAGATGTGAAATCCCTTTGGTCAGAGAAGCATTTGGTCAAGTTTTTAGTGGTTTCATTTCTGGTAGAAAATGCTAATTATTTATGTGGAAAGAATTTTTGTGAGCAACCAAGAATAAAATAAAGAGAAATGAGAGTTGTTTGGTCAGAATAAATACCTGGCATCACTGGGGACAAATGGAAATTGTCCTCTTACAGTAATTGGGAATGACAGTGGGGGAGCTTTGTTTTCATTGTGAACAGAGAGTGTTTAGAATAAATCTGCTTAGGACTGTGTCCCAGCTTTGCAACTTAACCTCAGGGCCTATGGAAAATTACTTAATTTCTCTCAGCATCAGTATTCTCATAAATAAAATGGAAATATGTGGGACTAAGCACTTCAGAGGTGATGGAAGTAAAGTACTTAGCAAGTATCAAGCACAAACATTATATAAATCTCTACTTAATTTGTTTTATCATTGGCATTTTTATTATTTTTTTCTTAATTGAAAATCATACCAAATAAGCCTCACTGGAAATCTACCAGGGGCTGTCTCTCTCTCTCTACTCTCTTTCTTTCCATCTCATCGTGTTTCTCACTCTCTGTTCCCCAGTTCCCCTTTACTTTCTTTCTATGCCCTGGGTTTGGATTTATCTGGAGTCAACCATTTCTTGGTATGGAAAATGTTCAGGACCATGGTCAGCACCATGGTCAGCACCATGGTCAGCAGCATTCTTTTTCCATTCAATCCTCAATTCCTAAAATAGCTTCAGGCTGCCATGATCTGGAAAAAAAGAACATAAGATTACCTCTGAGAGTTGAATTGGGAAATCAATATGTAATTAATGAGAGAAAACTAAAGGAAAGATTTTTTTTACATGGATTGAATGCCTCTCAGGCCCAAAGATCTTGACTTTAACCTAATTTAAAGTATTCATACAAAATTAGAGAGACAATATGTCCCAGAAATATAGCTATTTAGTCACACAAAGAAATAGCAAAGGAAGAATTAAGGAAGGAAATGCAAGAATTTCTCAGCAAACTCTTAGCAGTAAAGATGGAGTCTTGGACCTGGAATTAACTCAGAAATGATGGTGTTCTTATTGTGAAAAGGGATATGCCAGGGTCTTCATGCCATTAAGCACCCAACCACATAAAATGTTTCTTGTTCCCCAGAAGATGTCATTTGACTTTGCATCTAGCTAGCTTATGAAAAGAAACTGTGTTATCTACTCAGAATATGTAATTTTTGTAGTAAGTTAATTTTACCACACCGGTTTTAGAGTTTGAGGAGAGAACAGCACACATTCTCTATGTTTCTGAGGAACTCATTTTCAATGAAAGAAGTTTATCAGTGAAAGGTATTTTGGGGATCATTTACTGAACTCCTACATAGTTAATTTCAAAACTGAAAAGTTAGGTTGTTGGTCAAATAGAAACCTGTTTAGGGATCTGTGCCCAACATTTTTCAAGTCACACAATTTAATATCCCTGTTTAAGGATTGAGATTTATTATTTCAGTTTAGCCAAGACTGGTCTAAACATTCTATTATATGTTCTATTGCTTCAACATTTTGTGGTAGCTCAAGTAAAAAAAAAATAGCTCAAAAATTTTTTTGAGCTTTTTCTACTTTGTTTTCTGACAGTGTTATGTAGGGCTTCAGTATCACGACAAACATTCCTGCACATCCATCCTCTTCAACCTCTCATTGGTCACCAAAGGGTCTAGCCTGCTTAGTGAAAACCTTTATGGACGTGGCATAAGCAGGGTGCAAGCCTTCTTGCCGTGAGAGAACTTGACCAAAACATGGTTCTCATTAGATGCTTTCCTGTGTTTTCCCATTTCTCAAACCAGTCGGGTGTCTCTCTGGAATGTGTGTCTCCTTGGTACGAGAGTGTTGAAGTTATTGAGGAGCTCCTCCTGACTCTTCATGCCCCAGTAGAAACCGCAGTCATCTCCACAATTTCCAGTGTCTTCCATGAAAACCTGAGATGGAGCTGGCTCCAGGTTCAGGCCCTCCTCATCTCCATCGCTTCTTCACGCTCTCCTCTGCTGTGGTCAAAGACACTTCAACTGTGTGACGTGATCCCTTGTCTTTTTTTGACTCAGTTTTACTACTCAATTACAAAATAGTACCATAGAAAGCATTCAGACAACAGCCAGGCATCATTGTTTTCTATATGGTCATCAAATGACTTGTTGAGGGGCTGTAATCGTCTCATTTCATCACCATGTCTAACTACCAACTACAAACATTTGCAGGCATGCCTACTTTACAGATCTCAGTGATAGTGAGATTGCCAAGTTCATATTAAAGAGCAATGGGCAATAGCCTCATTTTTGTAATTTTAATGTTCATTTCTTTTTTTTATTGATCTAAAACATCTCCTGCTGATTAAAAGCCCACAGAAAGGTATCAATTATAGATATATATCCATATCCATAAGATTGACAGAATTAGGAAAGACTTTCCTAGTAGGCTGGGTGACATTTTGCTATTGAGGAATAGGCGGCAAGGGAATGAGTTTTAGCTTTTGGTCATTTACTAGTAATGCCTAAATGATTCAAGTTTGTTTTTCTGAAACTCTGGAGGTCCGCAGTACATCCATTTCTTCCTTCTTCCCTCTCTGCCTCTCTTTCTGTCCTTTTCCCTGACTCCCTCCCTTCGACCTGCCTTTGCTCCTTCCTTCCTTTCTGTGTGGGATTGGGGATTGAACCCAGGCCTTGAGCATGGTAGGCAACTGATCAATCACTCAGCTGCGCCCCCACCTCTCAGAGTGCACTCATTTCTGCTCTTAACTTCACAAATCCCAATTTGGCAAAGGCAGACATGTAACAGCATTGTGATTATGGTGGAATTACTGTGGGAGTTAGGAAATGGCTCCTTCATTATTTTGATGACAATCCGGAGGGGATCCAGAAAATATATTACTTCATATACTTTGATCTATGTGTGATTTGAGATGTCTCAATTCATTTCTAATGTTTTGATCTAAATGACATTTTGATTTGGACTTATTTAAGTCTGTGCCGAGGGAGTAAGGAAGGAGAAAAAGAAACTAGCACTCTGCAAGACGTTGGCACTCAGTGAGGAATGGGCAAGGAAAGGGCCGTGTCCTCATAGATTCAATCCTCAGTCGTCCACTGGGAGAGACCTCGAGGGAGCTTCACTCCTTTGCCTGCTTCTCTCTTTCATTTCCCTCCCACACTAGTCCTAAGATTCCTGTTTGTGTTTTGGTACACTATTTTTAGGGAAAAAGTATAGGCATGTTTGTTGGTACACTCCATTATTATAGTATTTAAAAATTTGAATTATGTATGAGTTGAAGTATAGCAAAAAATTACCAGTGTTTAATATTAATATTTTATGAAAACAAAGGTATGTTTGCTTAGCAACTATTCTCACCACCTCCTTCCCCATTTTAAGACCTCTTGAGATATCTTTCCATTTGAATTCTCATTTTCCAGGTTCTGAAGGCTATTGAAACTGGTCTTAATGCTTTTTAGTCACTTGTATTTCCCCAGGAACTACTTGGCCCCCATCTAGCAGATATTCTTGATGAAGTTGTTTTAAATGACAGTTTGGTGGGACTTTGTTTAAGAAAGCATGATTCTGGGAGGAATTTGGAGGGGAGGAGAAAGCAGAATTTTGAATGAGGCTAGCTCTCAGCTCCCTCTTTGGAGTCTGGCCAACTCCAGGTGTACGTTCCCTCTATTCTCATCACTGGTTTCCATCCAGGGAAAACCTCCATCCTCTTCTAGGATGACTTATTTTGACCAGTAGCCACTTTTACACAGAGATCCTCAAACCAAAGCATAGAGATCCTTAGCTGGGTGGGCTCCCTCTCAGCCTTTGAGGACAGCATTCAGCAAATGATAGCAGCTGCATTCCCACTTTTAATGGAACCATGGTAAATGCATAATTACCTACTGGCTTTGAACTTATGATCTCAGTTAATCTTCATAACGCCTCTCTGTAAGCCTTTTCTTATGACCCATCCTTTGACAGACGTGAGAATCAACAGAGAAAAGGTTAGGGGAGCCTAGCTGGGGATTCCACAGCTAGCAAGAACCAGGGGTAGGACTTGAACTCAGCTTTGTCTTGTCTCAAAGCTTTTGCTCTTTCCACAGTGCTGCCTGGAGGGACTTACTTCCAGCAGATGACCAATGTGGAGGGCAGGGAGAACTTAACTCTCCAGTGTTCCTCTTTCTATTGGATGAGTAGGAACCTCCTGCACTCTGCCTTTTCAGGGAAGAGCTGGCAGAGGACATTTCTAGCCTTTTCTATATTCCCCAGACTGTGGAACTCCTTACAGAGGGAGAAATTTTGAGGAGGAGATTAGGTTCACGAAATACTTGTTTTGGGAGTAGAGAGTTAAGCCCAGAGGAAGGAGTCACGAGATTTTTAGGGCAAACTTTGGACACGTGTTGCTGGGTAACACGTGAAATTTCTTGTCTGTCTTGATTGCCTGACAGCAGCAGGTATGTTGCTAAAGTCCAAAAGCTCTAGATAAATAAACCCAGGGTGGCATGGAGCCACATAAAAATTTACAAGTAAGAGGCAATGCTAATCATGACTGCTGTCTGCCCTTTCCTACCTAACTGTACCTCTCTGGGTCTTAATTCCTCTCTCTCTGCAAAACCAATACAATTATTCTTACCTTTATGAATTGTACTAGGATTTAGCAAAGACAGAGGGGGAGTCCATATGGGAAGGAGTCTGATACCCTCTGAAAGGAAGGCAGATTGTAACTCCAAGGTATTTATGTTACCAATTTTATTCAGAAATTAAAAATGGATTATAAAGGCCACAAAGGCATTTTGTTGCTCTGAGCTATTAGGAGGTTCCAGCTGAATAGACTCGTCCAAGTTTTTCTTTAAATGAGTAGGATTAAGCTTTTATTTTTGTCAATCTGAATTGTTTATTTGCCTTGTACAGTTCTTAAATCCTCATTGTGATTCATCTCAACTCTGAAAATTAAGGCTGAGCATATTTAGCAGTGATGTACACAGAATTGGCATTTTGTTGGAGATTCAATGAGGCTGGTTTATAAAACATGCAGAAAACAAGGGCAGTAGTTAATTTGGTCTGTATTGTCACTCATGGCACCGAGTCAAGGATTTGTCTCCTTAGGTAAAATAACTACTTCCTAAAAAACAAGGGAGTGGTAAGCTGAAGGCTTGTTCTAAACATACACAAACACAAATTTAGATGAACTTTTTTTTTCATGTACATTGTATGTGATTGATGGCAAAGACCAGGGGCTCTGAGTTGATGGACGTGATATCCAAAGCCAGCTTTCCCTGGGCCAGCTGTTTGAAGTATACATCTTGTTGGACCCTTCAGCTTTGGCTTAGCATTCAGGAAATGGAAATGACTATGACACTTCCCATTGGGTTTCCATGAAGTGTGGTAGATACACTTATGGTCCTTACAAATAGAGGAAGGGAGGGAAAGAGAAGGTAATGGGGAACAAGATCAAGCAAATTATGTTCTATACATGTATGAATATGGCCTAGTGAATCCCACTCTTATGTACAATAAAATGAACCAATAAAAAGCAAACAAAACAAACCTCAGATACTCCCTACGATTTGTTATTTTCTTTGTTGGTTTAATAAAAAAAAACAAAACCTTGCTTATTTCTTTAAAACTTCCGTAGCCTCTCATGTACAGGTGAGATCTACTGTGGGTCTCTTGGGGTGGCTTTTGAGTTCCTGAAGAGAAAGGAAGCAGACAGAATGGGCCGGAACATCATTCCTCTACTTTAAACATGGAAGTTTCCTGCATCTGTGGTGACAACCTGGCAAGCACAATGGCAAAACCAAGGACACAGAGATAGCACACTTGGAGACCCCTATGGCATCAGCAGAGCCAAAGTAAAATCATAAATTTCTCACATGTGAGTTGGGAAGAATAAGCCTTATTTATCTAAGTTCCCCTGCCCCAGTGCTTTCCATACTGCTAAAAAGAGTAACAACCCAGTATTCACAGCTTGCAGAATGCAATGCTCTGGAAAATCCCTAACTGTAACTTCTGCCTCCTGGGGTTATCCAGTGACTGTCCTGAACAAACTTGAGATTAATCAGTATTTCTTCTTTTCTATTAGCTTAAAGAATATTAAACATTATGAAAAGCTAGACATATTGCAAATACGGAGATGAGTGAGAGAGCCCTTACCTTTGCAGTGTTTCAAATCTTGATGGGAAGACTGCAAACAGTTCATGTTAATGAGTCCTTATGTGGAAAAATGTAAATAATTCTTTAGGAGCATGAGGAAGAAGACTGAACATCAATAACTACAGACGAACATAAAAGGGAATAAATCTTCCTGCCCAGGGAGACAGTGGCTATGCTCCACGTGTGGCCACTGGAGAGTCTACTGAGGTTGCTAGAGCTGCCTAGGTCATGGAGCATAAGAATTTGGACTGAAGACCCTGAAATAAAACAATAATCATGATAATCGATAACTCTTATGTATCAGTCCCATGGCATCTGGCACTTGCCACATCTTATCTTATTTGATTATCACAATTACTTTCTGAGATAAGAGCTGTCATTACTCTTCATTTTACACCAAAAGGAATTGTGGCTTAGTGAGGTCAAATGATTTGCCCAAAGCCGAATAGGCAGTATAAAAGGTGGAGCTGGAATAGAATTCTGCACACGGTATCAGTGACGTCTGCCTCACTGAATTCCATGACAGCATCTATGGCTTTGGGAACTGTCAATCCCAAAATGCACTGAGTATTTAGTTTGGGGAATTATGATGTTCTGGGTGAGGGGTTGCTTTCTGATAAAACATCTACAACTTTTACTTATGCAAGATATAGTAAGTGAATGCTAATAATACACTTTTCTCCAATTTCTTCTATTCTGGACCACTTTTATATTTTCAAGTTACTAGCCACCTCAGGAAGAGGTAGACTCCCAGGATGTCAGAATTCAGAGGAGGATGAGAAGATTCCCAGAGCTTGTTGTGGCAGTGGTTTGGAGGACAGTTGAATCAGAGAAGACTTTGAGAAAGAAATGGTGTTGGAGCTTCATTTGATTGGGTTGATTCATACTAATATCACTTTGGGCCAGGCACCAAATCTAGCATGGTGATTTAAGGTCCAGCTTTGAGATGCTATTTTTGTATCACGGATTTATGTGGGATAAGCTGAGTGAGTCTGAAGAATGATTCATACCAGAAATCCTTTGTAAAATGAAGGACTGTAAAGTGAAAGCTGAAGAGGTGATATTCTTGGACTCCAAGTGTTTGGAACATTGTCATTTACAATGCTCTCTGTACAATGAGTTTCAACTCCACAGCAGGTATGGCACTTGAGATTCGTAAGACACTACATATACGGTATTCGTTTGAAGATCTAAAGAAGCCTGTGTATCACATAGGTATTGCTATTGCTATTTTATTGACGGGGAAATGGAATTTCAGATTTGTCCGTGGTCATCTAGCTATGAAATGGACTAGGAGGGAGTTTGTGAACCCAAACTTCAGTGTCTTTCAGAGACTGTGATGTTTTCCTTAGTAAAGTATGGGAAGGTAGACCCAGCTATAACCTTTGAGCCAGAAACAGTTCCTTCAGGGAACTGGCCACAGTGAGCAAGCTGGAAGAGCTGGGGATGAAGAGCTAGGCTATTCCCATATCAAACCAAAACATTTGGCAAGGGTGAGTGTTGGGGGAAGTCAGAGAATGGAGTGTGAAAGGCGAGAGAGCTTGTAAGAAGGGCAGAGAACACCGGTGGCCCTGATGGTCCCTCTGATCCTGAAGCAGCCCCATCTTCTGTGGGGTGCAGGCTTTAGCATCAGGAAGTTCTGAGTTCAGGTTCCTTCAGGGTCCCCTGATCGAATGTCTGGCACAGAGTATGCAGCAGGGGTAACACAGTGATAGGGACATGCTGCCTGCCCCAAGGAGCTGGCAATCTAGGGGTAAGTCAGACAATGAAATAAATGCCTTCAGGGCAGTGAGAGAGGGATGCATGCAGGATACCCAGGGAGCTTATGGAAAGGAGTTGACCCAGGACTGGAAGGTTGAAAACCAAAAATGGCCTCCTGAGAGAGGGGACATTTAGAGTGAGATCTTATGAATGGAAGAGTTAGCCAGGAGAAGAGTTACTAGTGAGAGATGGAGAGAGGAAGGGGACTTTCAGAGGCCTGGAGAACACTCCAGTTCCCACCTTCTGCTTCTACGGCTCCCAGCCAAGCCATCTTTCAGCCAGGATACCTGGGCAGTCTTCTTCCCTGAGCTCCTCTGGAGTCTCCCACACCCTGTTTCCAGCATTTCTGTGCCCACCTGGGAATTTCCACCTCCTGTAACCTCACAGCACTCCATCTGAGCGTTCTGAGAATGTGCTTCTTTCCTTTATCCTGGGGGCCTATGCATATGCCATCATCACAGCAAAGTGTTCTGCTCTCTGCTTCGCGTGGACGTCAAAGTCATGAGTGACGCAGGACCTTAATAATGTTAGTTCCCAGTTTTAAGAAATTGCAGATAATCTGACATTTGAAATTTGTCCTTACTTTCTTTGAGTGGTAGAAACAGTGATCTATCCAAGAATAATGATTTTTCATGGCTTAAGATAGAATCTTCTGAGAGGATGCCCTGGGAGATTTCACAGGGTGGCTTGGCCAAGGCTGCCTTCTCAGTGCTGTTTGGCCTGGAGAGCTCTAAGGTTCTGGGGACGAGGAGTCAGTGTGCATTGCTGCTGAATAGTTTCTGGAAGGAAAAACACTGAGGTTGCCTGAAATCTTCCTTTTTGATAACCAGACTACAGGTCTTCCTTGACAGCTAAAAATAATCCCCATAGAGACCTGCTGGAGGAAATGACCCAGGGGAAAGAAGTTTGTGCAAGTGACTTGAGCCTTACATGGGGCATAGAGCGATTGTCTCATGGGGAAAGCTGGTCCTGGCACAGTGTGTAGCTGGGGATGGATGTCAGGGATGTGCTGGTAAATGTTCACAACTGTTTCTGGAAAAATGTGCATAGATCAATGTGAATAAGGTTAGTACCAGTTCTGCTGATAGAAAGAAGATGTAACATAATTTACAAAGAGTAATGAAATCTATGATGCTCTTTGTTATGAATTCCACATAGCCAGTTGATTCCTGGAAAATGTTTTGATTCCTTTTTGCCAAACTCTTTGAATCTATAGTCAACTTATGGTGGCAATTGATGGATGAGTTTGTTTCAACATGAATAGTTGGCTGTGTTTACAGTTATGTTAATGAGGAGGAAGAATGTTGAAACAATGAAATCAGTCATGACAATTATTTCTTTGCCAAATTAGATATTAGTTTTTGAATACGGGAAGAAATTTACAGACAAAAAAACTGCATGTGAAACGACAATTATCTCATTTTTAAAATGTAAAAAGCAACAAGAATTTGCATTTTCTTTACATGTATGTTCTTTCAGAACACCACTAGAGTGACAATGGCCATCATGATAAAAGGTACAGGGTGGGAAAATGTTGGATCTTGACCACATTCATCATGATAAATAGTTGGGAAAATGAACTGAAGCTTGACCACTTGTTATTATCCCACAATGGATTTTCAAGGATTCATAACTAATTGCCACAGACATGGTGGCTTGAAACAATAGTGATTGACGATGTCACTCTTTGGAGCAGGACTGCAGGCACAGTATGGCTGGTCTCCTGGTCAGGTCCCACCAGCCAGCAGTGGGGTCTCAACCAGGCTGTGTCTGGAGGTGCACTGCACAATCAACAAGCTCACTGCCATTCACTCATTTATTCATCCTTTCATTTTTTTATCAATTTATTCTCTTGACATTAAATGAGCAACTAATAGGCGTTAGTTTCTAAAGTAAACACTGGAAATTCAATGGGAAGCAAGAGTTAAAGATTAAGCCCCCTTAGACAAGTAAATTATTTCTAATTGTGCAAAGAACTCCATTGTGTGGGTTTTGTCATTACCATCTGACCAGTGACAGATGAAGGGAAGGATGACTAGGGCTCCGAGCAATAAAATAACTTTTCCAAGATAACACAGCTAGAACGAACTGGTTCAGCCAGGATTTAACTCAGCCAGTTAATTCAAACATCAGAAGAAAAATAAAAGCAGAAGAAAAACAAAGAATATCCCCAGTTTCCAATTTCAAAGTTTCCTAGCTCTTTATTTCTAAAGTGGCTATGGTTAAATTTAGCAGCCCACAATTGCTTCCCGGTCCAGTCTGCATGGCTGACTGCAAGATTTCAGGATGTCGCTCTTTGATTAGGGGCATCAAAACAGGCTGCTGAGCCACCCTGGCCCAGCACAATGGGGGCTCGATTGGGGAGTGAATCAGCCAGGAAGCCACTGTGAATGTCAAGTACAGACATCCCAGAATAGCTGCCCACTGGGCAGGAGGCTTCAGTGGCTGCCTCAGGACTGCCAGGCTGTGAATTGAAGATGGCAGTGAGCTTGACAAGATGGGTCTGAGCCAAAAATAATCCCTGTCTGTTCCAGAAGCCTCCTGCAAAAGTGAAAGGAAACTTCAGTCAGAAGCAAATCAGGAGCTCTGGAAGCAATGCATTCACTGCAGATGGCAAGGCTCTACCTGGAGACCAGTCCCCGGCCAAGGCACAGGGGATGTTTGACCCCAGAATGCATTGTTGACCTCATAACCCTATTCTTGTTTTTCTGCCCTAAACTTTAAAGGAGTCAGTGATCCACATAAATGCACACTGAGGTCATTGGATCATCATCAATCTCAGCAAATACACAGATTCCATCCTGACACCTGCATGTCAACTCATAATTTCTCCTTCGGTCTTCTCTAGCACTCAGCCTGGCTTAGGCACTCCCAGGCTCTCCTTCCGCGTGGGATCACTGCCCCAAGAGCTGATTTGCACACACCACTCTGGCTCTCCCTGAGAGAGGGTCTGTTTTAAGACACTCCCTTGCCATCCTTCACCTGTCCCTGGAGCTCCACTCTTTCTCCCCGTCAGGGCAGGAGGTGGCAACTTGGTACCTGAGAGGATCCTATCTTTCCATTGTACAGGTCAGTAAAAAGGGGCTTAGTGAAGAGACACCAGCAGGAACGGGGTGCAGAAACAGTCTCTTGGATTAGCCACAACCTCCTCTTAGTTTATAGAGAAGATTAAAGAGGATAATCCCTGTAAAGGACTTGTCAGAATGCCTGGCACATGGTGGCACCCATTAGTGCAGGTAAAGGTGTCGATAAGGACTACGAATGGTCCTCAGAAACACACATGTGATCTTTGGATTATTCATTGGCCTCTCAGTCTGAAAGGCCTAGAACCTTCATTATGCTCTCACCTGTTCTTCTCTGTTACATTCTGTCTACCTGGGCTTGTAAGCTCATTCACAGAAAAACAGAAATAAAACCAGCCCAGCTCTAAAATTCTGCTTTCCAAGGGCCTCCTCAGTTTCCCTGTCTGGAACTGGAGGCTTGGTATTTCCCAAGAACCTTCCAAATATGTCATTCTCTGATTTTATTTTTTTTTTAATTTTTTATTGTGGGTTGTTCAAAACATTACAAATTTCTTGACATATCATATTCCACACTTTGATTCAAGTGGGTTATGAACTCCCACCTTCACCCCATACACAGATTGCAGAATCACATCAGTTACACATCCATTGATTTACATACTGCCATACTAGTGTCTGTTGTGCTCCGCTGCCTTTCCCATCCTCCACCCTCCCCCCTCCCCACCTCTCCCCTCCCCTCCCCTCCTCTCTATCTACCCCCTCCACTGTATAACCCTGAGGGTCTCCTTCCATTACCATGCAATTTCCCTTCTATCTCCCTTTCCCTCCCACCTCTCATCCCTGTTAAATGTTAATCTTCTCCTGCTCTTCGTCCCTACTCTGATCTTAGTTACTCTCCTTATATCAAAGAAGACATTTGGCATTTCTTTTTTAGGGATTGGCTAGCTTCGCTTAGCATAATCTGCTCTAATGCCATCCATTTCCCTGTAAATTCTATGATTTTGTCATTTTTTAATGCAGAGTAATACTCCATTGTGTATAAATGCCACATTTTTTTTATCCATTCGTCTATTGAAGGGCATCTAGGTTGGTTCCACAGTCTTGCTATTGTGAACTGTGCTGCTATGAACATCGATGTAGCAGTGTCCCTGTAGCATGCTCTTTTTAGGTCTTTAGGGAATAGATCGAGAAGGGGAATAGCTGGGTCAAATGATGGCTCCATTCCCAGCTTTCCAAGAAATCTCCATACTGCTTTCCAAATTGGCTGCACCAATCTGCAGTCCCACCAGTAATGTACAAGTGTACCCTTTTCCCCACATCCTCGCCAGCACTTGTTGTTGTTTGACTTCCTAATGGCTGCCAATCTTACTGGAGTGAGATGGTATCTTAGGGTGGTTTTGATTTGCATTTCTCTGACAGCTAGAGATGGTGAGCATTTTTTCATGTACTTGTTGATTGACTGTATGTCCTCCTCTGAGAAGTGTCTGTTCAGGTCCTTGGCCCACTTGTTGATTGGGTTGTTTGTTCTCTTATTGTCTAATTTTTTGAGTTCTTTGTATACTCTGGATATTAGGGCTCTATCTGAAGTGTGAGGAGTAAAGATTTGTTCCCAGGATGTAGGCTCCCTATTTACCTCTCTTATTGTTTCTTTTGCTGAGAAAAAACTTTTTAGTTTGAGTAAGTCCCATTTGTTGATTCTAGTTATTAACTTTTGTGCTATGGGTGTCCTATTGAGGAATTTGGAGCCCGACCCCACAGTATGTAGATCGTAGCCAACTTTTTCTTCTATCAGACGGCGTGTCTCTGATTTGATATCAAGCTCCTTGATCCATTTTGAATTCACTTTTGTGCATGGCGAGAGAAAGGGATTCAGTTTCATTTTGTTGCATATGGATTTCCAGTTTTCCCAGCACCATTTGTTGAAGATGCTATCCTTCCTCCATTGCATGCTTTTAGTCCCTTTATCAAATATAAGGTAGTTGTAGTTTTGTGGATTGGTTTCTGTGTCCTCTATTCTGTACCATTGGTCCACCCTCCTGTTTTGGTACCAGTACCATGCTGTTTTTGTTACTATTGCTCTGTAGTATAGTTTGAAGTCTGGTATCGCTATACCGCCTGATTCACACTTCCTGCTTAGCATTGTTTTTGCTATTCTGGGTCTTTTATTTTTCCATATGAATTTCATGATTGCTTTCTCTATTTCTACAAGAAATGCCGTTGGGATTTTGATTGGCATTGCATTAAACCTATAGAGAACTTTTGGTAATATCGCCATTTTGATGATGTTAGTTCTGCCTATCCATGAACAGGGTATATTTTTCCATCTTCTAAGATCTTCTTCTATTTCTCTCTTTAGGGTTCTGTAGTTTTCATTGTATAAGTCTTTCACCTCTTTTCTTAGGTTGATTCCCAAGTATTTTATTTTTTTTTGAAGATATTTTGAATGGAGTGGTTGTCCTCATTTCCATTTCAGGGGATTTGTTGCTGATATACAGGAATGCCTTTGATTTATGCGTGTTGATTTTATATCCTGCCACTTTGCTGAATTCATTAATTAGCTCTAATAGTTTCTTTGTAGAGCCTTTTGGGTCTTCTAGGTATAGAATCATATCATCTGCAAATAGTGATAATTTAAGTTCTTCTTTTCCTATTTTGATGCCTTTAATTTCTTTCGTCTGTCTAATTGCTCTGGCCAGTGTTTCGAGAACTATGTTGAACAGAAGTGGAGAGAGAGGGCATCCCTGTCTTGTTCCAGATTTTAGAGGGAATGCCTTCAGTTTTTCTCCATTCAGAATGATGCTAGCCTGAGGCTTAGCATAGATTGCTTTTACAATATTGAGGTATGTTCCTGTTATCCCTAGTTTTTCTAGAGTTTTGAACATAAAGGGATGCTGTACTTTGTCGAATGCTTTTTCCGCATCTATCGAGATGATCATATGGTTCTTATTTTTAAGTCTATTGATGTGGTGAATAACATTTATTGATTTCCGTATATTGAACCAGCCTTGCATCCCAGGGATGAATCCTACTTGATCATGGTGTACAATTTTTTTGATATGTTTTTGTATCCGATTCGCCAGAATTTTATTGAGGATTTTTGCATCTAGGTTCATTAGAGATATTGGTCTGTAGTTTTCTTTCTTTGAAGTGTCTTTGTCTGGTTTAGGTATCAGGGTGATGTTGGCCTCATAGAATGAATTTGGAAGTTCTCCCTCCTTTTCTATTTCCTGAAGTAGCTTGAAAAGTATTGGTATTAGTTCCTCTTTAAAGGTTTTGTAAAACTCTGCTGTATACCCATCCGGTCCTGGGCTTTTCTTAGTTGGTAGTCTTTTTATGGTTTCTTCTATTTCCTCAATTGATATTGGTCTGTTTAGGTTTTCTATATCCTCCTGACTCAATCTGGGCAGATCATATGACTTAAGAAATTTATCTATGCCTTCACTATCTTCTAATTTATTGGAGTATAAGGATTCAAAATAGTTTTTGATTATCTTCTGTATTTCTGAAGTGTCTGTTGTGATATTGCCTTTTTCATCCTGTATGCTAGTAATTTGAGTTCTCTCTCTTCTTCTCTTCGCTAGCATGGCTAAGGGTCTGTCGATTTTGTTTATTTTTTCAAAGAACCAACTTTTAGTTTTGTCAATTTTTTCAATTGTTTCTTTTGTTTCGATTTCATTAATTTCAGCTCTGATTTTCATTATTTCTTGCCTTCTACTTCTTTTGCTGTTGTTTTGCTCTTCTTTTTCAAGGATTTTGAGATGAAGTATGAGATCATTTATTTGTTGGTTTTTTCTTTTTTTAAGGAATGAACTCCAAGCAATGAATTTTCCTCTTAGAACTGCTTTCAATGTGTCCCATAGATTCCGATATGTTGTGTCTGTGTTTTCATTTATCTCTAAGAATTTTTTAATTTCCTCCTTGATGTCTTCTATAACCCATTGATCATTCAGTAACCTATTGTTCATTCTCCAAGTGATGTATACTTTTTCCTTCCTTCTTTTATCGTTGATTTTCAGTTTCATTCCATTATGATCAGATAAGATGCATGGTATTATCTCTACTCCTTTATATTGTCTAAGAGTTGCCCTGTGACATAATATATGATCTATTTTTGAGAAGGATCCATGTGCTGCTGAGAAAAAAGTGTAACTGCTTGATGTTGGGTGGTATACTCTATATATGTCAATTAGGTCTAGGTTATTAATAGTGTTATTGAGTTCTATAGTTTCCTTATTCAACTTTTGTTTGGAAGATCTGTCCAGTGGCGAGAGAGGTGTGTTGAAGTCTCCCATGATTATGGTATGGTGGTCTATTAGACTCTTGAACTTGAGAAGAGTTTGTTTGATGAACATAGCTGCACCATTGTTTGGGGCATAAATATTTATGATTGTTATGTCTTGTTGGTGTATGGTTCCCTTAAGCAGTATGTAGTGTCCCTCTTTATCCCTTTTGATTAACTTTGGCTTGAAATCTATTTTATTTGATATGAGTATGGACACGCCTGCTTGTTTCTGAAGTCCATATGAGTGATATGATTTTTCCCAACCTTTCACCTTCAGCCTATGTATGTCTTTTCCTATCAAATGCATCTCCTGTAGGCAGCATATTGTTGGGTCTTGTTTTGTGATCCATTCTACTAGCCTGTGTCTCTTAATTGGTGAGTTTAAGCCATTAACATTTAGGGTTATTATTGAGATACGGGTTGTTCTTCCAGCCATATTTGTTTATTTCTGTTACTAAACATGGTTTGTTTTCCTCTTTGATTATTCCCCCCCCCTTTACTGTCTTACCTCCCACTGTTGGTTTTCATTGTTATTTTCCATTTCCTCTTCCTGTAATGCTTTGGCGAGGATGTTTTGAAGAGATGGTTTTCTAGCTGCGAATTCTTTAAACTTTTGTTTATCATGGAAGGTTTTAATTTCATCTTCCATCCTGAAGCTTAATTTCGCTGGATACACAATTCTTGGTTGGAACCCATTTTCTTTCAGTGTTTGAAATATGTTATTCCAGGATCTTCTAGCTTTCAGAGTCTGTGTTGAAAGATTAGCTGTTATCCTGATTGGCTTACCCCTAAATGTGATCTGCTTCCTTTCTCTTGTAGCTTTTAAAATTCTCTCCTTATTCTGTATGTTGGGCATCTTCATTATAATGTGTCTAGGTGTGGATCTCTTATGATTTTGCACATTCGGCGTCCTGTAGGCTTCTAGAATTTGGGATTCTGTCTCATTCTTCAAGTCTGGGAAGTTTTCTTGTATTATTTCATTGAATAGACCGCTCATTCCTTTGGTTTGGAGCTCTGTACCTTCCTGTATCCCAATGACTCTTAAGTTTGGTCTCTTAATGTTATCCCATATTTCTTGGATGTTCTGCTCATGGTTTCTTAACAGTCTTGCTGAGCTGTCTATGTTCTTTTCCAGTTGAAATAGTTTGTCTTCATTGTCTGATGTTCTATCTTCTAAGTGTTCTACTCTGCTGGTAGTATTCTCCATTGAGTTTTTAAGTTGGTTTATTGCTTCCTGCATTTCTAGGATTTCTGTTTGTTTGTTTTTTATAACCTCTATCTCCCTGTATAGTTGCTCCTTTGCTTCCTGGATTTGTTTGCGTAATTCATTGTCGAAGTGATCTTTCATTGTCTGATTTTGCTGTTTAATGTCTTCCTTGATACTCCAGATCATCTGAAGCATGTATATCCTGAATTCTTTATCTGACATTCCATCTTCTGCAGCTGTTACCTCTTCTAAAGTTGCGTTGACCTGCATTGCTTGTGGTCCTTTCTTTCCTTGTCTTTTCATACTGCTTGCGTATCTTTCCTGCAGGCGCGGGCGGCGGCTCTGCTCTCTCCTTATTCCAATTGGGGTGTCGTGGCTACCACGCCGGCAGGTCACTGGGCCTGTTCTGGGCGCTGGCGGCGGCTCTGTTCTGCCCCTACTCCAATTGGGGTGACGAGTGCACCACGCCGGCAGGCCACCGGGCCTGATCCGCCGGTCGGTTGCAGGTTTGCCTACCCTGCAGGCGTGGGCGGCGGCTCTACTCTGCCCCTACTCCAAATGGGGTGACGTGTCTGTTGTACTGGCAGGCCACTGGGCCTGTCCCGCTGGTCGGTCGCAGATCTGCCCACCTTTCGGGCACGGGTGGAGGCTCTGCTCTGCCCCTACTCCAATTGGGGTCACGTGGCCACCACACCGGCAGGGCCTGATCCGGGCGTGGGAGAAGGATCTGCTCTGCCCCTACTCCAGTTGGGGTGACGTGTGTACCACACTGGCAGGCCACTGGGCCTGACCCACCAGGCTGTCACAGGTCTTTTTACCTTGCAAGCGCGAACGGCGGCTCTGCTCTGCCCCTCCTACCACGCCCATGTACCACTGGGTCGCGGGTCTGCCCACCTTGCGGGTGCGGGTGGCGGCTCCGCTCCGCCCCCTCTCCAATTGGGGTCATGTGGTCACCACGCTGGCGAGCCGCTGGGCCTGCTCCGGGCGCTGGCGGCCGCCCGGCTCCTCCCCTCTGGCTCGAGGACAAATTGAGGAGACTCGGGTGTCTGTGCCTCACCCCCCCTACCAGGAGACCAACTGTTGCTGTCGTCGCTGGTATTGATGAAGTTCTCTCCTCCGCTGCTTTCTGATGACATCAGATCTCTGCCATGTTGGTATCCTATGCGAATGGCAGCATTTCGTTCCCCTTGCCGGGCAACCAAAGCAATGGGTGAGTCCTGACCGGCCCTCAGCAGGACCCGGACCGAGAAGCAGTTTCCGCGGGCTCCTAGCCCCTGGCCAGGGAAGTTCCGGGAGCCGGAACTTGGCTGCTCCATGCTCGGTGTAAGCTCCTATAAGTGTAGGCTCTAAGAAGCAGTCCCCGCGGGCTCAGTTCCGGGAGCCGGAATTCAGCCGCTTCTCATTCTCTGATTTTATAAATGCTATTTATTCTGCTATTTATTCCCCATGATGTGACATTCTACCTCACACACGATAATCAATAAATACACATATGTGCACTGAAATTCTTGGAAGGAGCCACTTCTATAATAGAGAACCTGCAGACTGTGGGTCTTGGCTGACTAGAACTTCAAGATGGAGGAGAGACAGAATATTGTAGATTAAGAGCCAGAAATCATCTTGGACTGTCTTAGGCCCTTGAATAACCATTTACCTTTTGTTGACATTCTTGTGACTATTATGCAAACTTCTTGGGCTGTATCACTGAGCTTGGCAGATTCCTATCCTTCAGCAACCCTGAACGTAAAACGCTATAAGACAACTCTGAAACCTATAGAGGAGGTTTCCCCACCCAGCTGTGGCCCACTCACCACACGCCCCCACTAGTATAACTAGAAAAGTTACTGATTTATGACTTCTTGAAGAATTTTGTACTGTGACTATAAAAATTCATTGAACTTCTTCCATGGTGGAATATGTCATTCAGGTAATTTGAATCCTGGGCATGCTCTCTCATGTTTGGCTCAGAAGAAACTATTTTCTTATTCCCTGGAGAGTAGCATCATTATTTTACTTTGTCACACTAAATTACTAACACCTAGAGGTGAAATCTCAGGTACAGGGGAGGTTCTTTAATTTGGACTCTGTTGAAGGAAGAGGAGAAAGGTATGCCTGAGTTCTAAGGTGCAAAGTAGTGGATGTCTAAAGACCTCAGCTGAGGGAACTGGAAACTGGGACATTTATAGGTGGCGAAAATGATGTGAGCTTTGAAAGATCAGGAACTTGCTTTCCCAAAGGGGCAGCCAGCTTTCCCTCTGTTCCATTTTCAGCCAGTTCTGCAATCGTGTCTGCCACTCACTAGCTTTAACAGTCCTGTTGCCTGGCTTCTGCTGAGAAGAAAGGGAAGGGACAGGAGAGCGAAGTGGAGTTAAATTTAGCAAACTGGCACAGGGCTGCAGGCAGAGGCAGCAGGTAGCTCCTACTTACTCAGCCTCTCCTGAGGACAGGAATAAAGTTTTCCTGAAAACAGAGGACAAGGGAAGAGGGAGCAGTGATGCCATTGCCAACTTCACTGATCATTCCCTGTCTTAATTGAGATCTAGAAACAGCCTCAATTGAGAGCTTACCATGTATTGAATACCCAGTGGTAGGTCAAGTCCCATGTTGAACTTTGAGACGCAGAAAGGAATCGGACACTGTCCCACTTTCATGACTCACCATTTAGCAGGGTAGTCAGACAGGAGCATGTGTCAAACTATGATGACTTATGTTACATGTGGAATTACGCGGAAGGAGTGCTGTCATTCTTGAACACACCCCACCTGGCCAGAGGCAGGGATGAAGGTGGGGCCCCACAGTGGAGCAGGCATATGTGTTGGTTCTTTAAGGATCAGGGGACTGGAAGTAGCATGCAGCTGATGATGTGCAGAGGAACAGCATGTGCAAAGACAAGGCTACAGAAAAAGCCATAGCCCATGGTCACATGTCACATTCGGTGTCCTATATGGGGATGACAGTCTTCTTCAGAAGAAGCTGAGTGGAAGGCAGCTTCCCCTGCCCTCTGGGGTGGTTCATCTGCTTCTATTGTGCTAAGAGCCATAGCAGAGTAGGAATGATGCATGGCATTTTTGGTTGAAAGGTGACACCAGCAAGCCATTGAGATGATAATGATTATGTTAAGATGTGCATTCAATTGGATATTAGACCCCTGCTGCCCAACTGGCCTGCAGCGGGGACTCCCGGAGAGTTCCCATTGGTTGGGGAAGTGCGGTAGGAGGGATTTCCGGAGGAGGGATTTCCTGTTGGTGTGGTGTGTCCCGGGAGAAGGCCGCGTGCGTGGCGTTCGCGGGAGTTTTGGAAATAAAGTTGTTCCTGCTTGAGTGGCTCGTGATTTTGTGCCCAGCCAGACTGCAGCACTATTGGTTTTCCTCTCTCTTTCCTTGTTCACCTTCCAGCTTCCATCGTCATGCCTGGTTCCAGCTTTGTGCAGTTGGGAACAAGGCTGCCTTGTTCATGTTTGTGTCCTGCACCCAGAAGAGCACCCGGTGCACCTTCTGTTAATGCTCCTTAGTGATTCGATACACCCTAGTCCATTCTCTCAGGTTTCCCAGGGTTCCATCCCTTGGGGCGTCCTAGGCAGAAGCCTATTTACTCCCCAGCAAGCCTCTGCCAGCCCATCCTACTCGAGTGCTTCCTATTCTAAAGAGATAATTTGTGTGAAGCAGATGGGATCTTAACTCCCTGTCACTAAGTAGGTGCGTGATATGGAGCAGGTCATTGGTGCTGCCAGTGACTGTCCCTTTTCTGTCTGCAAAATATAGATGCTAAATCTTAGTTTTAGGTGTGTTGTAAAGATTAGATAAAGAGGGGAACATACCAACACATGGTAAGGCATAATAGCCACTTCTTTTTCCTTTTTTCCAGAATCCCCAAACGCCCCCCCCCCCAGGAGGGCTAAAAATGTCTGACGAATTATGTGAAGGATTTGTGGCAGACATAACCAAGGTGACATCCAATGAATCATACCCTCCTATGATCCCCACTCTTTGAATGTGGGCAGAACCTATGATTTTCTATTAGGACTGGGACCATCAGTCCCTTGTTTAGGTTACATTATATAATACTTATTTTAGCAGATTGGAGGGAGCGGTTCTTCCTGTAGCCTTTAACAAGAAGCAAGCTGTTATGAATTCTACACCTGCAAGAAAATGAATCCTACCTATAACCTGAATGAGAGTGGAGGAGGATTCTGCAGTGCACCTCCAGACACAGCCCGGTTGAGACCCCACTGCTGCCTGGTGGGACCTGACCAGGAGACCAGCCATACTGTGCCTGCAGTCCTGCTCCAAAGAGTGACATCGTCAGTCACTATTGTTTCAAGCCACCATGTCTGTGGCAATTAGTTATGAATCCTTGAAAATCCATTGTGGGATAATAACAAGTGGTCAAGCTTCAATTCATTTTCCCAACTATTTATCATGATGAATGTGGTCAAGATCCAACATTTTCCCACCCTGTACCTTTTATCATGATGGCCATTGTCACTCTGGTGGTGTTCTGAAAGAACATACATGTAAAGAAAATGCAAATTCTTGTTGCTTTTTACATTTTAAAAATGAGATAATTGTAGTTTCACATGCAGTTTTTTTTAATGCAATAATTCCATATGTTTAAGTCAGCCTTTTGTGTCACTGTGACCCAAAGACTTGACAAGAACAATATAAAAGAGAAAAAGTTTATTTTGACTCAGGGTTTCAGAGGTCATCCAACTCTATTGGTCTGAGCCAGAGGTGAGGCAGAACATCATGGTAGAGGAACGTGGTGAAGGGAAGCAGCTCAGGACATGGCACTAAGAAGCAGAGAGAGCTCTCCAAGGACAAAGCACAACCCTAAAGACACACCCCCAGTGACCTACCAGCTTACAGTTACTGCCCAGGTAGTCCATATTAGTGGATTAATGCAGTGATTAGATCACACCTCTCACAATCTAATCATTTCACCTCTGAAAATTCTTGTTTTGTCTCACACATGAGCTTCTTGGGGACACCTCATATCTAAACCATAATACTGTCTACCTTTTATTTAATTTTTTCTTAAAGGGCAACATCTTGTATAATTATAGTTTAATTCTACAACCAGGAAATTGATATTAAAACAATCCCTTGACCTTATTTACATTTTACCAGTTTTGATGTGTGTGCATGGGTGTGTGTGTATGTGTGTGTAAACATGCACATTTGGTTCCATACAATTTTGCCACCAGTGCACGCTCATACGGCACTTGTGAGATCAAGACCAGGTCCATCACAAGTTGAGATCCAGACCAGGTCCATCACAAGGGTACTTCATGCGAGCTGTTTTTTTTACCCCCAATTTGTGTCTGACCTCCTGCGCTAGGGGGCCTGGAATCTGATCTTTCTGATCTGAACTAGAGGTCAGCTTTAGTCGGAGGGGCACTGATGAACTAAGAGCTTGAGAGCTCTTAGTTCCAGAAATCCATGTATTTTTTTATGTTCTTTAAAATGAATATTTTCTGAATCTCATAAAGTCTAAAGGTAGTTCTTGCAGACTCCAGGCATGGCTGGGTCCCGGGAACCAAGTGCTGTCATCAGTTCTCATCAGTCCTTCATTGTCTTCATTCGTGATTCTCCTTCCCTCTGTGGATGCTCTGTCGGGCAGCTCTCTCCCTGCTGTGGTAAAATAGCTGCGGGCAGGCCAAGGTTCATGTTCCCACAGCTTAACCACCCAGAGGAATTGTGCTAACAGAAGTCTTGGGATTCTGTTGGCAGGAACTCATTGGTGAGGACGTCCCCTTGGCCAGTGGGGGGAGGTTCTGATTTTCCAGGCCTGGGGGATGAATATGGTTCATTTCACTTCAACCACAGCAGACTCAGAGAGAAGGGGAAGCATGCTGGGCTGGAAACCCCGAGCAGTCCCAGGCCTCCTCCTCTCATTCCCTCCCTTCCCGGGGAGGAGAGGCCAGGACCCATCCCTATCTGCTTTTTGGTAGCCAGACACCAAAGGGAAAAATATCTTCAAACAGCTGAAAGTGAGGAAGAGACTAGGAGAAAGAATAACACTACAAAAGAAGATCAATGAGAGAATAAGTGCAGGAGGGAAATAATCTCCAATGGCCAACCAATTCCAAGACAAGTTCCCTAGGAAGACACCAGGGCCCCTCAGAACCCTTCCCCTGCCCACCCAGCTCTGTTCCTCTGAAGGCCCCAGGTGGGGCTGGGAAAGATGTCCTGAGACCTCCGTCAGGTTTGAAACATACTTTTGATTTTTCTGGCTGTGCATTCTCATTTTCAGAAGGTGTGGAAGTATATGGAGGGACTATCTCCAACCACAAAGGTTCATGGGAAAACTCCGCCAGTGTAGCCATTTAGACAGCCACTTTGTTGGGCTTTCAAGAAACAAGCCCACTGAGCATTAAATAAATCTTAAGCCCAAACCGCGATTCCTTCAATTTTCCTTTGTGTCAGATAAGCTATATAATTACTGATAAAGATGAGTGTCCAAATATTTGTGTGAAGAGCAATTTGAAGTCTCTGTTTTATTTTCATGAGTTATTAAGTAGCTACATTGTTCTTAGGTACTTTTACCCCTTAGCATAATGATTAATTGAAGTTTTAATGTAGATTTAAAAGATATTTTTCCAATTTTGCTTGGAATGCTGTCTTCTTCTCTCCAGAAATAGCAATTATTCACCATGGAACTTGGAAAGAGATGATAGAAAGGTAGGTTTGGGTTTTCTGGCTGTTATGGTTTAGATGTAAGGTGTCCCCCAAAAGCTCATGTATGAGATAATGCGAGAAGACTTAGAGGAGAAATGATTGGGTTAAGAAAGCCTTAACTCAATCAGTGAAGTAATCCCCTGATAGGGATTAACTGGGTGGTAACTGTAGACAGGAAGGATGTGGCTGGAGGAGGTGGGTCCCAGGGGGCAAGCCTTTGGGTATATATATTTTGTCCTTCTTGAGGACAAAATATTTAAAAAAATTTTTATTTTTGGTTGGTGCTGGGGATTGAACTCAGGGGCACTTGGCCACTGTGCCACATCCCCAGCCCTATTCTGTATTTTATTTAGAGACAGGTTCTCACTGAGTTGCTTAGCTTTTGCTGAGGCTGGCTTTGAATTCAAGATCCTCCTGCCTCAACCTCCCGAGCTGCTGGGATTACAGGCATGTACCACCACACCCAGCCCCTAAAGGATATTTTAGTATGCTGGGAAGACATTTGAAATGCTTGGAAGATGTAGGAAGCACATAGACACACGTTTTACACACATATAGGTATTTGCCATTCACTGTAAGCTTCTAAAATGGCCTTTGGAGAAGGTGGTCAGTGAAACCAGGAAAGTTGCCCTGGTTCTGAGTCCAAAGAATTATCATTGAAAAGAGCCAGAAAGAGATGGTGCCGCAATACATCCTTCTAAATTCTGCGACCCAGACAGGCGAGGTGCTCAGCAAACTCTTTGATTTTCTTCCTCTGCACACAATTAGTCTACACCTTTAAATCTTTCTTCCAGTTAGGGAGGTGGTGTAGGATTAAGTTATGATCAAGAGGATGGAAGGAAGTGATATAGTCCACTACCCATGTGACCCATAAAACTTATGCAATTGTTCACATTCTTTCAACTATTTTGGGGCACGCTGAATACTTAGCGGATAACACAGCCTGGGCCCCAGAACTACTGCATGAAGTAGAGTCTCCCTGAACCTCCCACTCCTACCTCATCAGACTGTGGCATGAGCAAGAAATATGTTTTTGCTCATTTTGTTAAGACCCTGTTATTCTTGTGTTGCTAATGCAACTAATTTTGGATAATCTTGGCTCTGACATCCCTTAGCTAGGAGCAAAATTAATCAACGTTCCGAAGTGTCAATAGCAATTCCGTCTTCCCTGATGTCTGCATTTTGGCCAACATAGTTGGTTCTCTTACTCCTTGCTTACTCATGATTTCTTCACCGAACTTGAACTGAATAATGAATAAGTGGCTGAGGATTTTTTAGTATGCTAGGAAGATATTTGAAATGCTTGGAAGATGTAGTGGAGGGACATTTTTCTAGTGCCATAGAAACTACAGATCTGACCCAAACAAACTCATGGAGACTGTTGCTCATCAGGTGCTGCATTCCAGGAGCATCCATGTGTGAGTTCCTTGGTAAGCATCAATTTGGTAGAATACCTGTTGGACCAAGGTCAACTATAGCAGCAGCCAAAGGAAGCTGGAGTCAGTGAATTAGTGACAGTTGATGGGAGTCTGCAAGTAGGTACCCATTTCTGCAGATACAAATAATGTTCTTATACCATAGTTTTTGTTGTTGTTGACATTTCTTTTCCTTTTACTTAAAATTAATATATTTTTTTTTCTCGCTTTGGTGACAGGTGGCTGTGTTGATAGCTCTCACTTCTCTGTATAGACATAAGAGGAAAAATTAATACCCACAGTTTGGAGGGGAGAAAAGAGGTGACATGTTGTTTGGATAAGAGGATTGCATGAGAGTCCCCCAAGAGGACATATGCCAGCTGCTGGATAATTACAGTTGCGGGTCCTGAGTGTGTGATGGAAGAAGGCTTCCTAGGAAGTGGGGAGGTTCCCAGGCTTCCTTGGCTCCATTCACTGAGTTTCTGGTTTTCTTTGGGGCTCTTCCTTACTTTATTACCCCACCTGGGGAGAGTCATTGCCCACCTTCAGTGCTCAGGGGTGGGCTATATTTTCTTAGTTGAGAGAGGTGGCAATAGGCACTAGATGCCCTCAAATCCTATGTAGCAAAAGAGGAACTTGTGGAGTGTATGGAACCTAAGGATACTCACTGCACAGGCTGAAGTGTTCTCTCATCCCACCTGTTCCCCTGAGGGTCTCTCTTCTAGGGAATTTGGCTGGATTCTTGATTTTCAAGATAGAGATGTGCTTCTCTTATGTGAGTTGCTTCTCATGGAAACTCTGCCAGAGAGCTGGTCTCACAGACAAGGACAAGAACTATTCTCCTCCTGTGTCACAGACAAGGAGGAGGGCTGTCCCCTCCTGATCAAGACCAAGGAAGATGGGATTTTCTTCACTCTTTAATTAAGGTCATCCCTTTCACTTTTCTTCTTGGTTCACTGGTTAACCTCACTTCTTCTGCTATAGGACTGATGTCTCACTTCAACTAAATCCGACCCAATGCATATAGAAAATGAAGTAACTTTTCTTATTGGTCCCTTTCTATCTTTAAACTATTCAGGGGTATGGGGGTGGTACGGGATTTAGCTCAGTGGCAGAGGGCTTGCCTAGCATGTACAAGGCCAGAGTTCTGTCCTCAGCCCTGAAAAACACACACACAAATGAGCAATTTGGGGACCAGATGCAAAAGAAGCATAGGGGGAAAGCAAATCTCTGTCCCATTCTTAGACTTGGAATGTCTTTCCCCAGAGTCAACAACTGTTAAATTTTTCTTGTGTGGATTTCATTTAATTAATGTCATTTAAGAGTCTGGGTCTGTGTTAAGCACTGTTCTGGGCAGGCCTTGTTATATTTAACTTCAGGATAGTGTGACATTTTTTTTTTAACCATCTATCATTACCATCCTGGTCTAAGCCACTATCGCCTCTCCTGCTGATTGTTGCAATGTTCCAACAGGCCTCTTGCTCTCACCCCTTTCTCATTTACTCTATCTTTAGAAAAACAGTCAGGATAAGCTTGTTAAAGTATAAGACAATTTATGTCACTTCTCTGCTTAAAACCCTTTGATGGCCGTTAATCTCACTGTCTTTCCAGGGGACTACAGGGCTCCACACAATATGGTACCCCATGACTTCTTTGATGAGATTCCCTATGACTTTTACCTTCGCTTGCTCATTCCTGGCCACATTGTCCTCCTTTCTGTTCCAGATGTTCTGATCACTTGACAAACACAGGGCTTTGACTGAGATCCTGTTCTCTCAGAAATTCACAGTGATCCACTATTTCATCTTTGCTTAAATATTAACTTCTCAGTGAGGATAAACAACTTTAAATTGCAACATCTCAGATTTTCTACCTAGTCTGATTTACTTTTCCAGTGTAAGGAATACGGCACAGTCAATGTGCAGCTTTTGACCTTGTAAGACCATATGCAGAAGACAAAGCTCAGCTCACTCTGAATTCTGACCTTCACAAATTGTAAAACTGTAAATTTGTGTTGTTTTCAGATGCTAAATTTGTGGTAATTTGATATGATACCAAAGAAAACACACACAACTCATGCAATCAGTGTTTCCCCCAATTTATCAGAACTAACATTTCGTAATATTTTCAGAAAACACCTTGGAATTCAGTCTGGATGAAAAGCAATAGTAAATACATAAGAACGTTCTTTTGATTTATGTGGCCCCATAATGCAGGAATGTTGAGGAAATATAACCTACTCACTAACTCTCAGGAGCTGTTCAAACTCTTGGTTTGGGTGGATGCTGGATTCATTCTTTAAATACTTTTCCATTTGAAGTATTTATAGGTTCATTTGAGGGTGAGTAAAATGTACAAGACAATCCTAGGCTCAGTTTTCCCAAGAGGTAATACCTTAATAATATATTATACTATCAAAACCAGGAAATTGGCAGTGTGTGTGTGTGTGTGTGTGTGTCTATGCAATTCTATTGTGCATATAGATTCATGCAAGCAGCACTGTGTTAAAGATACAGAGAAAGAGTTCAGTCACCAAATCTTTGTGCTATCCCTTTATGATTGTGGCTGTCTCCTTTCATCTTCCTTTAAATCCTTGGCAACTTCTAATCAATTCTTTGTCTCTACAATTTTGTTATCCCAGGGATATTATATAAACAGAATCATAGAGTACATAACCTTTGGGATTGGTATATATTTCATTGGACATAATTTTTCAGAGATTCACTGAGGACATTGTATACATCAGTAGCTCATTCCTATTCTTTGCTGAGAGATATTCTATGATATGGGTGCACCACAGTATGTTTAACTGTTCACCCACTGAAGAGCATTTGGCTTGTTTCCAGTTTTTAATTGTAAATAAATAGTTAAATAAATCTATGAATATTCGTGTACAAGCTTTTGTAAAAGTATAAATTTCCATTTCTCCAGGCTATATATTGAAGAATATAACTTCTGGGTTATATATGTACATGTTTAGTTTTATAAGAAACTATCAAAATATTTTCCATAGTACTCTATGTCATTCTATTACCAATATGGAATTGGTCAATATAGCTAATTTATTTTTCAAATTAGAGAAGCCCACTTTTCCTATGAAGATTCAAACAAAGGCTTGTGGTAAGAGGTCCCACCCCTCACTCTCCTGGAGCACCCTTTTCACTCCCTAGAAGTGCCCTGGGGTTTATTTCACATCATTCCAGTTTTTTTTTTTTTTGTGAATGTACAAGCAAATGGTTGTGTGTGTGTGTGTGTGTGTATGTGTGTGTGTGTGTAAAGTATTTTTTTTAAAAAGATGACAATACAATACTGTTTTGTAAGTTGATTTTTTTTCTGAATATATAACTCCACCTCACTTTTAAAGTAGATTTTAACATTTATTGAGGTATAATTACACTCAATAAAATTAACATATTTTAAGTGTACAATTCAATTAGAATACATAACCATCTATGTCCATATATTGAGCACCACAATCAAGTGTCAGAAAATTTCTATCACCTTCAATTTTTTTCTTATTTCTTTTTCCAATTAATCTCTTTCCCTCCATGCCCTCCCCTCCCCTCCAACTTGAGGGAATGACTCCAACATGCAGAATAGAGAAAACTGATTCAATTGTGTATGTTTTAAAGCATTCAAGTCCAACCTCAGGTCCTAGCATGTAGGATCTGGTTAAATTATTGAAATGCATAGTTCACAATTTGTCTTTACCAATCTTCAAGAAAATCTACCAATGAGTTAACATACTCATATGATAGTTGTTAACAACTGGGAAAACCAAAACTACAAGTAAGGTTATGACCTACAAAGAGGAAAAGGGGAAGTTTGAATTCCTCACCTTTTGCAGCCAGGTTGAAGATAGACATACAGGGTATATGTCTATCTCTTCTTTATGGACTTTCTCTTAATTATGAAAACACCCAAGTTATTGGACAAAGAGAAAGACAACAGGTTATGGTATTAAAAGTCAAATTTTGCCAAGGAATAAACCTGATCAGAACTCAAATCTCAGTCAGCAAATATAAACAACACTAAGGATTTCAAGAGATATCTGGAGCTCAGGTTCATCATGAAACTGACTTTGTTGTTGCAGTAGATTCTTGAGCAGGTGGTTGCTCAAGGGTCTTATGTAGGCATATTAATTATGAGCACCTATGATGTGTTGATAAGCTTCTTGGTGAAATCTTGGAAACATCAAGGTCATTGATGCTATCTGACCAATGACCAATAGAAACATATCTAAAATTAAAAAAAAATAGGTGTTTTAAATACTCCAGGGGAACTCTAAGAGACCTCAGTGAAGAGAAAATTGGGAGAGGCTTCTTAAAGGATTTGTGCACTCATTGAGTGATTTTAAGGAGGAATAGGGAAGCAAATTTGGAGTAGAATGTTCTCAATTTGGTAAGTAAATATTTAATAATTTTTTGCCTAGCATACAGCTATTTCTCAACTTGTAATGGATTTGAATCCCAATAAATCCATGATAGGCCGGAAAAAATCATTAAGTAGAAAATACATACAGCTAACTACTGAACGTCATAGCTTAGTAACACACTACACCATAGCATATTGGGGGTTTACCTTCATGATCCAGTGGCTGAGTGGGTACTATGGCTTGCTGCCAAAGCCCAGTATTGTGAGAGAATGTAAAATTGCATATTTTTAGCCTGAAAATAGATCAAAATTGAAAAAGGTACAATTTTCACCAAATATGTAGCACTTTTGTCAGTAAAAAGGTCAAATGGTAAAGTCAAATAATTTTAACAACCAACATAAGTCAGGACCCATCTGTATTAGTAAGTTCAGTCTGCCATAACAAAATGTCATACTCTGGTGTTAATTTTCTTACAGTTCTGAAGTCTGAGGTCAAAGTTCCAACATGGCCAAGTTATGGTGAGATCCCCCTCTGTGGCTTGAAGGTGGCGGGTGGCTATTATCTACTTTTATAGTCACACAGTGAAGAGAGAGAAACAGAGAAAGAATGGATAGGAGGAGGGAGAGAGAAGGAGGGGGGAACTCTGGGGTATCTCTTCTTGTTAGGGCATTAATTCCATAATGAGAGCCCCACTCTTGTAACTACTTCTAACTTAATTATCTCCAAGTACCATTATACTGGTGGTTGAGGCTTTACCAACATATAAATTTGGGGAGGGATACATTTCAGTTCATAGCAGGAAGATTAAAACACATTGGAGTGGTCATGTTAAGATGCAGCAATGTAATGTTGTTCAGAAGAGGGAATGAGTTTGTGTGTGTGTGTGTGTGTGTGTGTGGTTGCAAAATAGCATTGTCAAAGTATTGTTCTATACAGAATCATAAGTTGGGTATTTTGTCCTGAGCAGTGTTTATGTTTTGGGGAAAATATCAATATCTAGTTCTCAGATTATTTTTCTTTAGTTTAGAAATATCTTTGTTGTTATTTACTGTTTTTAGTTCCCCTTGTTCTTTGTCTTTGGTAAATAAAATGAATATGCAGTCAGATATTATTTAAGTTGATTGCAAGTTGATAAAGATTTTGAGAAAAATACAAGTCAACTTTTACCTTTATAAAAGTAATTTATATTCATCATAGAAAAATTAGAAAATATAGAGAATCCTCATAGTTCATTTGCAGAAACAAACTACATTCCCATGATGGTCTTTTGATTCTGTGGACCATTTGCAGAAAATAAACTACATTCTCCTGTCTTTTTATTCCAATGAAACTTCAAACTTATTTTTATAATTTGGGCTTTCCTGAATATAGATTTTTTTTGTTGTTGTTGTTTTGGATGTTTTTGACAAAAAAATTCAAACCACCTAATCTTAGAGTGTGAGGACCTTTGTAGGTAGAAATCCTGGGAGCCAACAACTTTATCTGTACCTTAATTTATTCATGTGAAAACAGATATAAAAGCAACCAATTCTGTATTATCCAAAAGATTGTTGTGAGACTTTATATTTGTGTAGTGATATGTAAATATGCTTGGGGAACAGTAACATGTTGTACTTTTAAATAGGAATATAATTCATATTGTGGAAAGTGGAGGAGAAAGACTGGAGGATTCTGATTTGCAAGTTGATTAAGGCAGAATAATAAATGGTGTTGAAGTCTGCCTTTACAAGTAATTACTCTAAATTCTCCGCTTCTCCAGCCCTGAGAGGCAGCAAGCCAGGCTATTTGTCAACTTAATGAAGCTGTTCTCTCTTTTAGCCTTAAGAAATATTTTTTTTCCAGCCTTAGGTGAATGGATGACCTTCTATTTGCTAGATGGGAATGTCCAGTTTGTTGAGGGGAAACTTTTGTATTCTCCCAACAGCTCTGCTCAGGGATATAAAAAAGCAGGCAGTATGCCAAAGGAAAGCACAGAAGGAAGAAGGGAGGGGCCATTCCTGGCGTGTAGACCATTATTAACTGGAAAGGATATTCCACGAGTCCCATGGGTGAAACTCAGAAGCCTTAATACAATAACATGAGCTGGAAATACTACTTCATTCATCTTGGTATTTCAGTGTCTACCATAGCCTGAAACATCAATAATTGCTTACTAAACAAATGAATAAATAAATGAAATAAAGAATGAAGACATAAATGATATTTAGGATTCAACTGGAAGAAGGAAGGGATGGGCCCATTACATACTGAGTGATGATGCTGTGTCAGTTGCCATGGAGAAAAGATGCTCTTTGATGCTCAGAGCATTTTGTGAAGGTCAGTATTATTATCCCTTTTATGGTTAAGGCAACTGAGGTTGAACCCTTCCTATTCTTAGTCTCTTTTACAGGCACGTAGTGATAGATATTATGGGAGAAAACTTTACAAGCCATGAAGTGCTACCTACATGTGGGGCATTAATGGTGTTACTTGACCTAAAATAAACTTAAAACATGGATATCATCAAGGCAGAAACATTGGGAATATATTACCCTAATGGACTGTTATGTAATGTTGATCATATGCTTACTGCAAGATTGGATATTTCAATTTTGAGTCACAGTTTTACCCAAGTTTTCTTTGATAAGTTATAGTTTATTAAAAGATCTTTGATAATAACACAGAAAAATTTCACAATTTCCTTGTTAAACTGATAAAAAAAGTTATCCAATAGGAATAGTTATAATCCCTTTACCTATAAAGAAATTGAATGATCAGGCAATAAGCCCATGATCTCATAATAATGTATTAGGCAAGGTGAACTTTTAATCTTGTTGCCTTCAAAATTTGATTAATTATTGTATAACTCTGCATCACTATTAATGTAAAATTATAACTACAACCTGAAGTCATGAATTTCTAGGCGCGGGGCTCAACTCTTCATAAATTATCCCAGATTGTTAGCACACAATTGACTAAACCATTTTATAGAGGAAGAATTGGAAGATTGAAGAAACAAAAGTTACTCAGTAATAGGATTTGAATTTGCATTTCAGTCCACAGCTTCCCCAATGATTTCTGAATGGAGCCTTTTGAAATCCTAGGAGTCCCAATGGGGACTCCCACTAGTACCCTGGCTGAAGTCTCCACTAGAGGATGAAGTCCCAGGCCAATTTTTGGCTGAGGGGCAGCCACTGTTAGGAGATGGATAATTAATCTAGGTGGCTTGAGGTGTGCAGAAGAATTGAAAGAAGGGTGGTGGTGATTTGCTAGGCTACTCAGTGTTTTATTTGGAATTTGAATGAGAAAAATGTGGGGAGAACCAGCTAATAAATAAAATAAGCTAAAAAGGGCACAATTAAAATATAGAACAGGGGCCTAATGGAAAGACATTAAGGACAGAGCAGGGGAAGAAAGATGCATCCAGTAATCAAACCAAAAAGCTATTGTGGATCCTGATTGTCCCTGGATTGTCTGCTGTCCTATATTTTTATGGTAAACCCTCATTTCCTGTGGCAATTTGCGTTAGTTTTAGTCTTTGCAAACAAGAGTCAAAGTTAGCTGCATGGTAAGGTATGAGATGAAGTATCTTTATTAAGTCTCAAGGCAAACAAGGCAAAACTGGGGATACCTACATTTTTGTTATTGTTAAAGACAAGTAGGAAAGCTGTAGAAATCAAAGCAATACATTTCTTATTGTCACAAAATCAATGCACCTGTGGGTAAGGTGCTGAGTAACCTCTGGGTAGACTGCTTCCCAGAAATTCACCTGGACACAGAAAAGGAGAAATGACACTATTTCCTGAAGATGGTGATATGGGGGATTGTCCATTATTGTAGCAATTCTGTTATAACCTGCAAATATAATTAGTTAGGATTGGGGTTGTTGCAAGTCATGGAAACAGAATGAAGGTCTTTTAATCAAAATGAAAATTTACTGGAAGAATGCAGAGTACCAAATGGAATCAGAGGAAATCTGAACTGTCACCATTTAGAAGAGGTTCCAGGTGAGCTCTGATGATGACACAGAAAGGAACAAGCAGCTACTCATGTGTCCTGCAATCCACTCCAGCCACGTTAGGTCTTCTTTTCTGTGCTTCATATTCAGATTTCTTGGAAAGAATGTCAGCTTTACTGGTTTGAGGGTCATCTGTTCACACTTTGGCCAAAGAAAGGTAGGAGAACTTGACAGATTGTCCAACAAAAAATGATATGCAATAGGATCCAAGCGGTGGGCTAGAGGGAGGCAGCATTCTGTGTCGCTCTGTGATCTTGGACTCAAGAGTGAGAATACTGCTTCTCTGCGAGCGATACTCCTGCTTCCACACAGGAATCAGGGCCACCACGCTGGTACTGGGCTCTAGACCTCAGCGTCAGAGTAGGTCTCCCAACTACTCACCCATGCAGGACTACTGGGTACCCAAGTGGGACCATCAGCATCATGCAGAACTTTCAGCCACCAACACAAGCAGAAATCCCAGACACAGCTCCCAAGTACGACATCTGTCAGCCACCCACACGCTGGATCTCCAGCCGTCACTCCTGTGGGGACCCCCATCAACCAACATGAGGCTCCCCCAGTGGCCTCCTTCTTGGGACTCGGCAACAACAGAGATAGATCCCTATGCACAGTAGCCCATCTGCAGCAGGGACTTCTCACAGGACCTGAAGAAAGCCATAGCCACACACTGCATGCCACAGACCCAGTCTCTGAACTCACTGTCCAACTCCATCACTTGGCTCCTCCCCATCTGACCCGACACCCCATCGCTGAAGCAAAGGCCTGTATCTTGAGTCACCTTCATCACCATCTTTAGTGGAGGCAACTCCCAGTTTGGAACTCCGGCTGGCCAGGTACCCAGTTTCTAACTCCCCCCTCTCCCCAGTAGCCGCTTACCCAGCACAGTGACAGCCCAACACAAAACAGCTCTCAGTGGGGAAGTTGCACAACATGCCTAAAGTGTCACACACAAGAGCCCAGAGAGAAAGGTAAGGGAGGGGGGTGAGTGAGATATAGTTTAGAGACTAACAGAGAGACCAGGAACTGAGAGGTCTTCAGGTGTGATAAGGAGATAGGACCACATGCTCACATCAGAGAGGCAGGGCCAAAAGGAGATATCTGAGGTGCAGTCTCCTATTGGGGACCAGCAGATGCCACACCCCACTTCCAGGGGCCCTCCACTCAGGGCCAACCCTCCCTCCCTGGTTACATTCACTATCCTAAGGACGGAGATACCAGCTAACGACAGACGATCCCATCTATTGGATGAGAAGGGAAGTGAGAAAAGATACTGATCTCCAACCAAAACAATTTGTACTTCTTCCTATGAGATTATTTCTTTCTTTCTTTCCTTTCTCTATTCTCCCGCCCTCACATCACGAACATATGTGAAACCAAGTACTTTGCATGAGTTAGGATATTGAGAACTGGAACAACTGAATAGTATATTATAGTAGTGTTGCATATTATTTTCTTTTTCTTCAATTTTTACTATTTTAACATTTTTTAAATTTTCTTAATATATATGTGTGTTTGCTTTATTTACTCTACTGTCTTCCCACATACTTGTCTACCCAAAATTACTTCCTCTCCCTTCTTCTGCTACTAATCTTCCTCTTTAGATTTCTTTTTCAAACTTCATAAGATATAATAACTATACCCTCACCTCCTACCTCCTCAGCATATTGTCTTACACCTTAACCCAGGTTCTTTGTCCACCATCAGAATCTGTAAACCCTTTAACAAACTTACTGATTACACTGTAGATAAGAATTGAATTTACCATTTCTGTACATTGTGACCAAACTGTAAACAATCTACTAGCAACTGTTTGATTTTAAGTGGTATACTGTTTATATTGGGATATGTTAACATTGTCCTTACCCTCAAAGGAGAGGTATTGGAACCCTGCAGGGGCACTAAAAGTATGTAGGGTAAAAACAGTAATTCCTCAGATCCCCAGTGCTAGAAGGGAAGTCATACAAGCAACATGAAAAGACAAGGGAAGAAAGTGCCCCAAACAAATCAAGATACCACATTATTAGAATCCAAGGCCATGATGAGATGACAGATAAGGATTTCAGGATGTACATAATTAAAATGTTCTGTGAATTAAAGGATGATATAAAAGAGCAAATACAGCAGCAAAAGATAATTTCGGTAAAAGAGCAACATAAACAAATACAGGAAGCAAAATATTTCTTCAATAGGGAGACAGAGGTTCTAAAGAAAAACCAAACAAAAATCCTTGAAATGAAAGAAACAATAAACCAAATTAAAAGCTCAATTGAAAGCTTCACCAATAGATTAGACCACTTGGAAGAGAAGACCTCAGACAACAAAGACAAAAATGTATAATCTTGAAAAGAATGTAGACCACACAGTTAAAATGATAAGAAACTATGAGCAGAACATTCAAGAAATATGGGATAGCATAAAAGGACCAAATTTAAGAGTTATTGAGATAGAGGAAGGCTTAGTTCCAAACCAAAGGAATGAGCAAACTTTTCAATAAAATAATATCAGAAAATTTTCCAAAAATGAAGAATGAATTGGAAAACCAAATACAAGAGGCTTACAGGACACCAAATGTACAAAATCACAACAGATCCACACCAAGTCACATTATAATGAAAATGCCTAACATACAGAATAAGGAGAGAATTTTAAAATCCAGGAGAGAAAAGAATCAAATTACATATAGGGGAAAACCAATTAGGTTATGTGCAAATTTTTCAACCCAGACTCTGAAAGCTAGAAGATCCTGGAACAACATATATAAAGCTTTGAAAGAAAATGGATGCCAAGCAAAAATCTTGTACCCAGAAAAACTAAGCTTTAGATTTGATTATAAAATAAAAACCTTCCATGATCAACAAAAGTTAAAAGAATTTGCAGCTAGAAACCCTGCACTACAGAACATCCTCAGCAAAATAGTCTATGAAGAGGAAATAAAGACCAACAATGAAAATCAGCAGAGGGAGGTATTACACTAAATGAAAAACTAATCAAAGGAGAAACCAAGTCAAGTTAAAAAACAAAATTTTCAAACAAAAACTGGCTGGGAATACAAATCATGTCTCAATAATAATCAAGAATGTTAATGGCCTAAACTCACCAATTAAAAGACATAGGCTAGTTGATTGGATCAAAGGGGAAAAAAAAAGACCTAACAATATGCTGCCTCCAAGAGATTCATACTGCTCAAGGGAACCATACACCAACAAGACATAATAATTATAAATATATATGCCCCAAACAATAGAGGATCCACATTCATCAAACAAACTCTTCTCAAGTTCAAGAGTCAAATTGCCCACAACACAATAATTCTGGGTGACTTTAACACACCTCTTTTACTCCTGGATAGATCTTCCAAACAAAAGCTGAATAAACTAATTATAGAACTCAATAATACAATCAATATCTTAGACTTAACAGACATATATAGAATATTTCTACCTTCAACAAGTAAATACACTTTATTCTCAGCAGCATATGTATCCTTCTCTAAAATAGACCATATTTTATGCCACAAGGAAAGACTTAACAAGTTTAAAAAAGTAGAGATGCTATCCTGCATTCTATCAGATCGCAATGGAATGAAATTAGAAATCAATGATAAAATAAAAAATAAAAACTACTCCAACACCTGGAGACTAAATAATATATTACTGAAGGAACAATGGGTTGCAAAAGACATCAAGGAGGACATTAAAAAATTCTTGGAGGTAAATGAGAACACTGAAACATATATCAAAATTTCTGGGATACTATAAAGGCAGTACTAAAAGGAAAGTTCATTGCATGGAGTTCATTCCTCAAGAGAAGAAAAAGTCAACAAATAATTGACCTAACATTCCATCTCAAAGCCCTAGAAAAAGAAGAACAAATCAACACCAAAATCTGTGGAAGAGAATAAATAATTAAAATCAGAGCTGAAATCAATGAAATTGAAATAAAAAGAAAAAAATTGAAAAAAATTACAAAACAAAAAAATGGTTCATTGAAAAAATAAAAAAAATGACAAACCCTTAGCTATGCCAACAAAGAGAGAGAGAAAACTCAAATTACTAACAATACTACAGAAATGCAGACGATAATTAGAAATTGTTTTGAAAACTTGTACTTCAATAAAATAGAGAATATCAAAGGCAACGACAAATTTCTAGACTTATAGGAGTTGCCCAGATTGAATCAGGATGATATACACAATTTAAACAGATCAATTTCAAGCAATGAAATAAAAGAAAACCAAGAAAAGCCCGGGACCAGATGGATACACATCTGAGTTCTATAAGACCTATAAAGAAAAACTAATACCTATACTTTTTATATTATTTTGTGAAATAGAAAAAGAGGGAGCACTTCCAAACTCATTCTATGAGACCAATATCACTCTGACTTCAAAACCAGGCAAAGACACATCAAAAAAAAAAAAAAAAAAACCTTCAGACAAATATCTCTAATGAATATAGAAATGCAAAAATTCTCAATAAAATTCTGGCAAATTGAATACAAAAACATATCAAAAAGGTAGTGCACCATGATCAAGTGGGGTTCACCCCAGGGATGCAATGGTGGTTGAACATATGGAAATCAATAAATGTAATCCCTCACATCAATAGACTCAAAGATATGAATCATATAATTATGGATGGAGAAAAAGCCTTTGACAAAATACAGCACCTCTTTATGTTCAAAACACTAGAAAAACTAGGGATAACAGGAATGTATCTCAACATCATAAAGGCTATCTATGCTAAGCCCCAAGCCAACATAATGCTAAATGGAGAAAAATTGGAAGCATTCCTTGTAAAAACTGAAACTTCCCTCTACTACTTCTATTTAACATAGTTCTTGAAACATTGGCCACAGCAACTAGACAGATGAAAAAAATTAAAGGGATACAGACAGGAAAAATAAGAACTCAAATCAGTACTACTTGCTGATGATAGAATTCTATACCTAGAAGATCCAAATAATTCCACCAGAAAACTTCTAGAACTAGTAAATGAATTTAGAAAAGTAGCAGGACACAAAATCAATACCCATAAATCAAAGGCATTTCTGTATATCAGTGACAAATCCTCTAGAAGGGAAATGAGGAAAACTACACCATTTACAATAGTCCCCCCCGAAAAAAAAATAATTGGTAATCAATCTAACAAAAGAGGTGAAAGTCCTCTAGAACAAAAACTACAGAATTCTAAAGAAAGAAATCAAAGAAGACTTTAGAAGATGGAAAGATCTCCTTTGTTCTTGGATAGGCAAAATTAATATTATCAAAATGACCATACTACCAAAAGCATTATGCAGATTTAATGCAATTCCAATCAAAAGCCCAATGACATTCCTCATAGAAATAGAAAAATCAGCCATGAAATTCATCTAGAAAAATAAGAACCCAGAATAGCTAAAACAATCCTTAGCAAGAAGAGTAAGGCAGGTGGCATCACTATACCAGACCTTAAACTATACTACAGAGCAATCGTAACAAAAGTGGCATGGTATTGGCACCAAAATAGACTGATAGACCAATGGTACAGAATAAAGGACACAGAGACTCACCCACATAATTATAGTTATCTTATATTAGACAAAGGTGCCAAAAACATACATAGGAGAAAAGATAGCCTCTTCAACAAATGGTGCTGGGAAAACTGGAAATCCATATGCAACAAAATGAAATTAAACCCCTATATCTAACCTTGCACAAAACTTGACTAAAAGTGGATTAAGGACCTAGGAATTAAACCAGAGACACTGCATCTAATAGAAGAAAAAGTAGGCCCAAATCTTCATCATGCCAGATTAGGCCCCAACTTACTTAATAAGACTCCTACAGCACTAGAATCAATAAGTGGGATGGATTCAAACTAAAAAGCTTCTTCTCAGCAAAAGAAATAATCAGTGAGGTGAATAGAGAGCCTACATCTTGGGAGCAGATTTTTAACCCTCACACATATGGAAAAATAAGAACCCAGAATAGCTAAAACAATCCTTAGCAAGAATATACATCAGATAGAGCACTAATCTCTAGGGTATATAAAAAACTCAAAAAGCTAAACACCAAAAAAATCAAATAGCCCAATTAATAAGTGGGCCAAGGAACTGAACAGACACCTCTCATAAGATATACAATCAATCAACAAATATATGAAAAAATGTTCTTCATCACTAGCAATTAGAGAAATGCAAATCAAAACTACTCTAAAATTTCATCTCACTCCAGTCAGAATAGCAGCTATTAAGAATAAAACAATAATATGTTCTGGTGATGATGTGAAGAAGGCATACTCATACACTGCTGGTGGTACTGCAAATTGGTGCAGGCAATATGGAAAGCAGTATGAAGAATCCTTGGAAAACTGGGAATGGAACCACCATTTGACCCAGCTATCCCTCTCCTCCATCTATACCCAAAGAACTTAAAAACAGCATACTATAGGGACACAGCCACATCAATGTGTATAGCAGCACAATTCACAATAGCTAAACTGTGGAACTAACCCAGATGCTCTTCAGTAGATGAACGGGTAAATAAAATGTGGCATATACAATGGGATATTACTCAGCAATAAAAGAGGATAAAATCATGCATTTGCAGGAAAATGGATGGAGTTGGAGAATATAGTGCTAAGTGAAATTAGCCAATCCCAGAAAACCAACTGCTGAATGTTTTCTCTGATATAAGGAGGCTGACTCATAGCGGGGTTGGGAGGGGGAGCATGGGAGGATTAGAGGAACTCCCTTCATTTCCCTCCCAATGAAGGCAGTATTGGGGTAAAATAGATGGTAAATGAGATGGACATCATTACTCTAAGTACATGTATGAAGACACAAATTGTGTGAATATACTGTGTATACAATCAGAGATATGAAAAATTGTGCTTTATATGTGCAATGTGAATTGCAGTGCATTCTGCTTTCATATATAACAAATTAGAATAAAAAGTACATTAAAAATGGTATGCAATGGAGAGATAATTTTCTAAAGAAAAGCATGGCCTGGCTATAAAACAAAAAAACAAGCAATAATAAAAATGGTTAAAAAAAAAAAAAAGCTCTAGGGAAAAAACGATGCTGTCCACCACACATTCTTTGTGTCACTATATGCTATTGCTTCTGTCTCTGAAGTTTAATTCTGTCCCATCACCTAGACTAGTACCTACTTGTCCAACAGTGGATCCTTGGCCTTCCTTGAATGTCTGTGGCTTTGCTTTAGCTTTGAGAAATCTCAAATGTACAGACTGAGACTCCTGAGATATTTGACTTCTTCCTAGCCTATCCAGGTCCTTATATACCCTCTTAAAGTTGGTAGAAGCATGAGTTTGTTCAAAATTGAATAGCTCGTGATTCTTTTCTCTACTTATATGAAAACACTATTGGAATTTTGATAGGAATTGCATTGAATCTGTAAATTTCTTTGGATAGCATAAACTTTTTGGCAGTATTCATTTTCCAGTCTGTGAAATGGGATATATGTCCATTATTTTGTGTCTTTTTCAGTTTCTTTAATCAATGTCTCATTGTTTTTGCCTCCATATTTAAATTTATTCCTAAGCATTCTATTATTTTTTTTCTGATGAAATGGGGTGGTTTTCTAGATTTCTTTTGTGAGTTATTTGTTGCCATTATACAGAACACAACTGATTTTTGTATGGTGACTTTGTATCCCAAATCTGCCAAAATTCTTATGACATTTTTCACAGAAATGGAGAAACAATTTTAAAATTTGTATGGACACTACATTCACTGAAAATCCAAAACAATCTGAAGAAAGAAGGCCAAAGCATTACACTTCCTGATTTCAAAATAGCTATAATAATCAAAACAATGGGGTACTGGCATCAAAAAGACATGTAGGTCAATGAAACAAAAAAGAAAGTACAGAAAAAAATTCACCCATTTGTGGCCAACTGATCTTTGACACCAAGAATACAGTGGGGGAAGGACAGTCTCCTCAATAAATGATACTGGGAAATAAGATATCCACATGCAAAAGAATGACATTAGACACTCCTCTTACACTATGTATAAAAATGAACTCAAAATGGATTAAAGCCTTAAATTAAAATCTTAAACCACAAAACTCCTAGAGGGAAACAGAAAAGTTTCTTGATATTGGTATTGGCTATGATTTTTTAATATGACTCTGCAAGCAAAAATAAACAAATGGGGTTACATCAAACTAAACAGTCGCTACACATCAAACAATCAGAAAAATGAAAAGAGAAAAATATTCACAAGCCATATATATCATTAAAAATTGATGTCCAAAATATATAAAGAGCTCATCAAATCTATAGCAACACACAAACAAATAAAACAGTAAACAATCTAATTACAAAAATGGGCAAAGAACCTGAATAGGAATTTCTTCAAAGAAGTTCTGTTAGTGAACAATAGGCATGAAAGTTGCTGTACACTACCAATCATCAGATAAAATGCAAACTGAAACCATGAGACATCGATTCACATCTGTTCGAATGACAATTATGGAGTGAAGGGAGTGGAGGGGATATGGGGATAGGAAGGATAGTAGAATAAAACAGACATTATTACCTTATGCACATATATGACTGCATGACCAATGTGATTCTACAACATGGACAATCAGAAAAATGATCAATTATACCAATCTATGTATATCAAAGTACATAAATTCATTTAACTGTCATGTATAACTAATTAACACAAATTAAAAAATTAAAAACAGGGGCTGGGGATGTGGCTCAAGCAGTAGTGCGCTTGCCTGGCATGTGCGGGGTGCTGGGTTTGATCCTCAGCACCACATAAAAATAAAACAAAGATGTTGTGTCCACCGAAAACTGGAAAAAAAAATTTTTTAAAAATTCTCTCTCTCTCTTAAAAAAAATTAAAAACAGCAACAGCAACAAAAAAATCATTTTATAGACAGTCACAGTGGTGCACACCTGTATTCCCAGCTACTGGGGCTGAGGCAGAAGGATCATGAGTTTGAGTTCAGTTTCAGCAATTTAGCAAGACCCTGTCTCAAAAAAAATAAACATAAAACACTTAACAACAAAATTATGTTCTATATACCTTAAATATTTACAATAAAAATTAAAATTTAAATAGGGAATCATTAATAAAACTTTATCTTTATGTATTGCAAAGTCTGTGTAGTGGAGTATTTTTTTAAGTTAATAAAGGAAAATAGAGTTAAAGTGGGAGGCAATAAGTGTTCACGTGGGCATGGAGGAACAAGAACCCTCGCACCTGGTAATGTAAACTGGTACAGCCATTATGGAAAATACTACAATAGTTGCTCAGAAAATTAAAACTAGAACTACACTGTGATCCAGGAATTTTAATTCTGAACATATATCTAAAGGAAATGAAATCAGTATATTGAAGAGATATTTGCAGTCCTATGATCATTGCAGCATTGCACACAATAGTCAAGATAGATACACAAACTCAACAAATAAATGAATAAAGAAAATGTGGAACTTATAGACAATGGAATATTATTCAGCCATAAAAAGAAGGAAATTTTGCCATTTATATCTGCACAGATGAACCTAGAGGTCGTTATTCTAAGTTAAGTAAGACCGGCATAGAAAGACAGACACTATATTTGTCATTTGTATATGGAATTTGAGAAAGTTGAACTCAATAGAAATAGAGTAGAAGGGTGAGACTGTGGGAGAAATGATAAGGAATTGATTAGAGGGTACAAACTTTTAATAAGAAGATAAACAATTCTTGGGTTCTATTGAACAGCAGGGGTGGTGATGGTGGTGTTAATTAATTTGATTGTAAAAACATTATGCAACTTATATGCATGTCAAATAAATTACCTTCAGTCTTTATCAGGCCTAAGTCCATGAGACATGGATATGCACTGGCATGCTCCATTAGTAAGGAGCTCAGCCATTGCTGAGGACGAAAAGGCTTAAAGAATATTTATGAGCCTAAGTATCAATTAATGAATACACTGAATTAGGATTTCTAGCCACATAATCATGCTACCCAGGAAAAACATCCCAAAATAATTAGAATGAAAAATTAGTCTGGTGGTATATTTGACAGTTAGCTAAGTGCAATGTTCATTAGGAAGATAAGAAAATTATTCTCTCTCCTTTCCAAGCTGGGAGACTGTTTAAGTGCTACAGTGATTTTTAAGATAATTTTTCTATCTTAATGTTTTTCCCTTTGGTCACATGGTTACCTCCCCGCCAGAGGTTCTTGGCAAGCTTTTTCAGTGTTGCATGTACAGGGGCTACATCCATTTACTGCAACTAAGAGATGGGAATTTTGAGACATCGCAAACCCAGAAAGATTAAATGCAGCTGTTTTCTTCACAACTGTGGTCCTCCATTATGGAACACACCTGGGGGAATTTTGGAAATTCTATTCATGCTGCAGACTAATTGAATTGAATTTTCAGAATAGAACTCAGGCATGAATATCTTTTAAAAACTCCACAGTTCATTTCAGCACATGACAGGATTAAGAAACACAAATTAAAATAAAATAAAAAGGAGGCTGAAAGGTTCCTGTCCATGAGAATCATCTAAGCTTCTGTGCATGCAGGAGGCTTTTGGTTTCCATCAAACCTACTGAACCCAAAGGCAAGGACCAAGGCCATCATTAGGTAATAGTAAGTGCTGCATCCCACCTCCCAAAAGCCAGGCACTGGTCCTAGGAGGAGGAACAGAAGTACACTTGCCCATCCATTGTGGTATTTCTGTCAGGATATTGTGCTCTAGTATGTTATCTGGAAAGAGAATTTGGGTTTTGATTTGACCTACAAAGCAAATGGATGGAGAGAATTCCTTTTCTAACTCCCAATGGACAAATGACCTAATACTGGTGATTGGATGTTTCCTTCCAGGACTTTGAGTTGGAGGGAAGCAACATATGAAGCAGAAGAATGTTAGACTGCATCTCGACAGAAGTGGAAAGAGATGCAACAGAGTGGGGCATAGACTGACCTGCCAGAGCCGGGGGCAGCAGTGGGCTTATAATGCCTTCGGGGACAGGGGCTGGGCTATTATTTTCATCTCCAGGCCTGCCGTAGACCCTGCCTGTCTTCTGAGCCACATTTTCCTCCCTTCCTTTTGATTTTATGGGCCCACAGATATTCTTTCAAAATGATTGTTTTCTGTCTTAATCAGAGTGATTTCTTTTTTCTTATATATCTTTCTTTTCACAATGAAGGGCGTTGCCTAGTATATTATCTTATTTATAGTAGTGGCAACAAAAATAATACTAATATTTTGTAGTTATTTTCTGGTTAAAAAATGCTTTTATCAACAATGATTTTTCCTTTTCTGTACTTTGGCTTTCTGAAATTTCAGGTATTTGTGGGCAACTCTGGTCCAAAAATATGATTGGTCTTGACATTTTTAAGAGGGAGAGAGATCACATTCACATAAAATTTATTCTAATATATTGTTAAAGTTGTTATATTTTGTCTTTAGTTATTATTGTTAATCTCATCCTTTGATGGTTTATAAACTAAACCATCATAGATATGCATGTTGTGCATATCTATGTTAATATGCATATCTGTGTTAATTGGCTTCTATGCAGTTGTGACCAAAACACTCTACAGGAACAACTTAGAGTAGGAAAAGTTTATTTGGAGCTCATGGTTTCCCAGGTCTCAGCCTATATCGGCCACATACATTGCATGATGGCAGGAGGGCAGGGCAGAAGGAAAGAGCAACTAGAAAACAAAGAGAGAGGAAAAGCATAGGGACATGGGGAAGATACACTCTTCCAGGGCACACCCCTGTTACCCACCTCTTCTAGCCCTGCCCCATCTGCCTACAGTTACTACCCAGTCAGTCTGTTCAAACTAGAAGAACTTTCATAATCCAATGATTTTACCTCCAAACATTTCTGCAGCAGGAGATTTGGGAGGGCACCTCATTCATCTCCAAAACAAACAAATATATATATATATATTTGTATATATGGAGAGAGAGAGAGAGAGAGAGAGAGAGAGAGAGAGAGAGAGAGAGAGAGAGAACAATTTTATTTTCAGGTAACTATTAGGGTTCTTGGAACACGTATCCATGAATAAGGGGCTGACTAGTGCATTCATAATAACCCTGTGAAAATATAAACATAATATAAGAAATATGGCTCACTACTTTTCCCACACCCACTTGGAGGGTTAGAATTTTAAAAATAGGTAATAACAGATATTGGCAAATAAGAGAAAATTGGAACCTTCATAATTTATTGGCAAGAATGTAAACTGGTGAAGCCACTTTGGAAAACACTTTGGCAATTCCTTTAAATATCTGAAAATCTTTGTCCACACAGAAACTTTCACATGAATATTCATAGTACCATTATCAACAATAGCTGAAAAAAAATGACGTAACACAAATGTCCATCAACTGATGAGTGGATAAATAATATATAGCTCATTCATGCAATGGAATACTATCCAGCTCTAAAAAGAATAAAATTCTGATACATGACACAACATGGAGAAACACTAAAAAGCCACATATTGTATGATTGTATTTATATAAAATTCTCACAATGAACAAATATATGGGTAAAATATAGAATAATGATCTTTATGGGCAAATGAGAGGGGAGAATGGGGAGTGACTACTAATCAGAATGGGATTTGCTGGGGTAGTGAAAATTTTGTAAAATTACATGGAGGTGATTCCTGCAAAGCACAGTTGATTTCATACTGAACTGTAAAATTTGAAAGGATGATGTTTATGGCATGTTACTTGTATCTCCATAAAGCTGTTATACGAGAAAAAGAAAGCACATATGGAAGAGTTATGCCATGTGCACAATTAGCTTGCTGGAACTCATTTACATTTACTTGGCAAAAGAAAAATGTAAAATGGCATTTTTACATCACTGAGTTCCAAAATATGATTTTTTTTTGGTACTCAAAGAAATAATGATCAGTTTAGTACTGAAGGCAAAACTGGCTCTATCTAGAGAAATGAAACAGTATCACAAAGTCATGTGTATGATGATCTGTGGATGATCAAAAAGTTTTAAAGGTTAATTTGTTTTTCTTATGCACAGATTTAACCCCTTCTTAAGATACAACTACAGGAATTTTTCAAGAAGTTAGAATAGAGGAGGTCACTTTCCTGGATGCTCCATGGTATGAAATTAAGAAAGCTTACAGGCAGTTTCTCAGTGACGTGGGTGAAAAAGAAAAAGGAATTTATGGGGAATTAATAATGGACATTCAGAACAGATTATGGACTCAGAAGGTTGGATATAATAAAATAAGAGAGAAATCCCAGCGGCAGCATCAGCCAGAGCAGTCCCCCATGAGCAAAGTGTAGGGATAAGGGGATTAGAGGACCCCACATTTTTAGGATGCTTGAGACAGGTCTGGGTGCAGAGAGACCAGAGATCAAAGGCAACAAAGTTTTTTAGCTGTTGTGACCAAAGGATCTGATCAGCATAATTGTAGGGGAGGAAAAGTTTATCTGAGAGCTCACAGTTTCAGAGGTCTTAGCCTAGAGAAGGCTGGCTGTATTCCTTGGGGATTGAGGTGAGGCTGAACATCATGGCAGGAGAGAGTGGTGGAGGGAAGTAGCTCACATTATGGTGATCAAGGAGCAGACAGAGAGAAACTCCACTCTCCAGATACAAATATATACACCAAAGCCACACTCCAATTCCCACCTCCTCCAATCACCCTACCACTTTAGTTAATCCCATCTAGGATTAACTCAATGATTAGGCCCAGCAAAGCATGTGTCATTCAACTCATTACTGCTACTGATATTATTTTTTGTTTGGAGGTCACAGGGAACCTCACTTTCTCATCCCTATCCCTTTGGGATTGGCTTGAGAGGAAGTTAAATGACGGGAGACAGATTTTGCCTAGGATAAGAGTAGTCAATTCTGGCTTTGTATCATAATTACATTTCTTTGAATGATTTTTATAAAAATATTAACATATGATAAAATTCAAAGGAATATAAATCTGCCAATAAGACCCTCAGTTAATCAGACCCCTCTGAGAGGCAATTACTGTTATCAGTCTAGCATCTCTCTAAAATATGACAGATGCATACACATATTTGATACATCTTATGTGGGCATGCTCTGCATGCTGTTTTATATTTCATGGTTTTCTTAGCAATATGATTTGAGAACATTTCCTCTCAATATATGAATTGATATACATCCCATTACATGAATGTTCTAAAATTTTATGAGCCCATTCTCTGGTCTAGTAAATTGAAGCAGTAAACTGTCTGATAGACATTGAGTTTGTTAAGAAGGACAATATTGAGATAAATACTCTACACATTTTTGTGCACATAACATTGGGAGGCTAAATCTCTTCAAATTGAATTGTTGAATAGAATGAGGAACTCTTCAAGTTAGTAAACATTTTCAAATTATCTTCCAAAGATATCATTTTTATTTACTATCATAAATAACTTTCATGCCAACTTTATGTTTAACAATCAGATAAATTAAAATGGCTGCTTACTAGAGTTTTAAATCAAACCTAAATTTATGACACACAGTAAGTATGTGTTCTAAAAGAAAAATCTACTTTTTTCTGTGTGAAATTCCTTTTTTTTTATTTTTTTGCTATTTTCCTATAAATATTGTTTTGTTTTGTTTAGAAGAATTCAGTGTAACTAACACATCTTGGAAATTCTTCTTGTTTATCTTCTTCTTTGACTTCATGCCTATTTTTATGTGCTGAGGTTTTTAACTTTTATGTTGTCAAATGTAATGATTTATTAATGGCCTTTAGGTTTTATATGTTTTCAGAAATGCCTATGTCAATCCAAATTTATTTAAAAGCTCTTTTTCTCTTTGTCTCATGATAAGGGGAAGTACCACATACATTTATCACTGTTTTTAGATTTATTACCTTTATACAAATAACTTATAATCATTGCTTCTATTTTTATTTTCTGAAACAGTTTCAATAAATTTTAGTTATTTGTGCTTTGACCATCAAAACCATCCAGGAACAATTTGAGTGTAGTGTTTTGTTGGGAAGATTGTTATTTTGACAAATGTTTCTATGTCTTCTTTGATTATTGGTCTGTGCACATGCTCAGCACCTTCTGAAGTGAGGTGTGGCAATATGCATTTCATAGAAAATTACTTATTTTCCACTTAACCAAATCTTAACTAACAAAGTTGAGCAGAATAATCTTTTATAATTCTTTGTTATTCACTGTGTAGGTAAAAAAGTTAATTGTTTTCCTATTTGTGCTTTTGCTTCCTCAATTAGATTTGATTAAATTTTATCTAATTCATTGCCATTTTTTTTCCTAAATAACTAAGTTTTAAAATTTAACCCACAATAAAAAATTAAAAAAAAAAGAAAAAAAAAGTTTTAAAATTTAGTATTCTTATTGTTTTAAATTTTTCTATTTTGTTAATTTATGGATTTAACTTTGTTAATTGTTTTCTTCTTTGCTATGGTTAATTTGTTGTTCATTGTCTAACTTTTCCAGTTGAATGCTTAATTTATTTATTTATGCTCTTTTTTTCTTACCAATACAATTATTTATTATTTTTTTCCTCTGACCATGCTGTAAGCTAAATCTATTGGATACATACCTGATTTTAATATTATAACGTTCCAGTCATTTAATAAACTTTATTTTCTTTTTGGTTTACAAATTGCTTCAGCCAGTTATAAATATTTTTTTGTGTAGCTTTGATATTAATTCAAAACTTTATTGCCCTTGACTTCAAAGACTTTATCTGTAGTCTTTATTCCTTTTAAAATTTAATGAGGCCTTCTTGCATCCTAGTATATTACCAATTTTCAGAAATGGTTCTTTGACTTTAGAAGGAAGCATTTTCTTATCTCTGCTCAGAGCCTCAAGTTAGTTTTAGAGGAATAGCTCCACTTCCTTTATTTTGCTACCTAGATCTTCTACAAACTAACTTAACTATTGGCCTATTGACCTGATATGTACTGAAGGAGGTTAATTTACTACTACAGATTATTAAATTCCTGACTTTGTTCCTTATTTTAAGTTTTGCTTTATGAATTTGGATGCCATATAATTGGGTTTGTTAAAGACCTACATGTTCAGTAAGTAGTGAAATAATTTTTATTTATTTTAATAAAGTACCCAATTTAATGCAGTTGTTCCTGCTCAAACTTCACCTATTATTATTTTTAACAGCTCTCCTGCTCCTTTGTCTGGTTTGCCTGGAAGTTTGCAGTGCATTCTTCCCCCATCACTTCTTCTGCTTCCCCTCATTTGAGAAGAGCTTCTTACACACAGCACACAATTAGCTTTTGTTTTTTGAACTAACCTCAGAGAATGAATTTCCTTTTCATGGTGAATTTATTTCAATCACCTATTTTCTTTTATCAGTGTCTCGAGTTATGCTTTTAATATAGTTGGCTTAGTATTATCTTTTGTTTTAATGCAATTTTTAAAAGCGAATTAAGTATTTCTATTTTGTTTTCTGCAGTTTTGGATTCCTTTGCCAGCTCACCCCGAGGAAGGGGGTGGAAGGATTTCCCAGAAGGTGAGTGGTCCCTGCCCAGCATTTACAGACCGAGGGCTGGAGTGCATGTCTTAACAATTACACTTTCACAACCTATTCTTTCTCCAAACAAAAGCGATGACCTCACTTGTGTTCCCAGGGAGCATATAATCTCATAAATCTGGCCCAAAATGTTTTTTGGTATTTGAGATACTGACAGGCATGAGGGTCAAGTAAAACTCAACTTTTGCTTTTCATTGGAGTTCTCATTTTCTGCTGAGTAAAATAAGGATTGAACTAGAGGACCTTTAGAAGAATGATCCTCTACCTGTCTTTGTGTCCAAACATGCACTCATTTCATGTGCTTATGTATCTAGAATTGTCAATTATGCATTGTGGAGTTTATATTTGAAGTATAACATTAGTTATAAAATAACAAATAACACTAATTTACAAAGTGCTTCTAACTGTGTTCTCAGCAGAGGACTATGGGCTTCCAGGCTTACATTTGCACCAGCACAATGTTGCTAATTATTTAGAATTTTAATCATTCTGTTCAATATGTGATTGTACCTCATTGTTTAGTTGCTTTTCTTTGATTCATAATGACTTTAAACACAGCATTTACATGTTTATTGACCATTTAAGTATATCTTTGTTTGAAGGGCTTATCAAAAATTTAAACTGCTTTCTATAATGTTATTTGTATTTTTAAGATTGATTTGCAGGAATTCTTTGAACAAGAGCCATTTGTAAGTCATACGTATGGCATCTCCCATCTTTGGCTTGCCTTCTAACCTCCCAAGGGTATCCCTTGAGGACCAGCATTTTTAATATAATTAGAATCTAAATTTGTTATAGTTTCCTTTACTATTAGTTCTTTTCACATATTGTTTAAAAAACTCATTAGAGCCAGGTGTGGTGGTGCTGTAATCCCAGTGGCTCAGGATGATAAGGTTGGAGGATTCCAAATTCAAAGCCAGCCTCAGAATTTAGCAAGGCCCTGAGCAACCTGGAGTCCCTGTTGCAAAGTGAAAAACAAACAAACAAAAAAAGAAGCAAGAAAAAGAAACTCATTAGACAAAAATGAAGAACCACAGAGAGGGGCATTCTAACCAAGGTTGGTCTAAAGTACTAGAGACTAAGTACTGAGTTCCCAAACTACTAAAGACTGAGCTACAACTTAAGAGAGAATTGGACGTCAGACAGGAAAGCCTGGGACAGGAGAGCCTGCTGGTCATTAGGGATGGGTGAGCAGTGGCGTGCAACGGGCAATGTGAATTCCATGTTGATGTCAGTGATGTTCAGAATTAAACTCTATGAACATCAGTCTTCCCTGAGTCACCTGAAAAAAGCCTTGTCCTCCATTTCTGTATGTCCAACTCACAGGACTGCTGTGAGCAGACAGAGTAAGTTAATGTATGTCAAAACAATGTGTTAAGTGCAGAGCAAACTCAAAATTAAGCTTTTGATTTTTTGAAGCAGCTAGGGACAAGGAAGAAACACAGACTCTAATGTTAGTAATAAACTTAGTTAAATCCATTGGTGATGTAACAGTTGAATTATCTTGGGGCAAATTAACATTTCAGAGTCCCATCTGTGAAGCAATGATAGCTAAAACACCTCCTTTGCAAAAGAAAGTAAATGTAAGTTCTTTCTAAACTGTTAAGCATTGTATAAATATTTGGTGATTTTTTTTCAACTTTCTCCTTATTTTTTTCCCCAGGCTATAAAATAAAAAGACAAATTAGATACACTTTCATGTTGGTTATAGAATCTGACTAATGTGTATTTGGCTTCATGTTTTAGTCTTATGTATATTCATGAAAATAAGTGAGAAGAAAATTGCTTCCTGACCCACATATTCCAATGAGGATTTTGATAAGCAGAACAGTCATTAGTTAGTACATTTCTATTTCTACTAGAGTCAGGCTGGGACAAGCGGCTCCTTATGCAAAAAAAGAGGACTGGGAAAATGGATGCTGATTTATGGATTAACCCATGACATGTCAACATATTTTTCTGGCCCTGGGAATTCTGCTCAAACAGCAAGGTCAAAGACACCAGCTCCAAAATGAGACACCATCAAAAGGATTGGGACCAGGATGGACTGATGATATCCTAATCTACTTGTTCTTGTTGTATAGACTAGATTGTTGTAATGAGTAGATTGACATTTTATTATTATAAAATGATACCATTATAAAATGTCTGTCTTTGTCTCCAGTAACAGAATGTGCTGTTATGCATTTCTAGGGACTGAATTATGTTCCCCCAAGTACATGTGCCCCAGCCTTAACTTCCAATATGACTATATTTGGGCATAGGGATTTCAGAAGATGATTAAGGCTGAATGAGGGTCCAAATCTAATAGGATTGGTGGTATTATGTGAAAAGGAAGACACCTCTTTCTGCCTGTCTCTGTCGCTCTCTCTTTTTCTGTCTCTTTCCACGTGCAAGTACTGAGGAAAGGCTAGGTAACCACAAAAGTACATCACTCCCTGCAAGCCAGAGAGAGAGAGTCCTCACTGGCCTGTGACTGTGCTGGCATCCTGATCTTAGACTTACAAAATCCAGTAGTAAGAAAATGCCTTTCTTTCAGTTAAGCTGCCTAGTCTATTTTATTTTGTTATGGAGATTGTGTAGTCTGAGACATTCATGAGTGAAATGGTCATTCATCTATCTGACAAATTCATTTCAGTAAACATAGCCTGTTCTAAGGGGACACTAGCTCTTCGGTTGGTGAAGGCTGTTAGAACCTGGGTTTTGCTGTCTAGTGATTCAGAATTCAGTGTTGTGGGCAAGCATTATGGGCAACCTCAAGTTGGACATACGATAAGAGCAAAACCGAAAGAACCTGGGCACATGTAGGAGAACATGGTTTGGTGTTACCAAATGCTGATGTGAAGGAAATCTTATAGGGAAATTAGGGTATCCTCAACAAGAGCATGTGCATGGAAGGGAAATGCTGAAAGGAAAATGGAAATTTGAAGAAATACAAAGTACCTTGTGTGCATGGCACACAGGGTGGTAGGAGAAATGGCAGGAGAAAAGATGGAAAGTGTCTGATGGGAAAAGACAGAAGGACATGGCACGAATTATCTTGCATTCAAGACACAGAAGTTTGAATTTGAGGGATTTATACTGAATATAAAAAGAGGTTTTTGAAGGTGTTTCTCCTCCATATATTTTGGAGTACCACAGCTACATGCATATATGTGTGTAAATGTCAGATTTTTCTGATAGATTGACATTTTATTATTATAAAATGATACCATTATAAAATGTCTTTGTCTCCAGTGACAATTTGTGCCTTAATAAATATATGTTGTCTGATATTATTTTAGTGACTTGCAATCTCATTTGGGGTCTGTTTCAAGCTATGTCTTTCTCCATTCACTTACCTTTAACAAATTTGTCTCTAAAGTGTGTCTGATATGAACAACTTGTAATTGGATAATGTTTGGGGAGTTGCTTGTTATCATTGTCAATCTTTGCATTTTGATGTGTTTGATTCATATTGTTTGATTAAATTTAAGGTAGGGTTACTGTCTGCTGTTTTGCTATTTGTTTTCTATATGTTTGTTTATTTTCCCTTCTATTCCTCCTTTTATGCCTTATTTTGAATTAGATTTTATGTGTACCATTTAAAATTTCTTGCCAGAGTATTCCTTTTACCGTATTTATTGAGTTTTTTTATAAGTTGTTCCAAAGATTGACATTTTAACTTACAACAATATTATTCAGGCTAACACAACTTAATTTCCACCGTATACACAACTTTGCTCCAATACAGCTCCATTTCTTTCCCTCTCCTTTGTGCTATTATTGTCATACAAATGACATCTTTATACATTTCAAGCCAACCAGGACATTTGTGTAATTATTGTTTTGTGCAGTTAACTTTTAAGTCAGAAAGAGAAAGAGTCACAAATAAAAACAAACTTGTCTTTTACAATTACCTCTTTAGTTACCTTTATTGATGCTTGTTATGTCATTTAATTAGAGTTAATGTCTAGCATCTTTTCATTTCAGTCAGGAATTCTCTTTAGTATTTTGTGTATGAAAGATCTCTTGGGAGGTGTTTTCTAAATTTTACTTACCTAGGAATGTCAAAATCTTACTTTGTTTTTTGAAAGACAAATTTTTCTGAAGATGGATTCTTAGTGAAGATGCCATTCCGCTGTTTTGGCCACCCTGGCCTCCAGGAAGAAATCAGCTGTTGTCCTATTGGAAGTTCCCTTGGATGTGATGAGGTGCTTCTCACCTGATGCTTTTTTGACAGTTTAATTAATGGCGTATCGAGTTGTGGGTCTCTTTGAGTTTATTCTACTGTGGCTTGCTGAGATCTCAGTGTTTTTCACCAAAATGAGAAGTTTCCAGCCATTATTTCTTTTAATCATCTTTCTTCCTAATTCTATCTTCTACTTTTGGGAACTCTCATCAAAAACATCTTGGTACACTTGATGGAGTCCCTTAGGCCCACTGAAGTTTGTGAACTGTCCCTGATTCTTTTTATTTTCTTTTCCTCACACAGGATAGTTCAAATGGACTGATATTCAAGTTCACTGATTGGTTCATCCACCATGTTAAATATTCTACTGAGCCCTTTAATGAATATATTTTATTTCAGTCAATCCACTTTTTAACTCCAAAATATCTATTTGGTTTTTTTTTTCTAATAATTTCTATCTGTTTGCTGATAGTCTCTACAGTGAAACATTATACTCATTTGTTCCTTTAATGTTTTAGGTGTGTTTCCTTTTAATTCTTCAAACATATTTAAAATAGATAATTTAAAGGTTTTGTCTAGTAAGTTCCTTAGGGACAGTGTCTATTGACTGCCTTTTTTATCCTGGCTGAAGGAGGTAGTGTATGCCTTTGGGGTTTGAATTAAGTCCCTGGTGAGTGGATAAAAACTCTCTCTCTTTCTCTCTCTCTCTCTCTCTCTCTCTCTCCTTCCTGGTTCCACATCCTAAGCTATTTCCTCCTCTACATCTTTCTACCATGATGATCTGCCTCACCTTGGGCAGAGAGCAATGTAGCTGGCCCTCTATGGACTGAGACCTCTGGAACTATGAGCCTCAAATAAACTTTTCCTCATCTAAAATTGTTCTTGTCAGATCTTTTGGTCATAGTGGCAAAACAATCTGATTAAAAATAGTCATGCTTTGTTGTTCAATGCCATGCCACTTAATTTTGTTGAGAACTGGATATTTAAAATAGCATAACAAGGTAATTTTGATAATTAACTTCCCTGGGGTTTAGTACTATTGTTGTTGTTTATTGTAGCTGTTTTTGCCGTTGCTTAGGAAATTTCCTGGACTATTCTTTAAAGTCTATTTTTTTTTTACTATGGGCAGTCACTGAAGTCTCTTCGTGGTCCTCTTTGTGGTCAAGTAATGATTACAAAGAAATATTTTTTTATATTCATTAAATCTATAAGACAAAAGACTTAACTGGCTTTATGTCTTCTTTCCACACACCTTTTGAACTCTACAACCAGGCAATACTCTGTGCTTTCCCAGTGTTCAGACATCAGCCAGAAGGGACAGGTTAGGATGATACACATGGAGGTATCTTGGAATATGCTGCAGCTTTTCTGAGGCCTTAAGAACATCTCATTTCCCAGATTTTTATTTTAATATTTTTGACCAGTGTCAGATTTTTTTCCAACTTCTAATGTTGCCTCAGGCAGGTATAATGTTAAACAGCTGCTTCTCATTGTTTTTAACAAATTTCCCAGGAGTAGGTACTCTCTACTGGGTGAGCTCTGAGTCAAGTCACATAAAGATGAGCTCTGTGAATGGGGCTTTTCCAGACAGGTCACATAGAGACATTTTTCTGAAGATAGGTATATTTCTTTCTGTCTTTTTTTTCTTTTCTTCTTTTGGCTCCCAATCAATTTTGCCTTCTTCAGTGACTTACAGTCTATTGGTTTACACAGCTCTGTGATCATAAATCTATTGGTCTCATAAGGCTACCAGAAAGCTGGAAGAAAGTGTAGAAATATATGTTATGTTTTAAATGTAGTGTCCCCCAAAAGCTCACATATGAGATAATGAAAGAAGGTTTGGAGGAGAAATGATTGGGTCATAGCCTTAATGTAATCAGTACATTCAACCCTAATGGGATTAATTGAGTGGTAACTGGAGGCAGGTGTTGTGTGGCTGGAGGAAGTGGTTCATTGGGGGTGTGGCTACGGGGTATATATTTTGTAACTAGAGAGTGGAGTCTCTCTCCACTTCTGATCACCGTATGAGCTTCTTCTCTCTGCCACACTCTCCACCACGATGTCCTGCATCACCTGGAGCTCCAAGGAATAGAATCAGCTGTCTATGGACTGAGACTCTGAAACTGTGAGCACTTAAACTTTTCCTCCTTTATAGTAGTTCTGGTTGGTTTCTTGAGGTACAGCAGCAAAAAAAAGCTGACTAAAACAATAGAGCATATTAAAATTCATTCTATTTCTGTTTGTATTCAGCAGTTTTTCTTAAATGAATGCTCACCAGAGTTTTTTATAAGGCTTTGGTTAATGTCCAGGTGCTGAGAAAGGTGATTTTGACCTTTTTATTTCATTTTTGCCAGTATTCTTAAAGCTTTCATGGGTGGGGGGGAATTTTTAGACACCCTTAATATTCCATTATGGAAGTGATTCTTGTCTATAGGAAGCTTAACTGTCTTTGAAGAGGTTTGACCAGAGGAGTGATAGAATTGGATTTGTTTTTGCTTGATCGTTTCACCAGTTGGAGAATGAGTATGAAAGAAAAAGGGATCTGATTAAGGTTTGATCACACAAGTAATCACCCAAGTAAGAGGTGGTATATACTTGAACAAAGCTCTGTTGCTAACTAATACTCTTTTGTAAGTAATTAGGAAAGGGTTAACAAGAGACTTCCCCCTACTGCATGAAAATGTGGTATGCTGTTAGTGGTCTTGTGAAGTCTCCCTAGTATTCAACAATATATGAACATCAGCTGTTTGGGGGCAGTAACTGTGCCTGGACTGAGAGAGCTGTAGATACCTGATTGGCATTCCCTGTTTTTGAGTTTTCCTGAGCATGGTGCTTCTTGTAACTGGACACATCTCTGTGATGACCCAGGAAGTCATGAGTGTGGAATTGTAGGAGATACTGCCTGCCTTGGGACATGGTGTTATTAAACCAGGGCTCCCTTACCTACGCAACGTGGATTTTATCCCTAGCATCTGACTCATCCTTTGGGTGTGGGGGAGGTGGGGAGATGAATGCCTGGTACTGCACGTTAGCAAGCACTGGTTCCTTTGTCGATCTTTCTATGTGAATCTGTTGCCTGTGTGGCTAGGATGGTTTTGTGAATCTTGCTGTTTGTTGACCCTAATAAGATGAAAGGTAGACTTTGCAGAGACTGTTGTGATATGACTTGGCATTTATATAACTGGGGGTTGTCTATGGGGGTAGTTGCATTCTTGTCTCCTGGGCTGGACCTTATGCTTCCGCAACACCTGTAGATTGTTGTAGCTCATGTTCTGCTTCTCATGCCAACCTAGCTCACTTTTGAATACATGTGAAAAAATGTCATTTCATTCCAGTCCTCTTTGTAGGTCAGTAGTAATATAATCCCACATTTGCATATCAATAAAAATCCATTGGATTTGTTGATCTTTCAGTGCTTTCAAAGTGCTGTCATCCTTCTAGTGTTACTTCATATTTAAAAAAAAAAAAAAAACATGAAGTTGATGTTACTGTCCTCATTTAAACTGGAAAATTTAGTTTCTAACATAGTCAGTGGAACCTGACTTGAAACATAGGCAATAGATGTAAACAGCCATTTCTCATAGGAAGGTGTACAAATGCCAATAGTTATGTAAAAATTTGCTCAGTGTCACTAATTATCAGAGAAATGCCAATAAATTCCGTAATAAGACATTTCCTCACACCACTTAGAAAGACTATTATAAAAAAAGACAAGAGATAACAAGTGCCAGGGAGGACATGGAAGAAAAGGAGGCCTTGCATGCTGGATTGATACAGCCATTTTGGAAAAAAAAGGTTCTAAAGTTTCTCTGAAAACAAAAAAAATAGAACAAACATGTGATCTAGCAATTCCATTATTGGATAGGTATCCAAGGAAATGAGATAATTTTCTTTGGATATGCATCCCTTGTTTACTGTAGCACCATTTACAATAGCTAAGAAATGGAAATAACTTAAGTGTGCATCAACTGATGAATGGATAAAGAAATGTGAATTTACACATTGGAATGCTATCCAGTTTAAAAAAGATCAAAATCTTATCTTTGTAACAACCTGAATGGAACTGCAAATTGTTATGTTAAGTGAAATAAGCCAGACACAGAAAATACGAAATATAAGTACTGCATGATCTCACTCCCATGTGGACTTTTTAAAAATGTGTATTTCATAGAGAGTATAATGGTAGTTTCCAGAGGCCAAGGAGAGGAGGGAGGAGGGAGAGATGGGGTCAGTGGTAACGAGTCACAGAAAGAAGTTGTTCTGGTGTCCTATTGCACCATAGATGTTGATAGATAACAGCAATGTACATACAGTTCAAAAAGCTAGAAGAAAAGGCTTTGGAATGTTTTCACCCTAAAAATTTTATAAAGAAATTGATAAATATTTGAGGAGATTGATGTTGTTTAACCTGATTTAAACATTGCATAATGTGTGCATCCATTGAAGCATCACCTGCTATTCCATAAATATGTACGAATTTTATGTTTCTGTGTATCAGTTAATTTAAACTTCTGTGTATCCATTAAATTTAAATTAAAAGACTGTTCAGTGGCTTGCTTGGTGAGGCAGATGATTAATAGCAGCTCTGTGATTCCTTCCCTGGTCCTTCAGTCCTCAATTCAATGTTCTTTCCACTGCCGCATGAAGTGGCATCTGCCGGCAGTGCCACAGAAGTCCTCATGCCAAGGGAAGCCAGGCTACGCTGATTTTGTTTAAGGTGGTTGTTAGAAAGTGAGACACTCGCCCACAGAGCCAACAGGAAACCCTGCCAGATCTCCAACCTTCCTGCTGAAAAAGGAAACTCTGCTTCCTCATTCTTTAACACTCCTGTCACAGTTTTGGTGAAGGCCTTGTCACAACTGGCAAATTCTTTTTCAGCTCAGAGCTGCTCATGCATATTCAGAAATGCAAATTAGAATGTGTCCCCTTCAGTGGAAAGAAGTTAATAACCTGTAATCGCTGGCACTCCAACGCTCTGTGTCTTCATTCAGCAGTGGCAAGAGGGTGGTTTCTCATGGAAACCAGCTTTGTCTTTTAATGTCTGTGTACTAACAATGCAATGGTTTATGTTTTTGATAAATGGAGACTTCTTTCTTAGACTCTCATTCTGCCTCTACAATGTTAAAGGAAAGAAATAAGCTTTTCTCTTCAAATGATGGGATCTTAGGGCTGAAAATCATATTTAAACATTTTTCCCCTTTTATTAGCAGAAGAAACTTGAGTCCTAGAGAAGCAAAGCGGTTTAGACAAGGTCACAGAGCCCAAATTAGGAATTCTTTATCCATCATTTATTTTCTTTGCTATGCTGTTTTACATTTGTGTCTCGTCATGATTGATTTATATTTTTTAAAAAATATGTATATTAAATATTGCAGACCATGTATTGGGTCAGCTCTTTGGAATACTGAGATGCATAGGTTCACAATTAGGAAAAAAAAAGACAAAAGTTAAAAGCAAAATGCCTATGAATGGAGTAGGGCATACATATCTTACCTGAGAGTGCATCCACCACGGCAACGTGACCAAAGATTTAGTCCTTTCATTTGTTGAGCACATATTTTGAACAATGCAAAGTGACAAATGCTGTGGGAAATAATGTGAATGAATTGCAGATTCTGTCTGCCTAGCATCTGCAATTCAAGAAGGCAGCCCACAGGTGAGCAAATAATTAATTATGATGTTACTGCATACACCAAGTTAGACACAAACAAAAAGCCAAGACTGACAATCTAGTCCTACACAGCTTACAAATCTCCTATTGCATCTTTTCCTCATTTAAGCCATTTCCCCCTCCATCAGCCCTCTCTTCATACCACACCCTGAGACAGTCTGGTTTAGTAGGTAAGAGTATGGAGATACTGTGCCTGGTTTGTAATCCAGATCTTCTGCTTGGTAATCAGGTGGCATGAGCTGACCTCTCTGTTCCTCTATTTCCTTATTTATACAGTAGATATTATAATATTATCTACTGCATAGGGTTTGTGAGCAATAAATAAGTAAGGAAATGCTGAGATTTTAGAATTGTTTCTGGCCCATCATTAGCACTAAAAAATTAGTATTGGTATTAGTAGTAATAGTGTTACCTCAACAAATCTTGCAGGGTTGGATTCAAATGTTAAGCTTCCTTGATTCTCACTTCCCTTTCTAATTTATTTCCTCTTCCCCTTCATTCTCTCTCCATTCTCTGCTTCCCTCCTCCTTCCAACACAATTTTATTGAATATTCACTGTGCACTATTTTCCAAACACACTGCCAAGACTAGGAGAGAGACAGGGAACCCTCCTATACTGCTGATGGAGAGGTAAATTGGTTTGGCTACCATGTAATAGTATGAAAGTTCCTCAAAAATTAAAAATAGAATAATCATCTTAAAAGAATGAACTTTTTTTTTTGAGAACTACAGAAAGTATCCTATTTAGTTATTCTATCTGAGGTAAAAATATCCACTCAGGTTGTAATCAGCCCCATAATTTAAAAGCATGTCTGAGTCATCTGAATCAGACCACTCATCCTCCTGTAGCACAGCACGCCCATCTCTACTGTTCTTGCCACCATGTAGGCACATCTCACGGCCACGGGCTGCATCACTGCTGTGCCCCATCTCTCAAGTCTGTCATGTAGCCACTCAAGTTATCTTCTTAAATTCCAGATCTGAGTGCAATGGGATACTGAGTGGAACTTACTCTATTTCACTGTGATTTATGACTAAGATTCAAGGCTAGGAAAAAAAATGAGCTAAACATCCCACATAATAAAGAATACCGGAATCAAGTGTCTCCTGTGACTTTGCTGAGATATTGGCACTGCTCTTACCAGCCAACACCTTAACCACCTCCATTCTTTCCTCCCAGCTTGCCTGTGGGGCCAGTGGGGACTGAGACTTCAGCTTGGTTGGGGACAGTGCTGTTCCTTGTCTTCTCTCTACAGGGTGCTTTACTCCAAGCCTGAAGTCAAATGATAGGAACCTCTAAAAGGTTGGCAGGGAAAGCCAGGTGTCTCCCTCTCTGCATGGGTGCTTGCTAACCTGCACAAGGCTGCATCCCTGAAATGACCCTGTTGCTGACAACTGCATTTAGCACTATTCTGTGGGGGACTTGAAGTTTGGGCACATTTGTTAACCAGAGACTGGATATTTCTGGATGTGGAGTGACGTTTGCAGGAGCTGCAGGGCCAGGAGAGTGAAAGGGGACCATGATGGATGCACTTGTAAGTGGAGACAGGACACCAGGTCTTCTCTATATGGCCATCGATGTCACAGAGAGAAACGCGGTAGTTCCCCTGAGACCACACAAAGGAGAAGAACGATGAGGAAGTGGTCCAGGTGGCTGCCATGGGAAAGGATGCTTCCTAAGAAGGGGGTTAGATGTGACTTTCCAGCCAGGAACAAAGAGATCCTCCCAGCAAGTCAGGCTCCGAATAGATGGAGACCATCAGACTGTCAGCCCTCATAGGTGGAGGGAGGCCAGGATGGCTCTGACTATGAACAGTAGCCTGTTTGTGGTTCAACCTCTGCTCTGTTTTCCATTTTTCTCTTCTTTTCCTAACATCAGTGGTACTAGATATAGAAGAGGAAAGAGAAGAAAATATTCCCAAGCCAATCCTCCCTCTTTCTCTCTCTCCCTTTGTCCCAGAGAGGTAAGTTGCAAACAAAAAGAACAGAATCCATACTCTATCCTCTACTTCAGAGCCAGCAAACAAACCTGGATAAAGATAAGAGGAAGAGACAGTGTAAACCCAGTCTCAGGCTAGAGGGTTTAAAATTGATATATTATAATTGTATTTATTTATGGGATACAGTGTGATAATCCTACATTGTATACAGTGTGTGGTGATCAAGTCAGGATAGTGTTTGTCTCCTTAAACAGTTCTCATTTCTTTGTGCTGGGAACCTTTGCGCTTTTCTTCTAGTTACTTATAAAATGTGTAATACATTGTTGTGAGCTATAGTCACCCCACTGTGCTATAAAACATTAGAACTTATCCCTCATATTCAGCTATTTTGGTACCTGTTACCCAACCTCCCTCTATTCCCCTCTCTGATGCTCTTTCTATCCTCTTGTGACCATTATTCTACTTTCTTCATCCATGAAATTAATGTTTTTAGTTTCCATGCATGAGAAAGAAAATGTGGTATATGTCTCTTCTTGTGCCTGGCTGATTTCTTTTGAAACAATGTCCTCCATTTCTATCTATATTGCCACAAATGACAGGATTTTATTCTTTTTTATGGCTGAGTACTATGATATAGTGTGCATAAACCACATTTTCTTTATCTGTTCATCAATGGACACCTAGCTTGATTCATACCTTGGCCTTTGTAAATAGTGCTGCAATAAACATGGGTCTCTGATGCATTGATGTCATTTCCTTTGGAGGCTCATTCAGGGGTGGGATTGCTGGAGCACATGTTAGTTCTATTTATTCTTTTTTGAGGAATCTCCATACTGTTTCCCATTATGGCTGTGCTAGTTTATATTCTTCTGACAGTGTATAAGATTTTTCCTTTTTCTGCATTCTCCTGAGTATGTATCATTTTTTAACTTGTTTCTCTTACCATTCTATCCTGGGTAAAATGGTATCTCATTATGGTTTTGATTCTCATTTCCTTTAAGGTAATTTGTACATTTTAAACATATACTCATTGGCTATTTGTATATTTTCTTTTGGAAAATAGTTATTCAATCCCTTTGCTTAATTTTTTCCTTCAAGATAAAAGTACTATCTCCACAATAAAGGAAAAAATTACTGCTTTTAAAAATGAACATGACTTTTATAAAAAATGTGCATGCTTCCAATTATGATTTTTTGATACAAAATTGATGTAAAACATAAAAACTCTGGAAAAAATTTCTTGCCTATTTAAAAAGTATATTCAAATTTTAAATTATGTAACAATAGAAATCCATATTTTAAAATATCAAAATGAAGCTTCTTCTGATTAATTGCTATAATATCTGATTGATAACAGAGATGAAATTTTACTAATTATACATCAGTAGAAAATCTTTGTATACCTGGTGAATGAGTTTAAAAAAAATGAGCTTTCAAGGATGGTCATATAGCTGTTAAATATATATTAAAATGTGTATAGCATAAATGTTAAAGTATTTTAGTGAAAGCAGATAATCTTGTGCCATTAATACAAAAAATGCAATATTTAACATATATTTACCTTCTATAATTTAAATTTCCTTTAAAAACTATTTTGTAAGACAAGTAATTGTACAGCAGAACACGTATGTAAGATGCAAATGGTACATATGTAACCATTGGGGGAAATATTGATTTTTTTTCTTAGAATGAAAATAATTTTATAGTTATTGCTTTCTCTTATAGTGAATTCACTTAAAAATAAGTCCTGTAGCATTTAATTTTTTTTAATCATGGAAGTAAATGTTTTTATTATGGAAAATTTGCAATTGTGGAAAAAATAGGAAAAAAAATGCATTTCTTTAATTTTATCCCCAAGATGTGGAAACTTTAAGCATCTTTATCTACAAGGATATATATATATATATATATATATATATATATATATATATAATGTATGTGTGTATATTATTTTTCAGAACAAGTTAAACAGAGCATATCTGTTAGGTCAGAATTTTTACATGCTTTTAAATTTGCTTCTAAATCATATTTTAAGTACATTTTAGTATATAACTGGAACATAGTTTATTAAACTAATCCTATCTGCTATTATGTGCGATACAAACAAGGCTTTGATGAAATTTTTGTTAATTTTTTAAAGCTGAGATGTGATTGCCTACTGAAAAATTCACCCTTTTAAATTGTGTAATTATTGTTTTTTTTTTTTTTTTTTTTTTTACTTTATTCAAAAAGTTGAGAATCCATCACCATTTATATCAGAACACTTCCAACACCCCCAAAGGAAACCACTTATGCCTTCACACAGGCCAGGGAAGCCACTGGTCCACTGTCCATTGTGATGCATTTGCCTGTTGTGGACATGTCATAGGAATGGAATCTGATGTGGGGTGCTTTGTGCCTGGCTCTTTCAAGCAGCATATTTTCAAGATTCATTGATATTACAGCATGAATCAGAATTGTGTTTATTAGTGAATAAAATTTCATTGTATGGATATGTCATTCATTCATATATATCTGCAATCAAAGGTGCAGTTCTACCATTTGAAGAGTCAGTCACCTTATCGATATCATGCTCAAATATATTTAATATAAATACTCGTGAAGCATTTCATGGAATGTGAACTTATTTTACATCATTTATAAATAAAATATTTTATATACTATATCATTTAGCATATTTTTTCTTATTTTTCTACATTTTTAGCTTATTTTTCTACATGATTGGTGGATGCACACTTGGGTTGTCTCTATCTTTGGGCTTTTGAGAATATTGTTGCTGTGTACACTTGTGTGCAAACTTTTACTTAAACAACTGCTCTTAATTCTTTTTGGAATATACTTAGTGCAATTGCTGAGTCATCTGATAATTATTTAATTTCATCACACGTTTTCTAGGACAAAAGCATCATTTCACCTTTCCAGTTGCAACATATGTGGCTTTAATTTTATCAATTGTATTTTTTTCAGCTTGAACGAATAATTTTAAAAATTCAGGTAAGTCAGGCCTGATAGCAATAAATTCTCTCAGTTTTTGTTTATCTGATAATGTCTTAATTTCTCCCTTTTTAAAAAAAAATGATGACAAAATATTTGTTATGTGCTGAATATAGAATTCTTGATTGCCTGTCTTTGTTGTTGTTGTTTTTAAGGTTTTGAATAATTGCCACCTCTCTCCTTCTTGTCCTCTATTATTTTCTGATGAGACTTGTCTGAAAATGCCTTTTTTTTTTGTATTTGCTGAGTCACTTCTTTTTTGTGTTTAAGACCCTTTCTGTCTCTTACCTGTTGACTGATTGATGTCTCTGCATGCAGTTCTCTCTATTTATCCTTGAACTTCTTGGACATGTAAGTTAATTTTTAAAAATCAAATTTGAGAAGTTATTTTTACATTATGCCTTCAAATACTTTTTCCTGCTCATTCTCAGTTTTTCTAAAAATAAATTGTCATGAGTCTGTAGTTCCCAGAGTCTTCTATTCTTCCTATGACACCATTATGTTTATGTTGGTGTACTCGATTGTGTTTCTAGGACTCTGAGAAATTTAATTTTTTTTTTTTTTACTTTTACTTTCTGTTCCTTACATTGTGTAATCTTTATTGACCTATTTACAACTTTGTCAGTCCTTTCTTCTGCCCCTCCATATCTTCTTTTGGGCTCCTCTAGTGAATTTTTTGTTTCAGTTACTGTAATTTTCAACTCCAAAATTTTAAAAACGTACTTTGATTCTTTACTGATATTCTCAGAGGAGACATAATTTTCATGAACATGAACTCCTTTAGTTTTGTGAATATGCTCTTTAAATACCAATTTAAAGTTTTTGCCTAGTAAGTCCAATATCTGGGCTTCTTCTGGAACTCATATTTTCCCACATACCCAGGATTTGTTGTAATTGATTTTTGCTCTTTCTTATAGCCTTTCTTTGCTAATTCTGTACAGTCTGTGTTCTTTGTCATGTGTCACCACTGAAGTTTCTGCTCAGATAACTTAGCGGTCATCTAATTATTGGGTATGCATTTCTTTAGATGGTGTAGAACTGTTAAGCCTCCCTTTCTTTGCAGACAGATTCCTTGTGATTACCAGAGTTTGTCTTCAATACCAGCCAGGTAGTTTATAACCTCACCTTAGCCTTTCATTCCTGCTTGTGTTAGGGCCTCAAGGTTAATCATTGCTAAGAGTTTAGGGACTTCCAAAGTTTCTTCTAAGCATGTATAAGACCTTGGAATATCTATAGCTCAACAAATTTGTGTAGACTTCTAGATTCCTAAAATTTTGTTGGAACTATTCATAGTCACATATGAACATGTCCCCCAGCATCTCCTTTTAAGATTTCAGTCATTGTCCTAACTGTTGCCCACCGCCTCCATTTAAAACAGTTTCTTCTGACTGTTTCCAGAAAAAAAAAAGAGATAAGACTATTTGCCTTTGTGTTCCTTTGAGACTGATTCAATAAAGAAAGCTCTGAGATTTGAATCTTTCAGTGAATTCTCAGACCAACCAAACAATGTTACTTCTCTGAGAATGGGCCTTTGAAGGAACTGTGGCCACATTCTGCCCTCTCCAATGGCTGCTGTCTGCTGTGTTTCACTGCAATGGAGCTATCATGGATGAGATGGGCATGAGATAAGGTTAGGTACCATAAACTCACAGGGTGTACTAATATGCTGCAGTTTTTCTATAAATAAATAGTCATGAGTCTGTAGTTCCCAGGGTCTTGAAAAATTTGATCATGAAACTTTTTGCTAGGGATCTTATTGCTTTTACTGGGGAGAAAAAAAAATGGAGGCCTTAATTCTGCTGTATTTCTTGATATCACTCTGTCAATCCACTTTTACACTGAACTGTTATTATTTTCCTTCAAGGCTTTTTAGATATATGGGCCAAGTGTCCTTCCAAAAAGTTCCACCAATTTTTATTTCCTTCAACAACCCCATGAGTACCCTCAAATAATAGTACTTTCTGACCACAGTGACTCCTTCCAAGTGATCTTTTGTGAGTATTCAATGATGTAGGAAGCTGAGACTAGGGCAATCTGAAGAATTGAACTTGAAGCCACTGCACTCTTTCCCTGGAAACTGTTACAGGCTAATGGGTCAATTGTTGAAATATTGCTTCACAGGTCTTTGACGCCTCTGCACACAGATTCTCTTGATGTATTTTGTATTTAGAGAATTGGAATTAGGCCGAAAAGTAAACTAACATATGAATACAGCATCTCCCACATTCCAGAACATATAAACCTTCAAGTAAGCTTACTGCCTAGTGCATGACACAGATAATTAAATGGAAAATTGCAATACTATGTGATGTTTTAGGTCTGTGCATCTAATAAAAACATAATTTATTATGTATTTATTCCTGTCATGAATTTTATATGCAGTGTCCCACTTAGTCCTCACAATAATCCTATGAGATGAGTATATGTGCTTTGTATTGAAAATGGATGATTCAATTACTCCTTTTCCAATTATAGGGTATATGACACTGGGAAACTTGCTTATTATCTCTAAACCTCATTATCCTCAGAATAGGGGTTCAATAAACATGAATTATTGTTAATATTGTTGGGTTATTATTTTTATTTCAATAAAGGTGAAAAACTTAAAGCTCAGAGAAATGAATGAACTTTTTCAAGATGTTTGGACCACACAAATAAGTGGCAGTTTTTTTGGACTTGGGTTTTGTCTTCAGGTATTGTCTCACTGAGTTATATGGGGAAAGTCATTAAATGTTTAAAATCTGTGTTTACAAAGGTCACAGTTAAAGCATCTAGGTATTAATGTGTTTTCCCAACAAACATTTCTTGAGCATCTATTCCATGGTTGACCTTGTACAATAATTGATACAGGAGACAAACTGATAAAAGGGATCAACTGAGAGTCATTCTTGTGTGTTGACTGTGGTGGGGTCATACAAATTTACAGATGTGATACAACTACATATAACTAAATAAACATGCATGCAATGACACAGACACACATGTGCACACACACAAGTGCATATAGAACTGCTAAAATAAGAATAAAGTTAGTGGATTGAAGGATTGTCAACTTCCTGGCTGTGATACTGAACTATAGCTATGTTAATAGTGGGAGAAGTTGGATGAAAGGTGGAGGGGATTTCTCAATATTATTATTATTAATAGATTTTTAATTTGTTCTAATTATATATGACAGTAGAATGTATTTTGACATATACTTAAATGTAATATAACTTCTCATTCATCTGGTTGTACATGATGTGGAGTTGCACAAGTCACATAATCATATATGCACATAGAGTAATAATGTTCAATTCATTCTACCATCATACCTACCCCCCATGTTACCGCTCCTCCTTTTGATTCTCTCTGTTTGTTCCAAAATAGCCATATTCTCCCCCAGCCTTTATTGTGAATTGGCATCCACATATATGAGAACACATTTAGGCTTTGTTCTCTGGGATTGGCTTATTTCGCTTAGCATAATATTGTCTACTTCCAACCACTTACCTGAAATTGCCATAATTTCATTTTTCCTTAAGGCTGAGTAATAGTCCATTGTGTACATATATCACAGTTTCTTTATCCATTCATCTGTTGAAGGGCACCTAGGTTGGTTCCGTAGTCTAGCAATTTGCCAAAATTTTATTGAGAAATTTTGCATCTATGTTCATCAGGGATATTGGTCTGAAATTTTCTTTCTTTGATGTGTCTTTGTCTGGTTTTGGTATCAGGGTGATACTAGCTTCCTAGAATGAGTTTGGAAGAGTTCCCTTGTCTATTTAATGGTAAAAATTGAGAAGTCTGTGTGTTAATTCTTCTTTGAAAGTCTTGTAGAACTCGATGAGAATCTGTCTGGTTCTCGGCTTTCCTTAGTTGGTTGGTTCTTAATGGTGTCTTCTATTTCATTGCTTAAGATTGATCTGTTCAAATTCTGTATATCCTCCTGGTTCAGTTTGGGTAGGTCATATGTCTCTAGAAATTTGTCCATGTCTTCAAGATTTTCTATTTTATTACAGTATAAATTTTAAAGATACTTTCTAATTATCTTCTGTATCTTCAGAAATGTCCATTGTGATAGTTCCTCTTTCTTCACAAATTTTAGTAATTTGAGTTTTGTGTCTTTTTCTCTTCATTAGCATGGTTAGGAGTTTATCAATTTTATTTATTTTTTCAAAGAATCTACTTTTTATTTTGTCAATTTTCTAATTTTTTATTTTGTTTCAATTTCATTGATTTCAGCTTTAATTTAATTATTTCTTGTCTTCTGATGCTTCTAGTGTTGATTTATTCTTCTTTTACTAGGGGTTTGAGATGGAATATTAGGTCTTATTCATTGACTTTCTATTCTTTTAATTAATGAGCTCAGTGCAATGAACTACTTAGTACTACCTTCATGGTGTCCCAGAGATTTTGATATGTTGTATCACTGTTCTCATTTACCCCTTTTTATTTAATTTGCCTTTTTTTGATTTCATCCTTAATTATCCATCTGTCTTTCAATAGCAAATTATTTAGTCTCCAGGTGTTAGCTTCTATATTTTATTCTATCATTGGTTTCTGATTTTATTGCATTATGATCTGATAGGATTCAGGGTATTATCTCTATTTTTTTGTATTTGCTAAGAGTTGCTTTATGGCATATTTTCTATTTTAGAGAAGAATCTATGTACTGATGAAAGGAAAGTGTATTTGCTCATTGATGGATGAAATATTCTATATATCTGTTAAGTCTAAATTATTGATTGTATTATTGAGTTCTATAGTTTCTTTCTTTAGATTTTGTTTGGAAGAACTTTCCAGTAGTGAGAGGTGTGTGAAAATCACCCAGTATAATTGTCTTGTGCTCTATTTGATTCTTGAAATCAACAAGGGTTTCTTTGATGTACGTAGATGCTCCATTGTTTGGGGCATAAATTTTTATGATATGTCTTATTGATGTATAATTTTCTAAGCAATATAAAATGTCCTTCTTTGTCCCATATGATTAACTTTGGCTTGAAGTCCACTTTATCTGACATGAGGATAGAAACCCCTACTTGTTTATGTGATCCATATGATATGATTTTTCCCAACCTTTCACTTTCAGTCTGTGGATATCTTCACCTATGAGGCAAGTCTCTTGGAGAAATCATGCTTTTGGTCTTGTTTTTAAATCCAATCTACCAGTCTGCCTTTTGATTGATGAGTTTAGGCTATTAACACTCAGGGTTACTATTGAGATATGATTTATGTTTCTAGTAATTTTGATTTATATCTAACTTTTAATTTTAATTAGTTTCTCCCTTGATTGACTGTTCCTTTAGTGTAGCTTCTCCCTTTGCTGGTTTTCACTTTTTTTTTCTTATTTCATCCTAATGGAATATTTTGTTGAGAATATTCTGAAATGCAGGCTTTCTGGTTGTGAATTCTTTTAAATTTTATTTGTCATGAAAGGTTTTTATTTCATTTTCAAATCTGAAGTTTAAATTTTGCTGGATATAGAATTATTAGTTGGCATCCATTTTCTTCCAGAGCTTGGTGTATATTATTCCAGGACTTCCTAGATTTGAAGATCTGGGTTGAAAAATCAGCTGAGGTCCCTGTTGGTTTTCCCCTATACATAATCTGACATTCTTCTCTCACAGCCTTTACATTTTTATTCTTATTCTATATGGCAGGAATTTTCATTATAATGTGTCTTGATGTGAATCTGTTGTAATTTTGCACATTTGGGGGTCCTGTAAAACTCTTGTATTTTATTTTACATTTTATTCTTTAGATTTGAGAAATTTTCTGATATTATTTCATTGAAAAGATTGTGCATTCCTTTGGTTTGTGTCACTACACCTCCATCTATCCCAATAAATCTTATATTGGGTCTTTTTATGTTATCCCATAATTCTTGGAAGTTCTGTTCATGGTTTCATATCATCTCTTAATGGTCCACTCTATTTTAAGCTTATATATTTTGTCTTCATTGCCTAAGGTTCTGTCTTCCAAGTGGTCTATTGGTGATGCTTTCTATTGAATTTGTAATTTAGTTTATTGTTTCCTTCATTTCAAGTATTTTTTGTTTGTTTGTTTTCAGAATCTCTTTTATTGAAGCGATATTTGCTACCTTTATTTGCTCTCTTACAGCATCTTTTACTTAAGAGATCAGTTTAACTATATACATTCTAAACTTCTTCTCTGACTTTTCTTCCCTTGTGGTGTCAATGGATTTTGCTATTGGAGTATCTTGGTTTGCTTGGGGGTGATTTGTTTCCTTGTTTTTCATATTGTTTTTGTGTGTACCCATCTAACAGTATGGATGTGAGGCAATAAATTTTCTACATTGTGGACTTATAGTGTCCCTGAAGGTTTCTAGTACCTCACTGTTTAGTGAGAGATAGCTAATAACAAAAATGAATGCAAACACTTTATCGCATTAAACCAAATAGTTCCTATTATGATGTCTAAAGTGTTAGTTATCAGAATAAAGAGAAATGATATGACAACAAGTTTGCAAAAGTATTTACATTTTCAAATAGTGGACAGAAAAAAACATGGAAGTGATAAAGGATGTAATGATTATGAGGGAAGAGGAGAGAAGACAGACATAAAGATTAAAGGAAAAGTAAAAGAAAGAGCATTGGAGATTGGCTGTTAGCAGAAGGAAAGAGAATCAAGGGAAACAGGTAGGCAAAAAAATATAAAACAAAAATTTAATTAAAAAATAAAAATAAAATACCGAAAAAATTAAAATATATTAATCAAACATCCTAGTTTACAAAAAACTAATATGTGTAAAATAATTGGCTTCAAAAATGCTAGATATGAGAAGAAAAAAATATAGGAGACTGGATAAGTGTCCATGTACCATTAAGGTCACAATTAAATATTAAAAAAGACTTTAATGAAAAAAAAGCAAGGAAAAAAGAAGAAAAATCTTGATGAAAAGTAAAAAAAAAAAAAAAAGTTATTTCTGTTGGAGTTCAGAATATTCTCAACTTCTCTTCTCAGCGGGTTTTAGGTTGGGTCTCCTGGAGTGTGATGCTCCACGCTCTGGATTGTTGGAGTGAGAGAGGTCATCCGGTAAATGGGGTTCCTAGAAGCAGGGTTTAGGCTTAGTTAGGCTCCAGGCTCTTAGTTGAATGCTCATTGTTCTGGAGATTTTAAATCAGTGCATCTCCAGTGTCTAGTTGCTGGCCCATGCTGGAAGACTTTACCCCAGGGATTTCCCCTGGGTTCCGCTTGTGTGGTGAGGGAGCTGATTCTTAGTCCCCAATGTCACCTGCAGACCCCATGTTTCCTGGTCTCAGGTTCAGTCTCCAAACAGTTTCTCCCACCCTTCTGAGTTCCCAGCCAAATGTGTCCCTCCCAGCCGGTCCTACAAGCACTTGGGTTGGAGGGGGTGGGGTAGAGCCAGGTGGATTTCTGTGACCAGTTGTCCCCTGTGTAAACCCCTCTCCATATTTGATTTTTCTCCTGGTCACTTAAGCACACTCTATCTTGTGTGGTGTGTGTTTACTTGTATTTTTAGCCAACCTTGAGTTTGCCAGGAATTGGCTTCCTCCATTGCTGCACCCCCACCTGCAGCAGCTGCAAAATGGTTCTGTCCTTTGTCCTCCACATGCGGCCTAGAGACATGACTTTTGCTTCTTTCCCCACACAGATATAATGCAGTGTGTCCTTCAGGTTTGTTGGGCAATGTTCTTGGTCTCTAAACACTCTGTACCCAGACATGCCTTGGGCCTCCCCTTATCCCTCTAGAATGCTCACAGAGAGACCTCTCTGCCTGGAACTTCAGGCCTGGTTGTGTCAGCTGCTATGCTGCTGGGGATTTTTTCCTTATTATATTCAACCTTCTGTGTCCCTAGCCTGCTTTGAATGTCCAGTTTTAGGTTCCAGTAAGGTCCACCCCCCACCTTTGGTTCACCCACCTTGTGGAGAAGCTGCCTATTTGTTTTCTTGGTTTCACACCACAGAGCAGCCAGGAACATGACCGCCTCTATTCCACCATCTTGGATCTCCTCGATATTATTTTTCACATTTGGTTGACGTTTATTGGCTTACTTATGTACTATTATGAAATATATTGAAGGTATCTCCTGCCTTGTCTCATGAATGAGAATCTGAGTGTTTTGGTGACCCATTGAATTTGCATTAACTGAAGTAAGGCAGAGAATATAGGTCGAAAGGCAGCTAGGCTGTAGAAGATGTGAGGGGGCATGGGAATGCTCTTTTTTCCTGATTTTTATTTTATCAGAGAAGTAGGAAGCAAGGTGAGGGTGACTATAGGGAGGAGAACTTTCCAATATTAGGCTAGAGAAGATATGAAATAGTTATGAAGATGAATGGGAAAATCAAGTATTTGCCAGAAGAATAAAAAGGATTGGTACTAGGACTTTGAGTCCACTTGAGGAGAATGACATAAATTTTTAAACATATTTTTGATTGCATAATTATATACTTCTATTGAGTTATTCTCAACTTAGCTTGTTCAGAAACTGCACAGTCATTTGACCAAGGTATTTTTCCAAGTGAATTTGACAAAAGGTGCAGGGAAACGAGGAGCAGAGGATGTACTGATGGTGATTTTAATGATGGACCAGGGAATCTAAGCTGGGAAAGATGGAGTGAAGAAATGAGGAAGAGGCATGAGAGAATGAACAAGTAGCACCATGGACTGTAGATCCTGTTGGGGTAAAAATTACTAGAGTTGTGGGACTGGAGGAATGGCTTGGGAATGGACTTATAGAGAAGGTACAAATTTCATGTGTGACAGGTGACATGAATGATGGAGTTAGGTCAAAGAAAAGATCACTGAAGGAGGTTCAGACAAGGAAGTGAGAAGCCAGGACAAGGAAAACATACAAGTGGATATTTAAAGCACCAAGATAAGATGGGTATCCGTGAAAGTGAGTGGGTCCTGCAGCTTCATGATCCTGAAGCAAATGCCATTGCACTCCAACCTCATGCCTGTGATCTCGACCTGCGATCTAGGTCTACTTTGCTTCCCTGAGCACAGTACATAACTAGGGCTCATAGAAGTGGCATAATTAGCCCAAGATCTTACACAAATATATCAGATGGCCAGAATATTAGGAGAAAGAATCTCAAAAAGGAAGACATTTTATATTTTTGGATCACAGTGGGCCATGCCAGTTTAAAAGAGGCCAAAGCTGACCATTATGGAGCCCTGGGGAACCTACAAAGTAGGTTAAGAAGTAGGTTAAAAAGAGGCATTAGAACTAGATATTTAGTGTTCACAATCATATATTTTGCAAAAAAATAATATATATTTCAAAAAGCAGAGGGCATGAGTGTTTTACAAGATAATAGCACTGTTCCATCATAAATATTTCTGGAGTTATTATTTATACTATGATTGATAAAAATAGTACAATCTGGTACAGTTGGTGTTTATAATGATAACATTTAACAGTCAAGAATAGTCGAGTTCAATGGGCTTCTTTTCTGTTTATGAAGATAGGTGTGTAATATGTTGAGGTACATTTTTTCTAACCTAACTTATTTAATAAATATTGATGGGTTTTGTATCAGGTATTGGAAGTACAGTGTGTTTGGAAAGTACGATATTGTGGCCTTTATAGTTTCTAGTTTGAGATATACTCAGGGACACAAGTAAGCAGTGGGAATGCAGTATTCTAAGATAAATGAGATAAATGAGGCTGTAAAAATCTTTGAAGGGGTCTCCATCTAGATGACCCCCTGTGATCTCTGCCTTCTGATACATACCACTTTGTGCCCTCTCCTCTCATGTGAGTAGGTTAAACTTATTAACTTACCTTATATTAGTTTTTGTTACTATTATAGAATAACTGTGGCTTGATTTTTGTAAAGAAGAGGCCTATGTAGCTCAGAGTTTGGGAGGCTAAGAGTCAGAATAGCATAATTCCAGCTCTGGTGAGGGTCCCTGCCTGTACCACCTCATGAGGGATAGCAAGTCAATAGCAGAAACTAGTATGAAAGGGCAAGAGCACATGATCACTTAACAGAAAATCAAAGGGAACAGGCTTGTGACCTCTTATTAGGCTCCACATCTTAAAGGCCCCACTGCCTCTCAACAGAGATACACTAGGGTCTAAACTTCCAACCACGAATCCCTGAGGGCCAAACCACATCCAAACCTGAGCACACATCTGATAAAGAGAATGCAGCAGATGTGATGTTTTTTCACAAAGATTGGGTTTACAAAGACTTGTCTTCCATTTTGGCATGTATTTTTTATAACTCTCTCAGATTGCTTGCTCTGAGGGAAACTAGTTGCTGGTATGAAGCAAACCCTGTGGAGAGACCGATATGACAAAATGTAAATATCTGCCAACAACCACAGAAATGAATTTGACAGCATTTCCTTCCTCCCTGGTACAGCCATCAGATGAGACAATAGTCTTGATGGAGCTGAACTGGTCTCGGAGCACATACCTGGATCCTTAGATGTTTGCTGTGGTCTGTGCTTAGAATAAAAATTGAGAAGTCCCCAAACTTTCTTTTCAGAAAAGAAAATCTATTAACTTTTTTTTCCTGTTTGAAGATATTTCTCATTAGAAGTGTCCCTTGTCAGGTAGAAATCACTCAGAATTAGTACTTCTAATGTGCTTAGATTTTGACTGAGAATAGTCTGGGAAAATTATGAAACTGGTGTAAGCACCAAAGAATAATTTTGAGGAGGAGGCCACCAGTTACCTCACCTTTTATATAATTCACTATTTCCTGAGTGTTAGTTTGTATATGAGGTATTCCCTGAGCTCATATGTGAGACAATGCAGGAATGTTAAGAGGTGAAATTGTTAGAATGAGAGAGCTGAAATCTAAATAGTATATTAATCCATTTGAGGGATTAATAATTTAAATGAATTAATGGGTTGTAACCCATAGGCAGATAGGTCATGGTTAGAGAAATTGGGTCACTGGTGAGCATGACTTTAGGTTTATATTTTGTCCCTGGTAAGTAAACTGCTAAGTGCTCTCCCACAACCCCACATACTGGCTGTCATTAGTTAAGAAGCTTTCCTGTGCTCTATTCTGTCTCACCTTGAGCCCAGAGCAATACAGTCAGTTGACCATGAATTGAACCTCTGAAACCATGAGCCAAAATAAACTTTCCCTTATCTAAGTTGTTCTTATCAGGTCTTTGGCCACAGTGATATGGAGACAAATAAAACTGAAATTGGTATCCAGAAGTGGAGTTTTTGTTGTGACTACCCTGAAAATGTGATTTGCAAGCATTTAGGACTGATTTATGGGAGGAGTTTGGAAAAGTTTGGAGATGCAGGATGAACTGCTGTAAGCAGAAACTGTTATAATCAGAACTTAATGGGTGACCATGATAAGAACTCAGAAGATCAGAATGCTGAAAGGTCTGTGGACAGTAAAGACTTTGCTCATGAGGTTTCAGAAGAGCAGGACCCTGTTGGAAATTGGACTACGAGGCAAAGCAGCTATCTACAATTTGTCCATGTCATGAGAGTTTCCATGAGGATAAATTAAATGTGTTAGACTAATAAATTTGATGGAGGAAATTTCAAGGAAGTGGAATGGATATTGCTGGTGGTTTTTAGATACATCTATAGCAATAATTGGGACATAAAGCAGAGTGGAATTGAAACCCTTGTAGTTTGGCCAGAAAAGTGCCTGACAAACTGGGCTAAGAAGAGGTATGGTTGTTAAAGAGGTTATATCCATTAAAAAGATGCTTTGTACTTTATACAGAGACTATAGGCAAGATGATTTGAGGTCATCTTAGGAACTGGAAAAACCACACTCATCAGAGGTCCATGATGTAAAAGTAAAAATTCCACTGGAAAGAGACCATGAGGGAATCCTGCTTGCTCAGGAGACCTAGGAAATTATTTCTCTGTGCTCCACTGCCCAGCCTCTGAGAGGTCACTATAGCCATGGTCTCAGGAAGCTTGGCTACTGCTTGATATTGCAACAGACCTTGGGCATCAATTATGTAGTGCTGATTCTATAGGAATGTAGGATACTGGATTTATGGGATCATGGAATTTTCCATAGATATTTCAAAGGAAGGCCTTGGAGGTGAGGCAAAATGTAGAAGGGTCAGAATCCCTGCAAGCAGCCCCTAAGAGGGCGATGTGAGAAGGAAGTCAAAGTTTCAGTGGCGACTCCCAAGATTAAGAGATGCCAGTAAGATAAAGTATCTGCCAAGGAAAGCTGCATAGATCAAGCAAAGTCAAGCCAAGAGATATGGGGAATATAATTTGGGGAATACGAGTTTCTCCCCAAAAGCTCATATGTTAGACAAGTTGCAACCAATAGGGCCATAGGGGCAGGGCTACAGAAGCCCTTTGGAGAGAATATTATCATTCCATGTGCTTCCAATGCTGGATGTGGACTCATAGGACTTGTGTGCCCAGCTGGACTTCATTCTTACTTTGGTCACAGATATTCCTTGTAGCCCAGCTGGATTTCATCACATATATTACTTACATGCCCCTACTACTTACTTTTGGAGTGGAAATGTTTACTCTACCCTTATATATTAAATGTATGTAACTTGCTTTTGATTTTTACAGGGGCTTATGCTGAAAGTTTGCCTTGAGTGTCAAAGAGGACTTTGGACTTGGGTAATACTTGAACTCTTGAAGACTGTAGGGACTCTTGGAAATGAACCAATTGCAATTTGCATCATAAGGTGGACATGAGTTTCTGGGGGCTAGGAGCAGAATGCTATTATTTGGATATGAGCTATTCCCTAAAAGCTCATATGTTAGACAAGGCAAGAATATTTAGAGGTGAAATGATTAGATGGTGAGAGTTGTGACTTAATCAGTAGATTAATCCATTTGAAATATCAACAATTTGAATGGATTAATAGTTGGTAACTAAAATAGGGAGGTAGAGTATGGTTAGAAGAATGGCATCCCTGGAAGGTGGGCCTTTGGGGTCTAGATTTTGTCCCTAGTGAACAAAGCTCTGTCATAAACTGAGAAGCTTTCCTCTGCCACTTCTTTCTGCCTTGTCTGTCTCACTTTGGGCCTAGAGCAATGGAGTTGGCTAACCATGAACTCAACCTCTGAAACTTTGAGCCAGAATCGTTCCTCTTCAAAGTTGTTCTTTTTGGCTATTTTGGTCACAGTGACAAAAAGCTGACTAAAACTGTAGGCTGTGGTACGTGTCCAAGAAGGGTTATAGTCATGGCAGCTACCATGTATTAGGATTACTATCAAAGCAGTCAGGTAGTGTTTACCAAGTGTAGGCCAAGTCTATTTATAAGTTCTTTACATATACTAACTCATTTAATTATTATTTTTACATTATGATATGAGGCTAATAAAATTGAGACAGATTAAGTAAAGGGGCAGAGCCAGGTCTTGAATTCAAGCATGTTGCCTCTGTATCATGTTCTTATCCACCGAGTCCTGTTGTCGCAGCTTTGTAAATGTTGCCTCTAATGTAAGTTTCTAGTAGCCCTATGGAGTATGTATTTCTTTTTCCAGTTTCCAATGGATAATGATGAAATTCTTAGAGTTTTGGTACATATACAATTCCCACTATTGGGGCATGAAGAAACGAGTATCCATTGAAGTCTAACAGTACTGTTCATGCATCTTCCTAACATAGTCCTACATTTAAAAGAAAGGAAGAACATAGACGAGAGGTGCGGGGGGAGGAAGAGAGAAGGGGAAGGGGAGGAGGAAATGAAAAAAAGGAAGTTCTGTAACTCATCTGGGCATGGATATTTCTTATCCTATTCAATTGAAAAATTACAAAAGGCAGTATCTTCATGGGGCAGACCTGCAAGCCTCCTCTGGTGGGATCTTAGCCCAGGAGGTTGTAGTGGGTTTACCACCGCCCCTCCTTAGTTCCTTTACTCGTGCTCTCACTTCTAGTTAGCACCTACATTAACTTATTTTATATTACCCTGTTCAAATGTACATTCTGTTTTATGTTGGTAAAGAAGGTCTACCTCTGGCTGGTATATAAGCTTTTCCTAGACACCTTAGAAATGTTGAAAGAATGGAAAGAGAGAAATAATAGTAATAGAAGTAAAATCAGCAGCAGTAGCAATGACAGTAATAATAAATCACAAGAAATCTCACATTTTAGTTTATATTCTTTCAATATAAACTGGCTGGGCACAATCAGGAGCCACTTGTCAAAAGAAACTAACTTTATTTTTAGAACCACACACGCCAAACAAAACAGCCTCTCAGGAAAAACCCTCAGAGCCTCAACTGCCACCACCGGCTTCCCACAAGCCTCTCTCTCCCCCACCAGCTTCTCTCCACCTCCCACAATCCTCCTGCTCTTGAGGCCGATTGGCTGGGTCGGAGCCAAAAAAGTCCCCCAATGAGCAGCTCCGTGGTCTGAAAGGGCAGGGAAACAGTCCAATGAGCATCACCGCAGAGGAGCCAATCAGCTAGATGTTGCTGGGGCCGAGGAGCCAATCAGCTAGATGTTGCTGGGGCCGCTGTGAGCCAATCATCAGCCAGCAGCTGGAAGTTTGCTGGCAGCTGGAAGTTTGCTGGGGCCCCTTTGGCTGTGGCTCTCAACATCTTTATATTTTAAATTTACCTTGGTGAGGATTATTTTAATTTTACAGAAGATGAAACAGTATCTTGAATTGAAGTTGCTTGCTACTAGGTCAGGAAGCTAAGAATCAGGCCAGATATGCTGTATTCTAAGGCTGGGAAAGTAGCAGTGTCAAATCTGTGGCAGAGAAAGAGAATAGAAGACCTTAGAATTTGGAATATGTGTTTAGAACACAGGATGTGTTTGGGATGTCAAGAGACAGGAGGAGCATTGACAGGCTTAGAAAAATGCCCTTACACTACACTCCTTGAAAATAACTGACATTTTCATTTCTATTCCACTGGGCTGTACAGAGAACACCTTGCTTATAACCGGGTGCTTAATATATGTTCAATGAGAGCAAGAGTCCCAGGGAAAGTCACACTCTTAGAAGGTCCTTGGAGGGTAAGAGGAACTTGGACCATCCATTGCTGGGATTTTCCCAACACAATATTTCTATCTTGTAAATGTTTTACTTCTAATAGGGCTGCCCTTTCATTTATTATATAAAGTGGTATACTTTGAGCATGAAAGGGGACACTATAAATAATTTCACTGAACAATAGACCTAAATGGGGCAAATGGTCATTGTGTTCTTCAAAGACCAAACATGTGCCTCTGTGAGGAGCAGGGCTGGGCTGCTTCTTCAAGGCTGGGGTCCATGACTCTTTTCCAGGAGAACGGGGTCCAAAGCCTAGCAGTGGATTCATAGCAGGAGCCACTGATGAAGAAGGTCAAAGATAGTAGAATGACATTATTACTGTATGTATATATGTGACTACATGACCAATATGATTCTGTAACACTCAGAAAAATGAGAAGTTATATTCTATCTATGTATGATATAGCAAAGTGCACAAATGCATTCTACTATCATGTATAACTAATTAAAACAAATAATAAAAAATAACATTATATACAATGCAAAAATAACTCCAATAAATGTGTGGGACACCATGATCATACTACTAAAATGCAATTGATCCAGTAGCATTGATTTTTATTTTATTTTTTTAGTAGGAGAAGGGTATATGAACATTTTGTAAGATATAGCAAATAAGATCAACTTAATTATTATATCCATGCATGGGCACAATATCAGACTGTAACCAAATGCAACATTGAGTATCAAGAGTCACATTTCTGTTCCCCTGGGTCTCTCTCACAGGGCTTTACCAGGCTCAGGGCCAGTGATCTGTAGAGTAGAAAGAAGGGTTGCTTCCTAAAGGCTGGGAAATGATGCAGTTGCTGTGTTGTGGCGTTTGAAGTAAGGAGATGGAAAAGCAACACCACCGAGTGGCCGACTCAACCAGCTAGTGCCACTATTCCCCGAGGCACTAAATATAGATTGAGAGGAACCTTTAGAAAGTGTGAAGGGCAGGATTTTTTTCCAGAAATTGGCACACAGCAAATTAGAAAAGAACAGCATTGCAGTTCTCCCCCTGCTGATCAATGGCATAGGGTCGGCAGGCTGTAGGATGTTCCTGTGTTGTTCCTGCTCTGTCCTAATTCAGGAGGCACTGTGGACCCCATGCAGCCCAATATGGTTTAGGCAAAGGCAATTAGTTCAGCCCATACAACCTGGGCTTTAAAAATGTGCTATGTGTTCCTTCCTGATTTTGCCAGGAAAAATTCAGATGATCATCATGAAGCATACAAGTCATGTGATAAGGATAAATTTTGGGGCTAGGGAATTATACAGCAAGGACAGTTTGTTTGAATTGATGGTAGGGGCTTTTGTGACATATTTTTTTTATAAGTTTTTAATTTTTAATTATTCCCAGATTATTGGAATAATAATTAAACACACAGTCACACACACATACATACATACACACACAGTGTATACAGTGTGATAATTAGACATTCCACAGGTCAATACATATAAGTCTAGAGGCTAAATATATTACTTCCTCCTTTCGACTCTGGATGCCTTTTATTATTTTTCTTACCTCGTGCTCTTGCTAGAACTTCTAAAAATGTGTAGAATCAAAATGGTAATAGTAGGCATTTGAGTCTTTATGATTGGAGAGGCTGAAAAGGGGGGGTGTCTAAGGGTTTGAGAACAGAAAATATTGGATGTTAGATTACAAATATGACATATAATCTTATCGGATCACTTCTGACAGTAAGGGCTTAAAAAGGAACATAAAAGGCATTATTCTATATTACCCAGAGCTGGCAGTAAGAAGTACATGCTGGGTAAAGGAATCAATACTTGAAATCTCTTAATAGACTGGAAAGATTTTTCAAGCTCAGCAAGATGAACTCTAATAAGGATAAATAAAACGCCTCACTGAATTTGATTCTAAACAGTCTATTGCAGCAACGAAAAAGGTAGTGGAGTCTAGGTGTGTGTGTTCCTACAAACACACACATGCAGGAAACCTGTTGTTTTATTTGTCCAAAAATTCACAAGGAGCCAAAATTTTGACATGGCTGCAGACAGGCTAATGTCATCTTAAGCTACAGGTAGAGAGTCAAATCTATGGGTGCAATGCAGTAGAGGAGGTAAAACCCTGGCAGTCCAAACCCGGCCTCAGCACTTAGAGCTACATGGTCTTGAGTACAGTCTACAGCCTCATTTTGATCATCTTTAAATAAGTTTGCTAAGAAATACATACTCCCGTGGAGAGTAAATCTGAACATGTGTGTGGCACCTACCATTGTGCCTGACAGATTAGTGATAAATAAGTATTAGTTTTCTTCTCTGCATTAATTCCATTCCTGAACTGATACTGAAAAAATTCAATTAGAAGAACAAGAAACAGATCAGGAACTACCCACAGGGGAGGAATTTATATATAATATATATATAAAATAAATTTTTTTAAATGCAGAGATCTAGAATTAGTATTTCCCTCCTGTTTTGTTAAAGGAAAACAAACATGGATAGTATAAGAGTCTATATCATTTGATGACTTTCAAATATAGGGGAAATAATTATTTAGCTTTAGAAGACAGATCATGAATCATTAATTCCCCTGCCCCTTATGGCTCCCTAATTCCTCCTGCTCATCATTCAGATCTTAGGCCAATGCCATTTATTTCACCAGTATTTTCTTAACTACTATGTTTTATAAAGCATTTCTTAAGTGGATTTTTATCTTAGTTATAGGACTAATGCTTATCTCTTCGCTCAAGTATACATCCTTAAGAATTGGGAACATGTCTAGCCTCTAAACCATTATCTCCCCAGCCTTTGGCATGACACTTGGAGCATGGAAGGTTTTCAAATATGTGTTAATATGGCTCCTGTCCTCAAGCCTTCCCATCATTGTTACAGGGATGGGAACTTCCATGAACTGAGGCCGTGCAAGCCCCAGTTCTTGGAATCACACCAGAAAGATCTCAGATATGTTGCTCAGAATAATGGGCATGAGTTTACTAGAAGGGCCAGGAAAGCAGAAAAGGGGTGACTCTTGAGGAAGAGAGTGGGTCCTCTCTGAGAGGAGAGGGATAGTGCATTCCTCCTGCCCCTCAGTTTAATTGGGGTTCCAGGGAAGTTTCCAGAAACTCCTGCCCAGGTCCATCTCGACTTTTGACTGACAGCAGGACGACATCAGACTTTCAAGTCCCCATTGCTGCAACAACTCTAGGTCACTTTGGCCCATGCTGACTGATTCTAATTGGAACCTGTTCTTACGGATTTTATGATTAGGGGGGATTATCAAATTTTCCTTATCTCTGAGTTCCAAGATCTGCTCTGTGTCAGGGTCATGAAATTCTCCTCATTCAGGGTAACTTGTGTTCCTCTTATCAGCATTTCTGGGCCCACATTTCTCCTGCATATAACAAGAGTTTGCTGAGGAATGTAATGTGCCCTGTGGACTTAAGCAGCAGGTAAATTGCTTTTTAAAACTGATAGCACTTAGGGGTCAGCATAGTGCACCCATTTTATAGAATTATTCTCTTAACCTCATGTTCCCACTGCTCACTAATCTGTTCCCTATCACCATGGCAGGCACTTCACAAGAAATATAGATGTACTAAGGTGCCGCAACCTCAGGATAGGTAAAGAGGAGAGAGCCCCAGTCCGGACATTAGTAACCTTTAGCAGCAGAAGCTAACTGACTTATCCAGAGTTGTGGATGCTCCCCTGATCCAGTGGTATAGCTCCTCACCTCAATTCCGGGGGCCTAATATGGTCTACATCTGAACATGTGGCCGTACAGCAGAGAGTTAATGGAGAGAAATTACTTTGCCCATCTAAGGGCATTTTCAGAGTTAATGAAGTGGAAAATATCAGAGCAAAACAAGGTCATAGCCCAGGCAAGGGCTTTCAGCAAAGGCAGCCACAGCAGGCACCTGAGGACAAGGGGCCCCATTTGATTGGGAGGGCATCTTAGTCATGCAAATTAATGGAAAGGAAGTAAGGGGAGGTTACCTTGGTGATGAACAATGATGACAAGGGACTGGAGACATATGGCAAAGGAGGAAATGCAAAGTTATGTCAGCTTGCAGTGATTCATAAATAACAGCAAGAGGTCTGCAAAGGCAGACTGAAGGCAGTCCGTGTTATGTAATCACACCCAGCGAAGCAAGCAGGCATGGAGCGTTCTAATGAGCAGGATCTGACACTGCTCTGTCGAAGAAGCCTGGGGTTCTGTGGCCCTGGAGACTCACTTTGCTCAGCTGAAGAAACATTCTAAAATAATGACTTTCTTAGTGCCTCGCTCCAAGTTTAGTTAAATCTCTTCAATACCTCCACAAACCATTCAAATTTCCATCAATGATCTCTCATCCATTCATTCATGAGTGTATTTATTTAACAGATTACGCAGTGCCTCGTTTAGGCCACTGTGTTCCTTCCTACTGCCATGGTTCCTGGTTGGCTGACACTCATCTGTCTACAAGATGATTCCAAGGACCTCCACATGGAGGTCCTGCTTCCAGCCTTGTCCGTGTCTAATCCTTTCTCCACTCTTCAGCCAGGATTGGTCCTTCTCTGCTTATGATGCTGAAGTGTCTCTCTCCTTCTGGACCCTGTGCTCCTTCCTTCTTCTGTAAATAGTATCCACCCGCTATGTTTTGACAACGTTCCACTTGAGAACTCCAATTCCTAAGCTCTCTTTCCCGCTCTGATTGCTTAGACTAGCCACGGGTGGACTTATTACCTGTCTGAGCCAATTGGAGTCCTTTATCCTGGCTGCAGTGATTGTCTCTGCTTTTGGCACATGCTGCATTCTGTACCCATCAGAGCAACATTGTGAGAGCGAACTGGAGTTAGGGCTCAGGCAGGATTCAGGGAAACACAGGCTTTTTGTGGTGATATCTATTGCTACATAACAAAGGGCCATCAGCTTAGAGCTCAAAATAAGCACATATTAACTCAAACTTGGATAGGTGAGTAGGCTGTCAAAAAATGACTGACCCCTTTTCTCAGGATGCCAAAGACTGAAATTAAGGTGTGTACCAGTCTGAATTGTCTTCGGAAGCTCTGGACAAAAAAAAAATAAAAGTAAAAATAAAAATTAAAAACAAATTCTACTTTCAAACTCATTCTCATTGTCAGAATCCATTTCCTCACTATTGCAGGAATGATGTCCAGATTTCTTTGCCCGACGTCAACCGGGGTCTGCTCTCACCTGCTAGATGCTGCCTGAATCCTTGCCAGGAGGCACCCTCTGTGCTCAAGCCAAAGACAGAAATCAGATCTGTCTCATGTTCTGAATCTCTAAATTCCTCTTCTGCTGACAGCTGGAGGCAATGTTTTCCTTTTAAAGAGCTCCGGCAATTAGATCAGGCTCACTTGTCTAGCTCCCTGACTTAAGGTCAACTCTGCCATCCAACATCAGCTAGGGAAATGTTGCCTACCTCATTTTCCTCTTTCTTGTTATAATTATTTCTATCTGGGAAGGCAAAACGAGTGTGCATGTCTCTACCATGTGAGGAAATGTGTCTACAAAGAAAGAGGGACACTAGTAGGCAGAAGAAGAGAAGAAATATTAAAGATTACAGTCATGTAGTGATTTTGATTCACTCTTAATTCATCTGTTCTTCCTTTATGTGAGCCAATGACTTGCTAGCTGTTTTGAGTTGGGTTACTGTCATTGCAAAAACAAAACCAGAAAATTCTTACAAATAAATAGTCTGAAAACTCCAAAATTCTTCACTTTTCTTGGCACAAAAGCTAACCTCATGTATAGGACTGTTTGGGACCTGGTCCTTAAGTTTACCTGTTCATCTTTATTTCTCACTACTCACCGCCCCCCTCCCAACATATGTGTATATGAACACACATATTTGCTCATGCACACACAGGCATGAATACGTGTGTGCACATGTCATGCCCACACATACACTGAGCTGTAATCATGCTGATTGAAATACACTTCTCTAACTGTGCCATTCTTCTCTTACCTGGGTGCTAGATTGTGCCTGAAGAACTCTTCCAAACTCATTCTTCTAAAATGACTCCCACTTACCATTTTGCTCCCCCCTTATAGTCCAGTTCCTCTGAGAGCCTTTGCTTGAGCATCCTAGAGAAGTCTTGGTACCTTGTCCTAGTTCTCCCCAGCACTGTATTTTCTATAATAACCCACATCACACTGCAGAGGAATTGCAATTTTCTTTGTTGTTCTAGTAGACATGAGCTTGCAGGAAGGAAGAGCTCTGTCTCATTCACAGTTGCATCTCAGTGCCTCAATCACAGTGATCACCAAATAAATGATGAAGAATAATAATTTGATCATTTTGTAGATAGCATCTAATGAAAAATGAAAATTCCACCACTTTATTTTTACCTGAGCTCCCTTACTTTGTCCTATGTTGGACTCCTTCCGTAAGTTTTTTTGCTGCCCTTTATCTTTTGCCTGCATTTGTAAGGCCTTATGGGCATAAGAGACCTTTTGGGTCTGTTGGCCACTTCTACTCTTTATTTACTGACCTTAGTATGCCCCTCCCTCTTTGTTTTTGCTTTTTGACTGGGACAAGCTCTAGCTTCTCTGGCAGTGCCCCAGCAATGTCGCAGCTGGTCTCTCTGGTTTGAGGTTACAACATTGAGCTGATTCACATTGCTTCCAGTCTGCCAGATTCGACTTGGCCTTGGCAATGGAGAACCAGGCATCAGCTGCCAGTCTTATCATCTCCGACCTCTTTTAACTACAATCAATCATTTCTTTCTTCCACATGATTGATCCCAATGAATTTCCAGCCAATTCTCAGGACAGCAGTCTATCATTAGCGCCCCCATTCATCAGTGGAAAAGTCTAAAACTAGGACCAACACTGAACACTTGGCATTCCTGGATCTGAGGTGAACTCAAGATCCTGTGATATTACTGGTGGTCACCACCCATTTGTTGTTAGCTAGATTCCTGCAAACCAGTGTGACTCATTAGTTTGTCACAATCCCTTTAGATCCTATTACTCACATATCTAACTTCACTTATGTCTGTTTCCTGCCAGGCCCCTGACTGCATGTGTGTTTATTGCTGGGCCATTTTCATACCTCAGAGCAGTTGGAGCCAATCCTATTCCCCAAACTGTGTTTTCTGATTAGATCTTGCTGATAACAGATCTATGCTGGTATTAACTTCTTGACTCTGTTGGAAGTTAACATGAACTTCTAGGGAGCCTTGGTTCAGCAGGTCTTTCTAGGTGATATGAATTAGGCTTAGAGGTAACTCTACCTCTCTGCCCTTGCTCTCCTAGCAAGTGCTAATCCTACCAAAGGCTTGTATTTTGACTACCTTTCTACCTGCATCGGATTCCTTTCATTTCTTTTCTTGGTAGAAATATAGTTATGGGTGCAGAATATCTCACCTATGAACTCAAAAATTGGTTGGGGCATTAATTGTATTATTACTTTTGTTCAAGTAGCTTTCTCTGAACTTAATTTTGTCTACCAGTAAAAATGATGTATTTAAACCCAGTAATCTCTCATAATCCTACGGTCTCTATGTACTGAGGTACACCTGAGTTCCATCTTCAATATTCTGAGGTGAGTTTGTTGTTCATTTTCTCCTTTCTTCACTAGACTGCTTTATTTTCAACCTTATTTCTATTCTCACAAATGATTTTAGACTCAGATGACTGACGGCCACTTCTGTCCCATGTCCTAGGATATAGTATATTCTGTATTTAGTTTTTCCTATTGAAGTTGTCTTCAGGTTGAGATTTAGTTTCCTTGTTTGGAAATAAACAATTTCCAAATAAATCTTATTTGGAAGCTTTTGTGTTTATGTGTGATTTCTTTCAAAAATTAGTTTTAATGAAAACAATAAAGAAAATCAAATTAAATCCTGGTGTTTTGAAAGCATCAATAAAACAGATGAACTGCCAGTTAGGTTAATAAAGAAAAAAGAGAAAAGAAAGAAATCACTTATATCAGAAATGAGAGATCATCAATACTGGTGCTATGGACAATAAAAGAATAAAAGAATGATAGGAAAAAACTCATGCCCAAAATTTGATAATATAGATGAAAGGAATTGATTTCCTGAAAGATATAACTATCAAAATTCACAGAAAGAGGAATGGATAGACTGGACTGGTATATGTCAATCAAATTACCTAAATCAATAATTACTGACATTCAAAACTTAAAACTCAAAACCAGTGATTTTGCTGACATCATTACATCTAAAGAAGGAATCCTACCACTGATCTGCCAAACTGGTACAAAATAACTTTTTTATCATTACTCTAATTTTTTGTGGGCACCAGGATTGAACTGGAGGTTTGCACATGTGAGGTAAGTGCCCCATCATTGAGCTACACCCAGCTCCTTTTTTAGATTTGGAGCCAGGCTCTTGCTAATTTGCCCGGGCTGACCTGAAACTTGGCATTCTCCTGCCTCAGTCTTCTGAATAGCTGAAATTATAGGCATGTGCTACTCTCCTGTTTCCTTTCTTAGAAAATAGAGGGAAATTCAGGTATGGTGGCACATACTTTAATCCCAGCAACTCAGGAGGCTGAAGTAGGAGGAACACAAGTTTGAATCCAGCCCCAGAAATTTAGCGAGACCCTAAGACATGTCTTATAACATAGTTGCAGAATCTCACATAGTGTAGATGCAAATTTATCAAAAAATATTAGCAAACCAAATCCAACAATATATTATAGAACAGCTTCATTGGGAGATGAGAGTAAGGAAGCACCGACTCATTGGTTTGGGTAATAGAATCTAAGACTAAAGGGAATGGGAACTACATTTATGATACCCTCCAGTCAAAAAGGTTATTTCCCATAAGGAGTTTGGGTCAACAGTTCTGATACTGCCATACATATATTCTAGAATTCAATATTCAGTAAATGAAAGGTGGGAGGCAGTAGTCATATTTCTCATTGTTGGAGTGAAAATATGCAGATGAAGCAAAAGGAGGAGGCTAGAATGGCCAGAGTTAGTTGGACTAGGCTGGAGACCACACACACGTGGATTTCCTTGCTTGGCTAGCTGAGAGGCCTAGGCGCAATGACTCTCCAGGAGTACCTAGCAACCTGGCACCCAGGCTTTGTGCTCTGATGCCATTCACCAGTGGAGGGAAGCAACGTTCCTCTTTGAGAATTGGCTGATCCCAGGACTGGGGCAATGCCAGGATTTGGTGGTGGTTTGTCTACTCTTCCAAAGGTCATGGGCAAGTGTAATCCCCACTATGAGGTATTAGGAGGGTGGAAACTTAATCCCACTGTGGAGTCAGACTAGGACTTTGGGATAGCCTGGAATTAGATAAAGTCATCAGGGAACAGCCCAGTGATGGAGTCCTGGTGGCTTTTTAAGAGTGCTAAAGACCAGAGAGACACACATGTGCTCCTTGTCTATGGTCCTGTGATGTCCCATAGTTCATCTGAACTCTGCCTGCAAAAAGGCCATCTCTAGATGTGGTGCCTTGACCTTAGACTCTAGACCTGTAGGCCAAGTAAACCTCTTACCTTTAAAACTTACCCAGTCTGTGGTATTTCATTATCAGCAACAAAGGACCAACATGAGAAGGAAATATATAACATGATCCTGGAATATTTTATAATACTAGATAATAAGGAAATTATCTTTGAAAAGCCCACATTGGGGGTTGTTAAGAGAGAGAAAGAGCCACTGAAAGAAGTCCCAATGGCCAAGTATGGAAAAAGAGATTCACTAATTAATAAATAAAAATATGTTTTGGATTATAAACAGAGTATAAAATAACTATCAGTCATAAATGAATGAATGAATGAGAATGTAGACACAAATCCCCCATGTAGAGTTCTAAATCACTTAGGTAAATTCTTAGCCCTTGTAGACAGGAATTAAGACTCCTCACTCTAAGTAGTAGCTGTGCATAGTGATTTCCTTTCACACAGTGAAGGCTAGGAAGACAGTATCTTGATGGTGCAAGGACACAGTCAACACTACCTCAGCAGGCGACCAAGGGCAACATAGGCAATGATAAACCACGTTGATAATGCGCATTTATGACATGACACATGAAAACAGCTCTTTATCTCTGTGGTCCTCCTCTCCAAATATCATAGTCCAGTCTATCAATGAGAAAAACAGCACAGATTTTAATAGGGGAGGCATTCTAGAAAACACCTAACCAATTCTCCAAAATTGTCAAGATCATGAAAACCAAAGAAAACTTGAAAAAACATCACAAACCAGTAGTTGGAGGCACAAGGACTGAAGAACTGAGAGCTTCTGCTACTAGTCACCATTGAAATGCTTCTACAGGTCCTTGACTGTAAGAGGAACAGGCTTTCTAGATATTTCCCTTAAAGATCAAGAATCATATACTTTGGAATATTCATATTACATTGATGCAGAAAGAGAATATCACATTTACTTTATATTTCCTATTTTGATTCTTCAGCTACTTAGGAGAATAAAAATTAAAATTCTAAAAATCGAATTTAGTAGTGGGCATGGGGGTTACAATCCCTGAGAAAAGTCAGGGGTGATTGGTTTTTGTCAGCTTATTATTTCTCTTTGGGACACTTCAGCACACAGGACATAAATGAATACTGTCTCTGGGGACTCTGCACCTTGCTGCTGCTGCCTGACTCTGAACCCTGTTACTGGAATAGTGTCTTAAATGCTAAGATTTGTAATAACAAATGTCCTCTCTCGCTAAATGCCTCCTGTCTCTACAGACAAGTCCCTGATGACTTTGTCACTAGTTCCAAATAGCAATAGTGAAATTATAGCCAATAAGAACAAGCCTAAGACATGGACAGATCTTCTTTGTCAAACTACTCCAGCCTCTACAGTCACCCCTTCTCTGGGACCTACCAAATGTAGGTGATCAGGATAAACGTGAGAGCACACCATAGATCTCTAGAAGGTCATGCAAGAAACTTTCAGAGTCCCATTAGCTATCTCTAAGCATTTTCTGAGCCATTCAATCTTTGATATTCCAGGGAGGAATTTTCTTTCTTATCATAGCTCCTCTGCATATGCCATAGACTACCTCTGGGAGCTGGTTCTTGGGAAACCAGTGAAGGTGTCCATTCCTTGTTCCTACTCTGTAAAACTGAAGTTCAGGTTACATAATCTGAGGCTCATGGGAGGGAGCAACTGCTTCTCTCTCAGCTCTTTCCTGAGTAGCATCAAACACTGGAGAAGCCATTTGGGTCTTGTGATGCAGCTGATAAATGAAAGCAAGCTTTATTCATAGTAGACCCAGGTGATGCCTGCTCTAAAGAGTCCTTTGAAAGTCTCTCCATCACAAAAGCTTCAGCTCCAGGAAATGTGCATAGAATGGTTAATTTGAATTGTCAACTTGATTAGATTAGAGATGCCAAGGATTAAGAGGATTATGGGTCTGTCAATCAGGGTGTGTTTAGGAATGATTGGCATGTGGGATAGCCGCCTGAAATGGATACCCTCCCTAAGCGTGAGCAACACTGACCAATAGGATGATGCTTGGATGGAATAAAAGTTGGAAGAAAAAGGAGCAGATGCAAGTTCAATTCTTCTTGAATGGGTTCTTGATTGCTGCTGAGATTATCTGAGGATACTGGGCTCTCGCTTCTTCACTCTTCCAAAGCTCATTCTCCTTTGATCTTGGACTAGGGTCACACTGTTGATCCCTTTTGTTCTGGGGCTTCAGCCTCTTGGACTGTGCAGCTACTGGTTCTTCCAGCTCTCCAGCCTGCAGATGGTCATTGGGTCATTGTGGACTATGCAGCTTCTGGTCGCATAAGCCAACCCGATCAGTCTCCCTGTTATAATTATACTTCCTGTTGATTCTGTTCCTCTAGAGAACTCTGAATAATACAGTGCATTTTTTTTGCAATGGCTTTGTGGAGCTAAGACTTCATGGGTTGCTTTAAAGACTAGGTCTCTGGAGCATTCTTTCAGTCTTATTATTATTATTGTTGTTTGTTGTTGCTTTTGTTTTCCTGACTCTGCTTAAGGCACTTGTGCACATTTTGTCACTGGGAAAAATCATCCTGAAAATAGCCTTAAATGTTGGTATTTCCCCTGGCAATAAGAGGTATAACTTTCCTAACAATATTTTCTCATGCTGAAGTGATCTTTGGGTGCTCATTGGAGAAGGTCTCTCATACTGGGCCTGCCTCCCTCACTTTGCTAGCTACAGCCACCTAATTTTTACTTTAGGGACTAGGACCTTTTTAAATATAATTGTTTTGGGGAAGGCAGGTGAGCAGATCAATTTCTATTACAAATCCACCAATCATCCAGCCTGTTCCTTGAGTGGTTTGTTAGTATTAATAGCTTGTCATTGCTCACAGACAAGAATGGAGGACTCATTGTTCTGTTGGAGCATGTAATTTGAAATTGATGCTTATACTGTGTCATTTTTTTTTCCTGGTCTCAAACACCACAGATGGATTTTCTCAAGATCCACTTAGTTTTAAATGGATTTATTTCCATTTCCTTGGACCTTTCTTGTAAAAATTGCTTCCCTCCTGGATCACACAAAATACTAGGAAATGCAAGAATTGTGTGTGATTTGCAAGATTCACAAATGAAAGCATCTTGTATGAGCTCACATAATAATAAGGATGTTTTGTATTTCTCATCCCTCAAAACCCCAGAAGGAGAGTACCACTACCCTCCATCCCAATCTGCTAGATATCCAATGGCTCTAGCCAAAAGATAAGCATTCATAGTCCTAAAGCACAAGTAAAACAGTGCTGAAGTTATGTGATGCTGCGACTGGTCGGGGATGTAAAGTGCTGGGAGTCAGCTTCTAGTTTATCCCAACTTCCAGGCACTTGCATCAGCAAGTGAGAAGGCAGGGAGTCACCTTTCTGACACCACGGGAGAGGGGTTCAGGAAGATCTATGCCAGTTGTAAATTCCAGGAAGCATTTCTTGAGTTTCTGACTCAGAAAACTGCTTTGGTGAGGTCTCAGTGTAACCATACTTCTTAGAAAAATTTTGAGGAGGAAAAGAACAATGAGAAAAACTTGCTTTTATTAATATTAAAGCATACTATAAACTTATGTTAATAACAACCTCATGGTACAGGATACAAATAATAAAATACATTTAAAAAGCCCAGAATTACATTTAAGTACAAATGAGCATTTAATATAAAGAAATTATATTAAGTAAAAAGGTAAAGGACAAATTTTTCAATAGATGAGATTTGAATATTTGGTTGGAACAAAATAAAGATGATCTATAACTAAGTTTCAGATTGACTAAAGCTCTAAGTGTTAAAAATAAAACTGTGTATTAGTGGATACATCAGGAAGTAAAAAGTAATCCATGAAATAGGAGAAAATATTTGGAAATCATGTATTGGATAAGGACTTAGTTCCCTTCCCAGTATATATAAAGAGCACTGTCAACTCAACAACAAAAATACAACCCAGTTTAAAAATGAGCAGAAATATTGAATGGGCATTTCTTTGAAGAAGATATACAAAAGACCAACAAATACATGAAAATATACTAATTAGTTGTTAGAAAATTTTAGATCAAAATCACAATGAGAAGACACATTTAAACAAAAGAATAAATTTGTACATGTCTTTTCACAGCAGCACTTATCTTAATACCCAAGATTTGGAAATAACCCAAGTGTCTATCAGCTGGTGCATGGATCTATTTATTAACATTATTCAGTTGATGTACATAATTTGAAATTAATACTTATACTGTGGTGCATAAAATGTGCTATATCCAGAAAATGGAATATTTTTGAGTAATAAGAAGAATTGTGCATTGACACATACTACAATGAGGGTGAGCATTGAGAGCATTATGCTAAGTGAAAAAAGGCCAGCAACAAAGGTCACATATTGTCTGATCTCATTTATATGAATTATCTATAATTGGCAAACATATAGAAACAGAAAGCAGTTTATCGATTGCCAAAGAAGTAGGGAATAGGGATGACAGCTTACTGATTGCAGAATTTCCTTTTGAAGTGATGAAATGTTACGGAACTAGGTAGATGACTGCACAATATCGCAGATGTACTAAATGACATTGAATTTTTACACTTTAAATGAGTAAAGTGATACATTTTAAATTGTCTATATTTTACCACAAAAAATATTGAAAAGGAAGCCACAGTTATAATAAGGCAAATTAAGCATGATGTTTATGTTTCACTGTGGTGGGAAAAGCCTTCTGTATGAAACTCCTAAAACCATAGAGGGAAGATGAAAAGACGCCACTTAATATGAATTCAAAGCTATAGTGTAATATAATGATTTTGATGACACATTTGAGAACCAAATTTAACAGTTAAAGTATGACTGTATCCTACAAATCAGTGAGTGATTTTCCTTTAAAGTTCAGTAGTTAAAGAATATCAAAGGAAATCCATACCAAAAAAGAAATGAAATGGTTTTAAGCAAAATATGCGTATGTTGTTGATATTTTAAAAATAAAATTTGAAACAAAGAGTTTTTCCACATCTGACCAATTGGAATTTAAGGCATTGGAAACATTTGAGTAGACCATGGTGCATAGAAATAGCACTGTTATATACTATTAGGAGTTTAAATTGCTACAATACTTTTTGTAAATTAAATTTGCAACTTTTTTTCATATTTAAGTTGTGCATTCTGTGTATTCCCGCAATCCACTTAGATCATTTTATACTATAGTAAATTTACAGAAGCAATAGCATTATTATTCTAGATAAGAAATTTTGCTGAGGTCATTTTTATAACAACAACCCCTCAAATCTAGGAATATCCTAAAGTTCTTCCAATGGGGAGGGGAGCATTTAGATTAAATATAGTTTAGTGAGATGCTCAATAGCCATTAGAAATAATAGAGTGGAGTGTATAATGAAACACTCAAATGGTCAGTGGGGAGGTCCCCACTCTATGCAGTTATGTGGATAAAGGAAGCCACTGGAGAATATTGTAATATAATCTCAAGATTTAGGACTACTGAAAAGGGTAGAGGAGGAGGATTTTATTTCCCAGTTATCTAATTTTGTCTATTCAATTTTGTTTTATTTGCTTATTAGTATATTATAGTCATATGTAATATTGGAGATTATTTTGACATAATTATGCAAGCACAGAATATTGTTTGCCCCAGTCCACACCCTGGTACTACCCTCTTCTGTCCCCTTCTGCCTTCACAGCTCTACTTCCTCTACTCTCCTGGTCTTTCTTCTATTTATTCCTAGTTTGTATAAATTAGTGCATTATAGATAGACACAAAGGTGTAGGTAGTTCACTGTGGTATTCATTTATGCCACAGGAAAACTTGGTCAAATTCCTTCCACTCTCCCTTCCTTTTCCATCTCTCCTCCCTCTGCTCCACTGATCTCTCCTCTAGTTTCATGGGGGAAATCAAGGATATTTTTGATGGTATGTAATAAGGATGTAGTTTATGATGATTGATGATTTGTCAGGGTAACACATACATGCAATTAATGGCAAAGTGAGTGTACATCCATTCTTGCTATTTCCTCATCTTTCACTCACGTGATTTGGGAGAATTCGAACTGGTGTAAGAAGGAAAGAGGGACAGGATTTTGGAAGAATTATCCTAAGAATAAAGTGACAAATGAAATGTTGTCCCTCCTTCAGTTAATGCTCTGCATCTTCCAATTCATTTGAAGATGTAGATATTTCAGGGGGAACAGGTGCTGTGTTGTAGAGTACTTAGACGAGTTTCAGGTTCATCTTTTTTTCCTTTTATTAGAGCATGTTGGTCATGTATAATAGTTGGTCTCATTTTGACAAAATTACTCATGCATGGAATTTGGTTTACTCCATTTCAGTCCCCAGTGCCCCCCTCCTACCTCCCCTCCTCCCTCCCACATACTCCTTCCTCTACTCTACTAGTCTTCATTCACTCTTTTATTTCTTCATTTTTGATTGCTGTTTTATGGATATGCATAAAGGTGGAATTCACTGTGGCATAATTATACATGCACACAGAGTGGCGTTGTTAAATTCCTTCTGCATTTCCTCCCCTTTCTCATCCCTCCTCCCCTTCTCTCCATCTCCTGATCTACTTCTTCCACTCCACTGATCTTCCCAATATCTTTTGATATCCAACACACCATTTTTTCCTCTATATCTTTAAAAACAATTTACTTTTCTTTCCAGGCTAGTCATTGCTGTTCCAACCTTGTGCTCTTGGAGGGTTTCTAGCCTCTGGATGCTTTGCTAATTTGCAGAGAATTGTAGTCTTTCCTGGTCTCAAAGGGGACGCGCCCTTTCCCACCCTCCTCTTTTGGTGTTTGGTAGATTTCTTGCCGCAGCTTGCCTTCCCCCAGAGAGTCACAAACCTGTTTTCACACAAGTTAATAGGGCGATCAGCATTGGGCGATTATGAACTGTTACCTCATTTGCAGTAGCCCTCTAGGGCTGAGGTTTGCATTTATAATTTTCTGATTTGTAAATGTGCTGCCAGATATAGCAACAAAATAGGTCTCAAGGCACTCAGCGTCTGTTTTCAGGATCCAGAATTTTAATGCATGAATGCAGTTTACCAGCCTCACACATTCTTTTCGTCTTCGGGCTCCCTATGCCTTGGCTGGCTCAGTTGCCTTCCTTCATTCCTTCATGCTCCATCTGTTACCTTCCCTTCCTCTTCATCCTCTCTTCATGCACTTGACTTTTGTAGATTCCGGCCTTCAGTAAGAGAAATGGCTTGCTATTTGTATGGAGGCCAAAAAGCACAAAATGGTTGGAACAAGGGTGAACTTGGGTGACTGGAGGAAAAGGTCCACCAAGCCTCTTAGGCCTACACTCCAGTGACTGTAACTGTGGGTTTGGGGAAGAGATGAAAATGATCTATTCCATTTTGGTCAAGTCCTATTTGGCCTAGCTGTGAGGCACATAGCCTGGATATACAGGTCTGGGGTATTAGAGAGATCAGGGCTGTAGATACTGGCTAGAGAGTGACCAGTGTATCCAGGCCCATGATCTCACCCAGCTAGTAAGAGGCAGAGCTTGAATTCACAACCAAGCTGTGTGATTTCCAAACCCTGAACACAACTATACGCAGTTCTGGGCCATCTTAGATGACTCAGAAATCGAACCCAAAGATGGCTCTATTCCCGGAGACTCTGTCCCCTTCCTTGTCCTCATCTACAGAGCTTCCATTCCTCACCCCATACCTTGAAAGGAGCCATCCTGCCCCTTCCTGCACTGTGGGATGACAGAAATCGTCAGTCAGCCCCTGAAGCTTCCATCTGACAGATTGTTGCAGTACTAAGCTCATTACTAAGTACTAAAAGCTCAGTACTCAGTCGAACATAGACAGTTATCACATTCCACGTATATATGTTTTTATTTTTTTAATCAGTCTATGAGTCAGGAAAACCAGAACACTTTTGTTCACAACTCTTTCTTCATTAATAACAGAAAATGGGTAAGAAAAACCACCTCTTAAAGGGTGTCCAGTTTCTTTGATTCTTTGATGAATTAAATAGTTTGCTGCAGCTTCTAAAATGTGGACGTTCTGAGTCTTAGAACAGTCATAAATTGTAAGTTTCAGGCAAATGCCAGGAAATATGAATTTTAGTTGTTGGGAACTGGATAGGCCCTTTGGGGTTACTTGTCCTTGTGGAGCTACATTGCAGGGGATGGGAAAACTAATCCCAGAAAAGGAAGTGACTGTCCAAAGCACGTGAGCACTAGATGGCAGCGGATTCTGGGTCTGCTTTTCCCAGCAGTTCAGAGTGTAGACTGACATCATCTCAAATGTAGGAGGAAATAGTCAAGCAGAGTAGTTCTAATCCAACTTGTAATCCACAGATGAACCTTTCTTAAGAAATTCCTGATATTGCTAGCCCCAAATCTGCAATGGTAGGATTTATCAGACTGACTGAAGTAACCATTTGATGGAAGAATAAACCTCTTTGCTCGAATAAAAGAAATTAATATTAATAAATTACTGGATGATTGCCTCACTCTGCACGATTCACAGAATTGGCAATCATTTATATGGCCCAATAGGAAGCCTATGTCATGATAAAATTGCTCTTACCATCTATGAGGTGTGTCACAAACATGTGATGCTCATGGGCCACTTGACATGAGAGTGTGGCGGCTTTGCAATCCAAGGACCTTAATTTAAAATCAAGCTGTGCTGTAGCGAGCCATATTATGCTTGTGGAAACTGATTACCCTTCAGAATATTAGCCTTCTAATTTGCAAAATGAGAATGAAAAATATCTAATACTTGGAGGACTGTTAAGGGGATTTAGTAGGATGGTGCACGAGAGCTCTTGGTTCAGTGCCTGGCACACAGAAAACAGCACCACAAATGGTCAATAGAAAATTCCTGGAAAAATTTGCTGGGTTTATGGGGGAATATGTAAAGTCAAACAGTAGCAGGGAAGAGCCACATTTTAAAATGTTTCCAAGAAATGATGACACATTTGATAAGTGATAAAACAAAGTGGGAATTTTGATACGACATTGAGAATATTTCTCCATCTTTCTCCTGAGAGCTAGAGACCTAGATTAGGGAAAAGCCTTGCCTTTTCCTGCAGATATTAAAAACAAAAACAAAACTTCCTTCTCATGCTTTTTACATTGTTTGAATAGGTAGTCAGATATTTTTTTCCTTGATATCCCATGTATTGTATTGGGAAAGGTTATTAGGAAGGTAAATCTGGTGGCTAATTTTATGTGTCAAATTGACTGGGCCACAGAGTGCTCAGATATTTGGGTAAACATGATTCTGTTATGATGTCTCTGGATGATATTAACACTTGAACCAGCAGCCTGAATGAAGACCTTCCTCTCTAATCAGGGTCCAATCTATCCTAATGTTGGAGGATCGAATATGATGGAAAAGTCTGAGTAAGTTGGAATTTACCCTTTCCACCGAATCACCATTGAACTGGGACATGGTCCTTCTCAGACTTTTGGACTTGGTCCGAAATTTACACATCAGCTTCCTGGTTCTAGGGCTATCAGACCCCATCTGGAGCTATACCCATGGCTCTCGTGGATTTCTAACTTGTTGACTGCAAACCTAGAGACTTCTCAGCCTCAATACTATAACCATGCAAACCAATTCCTTATGTGTGTGTATAACCCAGACTCTCTTCAAGTCTTGTAATAAGCCAATATTAAGTCCAGACATTCTAGACCTGAAGGAGTAGAAAGCCAACTTTGTCACTGGTTATTCTTAGTCAGTCGTGCATTCAGTTCTTACCCTGGGCCAGACACTGAGGTAGGCACAGAGGATGCCAAGTGTACACTAAACTGGAGTTGGTGTCAGACATCATGAAGAGATGCTGACCAATTCCACAGGACCAATTGCCATTTGTGGGGAGATGACAAATACACCTTAGTATACACCTGGATCTTCCCCATAGCCTAATGGCTCCTGCTGGGAGGGGTTTTCAACATTAACACCTAATCACATTCTCTGACATACAAAATTTGTTATATATGTATTTGTTAAATAGATGAACCCTTTAATTTAACAAAGGAAAAGAGAATGGAAGAGAATGGGAAGTATGCAGAGGTTCACTTTAACAATTCACTTTAATAAGTAGAAGAATGGAAATATGCAGAGGTTCACTTTAACAATTCTAGAAGTTCTATGTATCATCCCCTTTTATTTTCCTGTGCTGAGGATTATACCCAGGAGCACTCAACCACTGAGCTATATCCCTAATAGTTTTTTAAACAATTTTAAAATGTTGGGACTGGTAATAAGTTGCTACGTCTGGTCTCAAACTTGTGATTATCCTGACTCAGCCTTCCAAATCACTGGAATTGAGGAATTGTCACTGCACATGGCTACTTATCAGTCTTGACTTGAAGAGTGGAATTTAAGTTTAGCAGAACTATATTTTATTTGTTTTTATAGAAGATCTATTGAGCAGATACTATATAGCAGGCTCTTTGCTAGAAGTGAGGATGTGTAGATGAAGGTAACAAAGACCTCCTACTGCAATAGTTCAGAGTACAGCAAGGAGTAGAACTGCATCTTCCCTGGGGAGATGAGGAAGAGCTAAGACTGAGACCACAATCACCACGAAAAAACAATAACAAACAGAAAAACCCCACACAATCCAGGACTGTCTACTAGAGTGAAGTACTTAGAATCTGAGTTTCATTTATAAGAAAAATCCAATCACAGCCAGTGAGGAGTACTTTCAGAATCCTGGGGGCACATAATTAGCTTTGCTTTTAACCTTGCCGACATAGGAAGGACAGATTTTTAATAATGTTTAATTATTAAAATGTATCTTTTTCTTTAATGAACTACTCCAAATGGCACTCTAGGGGAATTTCTTTAGCTGTTGTAAAATCGTCTGTTGTTTTCAGTATAAAAGATGCAAGAGGCACAGTCAGTTCTGCTGGCTGAGATTTCACAGCCTGCATGAAACTACATATGATGTGTATGCATCAGGGGACACGCAGGCCAAGGCTGGATGAGAGGAAGGCTTCTGCACAGGACTCAGACACACTGACATCATGGCATCCCCAGCCTCCTGCATTGCTTCTGCCCCTGTCACTGCCACCATTCTGTCACTGCCACCATTCTGTCACTGCCACCATTCTGTCACTGCCACCATTCTGTCACTGCCACCATTCTGTCACCATCTTCCATCTGCCCACGTACACACTGGGGCAGGTGCTGAAACAGAAACAGGAGAGAGGAGTTTACTAGGAGATTCAGCTTCTAACTGCTCCCTCTCCTCTTATCCAAAGATATTTCTTTTTTATCTTTTTGTAATTTATAGAATTCATCATTAAGTTCTGACTTGTTTAGTGGAAACTTTGGTTGCAATAATATAGAACCTGACTCAAATTGATTTAAAAAAAAAAAAAAAACTTAAGGAAATCGAATCGATTACACAGGTAAAAGACCCTCTGGTAAGGCCAGTTTCAGGCGGAGCTGGATTCAGACTATACAGGTAAATATCACCAGGACCACATCCTTCTGGTCTCCTTGGCCTGTCTTATTTTGTGTTAGTTTGAGCCTAAGTTTGACTTTACTTATAGTCCAAAAATGGTGACCAGTAGTTTCTTAGGCCTATATGCCTTGATTTTCATCTCTTGCTGGAGAGAACCCTTGCTCTAACATCTATATTATTATCTAAAATTTACTGTGATTTGAGTTGGTTTAGTTCTTCTCAGTACACTTATATAGGACAGGCTTAGCCTAGCTATCATAGCCCATTCCCAGAAAAGGTATTTTCAAGACCACACACTTCGAGAACTAGTAGGATTGTAAATTCAGGATTCTTTGAGATATACCATGTGTTGCGAGCTACCTGGGAATTCGATGCCCAGTTTTATCTACACACCAAAGAAGGAGATTAACTCTTTGCTTCTGGCTAATATAGTTTCCCTCTTTATATCTAGTCAAGGTTCTTCCATTAACTAATTCTGAGGTCCTAAGGCAAATTCTAGGAGAAGGCCTGTCCTCCACCAGGACTTATGCTGAACATCCATGGAAACTCTTGTGGATTTCAGAGGCTACGCAAATATATGGTGGTGTTACTCTTAGCGATAGTGTGAGTTTTTTCTGGCTGTTGGACATCTGCTCTGAGTGCTGATTCCTTGCTCGACTATAAGCTCCATGAAGACAAGATCTCTCTCTGTCTTAGGAAAGTTTTTGACTACAGAGCACAGTTCTGCCCACACAGTATGGTGTCTGAAAATAATATGTTGAATTGATAATTTATTACACATATTTGTTATCATGAGGCTGAGAAGACTGGGGTCTTCAACTTGGTTAGGAAATTTCTAGGAATGCACTCAGAAAATACAGACTCTCAGAAACAGAAACTGCAGGGGAGGACAAGCCTTTTCCAGAAAATTTCTCAAGGTCTTTCTATGAACTTTGTGCTCTCATGTTCATCAGAGGTGATTCAATATTTCAAATGTATCCTAGATATCAAATTAAAAAGTGAAGTTACACTTTTATAAAAGTAATAACTCAAACTTCATCTGTCTGTAACTAAAGTTCAAGAGAGATAATTGTTGAGCTGGTAAAATCTTGTGAAATTTTGAGCAATAATAAAGCAAACAAGAAATCTTTTTAGGGAAATGTATGAGAATGACATTTGTTTTGTTTTCCCTAACTAAAGACATGAACAATTGTTTATTTCTGTGTTCTTAGATGGATTTTGAAGGCAGTTTGGGATGGATGGGTTTTTCCACAGTATTAGAAAGATTTGCAGTCCCACCAGCAATGTATGAGTGTACCTTTTTCCCCACATCCTCACCAACACTTATTGTTGTTTGACTTCATAATAACTGCCATTATGACTGGAGTGAGATGATATCTTAGTTTTGATTTGTATTTTTGTGATTGCTAGAGATGATGAGCTTCTCATATATTTGTTGATTGATTGTATATCCTCTTCTGAGAAGTGATTGTTTAGGTCCTTGGCCCATTTGTTGATTGGGTTATTTGTTTTTCCAGTGCTTAGCTTTTTGAGTTCTTTATGTACCCTAGAGATTAGTGCTCTATCTGATGTGTGAGGGGTAAATATTTGTTCCCAGGATGTAGGCTCTGTGTTCATATCACAGATTGTTTATTTTGCTGAGAAGAAACTTTTTAGTTTGAGTCCATCCTATTTATTGATGCTTGATATTAATTCTTGTGCTATAGGAGTCTTATTAAGGAAGTTGGGGCCGAATCCCACATGATGAAGATTAGGGCCTACTTTTTCTTCTATTAGATGCAGAGTCTCTGGTTTAATTCCTAGGTCCTTGATCCTTTTTGAGTTAAGTTTTGTGCGTGGTGAAAGATATGGTTTTAATTTCATTTTGTTGCATATAGATTTCCAGTTTTCCCAGCACCGTTTGTTGAAGATGCTATCTTTTCTTCATTGCATGTTTTTGGCACCTTTGTCTAATATAAGATAATTGTAATTTTGTGGGTAGTCTCTGTGTCCTCTATTCTGTACCATTGGTCTACTAGTCTGCTTTGGTGCCAATACCATCCTGTTTTTGTTACTATTGCTCTGTAGGGTGGTACAGCCAATATGGAAAGCAGTATGGAGATTCCTTGTAAATCTGGGAATGGAACCACCATTTGACCCAGCTATCCCTCTCCTCGGACTATACCCAAAAGACTTAAAAACAGCATACTTTACAGGGACACAGCCACATCAATGTTTATAGCAGCACAATTCCCAATAGCTAAACTGTGGAGCCAACCTAGGTGCCCTTCAGTGGATGAATGGATAAAAAAATGTGGCATATATACACAATGGAATTTTACTCAGCATTAAAAGAGAATAAAATCATGGCATTTGTAGGTAAATGGATGGCGTTGGAGAAGATAATGCTAAGTGAAGTTAGCCAATACCAAAAAAAAAAAAAACAAATGCTGAATGTTTTCTCTGATATAAGGAAGCTGACTCATAGTGGGGTAGGGAGGGGGTGCATGGGAGGAACAGATGAATTCTTCACAGGGATGAGGGGTGGGAGGGAAAGGGAGGGGGCAAGGAATTAGCAAGGATGGTGGAATGTGATGGTCATCATTATTCAAAGTACATGTATGAAGACTCAAATTGGGTGTCAGCATACTTCATATACAAACAGAGATATGAAAAATTGTGGTATATATGTATAATAAGAATTATAATGCATTCCACTGTTGTGTATTTAAAAAAATAAAATCAATAAAACTACAAAAACAAAAGTATTAGAAAGATTTAGGGACAGAAGAAGGTAGATTTGAGGCACTAGGACTTGCCAACTTCTCCACAGGCTAGAAGCAAAACCACAGGAGTGCAGCTGCTATGGGGATGAGACCATCAGAGAGTGCTGGAATGCAGTGGTAGAGGGGTGGACACTTGGAGATACCCAGAGGTTTTGGACAGTGGAAGAATGAGAGAAATAGAGCCCCCAGCACTGATGACCGACGGCAGGGTGGGAGGACAGGGTGTGCCCTTCAGTGTGTGGGGGGTGTAGGTGAGGAAGGGAGCACCCTATTGAGCTCTAGCAGCACAGGACCCAGCACCCTAGACATCTGAGCAGGAAAGAGACCTGAGTCTGTATAGTGAGCTGGATCTGAACAAGTCCCCCACCTTTCCCAGTGTATTGTCTTCCTGTTACAGGGAGCCATCTTTAAAAGGGTCTTATTGTCTGAGCTCTGGGAATCAAGGGCCCCTGCATTTTCCTGTCTCTGAGACTCTCAGGCAACGTAACTACACTGGCTTCCCAGGTGTTCTCCCCCAGAGTCATTTACCCCAGCAGAGAGATAGTCACATAATCCCTGAGAGTTCTGTGTGGTGGGGAACAAGACTGTGACATGGAGGGAAACAGGTGCTTCCCTTTAGCACTGCAAGTCCTGGAATCTGTCCATCAGAGCCCAGGCAGTGAAGGGTCACATGTGATTTCACACAGGAGCCGAATCTGGGAACTCTAGAATCATCAGTGGAGAATCATATGGGTCCTGCTGCCAGCCCCCACCCACAACACACACACAGTTCTTTTGTGACTTCATGGCCACTCTCCACCTGTGGGGGTGGCTGGAGATATGCTCCAGGGCCCTGATAGGCCATGGCTCAGGAATTGGCTCAGACCCCTAAACACCTAGCCCTAAAAGCCCTGGGAAAAATGTGGCCAGGGTTGCCCATTCCACACCAGCTGTTGACACATAGTTCCCTGTCCTTGGAGAGCACAGCCCAAGAAGCTTCAGAGAGAACTTGACTCAGGAACTGTGGTTGCCATACTAGCTGGCTCCTGTGGGCAAAGCAGCAGAGGAGTCCAACTGGTGTCAGCTACAAATTACTCCTGCTAGTCACCTGCAGCACCTCAAAGCCAAGAAGATGGGTGCACAACAAACACGCAGCCTTCACTTGGCCCACAACAGAAGCTCGATGGGGACAGGTTGCAAGCATCTATTCTCCCTTTAAAGTGTCTTGGCAAGGAGAAAATTTTAATTTTTTTCTTAATATTCTTTTTGTTATTTCTAATTTTTAGTTGCTTATTTATTTTATTATTAATTTTTATTGCATATTACTCCTCCCATACTTTTTCTAGTGGTGATGATTGTTATTTGGTTTTTATTTTATTTTTTATCTTTTTTTCCCCATGATCCTGGGAATCCCATGTGGGACTTGAGCACGGTGGTGGAGGGGTGGGGGTGCTCGGCCACTGAACTAAATTCCCAGCCCAGCTGAGAAGAAGTGCACCTTGCTCCAGTCATGAAAAATGGCCTGAAAGTAGAAAAGGGAGCATTGGGGGATGTGAAGGAGACCATGCAGGAGTGGAGAGGGTGTGGCTAGAAGGGTGGAACATGCACAATCCATGCATGTTTGGGAGGATCACATTGAAAGCTGAATGTGTATTAATAATAACATTTTTAAGAAGATTTTACCACACGTGTAGTATAGTGCCAGGTAGTGTATAAAGAATACAAGTTCAACAAAGCCTCTTACTAATAAGGTCAAAGTAGAGCTGGTGAGATAGGGATTCTAGAATCTACTCAATAAGATGTTTGACCAACTTGGACGTGCATGCATTTGAAAAGTGGCAAGGGAAGGTGGGGAGGTAAAGAAACCATCAAGGGAGGACAGGGACATAGGTGTCAGCCTCCAGGGACAGATCAGGAATTGTAAGAAAATATTTGTGCATCCCAGGGAACCATTCTGAAAGCTAACAGCAATCTCCTGTGGGTTTCCAGGCTCTTAAGGGATCAGAGATAAGACTTGATTCCTGTGAGGTGACTCATCCATGTTTTATGGTGCCCTAGAGCTAGATCCTGGATTCAAATCCTGGCTCTCTTCCTGGAAAGTTTTGTAACCTGGGAAAAGTCATGTGATCACAGTCTCAATTTTGAGAGTCCCATGAAGGAGGACAATTCACAACACCATCGGTTCACATACAGAAAACACTCAGGGAAGTTGGCTGTTTATTTATGACATGATAGTGATTTTAATGCTTAGAATAAGTCCCTGTCACACAGGGGATGCACTCCTGAGTCACAGAAAGCTCGCTGTGTAGCTGGACCATGCTGCCATGGGTATCCATAGATGAAAGCTCTCGCTTCACCCTAAGTTTCCCATCTCTTAGCCTCCTAGGACCCAAGGTCTCATCCATCCTGGATGCCATGTCTGATGGTACAGGAGGCTGGTTTTCTCTGTTCTAAAAGACAGCTCGGCTTTGGGATTCAGAGATGCAGAGATGAGTTGAAACTCAACCATTTGGTGAAGGAATGGAGGGATCTTTGTAAATAGAAAACACGTGGGAAGAGGTTTTATTGTGGGAATAAAAAAAACACCTGGATGTCTTCAAAATAATGCAATTTCATAGCTGAAAATGGCTTGACCCTGATTTGGAAAGTTTCATTCACTATCATGAAGAGAATCTAAAGAACTCCAGTGGCCTCTTTATCTTGCCTTAAAAGGAACAAATAGCTTAAAGTTTTTATCTTTCTCCTGTCCAGAGTCAAAGGGGAAAAACTAGAATATTTAAAAAATAGATAGGCAGGCATGAGTTAATTTGGGAGGCATTATTTTAACCAGATTCTGGAAATAAAAATGTATTTGCAAGAAATGTATTAAAAACTTAAGTGTGTGCATACTTCTGTTCATGTGCATGTGTTTATAAATCTAGAAGAAAGACAATGCAGATCTTAGAGTTTATCTAAATTCAGTGTCTTTTCTAAGAAAATTTCTAATATGTGACTTAATATTTGTAATGTTAAGAATTTGTTGAATACCTATTTAGTGACTAGCTGCTGGCAAGGGGCGCCAACAGAGTCCGTTAGTGGTTTCTTTTGTTTTTATTTGTTCTAATTAGTTATACAGGGCAGTAGGATGCACTTTGATACATCATACATAGATGGAGTATAATTTCTCATTCTTCTGATTGGATGTGATGTAGAATCCCACCCGTTGTATAGTTACATATGTACATGTAATAATGTCTGATTCATTTTACTGTTCTTCCTACCCTCAAGCCCCTTCCCCTCCCTTCACTCCCCTTACCTAATCTAAAGTAACTCTATTCTTCCCTAGCCCCCACCTTATTGTGAATTAGCATCTGCATTATCAGACAAAACATTGAAATTTTGTTTTTTGGGAATTGGCTTATTTTGCTTAGCATGTTATTCTTCAGCTCCATCCATTTACTGACAAATGCCATAATTTCATTCTTCTTTAATGTTAAATAATATTCCATATATATATATATATAATATATATATATATATATATATATGAAAAATGTGTGTGTGTGTGTGTGTGTGTGATATTTTCTTTACCCATTCTGTTGAAGGACCCCTAAGTTGGTTCGGTAGTTTAGTTATTGTGAGTTGACTTGCTATAAACATTGGTATGGGTGTGTCACTGTGGTACGCTGATTTAAAATCATTTGGGTATAAACTGAGGAGTGGGATAATTATAAACTGAGGATAGGTCTAATGGTGGTTCCATTCCAAGTTTTCTGTGGAATCTCCATACTGCTTCCATAACAGTTGCACCAATTTGCAGTCCCACCAGCAATGTATGAGTGTACCTTTTTCCCCACATCCTCACAAGTATTTCTTGTTGTTTGTATTCTTGATAATTGCCATTCTGACTGGGGTGAGGTGATATCTTTGAGTAGTTTTGATTTGCATTTCTCTTGGAGGCAACCCCAAACTTGAAGTAGGCTTCAGATTCCAGTCTTCCAAGGGTGGCCTCTGCTGAGCTTGTGGAAGAGCTGTTGAGCTCCTCACCTCTAAGCCCCTTACTGCCTTGGCAAAAGGGACCCTCCTGGATTTCCCAGGGAGTGCAGCTATGGGGTTGCTTGTGGTAGTTCCATTATGACATCTTTGTTTTCCTGACCATTTTGCTTTTTTTCTTCATTACTGTGTTGCATCAATTCTGACATCTTCATCTCATTTATTGTCGGTCATCTCTGTGTCCAAGGTTCAAGGACCCGATCTGGCAAAGTTGTCCAATCCCTTCCCAGAATGTAATTCTCAAGTTGTGGATGAGTCATCTGACTCTCTGAGCTCTACAGTCACAGTTCCACAGTCCCTGCAGTACATGTGAGCAGACAAGTGTTTTGGTGCCTAGCCTCTTTTCTTCTGGAGCAGGATTATATTTCTTAACTTAGATTGGTCTGGGATAAGCCCCTAATTATTGGTCTGGATGCAATGAGAGGGTAGTAGAGAAAAACATCTTGAGGGAAAAACACCTTATAAGGCATCTGTTTATAGTAAAGTCACTGAATGTTTTTTGGTAAATGGAAGATGCACTATTCTGGCAAGTTGGACTGGAACACCCCATGGATACAGTCCATCTCTTATGAAGATGTGGCAATATTTATTTTCCAGGTGATGCTGCATGTGGCTCCTTTGAATATTGGCTATAGCAGCAAAAGCAACCTGGTTTGCATCCATGGTAACAGAACAAGCCATTGCTGGGACCTCTCTGCTCAGAAGGGTGGCAGGCATTTTCGTGTGGAGTGAAGAAAATTCAAAACCCATAAATACTTCTTATTTTACATATTCCCAAAAATTTCTGGCACTTCCACTTAGATTTATTGCAAGTTACCTTCAAGTCCAGGATTCAGAGAGCCACCCATTCCAGCAAATTATTTGGAATAATCTTTGGTAATTAATTCTATGTATTGGGAAGTGTCTCCATACTAGTGAATTCTCTCTTGAATATTCAGTGTTCTGTTTTCCTCACCTGGTTTCACATCATCAACATTCATTCCCGTGTATCTTATTCTGTTTCTTCCAGGACATATTTACTAAATCTTGCAAGTCCCTTGGTGTGTAGCCCTTCTCGCCTGGAATTCTTCTAGACCCAGGTCTTGGTCTCAAGTCAGGGGTGATGAGGGTGACAGGAAATCAAGCTTTATCATGTAAGACTCCAGATCTGGGCAAACCCATTGCATGGTCTCCAAGGAAAAGGAAAAGTTCTCACTGGAAAAGAATAAAAGCCTCCTTCTGCTATGTGAAGTATTCAGAGAATTAGGAAGTTGGACTGGAACACCCCATGTGATGGTTAGGGTTTTGATGTATAAGATTTGTTGAGATTGTTCATTTTATTCTTTTGCAGTTTTTCTCCTTCTGTAATCTGTTACTGCACAGTGTGATCTCTGGATGTGGGGGCTGAAAGTTTCTTTTAATTTATCATGAATGTTTTAGACTTTTAGATTTTGCTTTGAATTGGCCATTAATAGTACTAGATTGTGTGTGTGTGTGTGTACAAGTTCATTTATACCCCATCAAAGGACTGACTACCCCACCTTATTTTTCTTGCCACTGAATTAATTAAGCATAATGGTTACTTAATATCCCAAAGCCGTGTTCTGATGCCATTAACTGCACATGGAAGTCCCAGTACTAACAATGCCACTGCATCCCACTTTCTTCCAGCAATTGTTTTTATTGCCTGTAGGCCAGTGGGAAATGCAGTGTACAAGTCTTGTCTGAGAAACTATCTCCCTTTTACCAGTAGTCTTAGGAAATATGTTCTAGAAATAGAGTCCAAAGTAGAAATTAAGTGCTATGCTTCATTTGGGGAATATAGCACCAAGATGGCAAGAGATAGAGGAATGTGAAAAGCAGCAGGGAGAGATAGGAAATAATGCAGAATAATGCTTTAACCATACTGGACCCTGCTTTATGATAAGCCAGGAAGAGATCTAGTTGGTTTTCATGAAAATGTGTCTACTTGGTCATGTGGCATGTTTTGACATCTCAGGCTATACAGAATGGTGCATTGAAGCTGTTCATAAGAGACAAAAACAAACAAACAAAAAAATGGCTGCAATCTCTCTCCTTTCTCCTGCCCTGTCAATCAAAATATATGCAATAAGGAGTTAATTCAATGCACATATAAATTGCCCCCTTAGGCAAATCATGGGGTACTTGGGTCCCATAATTCACAGTGTGCTTCTTCATTTGAAATGCAAGAGTTGGGAAGAACCAGAAAGAGTCAGACTCTGAATATGTACCTGAGCAACCTCAGGTCATGGACCTGTAGTGATTTGCATGGGGCCAGTGGTCCATGCTGACAGCTGAGGGAGAGCCGCTGGATGTAAGTCTGGGAGACAGCTGAGGCTGAGGGAGTCTGAGAAGGCACTGGATATGTCTAACAGGTAAAGTTGTGCGAGAACAGGACTGGGTGTACTTCTGGAGGAACAGAAAATGCAATGTGGACCAGAATTAAAGACGGGCAGTCAGTGCAGGTAGGGGAAGTGGGAGACCACCCCTGGGGGACTGAAATGATATTCCCTTCAGAGCTCTTCCTCCACCCTTATTAAGAAAACTGCCCCTGCTCCAACCTGTTGCTAAGGTAACCTGTCCCAGGAATTGTCCCTCTCTACAAGGAGTTGTAAAAGTTTTTTAATTAATATGCCTCGGGCTGCTTCCTGCCTGAATGACTGACTCCATTTGGCCTTTCCCCTGCCCATCTGCTTCTCACCTTTTGACCATCCCATGGAGGATCTCCTGGGCCTAGTCACATATGCAGAAAGGAGAGTGAAAGGGAGAAGAGCTCAGGAGAACAAAGAAAGTCTAGGATGTATAAAAGCAACAGAATGCTCTCACTTCTTGGGATACCAGGATACCAGCTCTGGCCCCCTTCTCCCTTCCAGGAGAAGTCTGTATTATCCCTGTATTATTTTAAATAAACCCTGCTTTATATTGTTGCCTCGGCTGCTTCTCTTATGATATATTTCAACATGTGAGGCAGCAGGACTCGTCACCGATAACCAGCAGTATCCTAAGGACCTTCAGGTTATGGGGTTTTCCTGACTTGCCTTTATCAGAATTTATTTACAATATCAAAAATCCTACTATAAATAATGAACAAAGTATATATTTCTTGAATACCTGCAGTGCATAATTCATTGTCCAAAATATATCACATTATGTCTTTTTGGTTCTCATAACCACCTGTGAAGAAAGTGCTATTATTAACTTTATTTTCAGAATAAGAAGTGGAAGATCAAATATTTAAAGATGCTTTCTGAATATCTCGGTGTTACTAAGTATGTGATTTCATGACTCAAATGCACAATGATCTGATTTTAATGCCATTCCTTAAACTCACCATGGATGGCCTGAACTATTAGAACTTAGTTCAAGGAAATTCTCCAGGTGTTTTCTTCCTTACATGCAAATATACTTATGTGCCAGGAGGTCTTACTGCTCATGAGGAATTTGAAAATTTGGCTGTAAACTTATAGAAATTCAGCTCCAAATCTACCCACAACCAAATGCATGAAGAGCTCAACATGGGTCTAGCCTAGACCCCTGGACTCTACTTGTCTGACCTGTAGCACCCCTTACCTCTCTGGGACAACACATGAATGACAGGGACCTGGGTGTAAAGTAGGGACTCAAAAAAGTGTGGCGTTGGACTTTGAGCCATTGTGATGGCCAGTGAATGCTTTGCCAGAGTAAGTAGCCACCACAGGGAGAGAAAATCTCCTCTGGCCCAAATGTGACATTGACGTAGTAGTTTTCCAATTCAACATCTGGAAACATTACTGCAATCCTTAATCCCATTAGTTGTAATGATTATAGCCTCTTTATTGGTGGTAGAATATATCCCCTGTCACTATTTTATCCCCCAACTCCAAAGATTCCAAGTGTCCTTTATTTTCATATTTTAAAAATCGCAAACATTTTTTGAGAGGAAGGCCCTTTTTGGTTCTTCATAAATATTAGTTTTCCTGTTACACACTCTCAAATACTCTTTAATGTTTCCATCTTAATGAATGAATTCTGACCTGATTATACTACTTACACATTCAGGTGTTTCCTGAGTCATCCTCTTCTCTGTTGGACTTTAAGGGAAGGTAACATGGTCATCTTCTTTTCTGTCCTGTTTCCCTTGTATAGCACACTGATGTGTACATAGCATATTTTACTTTTTGAATGAATGAACAAAACTCTACCTCCTAACTAACACCTGAAAATTAGAGGAGTTACTTGGATCAGTCCTACATTCTGAACTTGATCTACCTTTTCTAACTATTGGACACATATAAAAGTTTTGGGTCCCTGTCTGAGGATACTTTCTTTGGGAGAACAGCATAGGCTACTTGACTTGGGGCTGAACCTGACATTCTCCAGCACTCCCAAGGTCGTGGTGAAGAGTTGAGACCATGATTGTGCCAGGCACTCATTGTAGGAGCTCAGTCCAGGAGGGAATGCTTGTGAGGCTGTGATCTGCAGAGCTGATCACAAAAGTGATCATTACAGTAAAATATAGTTCAGGGTGTGTGTGTGTGTGTGTGTGTGTGTGTGTGTGTGTGAGAGAGAGAGAGAGAGAGAGAGAGAGAGAGAGAGAGAGAGAGAGAGAATGAATACGAATGAGAGAATTCTATTCTGGTGGACTGTTCATCAATTTATCTGTGTATTGTTAAACTACAATTTGTGTTTCAGTTTAAGGAGAAGTTTCTTAAATCCCCTGTAGGTTGGGATAAGATTGACAGTCAGAGATGGACCTGCAGGTAAGGAACAGGTTGCTCCAGGATTGAGAGGAAAGGGCCAGGCTGAACACTGCAAAGGCAGCTTGTGTGTAGACTGGTGTCTCGTTAGTGCCCTTGCCCACTCCAGAAGAAACATATGCTTTGGAGATGGCATGTAATTAATGATAATTATGCTAGGGAAAAAAGCAGAACTTTTTAATATTTAGCTAATGACTATGTTTGTGATTATCATGCTAGCTCTGAGTTAATGATTAATTGGGATGATTATTGTGATAGTAATGGGAAAAGAATTTTGCAGAGAGATTAATTAGGATAAACTTTAGAGAATCTGGAATGGGTAAGACAAAAAGAAGATAAGGCACAATTGCAAAACAGAAAGAGCACCAGGCTTGGTGTTACAGAAGTGGATTTGATTGGTTGGTTGGTTGATGGATGCCAGCATGCATGCATTTATTCAGTAGCTCTATACAGGCTACCTACCCTATGTCAGCCACTCTTTAATGTCCTCTTTAATATCTAAGATCAGAAGAAAAGGGGGTTACTCTCAAGGAGCTTACCTTCGATTACCAGGTTGAGTTGTGATCCTCAAAGTTCATATGTTGATGGTCCGATATACAGCACCTTAGGATGTGAGCTTCTTTGGAAATAGGGTGTTATGTCTTGGATATGAGGTGTTCCTCCAAAAGCTCATGTGTAAGACAGTGCAAGGAGGTTCAGAGAAGAAATTATTGGGTTGTGAGAGCCTTAAACTAATCAGTGAATTAATCCCCTGACAGGAATTAACTGAGTGGTGACTGAAGGCTGGTAGGTTGTGGCTGGAGGAGGTGGGACTTCAGGGTTGTGGCTTTGGGGTATATAATTTGTATTTGGCTAGTGGAGTTGCGCTCTCTGCTTCCTGATCATCATGTGAGCTGCTTCCCTCTGCCACACTGTTCCGCCATCATGTTGAGCCTCACCTCAAGCCCTGAGGGATGAAGCTGGACTTCTGTGGACTAAGACCTTGAAGCTGTGAGCCCTCAAATAAACTCTTCCTCTTATAAAATTGTTCTGGTGAGATCCTTAGGTCACAATAGCAAAGAAGCTGACTAAAACATAGGGGTTTTGTAGATGTAATGAGTAAGTATTAGGTCACACTTGGGTAGTGTGAGCCACCAAATCAATATCACTGATATTCTTATAAGTGGAAACCTGTGCAGAGAGTTACATTCATGAGAAGACCCTGTGAACATAAAGGCAGAAATCTGGATGATGCTGATCATATCCACAAGCTAAGAACATCAGTGATTGTCCTAAGGCCACCAGGAGCTAGGAAGGAAGCCTGGAGCCTAGTCTCCCCATTGTCCTTATAAAGAACCCGCCCTGCCCACACCTTGTCTCTGACTTGCAGCTGTCATAGTAAAGAGGCGATGCATCCTGCTGTGTGCTACCCTTCCTGTGGCAACCTAGAGCAAGGGAACTAATTCTCATAGGGGATATAGGCTGAAAAAGAAAACAAAACCATGTAACAACCACCACCACCACAAGATCAAAGCATAGAAAACTTTATTTTCCAATCAATATCTTTTTGTTCTCACTTTCAGCATATGGTAACTTCTGCGAACAAAAATTTTTCAATCTAAATGAAGACTAATTTGTTAAAATTTTATAATATTATTTTTGATTTTTTTTTCCCAATGAAGAGAATTCATCTCTGTACCAAGGGGATAGAAATATTCTCCCATATGTCTCCTAATTATGTTAGAGCTTTGTTTTCCATAATTAGCTTTTTAATCTGACTAAAATTAATTAATTTATGAGTCAATTAATTATTCTTATTTTATATATGAAAGATAAGTTTCTTTAAATAGTGAAAATCGTTATAGGGGAGATAATTGAAGTTCCTCACCAGGAATCTAGAAAATGATTTGAGTGACTATTTTCTGTTTTCTCCCGAGGATGGTACATTCCTAGTACCATTCTAGATGGATAAGAGAAAGTGAATTTATGATATACAAAAGGTGTCTTAGGGTATTAGGGTTTGGGTCTCGGGTTGAGAATGGCTGGGTCGTAGGGAGATGTGAATGAGAAATTCCATTTTAGACATTTTGATTTTGACCCTCAGGCAAACATGGCACTGTGAAATGGCAGGCAGTAATCCAATCTGGACTTGGGGATAGGTGGGCAGTTTGTAAAAGTCCATTTATGTTCATTATGCTATTTCACAGTTCTCTTAGGGAAAGAATGTACACCAAGAGCTCCGAGGGCCAGGGAGGTAAAGGAAGCCAGTGGGGGGCATGGTCATGAAAAGCCAGAGGGAGCATTCCTTGAATACTGTTGGGTGTCACTGTGAGTTCAAAATGGATGGAATCAGGGAAGTGATCATGTGGCTTACAATGGGCAGGTTGCTGGAGACCTGCCCAGAGAAGGGTCATTGATGGTTTGATGGAAGCCAGGTAGTCATGATTACTACAGCAAGTGGGAGGCACAGAGAGAAAGACAGTGAGTGTGGACTCCTGTCCTATTTTACAAATGGGGAACTGAGGATCAGAGCACTTAACCAGCTATTCAAGGTCTCTCAGTTCAGAAATCAAACCTGGTTCTTCTGCCTCATCTTTGGCATATACCCAGTGTTTGCTTCTTGAAGCTCAGAGTCCTTCCTGTCCCTGTGCTCACCCCACTGCTCCTCTGTGTGGGCTCCTAGGATTATCCCATGGACCCAGCCTGCCTATGCCTTGTACCTCTCAGGTTCTGCCCCAGGACCCTGGACTCAGCTTGGCACCCACACATGCGCACTCAGAAGGGCAGGGTTAGGAAAGCTGTTCGAGACAAACTGAATGAATAAACAATTGTCCTTCCCCTCATTTCCCAAGGACAGTCCTCAGAGGCAGCTCCTCCAGGATGACCCTATGGTAGCCAGCTCAACATTGGCTCTTCCTCTGACTATGGCCCCTTTCTCCTTCCTATCTTCACTGCCTCTGCCTCACTCCTGCCCCATGGAATTGCACTCCTTAATGAAGTCATGAGCAATTAAGCCTCCAGCTCTGCTCTCTGGGGAGCCCCCTATGATAGTGTAGTCTACTGTGTTCTCACCTTACTATATATGATGTTTAATTTAAGCTGTCAACTTGACTGGATTAAGGAATGCCAAAGATTAAGAGGCTTCTGGGTGTGTCAATAAGGTTGTGTTTCGGAATGATTGGCATGCAGAATAGCAAACTGAAGTGGAGACCCTCCCTAAGCATGGGCAGTACCATCCAATAGGAAGGTGGCTTGGATGGAATAAAAGCTGGAAGAACTAGTAAGCAGTAGCAGATGCAAGCTTGATTCTTCTTGAACAGGTTTTTGATTGCTGCTGAGATCACCTAGGATATCAGACTCCCACTTCTTCACTCTTCCAAAAGCGAATCTGCCAGTGATTCTCCAGGAAGTTTCCAGAAGCCTTCAGTCTTGGACTGAGGGAGCATCATAGATTCCTCTTGTTCAGAGGCTTCAGCCTCTTGAACTGTGGAGCTATTGGTTCCTCCAGCTTTGCAGCCTTCAGATGGCCATTGTGGACTATCCGACTCTGGCCGTGTAAGCCAATCTAATAAATCCCTGTTTTAATAATTATATTTCCTGTTGATTCTGTTCCTCTAGAGAACCCTGACTAATACACTATATCTACCAAGTTCTGCCCCAGCGTGGAGCCTTACATGTGTCTTTTCCTCTGCCAGGGATATGATCTCCTCCCCATTATTTTCCCAGCAGGTTCTACACATCTTAGATCTCAATTCAAATGCCACCATGATACCTTCCCATGCTTCAGACCTTGCATATCAAACTGCATCCTCCAATACATGCTCCACTTTCCCTTAGGACACTTATAGCTGCTAGTTGTACCAGAGGCCTGTATTCATATGTGGGCTCCTCAGTCATGTGGGCCCACCTCAGATTCAGAGGTTCATGAAGAGTATCTCACTACTTTGGAATTCTCACTTCATGTGTACGGAAGTGTCTGATGTGTTCTAGGTGCTCAAATGTGAATTTAGTGTACTAAATGAAAAGGTAAATAAATAAGAATACCTGCTTATTCTTTCACACACTTATATTAGGTCTATAGGAGTAAGTGGTATTATGGTTTGGCTATAAGGTGTCTGTGTTAGCACAGGAATTCTCAGAGGTGAAATGATTGGATTGTGAGAGCTGTAACCTAATCAGTTCAACCTTGTTTGAATGGAGAGACTGGGTGCTAACTGCAGGCAGGCAGGGCATGGATGGAAGAGGTACGCCATCGGGAATGTGTCCTGGAAGATGCATCTTCTCTGCAGCCATGATGTGCTGCCTCTCCTGGGGCTCAGAGCAATGGACTCGGCCCACCATGGACTAAACCTCTGAACCACCATCCAAAATAAATGTGGTCTCCTCTAAAGTGTTCTAATCGGGTACTTTAGTCACAGTGTTGCCAAGTTGACCAATATAGGTAGAGACAGAAGAAATATATTAATAGGATTGTTTCCCTTCTCCTTCCACTAAGTTTAAGCTCTGGTTTGTTGGCCAATTGATTAAACTGGCCAACCCTTTCCTCTCCTATTAAGCAAACCAAAGATGAGTATTTTGAAAGACAGGCAGCAGAGAAGCAGGGAGGAGGTATGCACTCACCCTGAGAACTGAAGGGGTTCAGAGTTGACTGCTCTATGACAGGGGGCAGCCACACCCTTCTGCTTGCCCTGGTGACTGATTAGCCTTGTTCTTGTTTACGACATTTTTGGGTACCACATCCTCACAAGTGGCTAGCAGAGGGGAAGCTGTGTGATGATGGTGTTGTTTCTTTTTCTTTTTTCTTAAATAGTTTAAAAATTCATTTAGGCAGAGAAAAGCACTTTTCTTAGGAAACGATTGAGAAGAAAAAAATAAGAGTAGGAGAAATATCCTCATTAAGTAAGTGGTAAGAATGTATTGGATGTGGTGAAATTAACGTCCGAGGAAGGTACTTATCCACCCTGTGTTGACTCCTTCAGTCATCCCTACTACTATCTCATTGCATTCACAGAGGTCAGGGAGTGTGCTAAAAGTCAGGATGGCACAGATGAGCAAAGTATCTGTGGTCTGCGTCCTCATTGAGCTCACACTATAAACAAGGAAAATAAGCCATATGACGCGACATAAAAGCCAAACCTAAGAACTACTATGACACCATATGAATGGGATGCCATAGTGGCAGGAAACGACCCCTAAAATATTTAGTGAGAGTAAGAAAGTGTATTTCCTAATTTATGACTCTCAGTATTGAGTCCTATTTCCTGTCAAATTAAAAGTTCAAGAATTAATGTTATTCAAAAAAATGAATGACAAATTTTGTGATTTTAGTTTTAAATGACTTTGTAATTGTACACATTTATGGGGCATGATGAGCTATTTCAATATGTATATAATGTATAATGCTCCAGGCAGGATAATTAGCATATCCATCACATCAAACATCATTCTTGTGATGAGAACACTATTAACTGTGGTTACTCCACTAAACAGTCTTTAAGTATGTGGCTTTCTGGGTCTGATCCCTTAACTCTGGTCCCTGGTTCAGAGATGCTGATTCAATAGAACTAGTGTGAGGTCAGAAAGTTATGTTTACAGGGTACCCCAGCTGATTCCATTGGTGGTGAAGAAGTATAAGACCCAGAAAAACAACGATTTAAAGCACATGCTATTGAATAATTTCTAATTATTCTTTTTTAGTTGAAAAATAAATCCTTACCTTTATTTCCTTTTGTTCATTCAGTGTTCTGGCTAATCTTATCTTAAAATATGATTCTGTCAGGAAATGATAATATTACTATAATCATATTGCCATTTCTATCTCACTTTATAATTTATAATATAATTAATTAATTCATTATTCATTAATTCATCAAACATTTATTGAGTGCTTATGCAGCACCAGGCTTTGGCCTAAGTGCTATGAATTCAAAAGGTAATTGCATATGGCCTGGGTCCAGAAGCTTATACACCTGAGGGTGGCAGACACGTGTCAGGAGACAGGTACAGTGTGATGTTCCTTGTACTGTGAGTAGGAAGAGAGGAAAGAGGGTTAAAAGAGAGAGGGGTCAGGGGTTTTTGCAGGAGTGAGGGCAGAGCATGTGCCAGAAAAGGCATCTTAACATTTAATGATAATAATTAATCAAATAATAGTGGTTATCATTATTATTGTTGATGGTGTTAATAATTGTATTTTCACTATTCTCTGGCAATAGCTTAGAAGGGTCAGTCATCATTCTACAGTATATGGGGCCATTTGTAAATGATTTTGGTGGGGTCCTTGTCTACACACACAATTTGACTTATAAATATGAAGTCAGCAGGATCATATGAAGTATAGTGCTTTATCAATAAGGATATAGGTACTTGCATATTTGTTTATGTGCAATAATTGCCCAGGAAGATTCTTCATAGTATCTGGGTACCATCACTTTGTGTTTGCATCCAAATGTCATCTGTCCATATTCTTTATTCTCAAATGTGCCATTTTTGCTAGGGCTTGTGTTTCACAATACACACAAATACAGCACCACTTGGGATGCTAAGGCTCTCTGCAACCTCCTTGTGTTGGAAGACTATAGATCCTCTTGCATCTGCAATTACCTGACACCATGCACAACTAACTACCAGTTATAACATCACTCATGGCAACGTGATCTTTTAAGCCACCCATGGATACTGGCTTCCAGGAACTAACATTTTTACTATGTTTTGTTGATGATGACCACACATGTAAGTCTTACCCAAAGCATGTGAAAAAATCTGAATAATAATTCATTTTTGGTCGTTATATTAATTTTGAATAATTTTGTTCTTTTTAGTTATATAGGACAGTAGATTGTATGTTGATACATTACATGGAGTGCAATTTATTCTAATTAGTATCCCAGTCTGTGGTTGGAATTTTATAGCATAAAGGCAAAATGAAAAGCCTTCTAATCATGCCTACTCTGGAACTCCATAGGCTACCATCAATACACCCTTTGAATGTGATCACTTTCAGTGTTGATCACACTCCTGCTTCTCATATCTGTCACTAGCTGAAAGAAGGTAGGCAGAAGAATAGTCCAATCCATGCAAGAAATGTTTAGCTCTCATCCAACATGACTTAAAACTGACCCTGGGGAGAATACAATGCCACTGTGTGAATCAGAGGCAAGAGAAGCATCGATCACAAGGGCTCACTGATGTTGAAGAGCGATGGCCTCCAAGGACCGGAGAACACAGACACAGCCAACTGCTGAGACTGCCTTACATGTGATGCGAAGTCTTCGGTTGGGGTTGGGAGACCTCCAGGGATATCAATGGCTGAGGGTGTACAGGGTAATGTGTAACTCGAGCCCAGCCACCCTCATGTGCCACAGATCAGAGATGGTACCACTTTGGCTTATAGATGGCTCAAGGCTGATACATAGGTCTGTACATGCAGCTCAAGCCAAGGGCTGGCAGTGGGCTATTGTTGGCCTAGAGCCCTGAGTTTGTTCTATATTCAGTATGAGAGAGAGTTGTCCCAAATCACTGTGTTAGGAGCATCCCAGCAGCTTGATCTTGCTCTAATCTATAAAAGAAAAATCACTGGCCACGGGGAATGATCTGCTCATCAGGCCATACTCCTGATATTGGGGTCAGGCCCTACAGTGATCTCATCAGCACCAGTCCCAGAGCAACATGGGTCTTTTGTTGACCCCACACAGGGAATGATAATTGAACACTGATCTGAGAGAAATGGGGACATAAGTCTACACATCTTCTGGTCAGGGACTAGGATTCTCTGCCTGGGGTTGTACTGTTGGCCTCCGGGTATTACTAGCTCAGAATGGGGGTTATGAATAACTCTTGACGAAGCGCTTCAAAGCCCTGGGTCCGCTGAGGCACAGAGTTCAGGCTTAGGCAGGGGACCCCTTACCAGATCTAAGGGCAGTAACTTCCCATATTATTATTTTCACTTTTCTAAAGAAAGACTGAAGACCAAGGGTCCAAATGTCTTACTCAGTGTCAAACAAATAGAACAGTAGGCTGGAATCAGGGTTTCAAAGCTCCAAATACATACTTTTTTTCCTCACAAATAAAATTTTTTTTAAAAAATTAACCAATCAGTTAATTTAACATCAGCTTAACTACACCATATATAAAGGTTAATCTATTGTAAAGAGAAAATTATTATGTATAAACTAAAACAAAATTAAAACAAACTTTTTCTTATTTACTATTTCAAACTATGGTGAGACAATGTGTCCCATTCAAGACAAAGTTCCTAGTGATCTCTTATATCTGTACAGCCCCTTATTTCCCAACACCTCTGAGAGTTAAGAGGACAGTGTTGGACAGCTGAGGACATGCAGTGGAGAGATGTTCACTGTTGTGCCTGGATCGTACAACTTCCAGCAGTGAGCCGGGGAGTCTTACCCTCTCTCTCTCCCTCTCACACTCTGCCTGCTAACTCACTGTGGGCATTTTAACCTTATCAAACAGTTTCTGACTCAGCATTCACGAAGCTTAACTATTACTGATTACGATTCTTATGGTTTCTTCTATTTTCAACTCACATCCTGCTCCTCCTGAGTTACTATGGAGACGTGACATATTCCTGGTCTCTCTGTAGGACAGTGACCTGGCATATTTAAAAATATGTTCTGGGTTTCTTAGCAACTCAGCCAACATTATCCATTTTTGCCTCCATGATCAGTTCTTTTGCTGCAGCAAATGAAACTCATATCATGGGCTGGCTTAGGGGGATGGTATGGAGTTTTTAGAAAGGAAGTAAAGATTAGGTGTATTAAATATAGATTCCATCCAGCAAATGCTGTCCCCTTTCCATTAAAGCATTTTTGAAAGTGACTAACAATGACCGCATGGAAAACCAGGAGACTTAGAAACTCCAAAACTTCAGTTCTAATCTTTTTTTTTTTTTTTTTGGCATTAAAACACTTAATATCACTAACCCTCTCTGAGCCTCAGTTTCCTCCGATCTGATATAGGACTTTATATCCTTCTTTTTATTAGTTGATTTGTTTGTGAAAATGGTCTACACATGAAAAGATCTTGAGTAACTAGTTTTAGTTTTGATTTGAGGACGTGTTCCTCTTTTTCAATTAAATAAGCTTTGTGCTGACATGTCTCTATTTTAGGCACTGAGGGGAGAAGCAGATGAGGCAGTGCCCACCCCCCCCCCCAACCCCGCCTGGAGAGGTTACCATCTGATCAGGAGATGAGAGATGAGAGGCATCAGCTGAGTTTTTTAGTTCAAGGGAAGTGAGTAATGCTATGGAAGTAGAAGTCCACCCCATGAACAATGAGCTTCATGGAACTTCAGAAAGTAGTGTTCCAGTGAACTGGGGGGACCAGGACAGCATCCAGGAGTGTTCAACATCTTAGAGGAGCAGCTAAGACCTGTGAGCCAGCTGCTCCTTCCTTCCATGTCTTCATCCCACCCACTACTGTCACTCCTACTACCTACAGGCATCTGATAGAGATGTTCTGAAAATTTTTTATTATAAAAACCTGGATGGATGATCATTTTCTTGGATGGGATTTGAGGCTGATTTGACTGAAGACTATGTATCAAAATGGATTATTTTCCTGAAATGGGTTTTTGGGCGGAGGAGAGCTATTTCATTAGCTAGTTCAAGATCTACAAAGTTCTCTGGTCAATTAAGTCTGGAGAAACTGTTCGTCTGTTATGTCTTGAATGTGTATGAGGGAATTGCTATATTGAAAGCTCTGAATTATTCCAGTTATAAAGCTTCATTAACTATTTTAAAAATGCAAATTCTAAAACTGAGTTACCACAGAATCTTATTATTATTTTGTGAGATACCTCATTTTGTGAAATGCACGTGGATATTGCTGCTTTAAAAAATTCATTTCATGGAAAAAGTGCCAAATGTATCTTATGTCTTAATACTCGCTCACCATTATGATTTTAAACAGTTTACAGTTTGAAAATTGCCTTAATAACATTATGTCTTTTGACCTCACAAAATTCTAGTGAGATAATGAGAGGATAGGAAATGGATACCTTTTATAGGTAAGGAAACTGAGTCTCGGACTGGTTTAGATAATTGAAAATAAATAAATGAAAAATGGTCGATAGAAGTCTGAATCTCACATTGAGAGAGTTAGCCGGATGGATGTTTATAATTGGTTAGAATTCCCCCGGCCTTCACAGTTCATCGATTTGATAAGTGTCTTTGAGTGTCTCCATTGAAGAATGCCCTTTGCTTGACAGTCCAGCGATTGGTTAGACAGTCTGACTCCATGGATCACACAGTGTAGTTAAACAACAACAACCAAAAAAAGCAGACTTCTAAACTGTCTAAAAAACTAGTATTCTACCCACTATAATCCAAGAAAATTCCAAGAAGTTACAGGAGTTAAGGGAGGGCTTCCCAAAGATAAGTTGAGCAGATGGAGGGACCGCATGGTGAAGGTCCAGTGGTGAGTGAGCACGTGGTGTGCTCTCATGGTTCAGTAACAGAGAGAATGGAGGCCGTTGGTGGATGGCAAAGGAGCCAGGGGACTGCTCTAGGGGGAGAGTGAAGCAGGTGTCAGAGAAAGCATAGGAATGACCCATCTCTGCTTCTCCAAAGCTGCGTGTATTACCAGACACAGGATACGTGCTCAATAAAACTTGGTGAAGAATATTAAAGGGGACTAGAGATCAGCTGCTCTTGTTAATCTCACATATTAGCCAGTCATCAAGATATCTTTTGAGATACCTTCTTCCCAGTATACCCTATTCATGGTACAACTACTGTGACCTAGATGTTTGTTGTGGCCACATCCTTAAAAACAGCCACAGTGATTAGAGTACTATATGGAAACAAAGAACAGAGGAATTTCCAGGGTTGAGAAGAAAGGTTATAACCCAGCAAGTGGCCTCACCTGGCTGGGCCCTGGAGGATGAGCAGAACTCTAGCTAGGTAAAGAAAAGAGGAACTTCCTCTAGCAAAAAAAAAAAAAAAAAAAAAGTTTTGGAATTAGGCAAGTCATTCCATTTAAGCAGATGAATACACAAAAAAACATACTCTAAGCATCCAATGAGGTGACTATGCTCCTGCCTCTAGGCTGCCACAGCTGTGGGGCAGGCTAATTTCAGAGGTCTTGCCACCCTGTCCCTGGGAAGAACCTGCAAACCATTTTCTCTATCTTGATAGATCTGAATGGAGCAGGGCATTCCAGACACTGAGAACACGAGGAAGAAAAGCCCTTCTGAGAGAGCACAAGGGGAACTGGAGGCAGGTGTCACTGAAGCAGGTGCACAGTAAGGCACAGAAAGGTGGGAGATTAGTGCAGGCATGGGCAAGGTTGGAACATGCAGGTCCCTCCTTGCCATGCTGAGGAACAACAGGCTTTATGCTATAAGCTTTCCCCCCATTCCAGACCATGCAACTTCTCTGGGCCACTGTATTGATTATCAGTAGGCTGACAATTAAATATCACCTTCTTGAGTCCCTCTAAGTGAAGGGGCTGAGACATGAATGCACACTGATTTCCCCAGGTGATTTTTACCCCTCATGAAAGTTTGAGAATCATGGTATATGATAACTAGAAATTTACAAGCAACGAAGGAACTTGTTGGATTTGTAAGTTAGAAAAACTGCTTGGTGTGCTGTGTGAATGTGGCATTGGGGTGGCCAAAGTGTATAGCAGAGAGACCAAGGTCAGGGGTGGTGAAGTAAATTGGGCAAGCATAAACTAGCATCTTTTCTTGACTTAAACAAATTTCTTCATCTGGGAACCCTGTGCCCTCCTCAGATGAATCAAATTATCACTAACAGGAACATTATTATATCATAATTCCCTAAGTATGAAGGGCACATAAAACTTTTTAAAAAGCTTCTTCACAGCAAAGGAAACAATTAAGAACATGAAGAGAGAGTCTAAAGAAGGGAGAAAATCTTTGCCACCTGTACCTCAGATAGGGCATTAATATACAGGATATACAAAGAACTCAAAAAACACGATCCAAAAAAATATCCAAATAACTCAATCAATAAATGGGCAAAGGCACTAAATAAACACTTCTCATAAGAAGAAATACAAATGGTCAACAAATACATGAAAAATGTGCAACATATCTAGCAATTAGAGAAATACAAATTAAAACTGTGCTGAGATTTCTTCTCACTCCAGTCAGAATGGCAATGATCAAGAATACAAGTTACAGTAAATGTTGGTAAGGATGCGTGGGAAAAAGGAACACACACATTGTTGGAGGGACTGTGAATTAATGCAACCACTATGGAACTACCATATGACCCAGCTATTCTACTCCTTGGTTTGTATCCAAAAGATTTAAAATCCACATACTACAGTGACACAGGCACATCAATGTCTACAGCAGCACAATTCACAATAGCCAAGCTGTGGAGCCAACCTTGGTGCCCATCAATAAACGAAAGGATAAAGACAATATGGTATGTGTACATAATGGAATGTTACTCAGCCGTAAAGAAGAATGACTTTATGGTATTTGCTCATATGGTATTTGGATAGAACTGTAGACTCTCTTGCTAAGTGAAATAAGCCAGTCTCAACAAGTAAAAGGTCAAATGTTTTCTCTGATATGCAGAAGATAATCTATAATAAGAGGGGGGTATAAAAAAGAATAGAAAAAAGATCAGTGGATTAGACAGATGGAAATGAAGAGAAGGGAGATGGGAAAGACAGTGGAATGAATCTGACCTAACTTTCCTATGTATGGATATGCATATTTCACCATCATGTATATCCATAAGACACTAATTTAAAAATAAAAATAAGGAAATAGCATAAAGATCTGTAGAGCAGAGGGAAAGAAACAGAGGAAAGGAGGAGAGGAGAGAAAGGGGAAGTATTGGGGACTTAACTATAAAAGCATGGAATATCATTTATTTTAATTATGTCAAAATGAATCCTGTTGTCATGTATAACTGAAAAGAACCAATAAAATATTTAAAAATTTTTAAAAATTAATAATAACAGTGACTCAAAATGACCTCCCTTCGTGTAAAGGTAATATGTATGACTCAAGTATGAGTCAAAAGTACTAAGAAACTTTATTCATGCCTTTTTGCTTGTTGTCAAAAGATTGTTCTCATGCTCTTATTTATGATGCAATGGAATTGTTTATGAGCAACTCAAAGCCATGTAATTAAATGAATTCAGTTTCAATTGTAATATTTAATTGATCCAAGCCACTTAGCATTATGCCTGTTTAGATAGCAATTAGCCATCCATAATGGCAGTGGAGGGCAGATGTAGGTACCTACCACTGGTAAGGCAGCAGTGGTAAGGTTAGTCATGAACTACCTGTAGGTTAGATATGCTATGAAACTGAGCTCAAATTTTTTTGCTAAATATCCCACATAAACTATATCTTAAAATCACACAGCATTTCAGGCCTAGGATTACATACTGTAAACTTGAATACCACATTGTTCCAATTTGACATATCATTGGAGTCAATATTTTTTTAAAAAAAATTAAATGACATGATTATACATATTTGTGGGATACAATATGATACTTGGACACATGTATATATTGTACAATGATCAAATCAGGGTCATTAGTACCTCAAACATGCATCATTCAAGGTCTTTTTCTAATGACATTTGCTTTAGTCAGTTTTGTGTCACTATGACAGAAAGACTTGAAAAGAACAACATAGAGGAGAAAAATTTTATTTTGTCTCACAGTTGCAGAGGTCTCGGTCCATCAATGGCTGACTTCATTGCTCTCCATTGTTCTGCCTGAGGTGAGGCAGAGCCTCATGGGGGAAGGGTGTGGAGGGAGAAAGCCACTCAGGACATGGCAACCACCAGGACAAAATATAAACCTGGAAAGCATGTCCCTAGTGACCCACTTCCTCAGCCACAGCCTTCCTGCCTACATCATCACCTAGTCACTCCCTCTCCATGAATTCATCCAGTTTTTAGGTCCCACCTCTCATAATCTAATTATTTCAACTCTGAAACTTCTTGCATTGTTTCACACAGGAAGTTTGAGGGGATGAGGTTTTTGGGATACCTCATTCCTAAACCATAACAACATTCTATCTCATAGATCTACTTGTAAGTTATTTTGACTAAGTTAATCATCTCTCGAAGATATTTTTTTAAATATTTTATCTTTCCTTGGCTCTTTTAGCATGTGCATGTATCATAAGTTTTAAAAAATGTTTTAATTAGTTAATAATGGCTATACACAATATTGAGGTTCATTTTGCCATAATAATAGAAGCATGGAGTATAATTTGCTCCACTGTAGTCTCCAGTACTCCCTATTTCCCTCCCCTTGTCCCTCCTCTGTTCCCCTTTCTCTACACTACTGGTCTTCCATTATTATATTTATAGTTTTTAAAAATTAGTTCTTTATATATACTTGAAGATGAAGTTTGCTGTGGCCTATTCATATATGTGCATAGTGTGGTTTGGTCAGTTTCATTTCACCCTTCCTTCCTTTTCCTATCTCTCCTCCCTACCTCTTTCCTTCTACTTTCTCTTATTTTGCTCTAGCATTTGCACATGAGAGAAAACATTGAACCCTTGATTTTCTGAGTCTGAAATAATCACTTAGCCTGATGGAAGGTTTCTGGTCTAATTTCTTCTACTTACTAGAAAATATCATAATTTCATTCATGACTGAGTGAAACTCCATTTTTTATGTATACCATATTTTATTTGTCTTTTCATCTGTTGCAGGCACCTGGGCTGGCTCCATAACTTGGTTATTGAAAATTATGTTATTATAAACATTGATCTGCCTAAAGCGTGTTGACTTTAGTTCTTTAGAATAAATACCAACGAGTAAGATATCTGTGTCATATGGTGGTACCATTCCTAGTTTTTTGAGGAATTTCCACACTGCTTTCCAAAGTGGTTGTACTAATTTGAAGATCCACCAGCCATGTATGAGGGTATCTTATTCTACTTCCTCACCTGCATTTATTATTATTTGTATTATTGATGATTGCCATTCTAACTGTAGTGAGATGAAATCTCAATATAGTTTTGATTTGCGTTTCCATGATTTCCATGGACGTTGAACAGTTTTCACATATTTGTTGACCACTTGCGTTTCTTCTTTTGAAAAGTGTCCATTAAGTTCCTTTGTCCATTTATTAATTGTGTAATTTGTTTTTTTAGTGTTAATTTTTTTGAGTTCTTTATATATTCTGAATATTAATCCCCTGTGAGAGTAGCATCTGGCAAAGATTTTGTAGGTTCTGCCTTCATGCTCTTCTTTACTTTGCTGTGCAGAAGATTTATAATTTGTTGTCTTCCCAATTTATTGATTCTTGGATTTTTTAAATGCATTTTAGGAGCTTGTTAAGGGAGTCAATGCCTACTCCAGGATGTTGGATTGTGGACTCCATTTTTTTTTCCAGCAGTTGCAAGGTCTCTAGTCTAATTCCTAGGTCTTTGATCTGCTTTGATTTGACTGTTGTTCAGGGTGAAAGATAGAGATAGTGCTGGAGGCAACATAATACTGGACCTCAAATTGTACTATAGAGCTAGAGTAATAAAAAACGTGGTGAGCTGGGTGTGGTGTTGCATGCCTATAATCCCCAGCAGCTCAGGAGGCTGAGGCAGTAGGATTGCAAGTTCAAAGCCAGCCAAACCAACTTGGTGAGACCCTAAGCAACTGAGAAAAAATCCTGTATCAAAATGAAAAAAATAAAATAAAATAAATAAAAAGAACTGGAGATGTTGCTCAGTGGTTAAAGCACCCTAGGTTCAATCTCTGGTACCAAAAGGGGCAAAAAACATGGTATTGGCATCAAAATGGATATGAAGATCAATGGAATGGAATAGGAAACACAGACAAATCCACAAAGACACAGTCATCTTGCACCCAACAAAGGTGCTAAAAGTATGTTGGAAGATGAAAGGAAGTCTTTTTAACCATTGGTGCTGGAAAAACTGTATATCCATATGCAGAAGAGTGAAAGTAAATCCTTATCTTATCATTTTTTTCTCTTTCCTTTCATCTTTTTTTTTAAAATTAAAGTGCAGGGAATTTATTTAGAACTGGAAGATGAGACATTAAACACGTTCATGGAAACTACAACATCATTAGATATCTACTCTCTATTTCTTTCTCTGTAACAGGATTTTTGTTTCTGTAGATTTGGCCCATTTTTCTCCCTGCAGGGAAAATGGACCTTAGTCTGACACTACTTTCTGATTTTCTATAATGTCAACTTCGGGTTAACACCACATTAACCCCAAGTCCGAATTCATATGCCCTACCTGGCCTTGAAGCTTCACTTCCCAGCACAAACTAGCCCTGATGTTGTGATCTCAGTTTCTCAAAAGGGGAGCTCGCCTTGAGGTCCACAGTTATGCAGTCTCCAGTTACTTTTGGCAAGGGTGAGGCGTCATCTGGTACAAGCATGCAGGCTCCAGCCCACTCCTTCAGCAGGAGATGGCAGGGAGCTTCCAAGAAGGGAACTCACTGGCTGCACATGAAAATGATCAAATCAGGCTAAGACCACCAGAACACCTCTCTTAGATGTCTCAGGTTCCATCCTCCCAACCCATGAAGTGTGTCAGGAGCATCATATCTCACCGTGCTGAACAGTGGAATAGCTACCTGATCCCACAGCATGCTCAGTGAGGACTGGAGGAAGTCAGGGGTCTTCAATCTCTTTAACACTCCATTTACCTCTTCATCACATCTCCAGCATGGACTCTGGGAATGAGAGAGACTACTACATTTTACAGGTTGTAGGCTCAGAGAGAAAAGAGACACGTGATCTTTTTGGCAGGGAGGGCATGAATAAAAAATAAAAAGTCCTATAGTGAAAATGCAATTCAAATAGAAAAAAAAGACTCTCAAGTGGTTAAAAAGGGGGCAAGATATTATCAGAAAAATTCAACTGATAATACAAAAGTTGCATTCTTTCAGAGATAAAACTGCATTGTCTGTTCTGCAGGAGAGAACAAACTGAACTGTCAATAGATGGGAGAGAAAGTGTCTAAGAAAGAGCCAAGGCTCCTCATCCTCCAAGACCGGGTGGGTTCCAGCTTTCCTCCTAGACAGAGCTTATCCTGCCCTGGGCTGGCTCCACCGCCTGGGCTTCAGCTTCCTTCACATCTAGTATAGTCCTTCACATTCATTTCCTGGTATTTCAGGAGATGATGAGGCAAAAGAAGAAGAGCTACTACCTTTCCTTATTGCAAAATCTGTCTAAGATGGAGGTTTTACAGGTTAAACCTGAGCAGTACATTTTGCCCACCTTGCTCTTGCCCTCAAGCTCTGGTACCTACTCACCAGTCACAGCTCAGAAAGGCATCATCTCAAGGGGAGCTTTCTCCTGACAGAAGCCCATACCTGCTACTGCCCAGGTTCTCAGACAATTCTCTTTGCTTTTCTTCAATCTTTGCCATGTTGCATACTAATTTAGTTATTTTAGTTATAAATTATTTTGTTATTCATTATTTATTTAGAATTAGTCAAGTAATTTATTTTTATTTTACCCACATCCAGTAGTTTGTTGTAAATTATTTTACTTTCATTGCAATGGTTATCCTAGAGATCAAAGCATATTTAATAGTATTAGAATATAAGATAATTAATAATTAATAATTTTACTACTTCCCTGACAATCTAAGGACTTTTAAACTGTTCAGTTTATTCCTTATTTTGTATTACTGTTCCATCTATTTAATTCTACATGTGCTTAAAACTTTACATGATATTACATTGTTTGAGCAGTTATTTTTCATTTGTATTTGAGCATTTATTTACCATTTTCATTGACTCTTTAAATCTTGGGAACAAACACACCTCATTTGGCTTAGGGAAGACAAGGTAGGAATCAGCAGTTGATGATGATGATAAAAAAGGAAAGGTACATAAAGAAGCAAATTAATATTGATCAAACTATTTGCTACATGTAAACATATATGGCATGCATATGTGTGTGTGTGTGTATATATAAAATGTATATTTGTATGTGCATATGGTATTATCATCATGAGATAAACAAGTATACTATTTACAATTAAAGAACTAGAATTCAACCCTAGAGCATTCAAATTTCAAACACTGCATATTATAATACACAGCATGGTAATTAAATTTCTCATACAATTGGTTTTCAATATTGCTGGCTTTCTGTAAAATCCTGGCTATATGAAGGTGTGGGATTTAAGTGTTTCTTGGTATAGGGAGCTTTTTATTCTTGGAACCCTTTCTGTCTGTGCTTTTCAGCACTTGTTAAGTGCCATTGAAATCACCATTTTAATTATTCATCAAGAGTCATTGCTATCAGATCAATTCTTTTTAAGAGGGCATCACTTGATCACGTTAATGTTCTAAATTTGCAGACTCTCTATCCAGGATCCCTGAAGGCGGGTTGTTTGCAGCAAAGAAGGATAGAATAGACACTCAATATATACAGACTTGAAGATGGTTCTGCAGCTTACTTTTGTTTTAATGTCAATTAAGGAGAAGGTTGGCCTTTGTGGGAGAGTGCTCAGATACAAGTTCAGCTAATGTAGTGGAAATCTCACATTATTGCAACTTGAATATTGAGACCACTTTCACTGGAAGGTTTACCTTCCTCAGTTTTATTTGTGATGTGTTACTCTGCTCCTGGGACTGAATATGAGGATGTGATTTCTCCATCCCACAGTCAGTTCTGCCTGGGACCCTTGTTCTCTTTGATGCTGTCATTTCAGAACCATGGTCTCCCTCATTACTAAGTGACCCTACTTTCACTTTGATTTTATTGGGGCTAAACATCTATTTTTAGTTTAACTACCAATACCACTAAACCTTTTACATCATACTTTATTGAAATTTAGATTCCAAATGCAGGGAATAAAAGAAGAAAGAAGGCTAAACAAAACCTTGAAAAATTATGTAAAATATCTTGGACTCTACAGAAAACCTGATTGTTACAGATCTTCTCTCTTATTATCTCAGTTCTCAATCTTCTTCTTTGGGGGTCTCCCTCTTCTTCTAGATAATGAACTCTTCTTCCATCCCTACACTTTGATTCTACATACACACATATCAACACATGCACACATGCATTTGTTCATACACATACATGAGAGTCAGAGCTTACTCAGTGAAGTCTTTCTATCTTAGCCATAAAGCAATCTGTGGGGTGCAGTCATCTGCCCACACCTTTTCCAGGATCAGTTATAGATCCTAGCCACTCACCCAGGGGAGTTCAAGTGCATCCTAGCAGGTGTAATTTGATGCTTCAAGTCCAGCAGAAGAGTATAAAGTGAGATTTGATACCTCAGCTTAAAAGGTGTCCTCAAAGACTTTCTACTCTAATGAGGTGAATGTATATATTTTCATTATGTATGTATTTCATTATTTTGGAAAAGATTCGATAGTGGCTGTGAGTGAATGGTATACACACAGAGCTTCCAAGAATAACGATGTATTTCAGACTAGTAAATTTTAAGTCTAGACTAATAAAAGAAGACTAGTAAATTCTGTGTTAATATTTGTATCAATGGAATGGAACATCTGAAAATATTTCCTATGCTCTTAGTAGAGGTAAAGTGATTATAAATAAAGGGAATGAAAGATAAGGAAAAAGTAAAAACAGGGGAGGAAAAAGCAAATAAAGAGAATGATGTAGGAACCAAATTAACAAGATAGAGGAGAGGAGTCAAGAAGGTGAAAGCTTTACATGTTATTGCCATTTCTATGTGCTCAGATGGACATGTTTATCGATATTCAATAACATTAACAAATCCATTGTAATACTTGGTGGCAAATGTGATGCTTCTCCTTTTAGGTTAAGAGAAAAGTTGTGCCATAAATATTTGGTGTATGTTTTAAGATCAGTTTTGATGGTATGTTACACCCTTGTGGATGGTTTGTCTTCAGGGCATCATTGCCTAATATTTATAGCCTATTTTCTTCCCATTGCTTATAGATCTCTAACTCCTTTAATTCCAGAATCTATTATAAGATGGATTCTAGATTTGATAATTGCAGTAACCTACCAGGATGTGAAGTCAATACTCTCTAGAATAAAATGGAGAATTCCATGTGACTTTTGTTTTCTAATAATGTGAGTAAGGACATCACAGAATCACATTTTTTTTTTTCAGGAAATATTGGATTTGAGCCAATATTTCTACAAGGAGATGCTGATCATCTTTGAAATAGAAAAGGATGCTTTAATCACAGTCTCGCACATAGGAAATCATGTGCCATTTCTACCAGTGCAACCATCCCAGGAGGATGCTAATCCCTCTTCTGTTCCTTTGTGAGCCCTCCATTCTCTGCTCCTTTGTCCCTGGGTCCACACCTCCACTGGGTGTCCTTAGGTCTGATCTACTTATTTTTAGTCATCATCTTTTCCACTCTTTTTCCTAATTCTCATATGTTTCTGTCTCTATTCATTGGTTTCCATTTTTATCTTCTTCTTTACAGATAGGAGAACCACATCTGGGGCAGCTCTCCTCAGCATAGTTGTTATCCTACCTTTTATCCCAGCTATATGAACATCCAGTTAAATCCAGCTATATTTCATATTCCTGTGCTTAAAATAAAGGTCCTATGAGTTAATATACTATATATCAAACACTTTCCCTTTCATTCTTTTGATCTGAAAAGGGACTTCTCCATACCTCGACTTTTAAGTATTTCACAATTTATTTTCTTTGACTGGCTTGTATGAGGGATAGTTTGAAATAAGTGGGAAGTTCCCTTGGCCCCAGAATTGAAAGACCTGGATTCCCAATTTTACTTCTGCTACTACTAGCATATACTTTGTGACAGATGACTTAATTCCTTTGGATCTATTTCCTCTGTCATAAAATGGGTAATTGCCGCAGTCTGGCTGCAGCAAAATAACCGGGGGGTGACGAGCAACTTGTGTACATTGATACAGCAGGAATGGGAGCCGTTTATTGTAGGACAGGAGGGGTATATACACATTCCACACAGCTTATCTTAATTAACATAAACTAGATACAGCAGTCAACCAATAAGGAATCTCCACACTTAATGGCTCGCTGGCGTTACTTCACAAACCACTCCCTCTGGCAAAATGCCAGGTGCCATCTTGACTTGTTTACAGACCCTAACAGGTAATAACTATGCTTGCCATTATTACCCAGTGCAATCATTGACTTCACTGCCTACATTACAGGATTAGTGGTAAGATGTGCTAGAGGGCTGTCAGGATGGACTAGAATTACTTGGGAACAAGAGCGAAGAAATTCAAATTTTATGTTTAGTCTTCTTTAAGTTAGGAAATTAATAATAGAGGCGAGGAGAAGGAAGTGACTGGCTTATTTCAGGAATCCTAATATGCAAGGAAGATGTGTTTGCTTTTCATGTGTATGAACAAAACATCTAATAAGAACAACTTAGAGGAGGAATATTCATTTTGGTTCGTAGTTTCAGAAGCTTTGGTCCATGGTTAGCCAATTCCATCACTCGGGGGCTAAGTTGAGGTAGAACATCCTGGTAGAAGATCATGGAGGGAGAGCTTTCAGCTCATGGTAGCTGGACAGTAGAGAGAGATCATGCACATGAGAAATCAAGGATGAGATACAATACCCAAAGGTAGGCTCCAATAACCTACTTACTCCAGGCATGCCCCTCTTGACCACGTTACAACCAAATAGTCCTTTCACATTATCAACTCATCAAATGGATTAATGCACTAATTAAATTACAGCTCTCATAATGTAACATTTCACTTCTTAACATTCCTTCATTGCCTAAAATGCAAGCTTTTGGGGGATATGTCTTATATTCAAACAATAACAGAAGACAAAGATAAGGAAGTTGGTGAGAGGAGTTTTGGGGTTCAGAGCACAGCCTGATAGCTCAGAATTGAGCAGTTGCTTCTGGGATTCCCTGTAAAGGTAATGTTTCCATGAGATTTGAACAAAGTTCCCTGGCTTCTCATGGGGGTTCTCAGAAGATAACTCAGTCTTATAACACCTAGATTTGTCTGATCTCTCTGTCCTTAGAAATAAGAGAAGTAACTCTTTTGATCCATGAGACAGATGGTATGGGCAAAGAATCGTCCTGATTGATTCTAAGGTAGGAACAAGTGAAACATAGCAGAGTGTTGGTAGATAGTTTGATGCTTATATCTATAGGAAAGCGGTGGTGACTAGAGAAAGGACAGAGACAATGGGGTAAATAAGAGTGGCTTCAAGAGGTGCATTGTGAATAGAAGTCCTATACCATTCAGAAAATATAATTTCCATTGAAAATGGGATTCCTTGTCCTCTTTTGGTGACTGCATTTCTTTAAGTGGTAAGAGAGAGATTCCCTTAGTCCACTCACTTTGGATAGAAAGGGAGCTTCTCAAATATCACAATTGTTTTATCAGCATGTGTGGAACTTTCTGATTATCATTCTGCCAGTCATTATTTGCATGAATTTGTTAGCATTTGTTGAGTGCCTATTTTAGTCTCTCTACTGTGCTTGGCACCTTTATGAAATTTGTCTTTTAAAATTGCATCAAGGGATGTATACCATAGGGGTTGACATCTGATTTAATAGGAAGAGTAATTGAGGCTGATATTTGCCTTTTATGTGTAGGTGGAAAATTGTGAGTCTAGATGTGCCTATTTCATTTGTTTATCAAAAAATAGCACATAAGCACAACATAATCTTACTCAATGTGATGGAAGGCAGAGGAGCACATTAACTTGTATTTCTTACCCAGTTACCAGTAAATGGCTGGACATGGGAGAAGTGTTAAGACTTTATTAGTAAATATATTATTGTTCACTTCCAAGTGCAAGTTCTATAGACAACAAACTCTTTAGCTTGCCACTTGTTGTTGATCACATAGAGACTGGGCAACTTTTGATTTTTCTGAGGGTTATCCCTCATATATTTTTCTTTCCAAACCACAGTTCTTTGAGTGGTTCATATTCTTTAATACCTCTGAGGCTCTTCATAAGCAAGATTTTAAACTATTTTATTGAAGTACGATTGACATACTTAACATACACATCTTGATGAGTGTGGAGATAAGTATACATTCATGAAACCTTCGTCAAAATCAGTGATGTAAACATATCCATTCAAAAGTTTCCTCCCACAGTCTTTATTTATTATTTGTAATAAGAACACTTGATGTAAGGTTTATCCTCTTAGCAAAGTGAAATAAATCCAACACAGAAAGAAAATACTATATGATCTCACTCATATGTTGAATCTTAATTAGCCATGGGACCAGAGAGTTGAACAATGGTTACCATGGCCTAAAGAGAAGAAGTGGGAAGGTTTTGGTCAAAGAGTACAAAGTTTCAATGATGCAAGATGAATAAGTCCTAGAAACCTACTGTAACAGCATAATGCCTATAGATAATAATAGTTGTATTGTACATCTGAACGTTTATAAATGCTGGTAATTTGTTAAACTTGTCTTTCTCCTCCTGCCCCCATTTCCAGTCTGCAGACTGTAATTTTCTTCTTAGGGTAGTTGCTCAATAAAAATGTACGCTCTGATACCTTCTTGGACTGATCTAGAAACATTTTTTATTTTACATTTTGCAACTTCACTTAGGTAGACAAAAACCTGCAACAACTAATGTATATAATTTGATGAGTTTGCATTACATATATACTAATACTACCATCACAATCACAGGTAATAAGCATGTCTATCACCTCCAGAATGTCATGTAACTCCAGAAGTTTCCTTGGGACCCTTTTGTTTTGTAGCAAGAACACTTAATGTGAAATCTACCCTCCTGAGATATTTATTGTTAACTATAGCCACAGCAGATCTCAAGAACTTACTCATCTCACACAGCTGTAACATTTTACCCATTGAATGACCCCTTATAACTTCCTTTGGCTGCTCCCTGGTGACCATCACTCCATCATCTACTTCCACATATTGGAATATTTTAGATGCTTCACACAAGAGGAATTATGCAGCATTTCTCTTTCTGTGATTAACTTGTTGTACTTAGGGTAATAATTTCCAGGTCCATCAGTATTATTGGAAATGGTATCATTTCTTTCTTTTTTGAATGTGGAAAATATAACCATAGAAAAGGAGAGAATATTTACAAACCACATATATAAATAATGAGTTAATTTCCAAATATATGAAGAACTCTTAACCTGGAGCAAAAAATAACAAATAAACAAAACAAAAATACTAGATAACATAAAAATAGGAAAGGAACTTGAAGAGACTTTTAGACAAAGAGGCTATACTAATGAACAGTAGGTATATGACCATCAGATATAAGAAAATATTCTCAAAGAAGTGCAAACCAATACCACTATGAATACTTGCCTGTTAGAGTCTGTAAACAAGTCTGGATGGCGCCTGGCATTTTGCCAGAGGGAGTAGTTTGTGAAGTAACTCCAGGGAGCCATTAAGTGTGGAGATTCCTTATTGGTTGACTGCTGTATTGAGTTTATGTTAATTAGATAAGCTGTGTAAAATGTATAAATACTGCTCCTGTCCTACAATAAACGGCTTCCACTCCTGCTGTATCAATGTACACAAGTTGCTCGTCACCCCCCGGTTATTTTGCTGCAGCCGGACTGCGGCACTTGCCCTTCTTAGGATGTCTCTAATTTTTTCAAAAACTTTAAATAAATGTTGGTGGAGTTGTAGAGAATTGAAACCATCAAACTCATTAAGTGCTATGAAACACATACTAGATTTCTCTACAAAGTATAAATAGAATTTATGATCCAATAATCCTATTTCTGGTTATATATTCAACAGTTATAGTTAGGATTCCAAGGAAGTCTGTGCATACCTATGCTCATGGCAGATTCATTCACAGTACTGATGAACAACCTGCAAGTCCATCAATTTAAATGAATTAAGAATATGTGGTATAAACATAGGATGGAAAGTCATATAACTCTTTAAAACTGATAAACTGTATTCAGCTCAAGCTGCAAATGCTCAGGCAAGCTTTTTGTTTGTTTATTTGTTACTCTCAAACTGTGTCACTGCATGGTGCATTACTTGTCTTACATTTTCAGTCACTCTTGATGATTTTTTTTCTCATTAACATCTGAACTCAGCTATGAGTTTCTTATGAGCATGTGTGTAGCCATGTACATTCTTCCTTCCTAAGCACCTAGTGTGTGATTAGCCCCGATGGGCACATAGTAACTCTTGATGAATGACTGATCACATCATCTTTCTGTCCTTATGCTATAGCTGAACCTCAGTATGTCAGGCATTCTTAATTTTTGCATCTATGCATCCAATTGTCTAAACCATACCCACTCTGATCTGACACTGTCAATATTATCAATAAAATTATGAGGCAAATACATCAATAGTTGTTGTGCTAGTCAGCTTTTCATCACTGTGACCAAAATGCTTGACAAGAAAAACTTAAAGGAGAAAAGAGTGATTTTGCTTCAGTTTCAGAGAATTAAGTGTTCGGTAGGCTGGCTGCATTGCTCTGAGCCTGACATAAGGCTGAACATCAGGGAGGAAGTGAATGGTGGAGAAAAGCTGCTCAGCTCATGGAAGCCTGGAAGGAGACAGAGACAGAGAGATATTGAGACAAAGACAAACACTCTCAGATCATGCCCCCAGTGAAATACTTCCTCCAGCTAGTCCAGTCTCCCAGTAGCCCAATCAGCTATCAATGGCTGAATCCATTAAATGGATTAGTGAAGAGGTTAGCCCATTTAATGGACTAATCCACTGATAAGGTCAGAGCCCTCATAGTCCAATCATTTCCTAAAATCTACATCTCTGAACTTGGCTGCATTAGGAACCAGGCTTTCAACACAAGACTTTGGGGAAACGTTTTAGACCCTAATCAGTAAGGGTTATCTAGATTATGCTGTGATAATAAACCACTTTAAAGTGCTATCATTTCTTGAACACTTATTGTATGTCAAATTAATAACTATTTTGCACACAATATTAATTATGTGTAAAGTTAGCAGACTAAAGCCTCTTACACTCAGAGCTATTGTGACTACACAAATCAAAATGAAATATCACATGCAGGTGGTTTGAAGAATGCAAAATACACAAGATATTGGAGTATATGTGTATACAGACATATGAATTCCTTTCCCATTTCTGCCCCCTGCTTTACAAAATCCTTACACTATTTCTTCCCCATCCCTTTCCAAGTAGGGAACAGACCTCTTTTTATTTAGGTATTCATTGTTAAATCTTTCCAGAAAAGCCAGGGATAGAAACTTGGTTCTATTAATTTAATTACCCTTTTAGTTCTGAGTCTTTTGTTTCTAAGTAAGAATAATACCTGATTGACAGGTTGATAAAAGATAAATTCACATGAAGCATTCAAAACATTTATGAGCAGGCTGATGATAAATATTTTGCTTCCCCTGCATCTGTCTCTGTTTCCTGTTAGAATTATTTTGTTACAACCTCTGGATCAAATATGTCTTCTTCTGTCCACTTGCAGGAGTATTTCCTTCTATTTCCACCCTGAGTGGTGTTCTGATGCATTTTCTCATGAGGAGTGCAGTGCCCTTGTTAACTTTATCCTGAGTGGTAAGTGTAGAATTGCATTACACAGTGAGAACGCATTCAAGTTTTCAATTATTAATAATGAGCAGATGAGCAATTAACAAGTCAAGGTACATTTGCTGGAGGGTGTAGGATGGCAATGTTTTTATTAAGTGATCAGAGCAGCAATTTCTAAATTTCATCTGACCATCCACAAGTGGAGAACATTATTCTCCCAGTGGCATATCATCATGATCCATCTTTACACTCAGTGAGGCTTAACAAGCTATTTTGAAATCCAAGAGCTCTCGGATGGTGTTTTATTGGCTTGCACTCACTCATAATCCAGGCGGTGTTAATAGCAGCATACAATAGAAAGCATGGTATCGTGCAATGTTGGCTGATGAGTTGGCAAATATTGACTAATTCCACACATGTAGGGAGTTGAAGCTGTCAATTCCTGCCATGTTACTCCAAGGGCATACATATTGAAATTTTATTTTTGGTCTTAGGAATCAATGGGTTGATAATTTGCATCAGAGGGTTTAGTACTAAATGCATTCAGGACCAGGCAATCCGAATAATTAATCAAAGTGTCTCCAGGGTAAGAAAACACTAACAGCTCTGGTGGACAATGATTAACTGGGAAGTGTAGAGTCCATCCGAAGGGGAAACTGGTATTCAGCATAAAGCAGATCTTGAACTTTTCAAAGACAATAGTCTGAATTGTTAAAATGTAAGCATTCTCACTCTTTTGGGATATTGGCAACTAATTGAGTTTGGTTTTTGAAACACTGTGTGAGATAAACAGGCTGGATACCACTTTAAATTTCTTAAGGTCAGAGAAGGCTTGGTTGATCTGTCATTATTTCTCTATCAGAGAGGTATTGATTTTATTCAGCTCCACATGCTTGCAAAGTGACTCTCCAACAACTCTCCAAGAACAGGGACTGATGTCCATCTCCCTCGTGGACATTGCAAAGAACCATAGAAAACTACCACATTCTTTCCTTCACTATCAGGCATCCTACCCAGACTCGTGCCGCTACCTGAAGAGCACTGGCCCTGCTGTCCCATTCCCACCTCAGTTCTCCAATCAGGCGCTCATTATGTTTGCAGGCCTCCTTGACATCCTCTGTTCTCCCCAGGACAAGCCCAGGAAGGCAGCACAGAATGCTGGTTAAAAGCTTTGGTGTGGCAAATACCTATAATATATTAAAATACTTCTGTTAAATGCTAATTATACTGTGCCGCTTTTCCCAATTAGGCTCTCTCTGTGTAGCCAAGAGTACATGTCATTCATTTCTGTAGCCCTAATTCTCAGCAGGAATCTGAGCTACACTGGGCATTCAATAAAAAGTGAAGCATTTGTGTCCTGCCCTCACTTAACAAGGCTCTGGTGACCCCTGGGGTAACATCCAAACTCCCTTCTTTGGTCTTGTTTGAGCATGGGCAGCCCTGCTTTCCCCTCGATGACTTCTCAGTAGGTCTTTTAGCCACACCCTTTCCCTATCCTTTGAGTCCACTTGAGTAGCAAATAGATAAGATAAAATTAGCAGAAAAAAGAGTGAGGAGACTGTGGAAGAACGGCCATAGAGAGATCATAGGATGATTTGGTAAGAAAAGTGGTTTCACAAGAACTGAAAGGCATAGTTAGAAGAAGTTGAATGGAAAGGAGACACGACACCGAAAATAAGAAGTAGGAGGAAAGATAGAGGGTTATACTATCAGCCAGGATTGGCTAGGTAATGCTGTGGTAATAGACCCTGTTAAAAGCCTAACTCACTTATTGCAGCAAAGGTTTATTTCTCTCACCTCCATGGTGGGTCACTTACTACTCTGCTCCTCATCTTCTTCCTCCCCAAACCCAAGTTGAGAGGGCCCCCTCTAGAACACCGACAGTCTACGGGAACTGGGAGAAGTGTTTGAAAGTGTGGGTTGTACTCCGTGTGTGTAGAAAGAGGAGAACGTATCAAATCATAGAAGTCTTAAGAAAATCAAACTTTAAAAAATATTTGGGGAGGAGTTAAAAGGTAGATAAAAATAGCTGAAAGTCAGGAGATGAAATGGAAAAGATTAGAGCCAGATGAGAAGACAAAAAAATAGAGGCATCCATCCCATAATGGGGCTAATAATATGGTGCAGGTAAAACATGGCCTAGGGAATGAGTCCAGGCTTGACAGTCAGACACAGCATGTGTCTTGACGAGCTTCATGGGCTGGGTCAGCTTACCTGACGTGGCCCTGTTTTTCCATGTCTATATTTGTGACTCCTATCTTATACTGCTATTAAGTGAATTAAATGACATAAATATGCATTGCAATTAGAGGTTGATTTGGGCTTTTTCTGTTGCCTTGGGAATTGTAAGCTAGGCTCTCCAGTTAGGGAAAAGGGCTGCCAACTATGTCATATCCTAATGAATGCTGCCAGCAAGAGCTCATGTCATGAAAGAGAAAATAGCTAGTAGCAGTCACCACCCTAAACCATACACTTCCCAGTCTCTTTAGCATGTTAGGGGAGCAGGTAGCCATTGTCAGGGTTTCTGTCTTTTCAGGGATACAGTTTTTCTAGACAGAGACCTTTTTATTCCCATGTGTGTATCTACCCCTTCTCCAAAGCCAGTGGCAACTGGGGTCCCTGACAAGAAAGAAGAATCCAGGAACCATGCTATGGGTCCTTCTTGATGCTGCTTTTGTGTAGAGTATTTTTTAAGGCTTTGTTATAATTTGACACATGCCCCTTGGAGTTGAAGGACCTACATGAACTCCAAGGAGGCTGCCTATATCTCTACTGGAGACTTTAGAAGCAAGGAGTTTGCTGGAGTATTGCCCAATCTATGGTGGGAGGAAAGAGTGTTACTATGTTCCTGAGATACATATGAAGCCATTGGCCCTCTGACTCACTTTACAGCTGCAGATAATAAATTTAAATGTTTCTAAAACTCCATTTAAAGGATCAGGGGATTATGATGGGGTGGCAGCATCTCCAGGTTTGCCCAGGATAGCTCAAAAGTAAAGAGAAAGATAGCTGCTTCTCTCTGAGGCTCTGTTCTGTGACAAAGGAAGCCGAGAGAAAGTAAAGATATATAGATAGATAGATACATATCTTTGTCATCAATATGTCATCAATCTGAAGGTCACCTGTAACCATATATAACCAGGTGGGAATAATGGCCAGAAATATTAATGACTGGCAGGTGGGCAGTTCTCAAAGGTCAACTTGCCTAATTTCAGCTATTTGCTCCTTCTCTTAATTTTCTTCCTTCTCTTCCTCCTCCTTCTCCTTTATTGCTTGAAGAGATGATATGAAACAGGTAGAAAGAATAGTGATCAGGCCCTGTTCCCCAAGGTGTTCAGGATGAAGCAGTGAAGGAGGTGTCAGTGCAGGAGACAATCCACCCAGCTCCCCTCAGACTCCTCTGTCCATGAATTAAAGGGGCAGTGGGAAGAGGAGATCTCAGTTACTTGTATGAATGATGCTATGGACTGAAATGGACATTTGTTGACTAGAGAGTTTATGAAATGAAACCAAACTATGATTAGGAGATATAAAATTTCAATAAAACAGTGATTGGGAAGAAAGAAAACAATCCAACTTATATATCTGCACTAAAATGAGACTTGTGCTGTCAGTTTCTGGGGTTGCCATAATAAAGTACCATAGACTGTCTTAAACAATAAAAATTTATTTTTTCAGTTCTAGATTCTGGAAACCTGAGGTCAAGGGGCTGTTTTTGCAGAGATGATTTCTCCTGAAGTCTTCCTCCATTTTTGGTAGATGGCTGCCTTCTTTCTATGTCCTCAGATGACTTTTTTCTCTGTGCATGAATATCCTTAGAGTCTGTTCCTCTTCTAATCAGGATGCCAGCCATATTGGTTTGAGGTTCACAGTAATTTAACACCCACATATAATTTTTTAAAGATACAATGTTCAAATATAGTAGAATTGGGAATTAGGGCTTCAATATATAGTTGGGAGCACAATTCAATGTAAGACACCTGTGTGGTGTCTTACAATATAGAGGCATCCCATGATTGGGCTGATAACATTTAAAAATTCATACATGTATTTTTAAAGCTTTCATTCTCGTTTAACAGAAAGGTAACTGAGGCTCCAAGGGCCTTGGTTCTATGATCACTTTGACAGAAATAAGGAGCTGGGCTTCTAGCCATAGTAACCTGATCTTGCAGGTCATGCCCTTCTCTATGATTCTGTGTGGTTTCCTGGCCAAAGGAGTGCTGGCAGCTGGAAGTTTGCTGGGGCCCCTTGAGCCACAGCCAAAGGGGCCCCAGCAAACTTCCAGCTGCCAGCAAAGGAGGAATACCATTGGATCCATTTGCAAATCTATCTAACTTTGTCTTCCTAAAGTTAGCCTGAGAAGGGACCTGGATGCTTTCAGAGGAAGGTGGTCTTGACCTTAATACCAGTACCCATTCTTGCCTTGGCATCACTCTCTGTGATGATCTAAAGCCCTTTTCATGCATTTATGCTTCTGCACTTTCTTCAATTTGCAGTTTAACCTGGAAAACAACATAGCTTATTACTAGTTAGAATGAATTTCACTCTGTCTCTGTCTGTCCCCCCATCTCTTTCTCTTTCTTCTCTCTTTACACACACACACACACACACACACCCCACACACGAGTCATTTCATTACATAAGTGTAATTTATGAGGATATATGTGTATATTAAAGAGCAGTGCATGTGCTTTCCCAAATGAAAATGAATATGTAGCTCAAGTTTTGCAAAACGTGTATGAAGGTGGTGCCAACAAGAAAAAGAAATCCATAATGTATACATATGTGAAAATCTCATACTGTATCTAATAAACATGTAAGTACTTAGTGATGGAAAAATAAGACTTTAAAATTTCCTTTCTCTTAGAAAACCATTTTAAGTTGGAGAATAATTATCTCTTGAATGTATCAATTTAGGATTGATCACTGATTTCTCTCAAGTGATTTTATCATTTTCTCTTTCTTTAACGTTTTAATCATTTTTGTCACAGATCAGACCATTCACCGAGATCTGGTTAATATTTTTGAAGAAGAGGTTCATTTACAGCCTCCCACCAGAGATATCTGAACCTATTAGTAATGAGAACTAAAAATATAGGGAAAAAAATTCAACAGATCCAACAGTCAGAGATCACTTTTTAGTTTTCCCCAGACTTCCTCATTATGTAAAGTGAAACTGAATTACAGCCTATTCTAAATTATTATTTCTGAAATTTCTTAAATAACCAGAGAAGACTACTTTCATGATGTTCTTGGAAGTACAAAGATGTGCTCAGCACCTGCAGTGTGGAGATAAGTAAATAACCCCACTTCTTGAAGTTATACCTTGAACTGACTTATTCTTAGCAACCTTACAGGATTGATTGATGAAAGAAAGAAGGACAGGGTGGGGACAGGAGAGAAAGAGTGGAAAGAGAAAAGAAAGAAAAACAAGAACATAAAGTTTATGTAGAAGAATGGGGACAATATAGGATTGATCTTTTCTTTTTAATTAGCCAGTGATGGTTACTCAAATATATAAAATGTAGCAGCAGTACTCAAACTGCATGAGCTTTCTTGGTCAGAGTTAAGTGTTTGACAAACCTGCAACAGAATGGATTGCTGTGTTTAATACTGAGCATTAGCAGAGCCGCAATCTGACCTGACAAGAGGAGTCAAGCAGGCAAAAATCGCTGAGTGAGGAAGGATGGGGGTATGAAAATTCACACATTTGTTTTAATTCGAATGTCCTTGACTTTTGGTAGACTTCAGATACTGAAAAATACTTTTGTAGTCTAATAACAAAATTATAATGTAATGATAAATAGAATTTGATACTCAGATTCAGCAAGAGGAGGCAATGAACAGATGGGTTGTGGTGTAACTGGTTTCCCAGATGCAGTGATTTGTAATACCTTTCATTTGGACTATCCTCAGATGAACAGTTCCTGTTGGAACTACTTGGAAAGCAGTTTAGAAATTCTTAAAAAAAAAAAAAAAAGAAATTAAACATAGAGTTAACATTTGACCAAATAAATCTATCCCTAGATATATATCCAGTATGATTAAAAGCACATACCCACTCACAAGCTTATATATAAATTTTCATAACAGAGTTGTATTCATATTAACTAAAAAGTGCAAACTACTCAAATGTCCATCAATGAAGAAATGGATGAACAAAATGTGATATATTCATATAATGCAATAGTATTAATTATTAGAAAAAAATAAAGTGCAGATACATGCTACAACATGATGAACCTTCAAATATTATGCCAAGTGAAAGGAGCCAGGCACAGGAGTCCACATATTATAAAAATCCATTTATATGCAATTTCCCTAATAATCAAACTCGTAGAGATGGGAGGTAGATTAGTAGTTGTCAGGGATCTCTGGGAACAGGGAATGAGAGTGATTAATAATCATACAGGATTTCTTTTGCAATGATGAAAATGTTCTGTAATTATATGGTGCTGATGGTTGCAAATCTTGTGAACATCCTGGAAACCACTGAATGATAATGATATACTTTAAGAAGTTGAATTTTATGGTATGTAAATTATATCTCATAAACAACCACAAAAATTCTAAGGGACATTCTATAAAATACATGACCAGTAATCATCGACACTGTCAAGGTCACCTCAAACAGAAAACTGATACACTCTTTCAATATAAGCCTAAGGAGATACAACTAAATAAATGCTAAGTAGTGACCCGGATGGCATCTTAGAACTGGAAAAAAAGATGTTATGGAAAAACTGAGGATGTCTGAATGAAGTATGGACTTCAGTTAACAATGACATATTGGCATTAGTTTGTTAATTCTGACAAATATATCATAATGATCTAAAATATTAATATAATCTAAAATATTAATAAGGGGGATAACTGAGTATAGATTATGTTGGGAGCCTTTTTACTTTCAACAGAATAGTTTTGTAAATCTAAGACTATTTATTAAGGAAACAAAAAGGGGGAAAGAAATTAGAGCAGAGGTGCTGGTGAGATCACAGGGTGAAGGAAGGTTCGGAGAAGATTGAGTGCCTGCTACTGGTACTTGCCAGACCTAGTGCTTACCTGCCTGGGAAAGGAGGTGAGGAAGGAATGTAACATTAGAGGAGGAGAATAAGTTTTCAGCTTATAGAAACGTGCATTTCCATCTCAACTTTGTCTCAACCTAAGGACATTTTTGTTTGTTTGTTTCTGTTTTTGCTTTAATCTTGCTGAGGTTCTGTTTTCTGATTTACACAGTGGAAATGACAATGTATAACTATTACACAATGACATCAATTGATATGTGCAAAGTTTTGGCCATAATATCCAGATTGTAGTAAGTGCATAGTAATATTTATTTTTTAATTTGCTAAAAAAGCTCATTTAAATTTATTTATTTAGAAAGGACATCTAGGGTTTGTCCTATAGATGTGTGTGTGTGTGTGTGTGTGTGTGTGTGTGTGTGATGAATCCATTGTTGCAGATAATGGACACATCTGTCAGAATGTAAAATGTAGTCTGGTTTCATCAAGTATGTTTGACTTCAAATCCAGGAATTCAAATATTGGAAGCCATCAGGATTGCATTTGGACATGAAATCCTGAATGGTTTATTGTCTTACTCGATCATTAGTTTGCCAAGTTCATAAATGAAATTTGGAAATCTTTTCAAATTTTGATTTTCAGATTTTATTCCAGCAATACAAATGTCTCTAGCCATCTCCATTATTGCACTGGCAGGTGGTTTATGGCATTGCATTCAATTTCCTGTGTCAGGTGGCACTCATTTTATGCTGCATGCCCAACCATAGATGGACAGTAAGCCTATTTGATATCTACTAATTAACCACCCTGATCTCTGTCTGCCTCCTTGTTTATGCATGAAGGAAATTGCACTTCTTGGATGTGCTGGGTCAGTCTTCTGCCATTTCTCCAGATCTCTTTTGACATTCTCTACACTTACCCAGAGTACATTGTCTGCAGCCTCCATCTCTTAACTACCTGTGCCTGCACTGGCATTTGTTATTATTCTTGTAAATCGTCATCACCTCTTTCTGCATGTCTGCTTAGAAAAGGAGCCACAGGATGCCTCACAATTGTGTGGCTGTAATTATCTGTAGCACACAATAAGGACTTTGGACTCTGCTGTTTTTGTGCAGTAAATAACAGGTGGCACGCTTTGACTGCAACATTTTCCCCAGCAGTTACCAAAGAAAACTCTGGCATCTGGACAAATACATTAAATATTCAAACAAAGACTCTGAGAGGGTCTCCTCCCTTGACCCTACCATTAGCCTGGGGGCTCCAGGTTTTTAACAGGCTATGTGAATGACACAGGTTGGCACCTGGATTGAGGTTTGCCTGGAGTCAGCCTATTTGCAAAGGGGCTCTGCCCCTTTCTTTCACATGATAACACCAAGAACAGGGTTCTCTCCTATTATTATTAAATTGCTGGAGCAGCCCGGTAGTGTCTTTGCTCTAGATCCTAACACACCCTTTAGGTCCTTTGCTTCTTTCACCACTACCTCCAATTTGGATTTATCTCTCTCTATTCTAGCCTATTCACCATTCTTCAAATGTGTCCTGCACATTGATGATTTTCACTAAGTACCATTATCATTTTAACTACCCTTTATTGCTTCAAATATCCCTGTTGCTTCACTGTCTTCTAACATTTTCCAATGTGCAACAGGAAACAGAAGATGTTTCAATATAAGTTCTAGGATCTGTTCCAAACACAATGCAGAGAGAACAAGAGAAAGTCTGGAATGTTCCCTCTTTGTCTTTGACTATAGTCATACTGGTCTTGCTCCAAGTGGGCTGCTGCTATATTGATGCCTGGCTCTTCTCTTTCCTTCTGATTCCCACGGTGGAGTGTCATCCCAGCCATGTTTAGCCTCACTCCCACAGCATAGTGCTAAGCAAGACTCCAGAACTTCCAGCCCCTGCTCCACAAAGTGAACCCCTAAGACCTGGTGTTGAATGCATACAAGCAACTCAGAGCTACTGAGCACAATTCCTCAGGAGGGAAATAGATTCCTTCATGCTGATTGACCTCCTACAGCCATGACCTCCGACAACCATGTTAATCCCACAAAGGAAGCTTATCCTGTTCACCCTTAGACACAAATCCAGGTTCATCTTAGTCTCCTTTCCTCCCAGGTATGTTTATATCTTCAAGCTGAATATTTTCTCTAGGGAAAGACTGAAAAGTTGAGAATGGATTGGGAAGGTATAGGTTTTGTCAAGCATAAACAATTCATTTTTATCCTCTTCCCAGGGACATGGGGAATACGTTTATGTTGTTTAACAAAACACTGTAATAGTTGAAGATCCAAGCTCATTTTCCTCCTAGCCCAGAGAGCATTTTGAAGCTTCTTCCCTCAAATGTCTTTGGAGTCTTGTCTCCTCAGCACCTAATTTATGTCTAAGCAACCCTTCTGGGTAGTTATTATGATCTTCATTTTATGATGCTGAAATAAGTTCAGAGACATTGCCTGCCTTTGGGTCACAGTGCTGTCTAGCCACAAGCCATAGAAATGGGATTCTAACTTGGGCTGACCTGACTCAGCAGCTGGCTCCTCTGTGGTACTCCTGCTTGCCCTGCAGTCTAGGGAAACCACATGTGTGCTTTTCTCCAAGGTGAAGTGCTAGAGCTTTCCTCTCCCTTGCCAACTTTGCCTGCCACCTCTGGCCCCTAGGACACACACACACACACAAATAACAACTATACCCAGAACTGGGCATGCTATAAGGTCTGAGTCCTGATATTTCTCACAGATAAAAATCTGCCTGCTTCTGACAACTGGAGAGATCCAACCAGGGCCCACACTACTTCTCCACAGTTAGAGTGGTCCCTGGCTTTTGGAGAGTCAGAGGCAACAGGAAAAGCTTCACCCATCCCTAAGGGGCCTCTTGTTATTAATTTTCCAAATGGCTCCAGGTTTTAACAAGGATTGTCCACCCACAGGCAGGATAAAATAATCTGATAGATGAAGGCTGATCCTGATGATTTCATAGAAAGGACCCCTTCATTCTTTTCAAGCATGTCGAAGAAGAAGGTAATAGGATTGCCTTGAAGGTTGATCCAATCTTCCACTGGAAGGTGGGCCACATCTAACGCAGCTACCAGTTGCTGAAACTGCTGTGCAAATCCATCGCTGCCCAGAATTTAAAATCTTGTGCCCACCTTCCTTGACAGCTTTTAACTCCTCTACCCTCCCACTTGATGGATGCGCAGGGCTTCCAGTCCTATAAATGTTGAATAGATTCTAAATGATTATCTGAGGCCAAGAGCTTTTATAAGAGAGACTTGTGAATGGTTTTCTTGAATGAATTCTGATTTTTAAGTGCACTTTAAAGCAGAATTCAGGAAATAATGAATATTAACCTATATTTTTAAATAATTTAAATAGGAATATATATTGATGTCAATGGCTATTAATATATATAGAGAATTCTGTGCCATACTGTCATTTTTATTATTAAAATGATCCTTTGTATGTGGATATCCAAAATTATATATATTTGTGGTATATAATGTGATGTCTTGAAATACGTATACATTGTGGAATAGGGAAGCCAAATTAACTGACACATGCATTACTTCTCATATTTGTCTTTTTTGGGGGGTGGGGGGACTTCTTAAAATCTGCTTTCTTAACAATGTATCATGTGCTTGAAAATTGCTATTAACTGTAGCCACATTATGCACTAGAATTCTGGAACTCATTCTTCCTGTCTAATGGAAATTTTGTTGGGCATCTCCCCAATCTGTGGTCCTCCAGGCCCTGGTAACCACCACTCTCCACTCTGTTTCTATGAGCTAGACCTTCTTAGGTGCCACATATAAGCGTCATCATGAGGAATTTGTCTTTCTATGCCTGGTTTATTCCACTTAACACAGTGTCCTTTAGGTTCATCTGTGGTGCAATCAGTAACGGAATTTCCTTTTTTCAAAGGCTGAGTAGTACTCCAGTGTGTATAGAATGATGGATACTTATGTTGATTCCATACCTTGAGTGTGGTGAATAATACTGTAATGGATGTGGAGGGCCCATGCTTCTTCAACATACTGAATTCATTTCTTTTGGATATATAGCCAGTAGTGAGATTGCTAAATTCTATGTCAGTTCTCACTTTCAACTTGTTGAGGATCTTCCATATTGTTTTCAGAAATGGCTGTACTAATTCACTTTGCCACCAAAAGTGTACAAGGTTCCCTTTTCCCTCCTTGTCAACACCGCTGACCTTTCCTTCTTGTGACAATAGTGCTTACAAAGAGAGGTGATATATCTCCTTGTAAGCACTATTCATTTCCCTGATGATTAGTGACTTGAACACTTTTTGCTCTTCATGTTGGTCATTTGTGTGTCCTCTTTAGAGAAACATCTGTTCAAGTCTTCTGTTTTTTGAATCACAGTATTTGCTTTTTGTGATTGGTCTGATGTCCTTATTTATCTTGATGTTGCACCCTGTTTGCTCCCACTCTGCAGGTTGTCTCCTTACTCTGTTGATTGATTGGTATAATCCTGTATGCTTACTTCTGTTGTTGCTGCCATGCTTTGGGGGTAATATCCCCCAAATCATTGCCAGACTAATGTCACAAATATTTTCCTCTCTATTTTCTTCTAATAGTTTTATAGTTTCCAGTATTCTATTTAAGCTTTCGATTCATTTGAGTTGATTGTTGCTTATGGTGTGAGATAAGGATCTAATCTGATTCTTTGCATGTGAATATCCAGATTCCAAGAAGCACTGATTGAAGGGATTACCCTTTCCTTACTGTGTGTTCTTAGCATTTGGTTGAAAATCAATTGACTATAAATGTGTGTTCATTCTGTTTGAGGATTAGAATTATTAAGATTTTTTAAATGTCCATACTATTCAAAACAATCTACAGATTAAATGCTGTCACTAGGAAAATTCCAGTGACATTTTTCACAGAAATAGAGAAAGCAATCCCAAATTTTGTATGGAATCACTAAGCACCTGAATGGCCAAAGCAATCTAGAGCAAAGGAATGAGGCCAAAGGCAACTGTACTGCCTGATTTAAAAATATGCTCTAAAGCTGTAGTAATCAAAACAGCATGGTGCTGGTATGACAAATCACACAGACCACTGTAACAGATCAGAGAGCTCAGAAATACATCCACACATTTCCAATCAATTGACTTTATACTCTTATTTCTAACCAATGTGTATAAGCTTCTTAATAGCTCTTTATCATAGATAGTGTTATTCTCAATTTACGTATGACACAAATGAGACTCACTGAATTTGTTACCCAGAAAGGACATGTAGGCTAACATTTAAGCTGGGCTTGACTAAGTAAATCCCATGTCCTTTGCATGAACATATTTCCTTAATGAACACTGTTTCACTGTCTATTGCTTTTGTTATCTCACCAGTTCATCCCTGTATCTTCGAAATTCTACTGTGTCATGAAACCTTACATTTTTATTCAATTCAACAAGTATTTATTAAGTATCTTCTGCAAATAAAGATACAATGTTGGTTGATCCAGGCCTAAGAAATGATGATAGATATATATTTTTTCCTAAGTAGCTTAAATTTTCTATCATCCTGTTTTATTTCTAAGTATTTCACATAGGAATTAAAGAGTTTAACACTCATTTACAATTTACCTTGTTCCAGGAAATTTCATATATTATTTTATTTCACCCTTACAATTTGACCTTATGTATTTCATAAAGGAAAAGTGACTCATTCCCCAAATCACCAAAATTTGAACTACATGCATGCTTTGATTTTTAATCTTCTCAGCTCTTAATTTCAGAGGATGTTTGTCAATAACTGCAGGGATTTTGAGTTGTCACAATTTGAGGGAGTATTGCTAATAGCATCTAGTGAGTAGAAGCCAGAGATGCACAGATAGAGACTCTCGAGGGATTCGGGAGGTAAATAAAAACCATCTTGAGAAGTAGTGGTCAGGCCAAGACACTGGAAACCATTATGATTTAGACAGGAATGCCAGTATTCAAGTTTAAAGTCGTCTTGAAGTTTATTGAGTGTGTGTATATATAGCATATTGGCATGAATACATATGTAAATGTATGTATGTATATATGTTATAAAATACATGTTACATATATGTTTATATATAATCATATTATATAGTTCCCTATTATATATATTCTATTATATATAACATAATAGGATTCTTATTTATATGTGTGTATATTTATATATATATATATATGTAATAATAGAATTCTTATTATGTAATAATAGAATTCTTATATATGTAATAATAGAATTCTTATTCTATTCACTTTTCTGTACAATAATTAAAGGTGAATGTCAATATACCTACAGACAAGGAAATGGAAATTTGGGTTATTACAAGATCAAACAATTCTAAATATGTAAATTCTCTCTTGTTTCTGGGCCTTCCTATATTTTATTATTTCTTGCTGGAATCTTTATGTCCAACACTGTTACCTGGTTATTTCCTACCCAGGCCTCTAAGAACGAGTACTAAAAGGTTTGGTTGAGAGTTTCAACTTTGACCAGATGGTAAAAGGTAGAAAATACCAGCTTTTGAGTTGGGACTTTGCTCTGTAGACTTGGGAGCCACTGGTGATTTAGATCAGGTACTGCATTCATCATCTCTGCATTTCTAAGAGATTCTTTTGGAAACTGTTTGCATGTTGAGTCACAGTAGGAGTAAGTGGAAAAGGGGAGACCCATTAGGTGGCTGTTACAACCATTGCAGCTGGGGGTGATGTGATCTAAAATGCAGCACAACATAGAAAGGAGAAGGGAGTTCAGTGGGTGATAAGCAGTGACGTAATTGAGAAGGAAAACACAGACATGCTGGAGTAAGGAAGAGCATGCTATCAGAGACCATTTCTGATTCCTGAACTTGGATGTTTTGCATAGCGAGGTCACTAACAGAAATATGGTGTAGTGTTGAAGGCAGAAGGCAAGCCCTCGTGCTGCCTGTTCTCTGTGGATTCTTTTCTTTCTGCTACTATTTTAGCTGTCTCATTTCATCTGCAGCCTTTGGAAAGGAAATTGAAGCTAAAGTAGTGTCACAGAACGTGGGGAAAATGTGTGAGAGTTTGATGTTTCATTTCAAATTCTGGCCCTACCAGTTTTTCCTTTCCTCTCTGTAGCCTAGAGTATATCAGTGACTCTCAAAGAGCTTCAGTTTCCTCATCTATAAGGAAACAGAGGATTTCCCCAGTAAAGCTATTACCAGAACTAATGATAAGCTATTCTCGGTTGCCTTCCATATAATAAGTGATCAATAACTTCTTGATCACATTGGTGATTAGGGATTCCCAGTGATTTATAATAAACCATGAGGGGATATGTGTCATTGACATTATGACGTGATGACAAATAAAGTTTTCTCATATTGCCTTAGGCAGAAACACTTTTCCAAATTGTCATGCTAAAAAAGCTATTGTCTTCGATGACTGCTCATGTAAACACAATTAACTTGCAATTAATATTAAAAGGTAATGGCCTCTAAAATATATGTAAGACCGACTCTAAATGTTTCCCTTTGTATTTCCTCATATTTCTTTTCCATATGCATACAAATACATGGAATTTACATGTATACAACATACATATGAAATGTAAATATATGCAATACATATATGTATATATTGCAATATTACAGTCTTTGTGTGTGCAGCTGACTGAACCCAGGTCTTGAGTATGCAGAGCATACACTCTACCTCTGATCTATGCCCCCTCTGTTCTTATATTTTGACATATCAGTTACAGTAAATTATTTAGCAAATGCTACATAATAACCATAACATATTAAGCTCATGTTTCTATGGGTCAGCATGTTTGGCTGGGCTTACCTGGTTTGTTGTTCTAATCAGTGTCAGATTTGATTTGGATTGGATTTATTCACATGTTTCAAGTTAGTTGGTGCATAGGCCAGGGTTGCCCATGGCAATGTAGTTGCTAGATGTCGAGGGATGGCCGTGGACAAACTGTGCCTCTGGTTTCTATGCCCTCCTACCATGCTCTCTCACACCCAATTAGGCTGGTCTCATGACTCGATTTCACCAATACAATGCAGAAAAGGTGACATTGAGCCAATTTGAAGTATACCTTTAAAAATTCTGATAGCTTCTATGTTTGCCCTTTTGAAAACCTTGAGTTGCCATATAAGAAAATCAGCTGCAAATAAAATGTGGAGATACAATATAAAGGTCACATAGAGATGCCTTAAGGCAATTGAGAGGGGAGGGGAGGGTGGAGGAGGGGAGGCTGCCCCAGCACCGAAGCCTTCCCCACAGAAGCACCAGACATCCAGACGTGAGTGAGCCATCCAGGGCTTTCTAGTCCAGCAGAGCTACCTCAACGACTGAAATCTCAGCCAGCATCATGTGCAACAGAAGAACCCAGCTGAGCTCAATCAACACAAAGAATTGCAAGAAATAATTAAAATTTCAAAATGTCACTCAGTTTTGGGGTTGAAATTTTTGCAGCAATAGATAACCAACACAGATGGCTTCTCTCATATAATTGTGCAGTAGCTAGCTGTCACTTGGAGAGGTGACAAAGGTGACTGCGACATATATAGCTGATCATCGGCAGGGTAACCCCAGTTTGTTCCCATAGTGGTAGCAGGGTTCCAAGAGTGTAAGCAGAAGTGTGCAGATTCTCTTGCCATCTGGGGTGAGAACTGCACATAGCATCTTTCCCTGCATTGTCTAAAGCAAGTCAGAGGCCAACCTGATTCCAGAAGCAGAGAAATGGGCCTCACCTCATAGGAAGTGCTGCAAAATCACATTGCAAACAAGCAAGAATACAGGAGGAATGTAAAACTAGTCCTTTCTGCATTATCCCACAGAGCAATGATTGTTGCAATCATCTTTCAAACGATGAAGTCCAAGTTCAGAAGATTCTGAGTGGTGATGGTTCCATGCCTAGTGTGTCACAGAGCAGGGAAGATTCCCTACTAGGCACGTGGCTCCTGGAGCTCATATTCTACTCCTTCTACTGAGCTGCTTCTGTGCTACAGTGCTCTTTCCTGGAATCTATTTTAGTTCCAGTGATCTTTCCTGAATCTTCAAGTGTTTTCCATGTCTTTTGGTAACTCTCCATTATTTGAAAATGAGAAAATTCTGGTTACTTGTCTGTAACTTCAAAGTTGGATACTGAATGCATTAACCTTTAAGTCAGAACTGTCCAGGGAGCTATTAGCTTTCCTCTTGAGCAGCTGGGCTTGTCACTAAACCACTCAGATGGGTTAGTCATCAAGGTTCTTTATTAACTGCTACACAATCGGTTCCAAATGAAAGTTTACAGAGTTTCACTTGAAAGGCTGCAAAGGGCTCTCGAAACTGGACTCTTTCTGATGAGTCGGAACTTCTTTCCACCATTTTCCAGGTCCATTTGGATGGTGCAACTAGAATTTTCACAGCTAATTAAAAAAAATAATTAGTTCTGAAGTGGCCATTGATAGTGTAACGACTACATTTATGCTTTCCCTGTTATAATCCATAATACTTATAAAAATTATTATTCATAACACTATTATTCATAATAGCATTCCTGAAAATAATCATTATTATTGCTGTATTACAAATCCTTATTCAGATTTTCCTGATGAATAGATCAAGACATGAGATTATCTCACTATTCCCTCAGGGAGGGACTGTGACCTACAAGGAATGTCAGTTTTCTCTTTTTTGTGTGGCTCTCCTGGTTATATATGTCATGTTTTTCTAAGCCACTTTCTGAGGTCACTGGATAATGAACTGGCATTTGGCCAGACCTCTGGACCTCCCACATCCTCAAGTCCTATCCTCCTGTGAGGCTTCTGAAAAGGAAATATGACCTGAAGACAGAACAAGGCCAAGTCTATTGCTTTTAACCATAAGGCTCTTGTCCTACACCCCCTGCCCTCTGCCCCCAAATAAGCCTGCACTCACCCAGCAAGCTGAGCCAGAACCCCCCAGAGCTGATTTTATTCAGACCATGGACTGTGACCAAGTATCTTTTTCACATCTCTCTCTAGGGCAGACTCCCTAGGCACTCTCCCACCACGAGGAGATGTGAACAGAAGGAGTAATGCTTCCTAAGTTCTAGCTGTGCAATGGTATGTTTGTCCTGAGCCCCCTTCCAGAACAGGAGCAGCCCACACTCTAATACCTCACCTTCACTAAGACATTACAAATTGATTGCATTCCAAACATTAATCTGCTCCTAAGGGATAGCTTAAGATGTTGAGAAGGTAAATAGAACTGAACTCTCCACAGATCTAAGTTTGTTTTTAAAACATTCATTTATAGTTTATTTCAAATTAGGATAATATAAAGCTCCATTTAACTCCCTTTCTAATTCTCTTTTTAATTTGATATATAATTTGTATTGGTGCATTATAATTATATATAATAGTGGAATTCATTATGCACATAACATAATTGAATCAATCTTATTCCCCAGTACCTTCCTTTTCCCTCTCCTCCTCCTCCCCTGATCTACTTGCTCTACTCAACTGATCTCCCATCTGTTATTATTACTATAGATTATTTTAATTGGTGCATTATAATTATATACATTGGCAGAATCCATTGTGGTATATTGGTACATGGATGTTGCTTAGGTTGGCAGACTGGCAGAGAACACCAGGCTGATGAGTCCTGTGTTGACTCTGCTGAGATTTCACTCTCTGGCACCTCCCCACCTCCAGAGCTGAGGCAGTTTGGTCCTTGTGAGTCTGAGATTACCTTTGGGAGAACTTTATTTTTATTAGAGGAGAGCAAAGAAGGCCAGTGCACCCAGTGATGAGACTGGACCTCTCTGCTTAGACCAAACTGTAAACTTATATTTAGTTCTTAACTGTGTAGATGAACCAGAGAATGCTCATTGTTTATTTCTTTGTCTTTTATTTGCTTGTGCCTTTCCAAGATGGTTTGTCCTTTTTTTTTTTTTAATCTCAACATTTAGTGATATCTGTATTTGGACTAAGATAAATTTATCTTTCAAATCAAAACATAAGAAACCTATACTCTGTAAGAGGCCCCAAAAATTCATGCCATCAGATATGGAGATTTGCATGCATGCACATGATATGTACAAGAAATGACAGCCTCTCCTGAGATTTTCAGGCATTATTGCTTACTTTAGCAGTTGAAAGCAATCCTTCATTTGTGAAAGGGCCAGTCCCTTCCTCTAACACATGGTGTCATGCATAAATAGTAGCAGTAAGTAGTTGTAGTCTCCAAGGTCACAGGCATAGTTCGGAGAGCAATAACAGTAGTAATAGTAATGTCTTTGGAATGGGAGCAGTGGCTGTGGGCTGTGATCATCTCCCTTGCCGTTGCACAAGCACCTCCCACATCCCTCTTTCCACTCATTATGCTCCCTCACCCTTTGCTTCCTTTCAAGCTACTGAAGTCCTAAATATCTTTGCAACATTCACTATAAGCTCCACCTCTTCAGGGTCCCTTCCTTGATTATGTCAGCTGGAGTCAATAATTTCCCTCCTTTCTTTCCACAACACTTTTCTCATACCTCTCTTGGAGGTATCATTTTACAAATACACTGAGATAACCTGTTGACTGAGCACAGTTTCCTTTTATGATATAAAGGAAGGGAATGCTTCCAGGTCCATTTAGATGGTGCAACTAGAATTTAAAACTACCTAGCACAAGGGCTGGGGAATGTTGTTCAGTAACAAAACGCTGAGCTAGCAAGTGTTGAGTATTCAGTAGAAGTACTGCCAAAAAAGGAAGATAGACAAAGGTCTGAATGGATGTCTATCATATATGAATATGGCCTAATGAATTCCACAATTATGTATAATTATAATGCACAAATAAAATAAATTAATAAAAATAAATTTGAAAGTCCAAAGAAAAGTAGCACAGCATCTTGTATAACACATGCAATGAAGTTTGATGAATTAATAAGTATCAATTGAATCCAATGAAGCTTAAATTACAGAATAAAAGCAATGCTCAATATCCAGGTAGGATATTTCAACAGATATCGGGGTTCTATGTTAGAGACAGACTCTGCTAGTTAATTTTACATATTCATCCCAATTCATCATGACAAAAATCTAATTTTCTCAGATGAGGACTTAAATTAGTCAATCTGAATATACAAACAAGGAGATATGACTCAGGTTGAGTCTTGCCAAGGACAAACACCAATTTGCAAGAGTCACTGGTAAATTGGCAGCATTTTAGCTCTAGCAATTGAAGTGTGTGGGTGATAACCGGTTAATAAACACATTCTCCAATTGGTTCCCAAGATGAGTTTTAGTCAGATGTTGGATCCAATATGAAGAGGGTGGTTAACATTTGTCAAAATGTTAGACCTTAGAACTGTTTCTTTAACATCAACAATTTCTTTGTAGGTATAATTATCTGTAAGCCTTCTAGAAATTTCTGTCCTAAAAGAGAATGTGTGTCTCAGTGAAGCTCACTGATATTCCATATACTCTTGGCCTTCATAACATAGAGGAGGGTTTTTAGCAGACAGGATTCTCCATACCAGGAATCTATATTTTTCATAGGTGAAACAGTTTATAGAATAATTAGAGAAACACTGTACAGAATAATAAAAAGAAATGAATTGACCTGGTAATCAAACATTTGATGAACATTTAGAGAATAATAATAGATGTTTTCAAAATTCTGCCTTTGTTTATAATTTTGCCAGTTCCTGAAGAAAGGTGAGTAGGGGATAAGATTAGACCAGAAGATGAACAAGGGTAAGATTAAAGCAATTGTGGATACGAAAGAAGAGCAAATAAGAGTGCAATGTGACATACAGTGGGGATGAGTACAATGGAAACGTGGCCTCTGTGAATCTGCAGTATTTGTTATTGAAAAAGTAGATGAGAGACAGACAAAATGTGCTAAAATTTCTAGTAGCAGTGCAAAAATAATTCTAAGTTCTTGTGGTTGAAATAGGCAGAATGTCTGAGAAATGTGATGGAAATGTGCAAAGAAGACTAATGGACAATATCTTTAAGCCATCTCTGTTCTAGAATCAATAATGAATTTCATAAAGCTGTATCATAGAACACCTTTCACTATAGGCTATGACATTGGGACAGTTATGGAGTGTGCTTTAAACTCTTTCTAGATAAAGGAAACAGAGTAAACGAGATAGTGGGGACAACATTGGTCTGTGTGACTTTAGAAATACCAAATAAATTTATTAAAATTTAAAACTGGGCCTATGTGGGTCAATCTACTTTGAAGATTCGTTATGAAAGTCAAAATGGGATAATAGTTTTAGAACCTGAAATACACCATAAAAGTAAGAATTACTTTTTTCAGAATGAGACACATAAATTCTTCTTTCTCCTGGATTCTATTTCATGTAAGCAATCACTTGAAATAGAAATAAAGAGGACCTAATGTCCTCATGATTTCTGTTAACTATATTTAATTCAAGAAATATTCACTGAGCATCTTCCTTGTGCCGGATGCTGTGTTAGGCACAGGTAACAACTTAAGAGGAACAAAACCTCCCGTATCTTCTTTCTTTGTCTTCATTTGAATTATGAAGGCTGAAACCCTCTAATTAAACATTTTGCACCCACAATAGAATTTATTTATACTTTTAAGCAAATGGTTTTTCTCACTAGGCATCTTATTTCCTTCTGGAGTGTTTTTATTAGAAAATTCTTGCAGGAAAGCTTTTCATTAATTCTAATGCTTCATTCTGTCCAATCCTATTTCCTATGCCTAATTACTTCAGTGCCTGTAGCAGGTCCTCTGATATCCTTTCCTATTGGGATGGGACCTAAAAGATTCAGGATGCATCCCAACAGAGGTGGGATGCATCCCACTCCATCATCCCAATTCCTCATCTGGGGGCATTATTAAGACAACATGTTCCAGACCAGACATATCTAATTCCTCATGAGGACCATTTGCCTCAGTGACCCCAGGCAGGCTTCTCTTTTCAACCTCTCCTTTACTGCAGGCTGGCCTAGAATAGGAACTGGTCTTCCATTCAGCTCATACTAACAGATTATTACAGTGGCTCCAAAGAGGAGCTCTCACCATGACCAGTAGAGCCCTATACTGCATGACCTCAGTTTCCTATCTCCTGCAGGCTGGTCCTGAACAGTGACCAGTAATGGGGCCCCACCTGTCTATGAGTAGAACTCAGATGGAGGCTACCTCTGTCACGAGGATACACTCCTCCTTTATCCTTCTCTTATTTGTTGAGTATTGAGGATGAGAGAAGAATAGCATGAAGAGGGAACAGGATACATGTCACAGACAATGGTGATACATTGCTAAACTGATAGCAATAATTCAGTGCATTGAGAGGTATAGCACAGGATACTTTGAGACAAAAGGATAGGGACCAGCTTAGTCTTAGAGAAATCTGGATGGCTTCTGGAACAAGCAACACCTAAGCAGAGACGTGAAAATGTAAGGAGTTAACTTCATGAAGAAAGTTCCAAGAAGAGGAAGCAGCACATAGAAGATAAGGCATAAAGGCAGTATAGACATTGGCAGACTCTTGCACCTGTGAGTTCCGAATGGTTAGAGTATAAGGGCCTTGTTCTTAGAGCAGCAGAGGGAGGTTGAAATTAGGCCTCCAAGCTCTTTTGAACCTTAGCAAGCAGCAGTCAAATGTGGTCTGTGGACCAGCACCATGCAGTGCAGAATGTCAGTGCAGAAATGCAGAATTCCAGATCCCATCCTGGACCCTCTGAATCTCAATCTGCTTTGCAACAAGATCCCCAGTTGAAGCCAGGCACAGTGGCTCATACCTGAAATCCCAGTGCCTCAGGAGGCTGGGACAGGAGGATCATGAGTTCAAAATGATCAGCAAAAAATGAGGTGCTAAGCAACTCAGTGAGTCTCTGTCTCTAAATAAAATACAAAATAGGCTGGGGATGTGGCTCGGTGGTCGAGTACCCCTGAGTTCAATCCCCGGTACAAAAAAAAAAAAAAAAAAAAAAGAACCCCAGGTGATACTGAGTTACTGAGTTTAAACTATCCTTATATATGTACAATAGGCCCTGAGGTCCTTGCAGGTGATGCTGAAAAGTACTGAGAGAGCAGCAGCGTGATCACTGACATGCTTTAGAAAGATCCTTCTGCTTGAAGGGAAAGTGGACAGGGCATGAGAAGGTCTGGCACCTGTCTTCACACCAGGACTCTTATTTTCACTGCAAATTGTGTTGTCAGATGTTCTTTGCATCATAGCTGAACTTCCCATTCCTATTGTGTTTTTATCCCTGATGGGATCCAGGGATATCTTCTCCCTGTGGTCATTTCCTGAAATAGGAGCACCATGAAGAAGCAATATACGAGGTCCTGCACATGCTAGCAAAAGTGATTGCTCAGGCAAAGCCCCTTCTCTTCATTCATCTCAGAGAAAACATCTCTCTACGCTGTATCTTCACTATAATTTTCAAAATGTGGCATTGTAGCTGAGAATCTGCTTATAAGAACATTGTTTGTATCCTAGCTGTATGTGTAATTACCCCAAACATGGACCAATTACTTAATCTCTCTGACCCTCAGTTTTTTTATTTGTAAAATGGAAATGATGATAATACTATTGAATTGGAATATTTTTCTGAGGGAAAAAAAACAGCTCGATACCATTATTCAAATATGAAAGCTAATCCGATTGCCTTCAGTCTTACTCTTCTTTAATCAGTTTGAAGGCTGACTGTGGATATGTTTGTATTTCACAGACAAACATATTATATGTATGTGGCGGTGTCACACAGAACCCCAGCTTGCGGAGTGTGGAAATAAAGGAGAGCTGCATAAATTGAAATCCTACGTTAAATGTTGTCAACTAATCAAACTAGTTGACAGGTCGCATTAACCTGGAAGGACTGACAGAAGGGCATTAACTGAGTCACATGACAGGAAACTGAGACTACAGGGCATCACAGATTTGGGCAGGAGGTAGGGGAAGAGGGGCTGGACAGTTTCACTGGAGTGCTGTGGAGTAGCACTTATTATTTGTTTGAAGGTAGAGGGGTCCTTACTTCCTAGGCTATGGTGGGAAAGCCTGTTAAAATGCATGTTGATTTGGAGACCATGGTGCACAGTCAGCTTTTCATCATGGTGACCTAAGCACCTGACAAAAACTTAGAGGAGGAAAAGTCTACTTTGAGCTCGTGGTTTCAGAGGTTCAGTCCATGGTTGGCCAACTGCATTGCTCGGGGCCTGAGGGGAGGTAGACCATCATGGAGGGCATGGTGGGGAAAGCTGCCCAGCTCATGACAGCCAGGAAGCAGAGAGGAAGAGAGAGGAGCCAAAAAACAGAATCCCTGGAGGCACCCCCCATGACCTACTTCTCCAGTCACACCCTCCACCACCTAAGGTGTCTGCCCAGTAATCTAGTATTATTAACCCATCAAATGAATTAATGCACTAATTAAGTTATGGCTTTCATAATCTAATCCCTCTGGACATTTCTACAGTAACACATGAGGTTTTTGCAGGGACACCTCATATGCAAACCATAACACCTAGTATCTTCTAAAAGTCACATCTTAGGAGGCTTCTCTTCTACTTTCAGTGTTTAGGGGTTCCCATGGTATTCCTTATAATGAGACACAAGGTTGACCTTGATCTGAGGTTTGCATCGATGTGTGCACACATCTTGAATTTGTTTCACTACTGTTCATTCTATGCTCAGGTCTCTAGACATATGGGAAGACTTACAATTACACAGCTTATCCTGCCTTTTTGTGTGATTCTCCCTCTAGTGAGATGCTGCAGTCTGGCTGGGCACAATCAGGAGCCACTTGTCAAAAGAAACTAACTTTATTTTTAGAACCACACACGCCAAACAAAACAGCCTCTCAGGAAAAACCCTCAGAGCCTCAACTGCCACCACCGGCTTTCCACAAGCCTCTCTCTCCCACACAAGCTTCTCTCCACCTCCCACAATCCTCCTGCTCTTGAGGCCGATTGGCTGGGTCACATGGGCGGAGCCAAAAAAGTCCCCCAATGAGCAGCTCCGTGGTCTGAAAGGGCAGGGAAACAGCCCAATGAGCATCACCGCAGAGGAGCCAATCAGCTAGATGTTGCTGGGGCCGAGGAGCCAATCAGCTAGATGTTGCTGGGGCTGCTGTGAGCCAATCATCAGCCGGCAGCTGGAAGTTTGCTGGGGCCCCTTCGGCTGTGGCTCTCAACATCTCCCCCTCTCTGTTTAAACAACAAGCATGTGGCTTAGGGACCGTGCCTGCCTTAGGTTGTCCAATAGTACATATGGTCCTTAGGTTGGTACCATTGCAATTGGACCTTACCCGTCACTGACTACCGGTCCAGTATACAGCCACACCTGTGGAGAGGTCTTTGTACCAGCGGGGGGGTGAGGTTCTTTGCCTCACCTCTGTTGGCCCTCAAATTTTAGCTGGACGATCATGACAAGCAGAAGGGAGGAAGATACACCAAGCCGATTGACGGCTCCTTTTGGAAAAATTGTACCACCAATGACATCATCAGCAAAAATACCCCAACACTACCACAAGTCGCTGCACCAACAGATAGTTCACAATACATACAGGTGAGCTCACAATGTGTCCAGGCAAGTTCTGCAAGCAGTTCAGTGATGGCTATTGTAGAAGCTGTAGATTGGTTTTATCTTTGACTTCACCAGCACTGGGATGAAGATAGGAATTCTGGCAATAATGGCTAAAGAAAAAATTATGTAACATTCCAGAAGGCACTAAAAGAAAACAATTTTCTTAACAATTTACATTATCTTTAAGAGAATTATTAAATATAATGAAAAGGAAAGGTGAAAGTAAACAAACAGATCTGTTAACCTTCTTTTTTGTTTACATATTAAAACAATCCTCAACAGTTGTTTACCCAATTTAAATTAAACCATATAAATCATGTGAAAAAACAAAATATTTGGATCCATTTTATCATGAGCGCTCATCATATATGATATATGGACATACGTACATTCAAACATATAACACAAAACACAAGTGTGCACACATAATATAATACATACAACACATAACATTATAGTAAAGGCCTTATAACTTTTTACAGGTGAAATCTCCATTGCAATGTTTAAAAACTCTATAGTCAAAAAATAGGACTGATCAGCAAAATATTAACCTAGGTCTGTATGAGCTCAAAAAACAAAATAGAACTTCATGATATGGCAAAGGGCAATAATAAAATAGATATTGAAAAAAGCATCCTGGTTCTGTTGCAGATGTAAGAATAGCCAAACTGGAGTTTTGGATATCAGTTGTTATGGATTTGAGCCAAATCATCTTCTTTTTGGTCTGTAGAAATCGCTTTAGTTAATCTTTCTGGAATCCAAATCGGCTGCTGTTCTCCCTGTGGAAACACACAAACAGACCCCCGACTCCAGACAATTACTGGGTCAGGACCTTTCCATTGTCCTGTTAGAATATCCTTCCAAAGTACCTTGGGCTTATGTACATTTTTTGGACACATATGCCTTTCTGCAGCACTAAGTCCTGATGAATCCAAATTTAAAAAGTTTAGAGTAAAAAGGGTTATTTTAAGTTTATCTTTGGGGAATATATACCCCTTCCCAATTCCTTCTTTTTGCTTTAATAAGTACATTTTAATAGTTTGATGAGCTATTTCAACTATGCCTTGTCCCTGTGGATTGTATGGGATTCCTGTTATATGAGTAATGCCAAATGTTGAGCAAAATTGTTTAAAAGAGGTAGAAGTATAACCAGGGGCATTATCTGTTTTTAACTGTTTTGGAACACCCACAGTGGCAAAATTTTGTAAGCAATGAGCTATAACATCTTTAGATTTTTCCTCCGGCATGAAGGGAGCCCATCAAAAATCCAGAAGAAGTATCAACTGTAATATGCAGATATTTTAATTTTCCAAATTCTGGCAAGTGTGTGACGTCCATCTGCCAAATATGGTTAGGTATCAATCCTCTAGGATTGACTCCAAGATTAACTTGTGGTAAAAAGGTCACACAATTTTGACATTGTTTTATTATTTGTCTAGCTTGTTCCTTAGTTATTTTAAAACGCTTTTGTAAAGTATTAGCATTGACATGGAACTTTTTATGAAAATTTATAGCTTCTTCTAGTAGAAAAAATATGTATGTCATGTGTAGTTTTATCTGCTAAATCATTGCCCAAACTAAGGGCTCCAGGCAATCCTGTATGTGCCCTGATATGTCCTATAAAGAATGGATCTTTTCTGTCCCAGATTAGACTTTGTATAGTGGAAAGCAAAGAGAAAACAGTAGAAGAAGGGGAAATCCTACCAGCATCTTCAAGAGATACTATAGCATTAACTACATACTGACTATCAGAAAATAAATTAAATACAGAATCTTTAAACATCACAAAAGCTTGTAAAACTGCATTAAGCTCTACCTTTTGAGCTGATTGTTTGGGTACTAAAAATGTAAAAGTTTGATCAGGGGTAACTACTGCTGCTGTACCATTATTTGACCCATCAGTGAATATATTTGGAGCATTCATGATAGGTGTTTTTCTTGTCATTTTTGGAAAAATTACAGGATGCAATGACCAAAAAGACAATAAAGGATTAGATGGTAAGTGGTTATCAAATGAAACATTAGATTTGCACATGATTATTGCCCAAGTATTTAACTCATTAGCTAACTCATCAATTTGATTCATAGTATATGGAGTAATAATTTTATTGGGAGAAATTCCAAACACTCCCTTTGCTGCTTTTATTCCTTTGAGTATTAATTGTCCTACAGCCTCAGGATACCTAGTAAGAATAGTGTTAGGAGAATAAGATAAATGTATCCATAATAATGGACCTTCTTGCCAAAATACTCCTGTAGGAATATTTTTTGTTGGTAGTACAATAAATAATAAAGGCAAACTTATATCAATTCTATCCAAATGCATATTTTCCATATATGTTTCAATGATTTTTAATGCCTTTCTTGCTTCAGGCGTTAACATTCGGGGTGAATTTGGATCTGATGGACCTTTTAGGATATTAAATAAAGGTCCCAACTCTCCTGTTGGTATACCTAAATAAGGCATTATCCAATTTATGTCTCCTAATAACTTTTGAAAGTCATTAAGTGATTTCAGTTGATCTACTCGTATTTGAATTTTTGGTGGACGGACCATGGTTGAGGATAATAGAACTCCTAAATAATTAATTGGAAAATTTAATTGTACTTTATCTATTGCTATCTCTAGATTATAATTTTTTAATAAGTTTTTAAGTGTGGCATAACATTCTAGCAATGTGTTTTTATCTTTGTGTGCTAATAATACATCATCCATATAGTGAAATATTTGTAGTTCAGGATTTTGATTTCTAAGTGGCTGGATTACTTTGTTAACATAAATTTGACACATAGTTGGGCTGTTAGCCATCCCTTGAGGGAGTACTTTCCATTCATATCTCTGATCAGGACCTTCATGATTCAGTGCAGGGATAGTAAATGCAAAACGTGGACTATCCTCAGGATGAATTGGAATTGAAAAAAAAACAATCTTTAATATCTATAACTAAAACATACCAGGTTTTTGGCAAAGCAGACAACTGAGGAATCCCTGATTGAGCAGGTCCCATAATAACCATCTCATTATTAATGGCTCTTAAATCTTGCAATAATCTCCATTTACCAGATTTCTTTTTGATGACAAAAATGGGAGTATTATGGGGAGATACAGAAGGTTGTATATGTCCTTCCGCTAATTGTTGTTTGACCAGGTCATGGGCTGCTTGTATCTTTTCTTTAGTCAGGGGCCACTGAGGAACCCACACTGGTCTTTCTGATTTCCAAGTAATTTTTATTGTCTCAGTGGCCCTTTCTGAAAATCCAACCCATGTCTTTCTGTTCCTTGATCTATTTGTATTGGTGCTGCTATAACTTGTTCTTGTTTTTCTAATCTTTTTCCTTTCCTAAAACCTTGTCTAGTCATAATAGTGGGTGCATTTTGGTTGATGTTATTTGTTAATGTCAAACCTAATTGATCTAGGACATCTCGTCCCCATAAATTTACGGGAAGATGATCCAATACATATGGCTGTATAGTTCCTTCACATCCTTCAGGATCCTTCCAATCTAATACCATTGCACTTCTATGGGGATTAGTTGCCACTCCTAGGCCTCGAAGTGTTTGAGTGGCTTGTTGTAATGGCCAATGTTTTGGCCATTCTTGACGAGAGATGATGCTAAGGTCTGCACCTGTATCCAGTATCCCATTAAATTCATGTCCTTGAATATTTAGTTTTAGCATGGGGCGAGAATCTAAATTTAAAGAAAGCATAGCCCAATCTACACCTGTGGAGCCTAATCCCTTGGAACCTCTTTCTACAGCACGACTGGAAAATTTATCATGTAGGCTGGGTATTATTAGTAACTGGTGCTATTCTATCTCCTGGTGAAATTACTGATATACCCTTTGGAGAACTGGCTATAATTTTTATTTCACCTTCATAATTGGGATCAATTACCCCAGGACTTATCATAAGTCCTTTTAGAGTAGAAGAGCTGCGTCCCAATAATAAGCCTACTGTTCCTTTGGGAAGAGGTCCTTTCACCCCTGTGGGAATGATTTGAACTCCCATCTCTGGAGTTAGTACTGCTCTGGCGGAGGCACAGATGTCCAACCCTGCGCTCCCTCTGGTTTGTCTGATGAGGGATCTGATGGACAATGTGTCCTGGGCACTACCCTGATGGGGTTGCTGGGTTCTTCCAGTGCTCCGTATATTTGTGGTTTTGGGCCCCGGAGCATTGGGCCCCCCTGTCCATTTTTTGGCAATGGAGCCCGATGCCTTTCTCCACGATATCGTGGATAAACACCTGGTCCTTGTTCGTTTTTTGATAATGGAGTACCCTCTATGGTGGTTTGAGAACGGCAAACAGATCCTATTCATACTCTCAAAGCATACACCCGAGAATCTCTCAATGCTAAATTTAAGTAACAAAAGATTTAATATCAAGTTTTTGAACGAAAAAGATTGATTTCTTTTTTAAAGAATAAGTTGCTATACATATATGAGTATAAATGTATTCCTACTACTGTGATAATTGCTCTAAAATAAGCAAACTGTGAGCTCTTAAGCCTCTACAGAGCAGGGATCAACTTATTCTTACAAACATAGGCAAAGGACAAGGCTGCCTTTTAGCTTTCATAACAAGTGTCATAATAGCCAGTTACCTGATAAATAACTATCAGAACTCAGTTATTTTTTGGTACTATAAATAGAATAAGCTCTACTCTTTCTTTATCTTTTCTTTACTTTTCTTTCTTATATTTTTGGTTTTTTTGAAAAATTATGACAGTGTCATACATTTATTTAAATAATCAACCAATATACCCTAGTATACAAGTAAGTGACTGAATTTTTGAAAGCAATAAGTACATAATTCACCTTGAATAGAGTAAAAGTTGAGAGGTGGAAGATCCTTCTACTTGTGGAAGGATATGTATTGCATTACACTACACACACACACACACATATGGTAATTTCCACTACTTTAGATTTGCTATATATAAGCTTTGTCCTTTGCCTGTCTTTCTCCAATCTACATGGAAGCTGGGAGGTAAGTAGGCAGCCCTCAGAAGAAAGAGAAAAACATCTTTGTCTACTGCACTGATACCTTTTCAAGCAGCACTAGCCTGACAGAAGGATTCAGGCCAGTTATTAGTAATCCATCCATCTGGCATCCCAAGAGCACAGCAAGAGGCATTTTCTCTTCTCAGTTCCAAATGGACTCCTGATTCAAATCTCACCTTGTTGGAGCAGAACTGCTGATTTCTCCTCTTTGCTTGTAATCTTCCATTTGCTGACATCTTGCTCAATAGTGGCTGTGCCAGGATAGTTTGGGGCATGTATGGAGAGGGGATTTGCAGTCCCCATTAAATCCCTTCCCTTCTCCAAGCAATCTTAAATGTTTTTATATGAAAAAAAATCTAAGCCATGATCTTTCCATATCTCAAGAAAATAATCCCCAATTTCCCTTGCAAAGAGATGGTTTCAATTCTTAAACTATCCATCCTTTGAAGAAAATATGGAACAGCCACTGCTGTTGAATTTGTATTTATAGGGGATTTTCTACATTATCATGGTAGTTTACATGTCTGTTTATTGAAGGAATAAAGAGGCTCACTGTAGGAGAGTTTTTATCAAAACATTCATTTGGAACTTAGTAAGTGCTGATGATTCAAAGGCAAAAAAAAAGCATTACTCTTTGCCTGAAGATTTACAGTTTAGTGAGGAATACATAAAAGTATGAATAACTGCAAATATCCAGTGACCGATGTTGTCATTTAGCGGTGTATATTTGAGATGTGGGGGAGCATCATCAGGAAGAGTTCATGAGGTAGGCAGTCAGGAAAGGCAACCTGGTAGTAGAGACATTCTAGGGCTGATCTCCACCATATGAGTTAAATTGTCCAGGCAGAAACTTGCAGAGATATATTTTTAGCATAAGAGGGTAGAGTTAAGTTATAGGGACGAGAAAAAAATACAAAATAATAAAAGATTGCTGGTGCTTTATTGCAACTTGATTACAAAGTGGAAATCATTGAGTGTCAAGGGAGGAGGCTGGTGAGAAAGGTAGGGGGAGATCGTGGAGGATCTCAGGGTAGGAGAGACTACCATTCAGTGTCTGGATTGTGATTGGATGATGAGAAAAGCAAAGTGTGAGGATGTCACTTATTGGCTGGCTTCAGAGGCATGCTTCCTGAAGAAGCTGTCCTTAATGGTTAGATTCAAGGAGTTGTCACTGATCATACAGGTTAAATCTGTTCTCATTTACCTGGACAGAGTCTTCCTGTACAGGTGTGGGGGAACCATGCTGGTGCTTGGACTTACGGGTAATGAGAACTCATGAAGGGTTTTGGAAAAGAGTGATAGCATTTGTAATTTGGAAAAAAAAAATACTTTGACCTGAATGGGGAGAAGGCGGAGGAAGAGAAGTGTGGTATCATGAGGGCTCTTGTAACAGGAAGCAGAAGCAGTCCTAAGGAGGCTGCTAGCTGCAAGGGTATGAAATGCTGCAGAGTAATCCTTAGTAAATCTAAAGTAATGGAAATTACTTTATATAATATAGTATAATGTGTGTGCCTATATATACATATACATTCACACACATTATCTTATATTCATACTTTATACATTGCAGACTATATTCACTGGCCATGATGAAGTCAACCTAGCAGCAGTGACAGAAAGACAATGGGAAAATGTTTAAGTACGTGGAGCTTAAAAAACACAAACAATCCCTGGGTAAAAAAGGAAGTCTAGGAGGAAATAAAAATTATATACATCACTAAATGGAAACAAAAATACACATGACAGAATTTACAGGGCTACAGTCATGCTGGAAGGGAAATTTATAGCCCTAAATGCTTACACTGGAAATGAGAAAAGACTTCAAATCAATAACCTAACTTCTTAACCCCAACTGTAGAGAAAATGCAAAATAAATGCCAAGGAAGCAAAAAGAAATAACCCAGACCAAAACACAGTTCAATAAAGTGGAAAATAGGAAAACAATACAAAATTTAATAACACAAAAAGATGATTCATTAAAAGATCAATAGGATTGATAAGCATCTATCAAAAAATGAAGAGCAAAGACACAAATCACCAATATCAGGAATGAAATAGGTCTATCATTATGCTACTCCAGTCATTAAACAAGTAATAAAGATAAAATATGAACACATTTGCAGTCATAAATTCAACATCTTAGAGGAAACAGATCCGTTTCTCAACTTCCACTGACTTTTTCTCATTCATCAATTTGAATGTCCCTGTGCTGTCTTCTGCCTCCACCTTTCCTGATGAGAGTTCAGGCAGCTGTATCGCTGCTTCTCTGCACATGAGCTGTTTTCTCTTGCTGAATTCAGTATTTTCTCTTACTTTGGTCTTTTAGCAGTTCAACTGTAATGTGTTTAGGTGAAGTTCTTCCTGTGTTGATACTTCTGGATTCACTGAACACCTTGGAGCTGATGATTAATGATATTTATCAATGGGAAAGTTTCGGCATTGATTTCTTAAATTTCTGCTTTCTGTATAAGCTCCCATTACAACATAAAATACAGCAACTCTAACATACCCCTCATCTTCACTGAGAATGTCATCTGTCAACCCTGTCATAAAATCTCAATACGTAGTAGAAGTGCATTTTAAGATAATTTACTAATATTTCTCACTTGACCTTTGCTTTTTAACATTGCATTCTAGTTCTTCTCCTTAAGTTTATTATTTCCTTTTTTTTTAAATTTTTTAATTTGTTTTAATTAGTTATATATGACAGTAGAATGCATTTATGCACTTTGATATATCATACATAGTTGGGATATAATTTCTAATTTTTCTGAGTGTACATGTTGCAGAATCCTATTGGTCATGCAGTCATATATATATATATATATATATATATATATACATACAGTAATAGAGTATGTTTCATTGAACTATCTTTTCTATCCCAACATCCCCTACCCTTCCCTCCTATCACTTCCCTCTACCTAATCTAAGGTAATGCTATTTTTCCCCTTACTGTGAATTAGCATTTGCATATTAGAGAAAACATTTGGCCTTTGGTTTTGTGGGATTGGCTTATTTCGCTTAGCATGATATTATCCAACTCCAACCATTTACTGGCGAATGCCATAATTTTTTTTATTCTTTAAAGCTGAATAATATTCCATTGAGTGTGTGTGTGTGTGTGTGTGTGTGTGTATAAAATATCACATTTTCTTTATCCATTCATCTATTGAGGGACACCTAGGTTGGTTCCATAGTCTAGCTATTGTGAATTGAGCTGCTATAAACGTGGATGTGTCTGCGTCACTATAGTATGTTGATTTTAAGAACTTTGGGTATAAACCAAGGAGTGGGGTAGCTGGGTCAAATGGTGATTCCATTCCCAGTTTTCTGAGGAATCTCCATACTGCTTTCCAAAGTAGTTGCACCAATTTTGCAGTCCCACCAGCAATGTATGAGTGTACCTTTTTCACCACATCCTCACCAACATTTATTGTTGCCTATGTTCTTGATGATTGCCACTGACAGAAGTGAGATAAAATCTTAGTTTTGATTTGCATTTCTCTGTTAGAGATGTTGAACACTTTTTCATATATTTGCTGACCAATTGTATTTCTTCTGTGAAGTGTCTGTTCAGTTCCTTACCATTTATTGATTGGTTATTATTATTTTTTGATGTTTATATATCCTAGATATTAATGCTTTATTGGAGGTGAATGTGGTAAAGATTTTCTCCCAATCTATAGGCTCTCTCCTCACTTTATTAATTATTTGCTTTGTTGAGAAAATGCTTTTTAATTTGAATCCATCCCATTTATTAATTCTTGATTTTACTTCTTGCACTCTAGGAGTCAAATTGTTAAGGAAGTCAGATCCTAGGCTGATATGGTGAAGATTTGGGCCTATTTTTTCTTCTGCTAGGCACAGGGTCTCTGTTCTAGTGCCTAAGTCTCTCATCTATTTTGAGTTGATTTTTGTGCAGGGTGAGAGAGATAGGTTTAATTTCATTTTGCTACATATGGATTTCCAGTTTTGCCAGGACCATTTATTGAATAGACTATCCTCTCCAGTGAATATTTCTGATACCTTTGTCTAGTATAACATAACCATATTTATGTGGGTTTGTCTCTGTGTCCTCTATTCTGTACCATTGGTCTACAAGTCTATTTTGGTGATAATGCTGGTTTTGTTACTATAACTCTGTAGTATAGTTTAAGGTCTGGTATTGTGATGCCTCCTGCTTCACTTTTCTGACTAAGGATTGCTTTAGTTATTCTGAGTCTCTTATTTTTTTCAAATAAATTTCATGATTGATTTTTCTAATTCTATGAAAAATGTTATTGGGATTTTAATAGTAAGTGCATTAAATCTGTATAACGCTTTTGGTAGTATGGACATTTTGACAATATTAATCCTGCCTATCCAGGAGCATGGATCTTCTGAAGTTTTCTAAAACTTCTTTCTTTAGTGTTCTGTAGTTTTCATTGTAGAAATCTCTCACCTCTTTTGTTATATTGATTCCCAGGGTTTTTTGTTTGTTTGTTTGTTTTGAGGCTATTGTGAATGGAGTAGTTTTCTTAATTTCTCTTTCAGTGGATTCTTCACTAATGTATAGGAATGCATTTGATTTATGGGTGTTGATTCTATATCCTGCTACTTTGCTGAATTCATTTATTAGTTCTTGAAGTTTTCTGGTGGATTTTTTTGACCTTCTAGATATAGAATCATGTCATTAGCAAATAGTGATAGTTTGAATTCTTCTTTACCTATTTGTATCCTTTTAATCTCTTTCTTCTGTCTAATTGCTCTGGCTAGAGTTTCAAGGATGATGTTGAATAGATGTGGTAAAAGAGGACATCCTTGTCTCATTCCAGTTTTTAGTGGGAATGCTTTCAATTTTTCTTCATTTAGAATGAGGCTGGATTTGGACTTTGCATATATGGCTTTTACAATGTTGAGGTATGTCCTACTATCCCTAGTTTTTCTAGTGTTTTGAACATAGAAGTTGTGCTGTATTTTGTCAAATGCTTTTTCTGCACCTATTGAGAGGATCATATGATTCTTGTTTTTAAGTCTATTAATATGATGTATTATGTTTATTGATTTCCATATGTTGAACCAACCCTGCATCCCTGGGAGGAATCCCACTTGATGGTGGTGCACTATCTTTTTAATATTTTTTGTGTGTGATTCGTCAGAATTTTATTGAATTTTTGCATCTATGTTCATCAAGGATATGGTCTGAAGTTTTCTTTCCTTAATGGGTCTTTTGTCTGGTTTTGGAATCAGGGTGATTCTAGCTTCATAAAATGAGTTTGGAAGGGTTCCCTCCTTTTCTATTTCATGGAGTACTTTGAGGAATATTGGTGTTTATTCTTCTTTGAATGTCTTGTAGAACTCGGCTGAGAATCCATCTAGTCCTGGGCTTTTAATTGACTTGATGTTAGATCTGCAAGAATCTATAAATAATCCACTCTCTCAATTTGTGTTTCATTAAAGATATCTTCACCACTCCTGAATGTTATTTTAACTTGATATCCAGTTGTATATGACAAAGATATTCTCACAGAGTGTTTGAATGTAGGCTTTAGAATCAGAAATTCTGAATTTTGTTCCCACATATACTCTAGATTAGCTATAGTAAATTATCATTTTAAAATTCAATTTTCTAGTTAGTTGTTTTGTTTTTGTTGTATATGACATTGAAATTTGCATATTGATCCTAAATCCAATCACCTTGCTTAAATCTATTGATATTTTAAAAATTCATTTATATAATTTTTGGATGATTTTTATAAAGATGGTCATTATAATCTTCAAGTCATTTTATTTAAATAATTTTCCATCATTTTGCAATCAAGACCACAATGTGATAACTTTTAAAATTTATGCTGAAATTAAACCTAAAGAAAGCTGATAATACAAAGTGCCATAGAAGCTGTGCTATGGCAGAATATTTCATTAACTCCTGGAAAATTATCAACTGCTATATCCATTTTGAAAAAAAATTGGACATTATTTGATAAGAATATTCATGTATTCCATAGTTAAATAATATCCTTCTAGGTATATACACAAAGGAGAACTCATGTATTTTTTCAGTAGATTTTTGCAAAAGTGGTCAAGTATATATGTTTTCAGTGGCCACTTTATTACAACAGCAAAATGAAATATTATAAAGTATAAATGAATAACATATTTTATATATATATATATATATATATATATATATATATATAAATAATATGAAAGATGCTTACAAGCATGATACTAACTTAAAATATCTAGAGTATGTTACTGAGTATACAATAAACAACAAAATTATTATGACCTATAAAACCCTGTTCACGGACCAAATAAAGCAAAACAATACATTTTTAAAAATACAAATAAATAAAATATAAGAATTTTCTTCTAGACACCAGAGAGGAATCATCACAAGATTTAGGATGATAGTGTTTGCATTGGGTAGGTTTGGGGACAGGGCTTGGAAGGGGAGAGAACCAACTAAGAAGATGCAAGTTATAATCAGTGTCTTAGTTTCTGTGCTGATGGTATGTCAAGTGTATATGTGCATCTACATGTGTGAGGACATTCTCCCAGTCTGTTGCTTTTCTTTTCACTGTCATACCAGTTTCTATTTACTTATTTATTTTTCTTTAGTTGTAGATGGCCACAATGACTTTATTTTATTTATTTACCTATTTTTATGTGTTGCTGAGGACCGAACCCAGTGACTCACACATGCTAGGTGAGTGCTCCACTGCTGAGCCACAATCCCAGCCCCATATCAGTTTCTTTGAAAGAATAAAAGTATTTAATTCTGATGAAGGCCCCCATTAAACTGCTCTTTTATGGTCCTGCTTTTCTTCTTGTATTGAAAAAAATTTTGCCCCAGCTAGGGTCACAAAGATTCTCTTACATATTTTCTCCTATAGAATTAGCTTTTATATTGAAAGTATGATCCATTTGAGGTTCATTTTTGCATATAGCATGAGGTAAGGTTTAGAGTTCAGGTGTGTTTTTTTTGTTGTTGTTGTTTTAACATGTGAAATAGATCATGATTTCTCCAAGAATTACTTTGGAGAGTAAGAACCGTCAATTGACCGCATACGTGTGTATTTACATCTGAAATCTATTCTGTGCCTTCTCCTGTGCTAGTGTCACAGTGCTGAGGGCAATTTTATTAGCAGAAAGAGAGTGCAGGGTTGTACATGTTGATCGGAGCCTAGTGCTAGTGTTCCATAAATATTTCAAACCACCACTGTTTTGAAACTAGGGCAGAGTTGGGTCTTTTCTTTTTGCAATGATTCTTCTAACATGCCTCACGGATCTCACATGAGAATGCTGTTGTAAAACATTGAAAAGAGGGGAAAGAGCAAGTCTAAGGCAATAAAGAGAGCAAAAGAAAACATTAAGACAGGGACTACAGATATTGTTGGCACATGTGGCGCACGTAGAGTTAAGGTGTCACTGTTTTCCATTCCATAGGGTTTGATTGTCTCTTCTTGGCCCCTGTAGAGGGGGAAGACGTGACACCCAGAAAATGTTGAACAACAGCTTACTAAATGAAATAACTGTAAACTGATGAATGATTTATTGTTCTGCCTGTTTTCTCAGGATATCACTTTTTTTAGTGTTAGATATTAAAACATTGATACATTTGTCCCCTAAAATAATAGCAAATTGATTGATTTGATTAAGAAAAAAAGCCAAACAGGAAATCATAGCCCATGTCTCAGAGTATGTCTAAAATGTGCTTTAAAAATCAGTGTCTTTTTGACCATTGGCATATGAGGGAATGTTGAAACTAAAATGCAAATTAGAGAACATGGAGACCAACTCATTGATTTTATGGAGGTTAGAGAAAAGGAAAGCAGAAACTGTTTGGACGCTCTAATCCCTTTGATGTGCAATAAAAATAACAAGAAAGTGATACGTCTTTATGTCCTCCTGGGGCTTTGTAGATTAAAAAAGAATTTCATAGCTATGATTTTATTGGATCTTAATGGAAATAAGGTGAAGTTGTTATGATTTCCATTTTGTTGGCAATAATAAAAGCTCACATTATTGAGTGTTTACTACATGTTGGACACTTTTCAAATATTTTCAGATGAATTAACTTATTTAATCCTCACAAGAATTCTGCATTTTCAGAGAGAGAATGAGTTCCAGTGGAGGGGCAGGGAATAAAGTAACTTTTCACATTAAGTTTATATGCAAATAATTCAACGTTTATTTCTAATATTTATGGGGCACATCCAATACAGTGGGATTTGTCTTGACAGTGCACTGAATATTGAAAGCAACCAGTGAGTATGTTGACTCTCAGTCTTGATGCTAATCAGTGGCTTTGTATTTGATCTTTAAGGTATTTTGGCTTGCAGGATATGCATTTGCCCAACCATAGGCATCCTGTGGCACACACTGGAATCAGTGGAGGTGTGTGTTGGTTTGGGCAGATATGCCCCATAGTCTCCTTGCTAACCCCTGCCCTTGGCTTCTGATGGCACTGGGGGCCCAAGAAGGTTTTAAGCATGCCAGTTTCACAGGGCACCTTTATTTCACTTCTCCCCCCCACCATGCACTGACCGTGCCCCTTGGCAATGGAGTTTTGTCTGTGTCTCTGGGAAAGGAAATCATGCTGCTCTGTGAAGGGGGAGAATCTGCCTTGTGATGTTCCTATTTCAGAGGTTCTTACTTACCTGCAATTGAGGTTGCTATACAAATTTTCAAGACAAGTCAGAAGAAAATAAAAAGAAGGAAAAAAAGACAAAATGAATAAAGAATAAGCAACCCTATGTATTCCTAAGTTACTTGCTCTTCCTCAGGGGCAGGGGGCAGGTCTATTCCCAGGGCTGCACTGAGTGGGTATACATTCTCATCAGCATTTGATTACAGATGAGAAGATGATTAAGATCTTGAAAGCTAGGGACTTTGAACGCATTAGGTTATTTAATTTCTTACCTCAATAATATGGATGCCATTGTCCCTATTTTATAGATGAAGACATCTCCATCAGCTGGCCTTCTCCACAGTCACACGTTGCTGTAGTGATAGAGTTGAATAGAAGAAAGCAAAAGCTTGGCAAGAAACAGGGCAAGGAAGCATTTAGAGGTTGGGACATATGAAGGCCTGTAGACACTTGCTTCTCAGTAAATAGCATGGATAAATATGATTTACCATAGTTGCCTTTCTGAATAAAAAAGATACAAAAGTCTCTTTTCTTAAACTGTAAATGCCGTATTTTGGGGAAAATGTTTCCCCTTTGGCTTCCACTGTAATATGACTTCTGTGATATTAAACTAGAGAGATTTGACCCCAATCATAATTCAGAATCATTTACAAACATATGCACACAGGAAAATTAACCAAGTTACATTCACCCCTTCAAAGAAATAGCCTACATGGTCTATAACTATCACTAAAAGTAGAAGGGTATTAAAACGGTTTTGTGGGTTAATGTGTTAGTTCTAGAGTGTGGAAATCTGTCTCTCTTTGCATATCTCTTTATTGGTTCAATATCGGTTGTGCCATATCACGCGTCAGGCCCAAGAAGTACAGTTGCTGCCCTCAGGAAAGCTCAGTTGGGCAGCAGGACCATTGAACCAGGAGTTTCCAGTGTGTGCTATGGCAGTGAGTTCTCACAGCACAGAGACAGCCAAGAAAGTGACATGAGCCATGAAAGGTCACTGGAAGCCAGCTGAAGTTCAACCAGAGAATTGGAAAATTTGAGATTCAGTGCCCCCAAAGAGAGTTAAACTTTGGAACCTCTGTTTGTGTATTTTTAATCAGGAGTAATAATAGCTAGGTCAAAGGTTCACGTTAGGATCAAATGACATAAAGCATATTGTTACGTATCAAGCCTGACTCAGCACACTCTCTGGTGGTTTTCAGTATTCAGGGCACTGCGGAGACAAATGCCACTGCATTTGATGTGCCTACAACATATTAGAATCAAACACTAAATTATTAGTCCAGTTAACCTATAGCTTTGTAAAATTAGGAGACCTTGAGGACTGTTAGACCAGATGGGGGGATGTTTTCCAAAAAGCTTTGGAACACAACAGCAGCCTTCATGGTGTTCATGTGTGTCCTGGTAGGTAGAGCCATCTCTAACACAAACCAGTTAGTCAAAGTCTGCAGAGAAAATAAATTAATTTATACTCATTTTTTAAGAGTCCAAACCTATTTAGAAAAACGAGATTTAGATTAATTTTTACTCACTTTTTTGTTACTCAGTTTCTTTTTGAAAAATACACCATAAACACAACAATTTTTGGTCTATCAGTTGTTAACAGAATATAAAAACTGAGATTTGTCTGAAATATGTAAAGTTTTGAATAAGCCAAGATAAACACATATAATTATTTCCAAAATGGATTGAACTGGTAAGAGTTAATAATGTAGAGGAACATCAAGCATTGGAAAATGCATTTTCCTCCTGTAATTTACTTTTCTTTAATATATTTTTGGTTCCTTTTGGGTTTAGTATACTAAGCACGCCATCATAATTAAATTATGAATTAAATAATAGAATTAGCTCCAGCACTGTGTCAAGTCTGAGGAGTCAAGACTACATATTGGTAGTACTCAATAGACCACCTTTTGAGTACAAAATGTTGATTCATTTGGCTGCACCAAGGGAATGAGTGCCTGCCATTTTGCTTCTTTGTGAATCTTATGAAAAATCTAATTGGATTGCAAATCAATTTGCCAAATATTACAAATACCTGTAAATGCACAAACAAAACCATCTTTCTAAAGGTAAAACTGAATGTCACTCAACTGGTTTTACTTTCAAGGCCTTCACCTAGTGTATTAGTCAGGGTTCTCTAGAGGAACAGAATCAACAGGAGGAGATTTATTAATTAGGTTGGCTTACACAGCCAGAAGGTAGACAATTCACAATGGCCATCTGTAGTCTGGAGAGCTGGAGGAACCAGCAGCTGCAGTCAAAGAGGCTGAATAAGCCTCAGAATAAGAGGGACCAAGGATGCTACTTCAGTCTGAGACTGAAGGCTATCTGAAAACTTCCTAGAGGATCAATATCAGAGTTTGCTTTGGAATAATGAAGTAGTGAGAGTCTGGTATCCTCAGAGGATTGCAGCAGAAATCAAAAATTCATTCAAGGAGATTGAGCTTGCATCTGCTGCTGCTTCTTTGTTCTTCTGACTTTTATTCCTTCCGAAACTCCAACCTATTGGATGGTGCTGCCCACACATAGGGAGGGTCTCCATTTCAGTTGGCCATCCCACATGCCAATCATTCCTAGACATGTCCTCATTGACACACCCAGAAGCCTCCTCCTCCTCAGCATCTCTTAATCCAATCAACCTGACAATTCAAATTAACCATTATATCTACTTAACTCTAGCTTCCAAAGATTCCAAATCTTGTAAGATGCACCCAAAGCAGTGCCTTGTATCCATATTAAGAGGAGGTATTCCATATTTGGGCAAGGTATATTGTCTTTATAATTTTATGAAGTCACACATGTTCATTGTTTACAAAGACAGTCCTAAAACTTCCCTGCTGTTCTGCGAACCCTGGTCCATCTCCTTCAAATATGAAAATTCAAAACTTCTAGACTCATTCCCTAGCATTTACTTAAACATTTCCAAGTAACATGAAACTTCATAATCACTATTTTCTTTTAGATAATAGCTCTTGGTTCTCTGCCATGAAAAGAAAACTAAACTTTTCATTCATTTTATTAAAGATGTTGCTATTCTGTCTCCTAATTTCCAGTGTTATCATCACTGTTTGGGGGATTTTGGACCCTTTGCATTGTGATTAGTTTTTCTTTCTCTTTGGGAGAGCTAAAGCTCTTCCTTTGTTATTCTGAAATTTCTTAATTATTTGCCTTGTGTGTACTTATCCTGTCCCACTCAGTGCTCATAGCAGACACTATCCCCTGTAAACCAGGAAACTGTACTATAGTTTGTAGTTGTTAACTTCCTCTTTACTGTTTCCTCTGTCCACTGTGTCTCAGAGTCTCACTGATTTTTCATTTTTGACTCCTATTGGATAGATTTCATATGTCATAGAATAATGTTCTGATGTCCATGTACTTCCCATATCTCATCTCTAAATTTGTTTTCTGGGAGATTTTAATCAATCTTATTTCCCAACATTTCTGGTGATATTTTAATCTCAGCTATTGGATTCTTATGTTCCGAGTGCCTTTCTCATTCTCTGCTTCTCTTTTTCTAGCATCCTGTTCTTATTTTAGAAAGCAATGCCATCATGAAACTCTCAGGATATTAATCTCATTGAGGCTATTTTGTATGCATGTGAAAGAAGAGAGTAGTTTATCTTCCCCTGGTTCGGAATGATTTCTGTTTTGTCTGGTATTCATCCATATTGGAGATTTCCCTTACTCACCTGGGGAGTTGCTGGGTTATGATGAAAAGAAGGCTCTGAAAAGCTGCCCAGAAGATCTGGGACTATGAGATGGACTTGCCTACTGCTGGGCTTCACTGCAGAGTGACCAAAAATCACGAGTTTGCTTCCTATAACAATTATGGGCTCTGGCAACCTTCTTTTATTTTATCCAGTTCCCATCCCTTTCAGTCCAAGCTGGTGGCCTTTCTGCTAGCTCAACACTGTCAAAAACCTCATAGGCCTCCCAAGTATGTCACCCAGATTTACACTCTAGGACAAGAGAGTCCTTCCTGAGCCACTCCACCTCAATACCTGAATTCTGCTCTTAGGGGTCACTCATGCATGAGGCACACACCTGATGTCTTTAGGTAAAAGGTGACCTCATCATACTAAAGGTTACCCAGCCACATGCTCAGTCATTCATCTAGAGCTTGTTTTTCTGCTGATGAGTTTCCTAATGTTAGCATCCTTTGACATCTACATAGACAGAGAGCCTCCGAAATCATAAATGGCTGGTTTCATTTGGCTAATAGTTCCTTCCCCAGCTTTTCCAGTGCTCAAAATTTCACCCAAAGTAGGAAGGAATAGCCAGGCTCCATGTTCAAGAATTTGTTTGGAAATATCCTCGGTTAAGCTTACAATTTCATCACCCATAATTTCTACCCCTTAATAGAAGAAAAGTCAGTGAAGTTTGATGCCCCTTTATAACAAGGGTTTTCTTTTCTCTAGTTGATAAGAACACTCTCCTCATTTACTTTAAACGCCTCCTCAGAAGCATCTTTAGCATTCTGTTCTTCATGACATGTGTGTTCCTTAACATGGTGGGACCTCTCCCTGTGTGCCCTTCACTTTCCTTGAGTCCTCTCCAAGATTCCCTGCAACCTCCATATATCTACCAGCCAACAGTTCAAGGAAATCTAACTTTTTATATCCTACACCTCAAAATTCTTCTACCTCCACTCATTACCCAATTCTAAGCCTACTTCCAAAATTTTAATTATTTGCTACAATAGTATTAACTTCCCAGAACCAGAATCACTGGGACTATCTCTATCTGCCATCATCTCTAGATTGTTTTTAAAGCTAGTAAGTTTCTACAGAAAGCAACCTTCTATTATTCTGCCCAAGAGTGAAGAAAGGAAACTGTATTCCCACCACTTTCTTGTGTAGGTTTAGACTTTCCCCAAGTCTCACTTGTTAGTCCTGCACCTCTCCCTGTGTGCTTATTAGGTCTTTTCTCCCTGATTTCAAGCTTCTAGTGTCCAGTTTCTCTAAGAAGGATTCTTTAGTGTCCTTCGGGGCTAGCAGGGGTGGTGTGGAGGTGACACCAGAGTCTAATGACTCTGCACACATAGACTTTCAACAGGTCTCTTTTGTCAGCTCCTTTGCCTCCGTCCTTGTGGTACTTTGTGTTTCCAGAGGCTGATCCTTGAGAGGCATCAGGAGATAGAGTGGGGCACCCTTGCTCAGTATCCTGAGGCACCCAGCTGTGGCTTTCCCTGCACCTAGAGTCACTGATTTTCCACTCACTATTTCCCCCCAATATGCATAGATTTCTCCTGTACGCCTTCCCTGCATTCTCTCTGCCTTTTTGGATTTCCACATCTTTTTTTTTTTCAGTATTTTAAAGAATCTCTTTTTTTATTATTATTTTTTAATTTTTTTATTGGTTGTTCAAAACATTACAAAGCTCATGATATATCTTCTTTCATACATTTGACTCAATTGGGTTATGAACTCCCATTTTTACCCCAAATACAAATTGCAGAATCACATCGGTTACACACTCACATTTTTCCATAATGCCATATTAGTGACTGTTGTATTCTGCTACCTTTCCTTTCCCCTACTATCCCCCCTCCCCTCCCCTCCCATCATCCCTCTCTACCTCATCTGCTGTTGTTCAATTCTCTCCCTTGTTTCCCACCCCCCTTTCCCCTCACATCCTCTTCTATGTAATTTTGTGTAACATTGGGGGTCTCCTACCAATCTTAAGAAGCAATAATATACAATCATTTTAAGGAGCTTCAATTGGGGAAGTGGAAATAAACTTATGTGACTAACCCTGTCCATTGAACTGGCAATCTTTCATTTTTAAAAAGAACCACAAATACTATGCAAGCATAATAGCACATTCTTTAAAAAAATTATATTTTACAATTTACAAATCACAATCAAATAGGTAATGTACTTGTTTTAGTGTGACTAATCTTGTCATGTGCCTTGTTAGCAAACCCACAAATGAATACAAAAGCTATAAGGTTAAATTATACTCCAATACATGCAACTAAGATTCAGAGTTAGGTCTAGTCAATGGTTATTATCTTTATGTTCTATTATATTCAAATTTAGTTTACGCATCAGACAAACAACATAAGTGTTCAGGGCACCAGCAAAGTTGGATAATGTGCATACACATGCTAATTTGGTTGTAGGAAGCAGGCATGATTATATATGCAAGAGATTTATTGAGGGAAATGCCTGAGTAGGAAGTTGGAGGAGTTGGAGAAGGTGGGAGAGTTTTCAGACTGCAATACAGGTCGGACAGCCCTGAAGGAGAGGACGAAGGGTGGAGGTTCTTGAGCATCCATTGCAGTTCCAATACATGATGCTGAATTGATGGGGACCCCAAACCAAGGCCACCCACTAAGAGAGTCCCATGGGGTCTGGATTAGTGTTAGTCCTCAGTCATCATTAGTGTTAGTCCTCAGTCAGACTGAACGTGGCCTTAATATGGATGCTGTGGTGGATCTGTACTAACAAACGTAGAGACAGTAGAGGTAAAAATGGAATGATAAAAACCTATGCTCCTTGTAGAAGGGCACATTTTCATGACTGCCTGATAGAACAAGTTTCAAAATTAAATATTTCAGGTATCCTATAAAAATTTACATAACCATCATGAAAATAAGGAATATTTTGGTCTTTATTATACTCTGGTATTGTTTTTCATTTAATTTACATAAAGGTGAGGTGAGCTCTATAATTCTTTTATCACTTAATGTCTCTATGAGTCTCTGACTACATTGTAGACCATAGGAGTCACTTTGTTTTCTCTCCTCCCTAATTGTGTCTTAGCTCATTGGATAATATTTCTTTACCAATAGCAATGTCCAGCACTGTGAATACAATTTCCTTAACAAGTGTTTTCCAGATAGATACATAGAGATAGAGTTAGAGATAGAGATAGATGGTGTGTGTAAGAAGATTGGCTTGCTGCTCTTGTATCAGATTATGCTTCTCTTAGAAACTGGAGGGGAAATGACAGCTCTCGATTAAAAAGAAAAAATATAGTTTATTTAAGCAGAGCAAAATAAGGGGAAGATAAATCATTCTATCACTAAGTGCTTCTTGTTCTGGACTTTGGAACCTTCTTGAGTTTTTATCCTTTATCAATAATGAGAAAAATGAGATTCTGTCTAATCTCTTTTGTTCCTCTCAGGTTATATGGTTCAAGATTCCAGTAAGACGTGGTTACTCTGGGCTGCTTTCTATCCTTTGCCGTGACCGCACTATATGTCTGTGTAGTGATTCCAGTGAGGAGGAACATCTGGCATACTGCAACGCAGCGTTTATTTTTAGCTGGTGATGAGCTGCAGATGTTAGATTTTCTAAAATCTTCACTTCACATGACACAAGGAGAGGTGTCACTCTTCCCACCACCTGCCCCTCTTTACCAAATGAGGCACTGTTTGTAAGTTCAAGTCTAGAAATTTCTCCTGATGAACAATTTGGGAAACAGTGTTAGAAATAAGGCCCTGAGAGAAATATTCAGACCAACAGGTCAATTGACCTGTCTAAATCCATACTTTTTCTCTAAGGTGCATAGAGAGAGGCCCAGAAAACTTCTTTAATAGTTTAGAGAAAAACTGTCCCTTCTCCATTGGTGCTGATCACTTGCTATTGCATTTATTTGTTGAGCCATCCATCTCCCTAACTAGACATAGAGTTTTGAGGTCAAGCCTGTGTCTTATGCACGCTGCCATACAGCACTAAGCAGAGTGCCTGTCACTTAGATTGTATTTGTGTTTGCTGAGTAATGAGTAAATGAATGAATGTGTTCAATACAGAAGTGGCTAAAGACTTTGTTGACTCAGAGTTCTACAAAGATTCCTGAGATATTGTTCAATCTTTTTTGTATTCTCCACAATTTCTTTTTCTTTTTTTTAATTTTTTATTGTTGGTTGTTCAAAACATTACATATTTCTTGATATATCATATTTCACACTTTGATTCAAGTGGGTTATTAACTCCCATTTTCACCCTATAGGGGTTGTAGCTCAGTTGGTAGAGTGCTTGCCTTGTATGCACAAGGCCCTGGGTTCAATCCCCAGCACCACCAAAAAAACAAAATTAAAAAAAATCCTTCACAATTTATTTTTCAAGAGCAATGCTTGCATTATTTTCAATAGCTCTTTAATAATATGATAAAAATTGATCATCTAATGTGTTCTAGGCACTATTCAAGGTTCAAGGATGTATCAGTGAATTTGAGAGACTGGGTTCTTGCCATCTGAGATTTCTGCTTGAGCAAGGGGTCATATGATAACCATATTAATCGTGAATGGATTTCTTTAAGTATTCTTTAGTAGAGTAAAATAGATTACAGTATTAATTGATGCTATTTACCAAGTACTTCCAGTCCTCTATCTGGGTACATGGTAATAGGACTTTCCCACTGTTTGACACTGTGTGCCTCTGTGATTCACTTTGACCAGCTGAATATGAACAGAAGTCACTTCTGGGTGGAAGCTTTAAGAGCAAGTCCTGGTGTTCCATGGTCTTGTCTTAATGGTGGACAATCTGCTAGTCTGGTTCTTGGAGTAGGGAAACATAGAGAAGATCCCAGAACTAGCCTAAGATGCTCATAAGAGTGAGCAAGACCTGAAGCTAATGGATTTTCAGTTTTTCTTCTTTCTAAAGCAAAACTGATTCTATGTCAAGTCACAGATTAATTAATAGTATGGCATGGAGGCTGATCTAAGTAGGAAGAAGAAATAGGAAGGAGTTGAGGAAAAAAAGAGAGGGAATTTTGAGGGAACTCCAGGGAGCTCAAGACTGGAGATAGAAACATCCAGATAGGAAGGAAATGGTAAGCAAAGTTTGGAGATGGGATACAACAAGTGGTTTCCAGGATTCTGAATGTTGATTGAAATTAATGAGGAGCCAAGACTTGAATCCTGGCTTGTCTAGATGCTTCCAACTCAAGGGACTCCCTGCAGGCACTTGCATGTTGTTAGATGAATTCCCAAAGTCTGCCGCCTCTCTTTCCTGAACATTTGGGAGAGACTTGGAGATCATGTTTCTCTGCTACCAGAAAGCCCAGTAGTCACCAATGCATCTGCCTCTAAAACATAAATAAAATAAGGCTAATACTTCCTTTTTAAATTTTTCCTTTGCATTGGTGCATTATAATTATATATAGCAGTGGGATTCATTTTTACATATTCGTACATACACGCAATATAGCAGCTTAATTTGGTAATTTCATTTCTGGATATCTCCCCTCTTCCTTCTCCCTGGTCTCCTCCTTCTACTTTACGGTCTCCTTGTATTTTCATGAGATTCCCCCCACGTTTTTTTCTCTCTAGCTTTGACCTATGAGGAATAAAAATCTATTATCCTTGACTTTCTGAGTTTGACTTATTGGACTTAGTATGATGTTCTCTAGTTTCATCCATTTACCAGCCATTTTTTATGGCTGAATAAAACTTCATGGTGTATATGCATCATATTTTCTTTGTCTATTTATCTACTGAGAGACACTAGACTGGTTCAAAAATTTGGCTATTGTAAATTTTGCTGCTATAAACATGGATATATATGCATCACTATATTAAAACAACTTTAATATTTTTTTTGTACTGGGGATTTAACCCAGGGTTATTTTTAAAAAAATCTATTTATTCATTCATTCTAATTATGTATATATGACAGCAGGATGCATTTTGATTCATTGTACACAATTGCAGCACAACTTTTTATTTCTCTGGTTGTACCTGATGTAGCATTGCACCATATATGCCATTATACATGTACTTAGGGTAATGATGTCCATCTCATTCCACCATCTTTCCTGCCACCATGACCCCCCTCCCCTTTTCCCAAAGTTTCTTCATTTTACCCATGCACCCTGCCCATTATGGATCAGCATCCACTTATCAGAGAGAACATTTGGCCTTTGTTTTTTGGGATTGGCTACTTCACCTAGCATGATATTCTCTAACTCCATAATTGACCTGCAAATGCCATAATTTTATTCTCTTTTAATGCTGAGAAATATTCCATTGTGAGCATATACCACAATTTCTTTATACATTTATGTATTGAAGGACATTTAAGTTGCTTCCACAATTTAGCTATTGTAAATTGAGCTGCTAAGAACATTGATATGGCTGCATTATCATAGTATGTGGATTTTAAGTTCTTTGGGTATAGACTGAGGAGTGGAATAGCTGAGTCAAATGGTGGTTCATTCCAAGTTTTCTGAGGAATCTCCATATGGTCCTCCAGATTGGTTGCACCAATTTACAGTCCCACCAGCAATGTATGAGTATGCCTTTTCCCCACATATCCTTGACAACACTTAGTGTTGTCTGTATTCTTGATAACTGCCATTTTGACTGGCATAAGATGAAATCTTAGAGTAGTTTTGATTTGCATTTCTCTAATTACTAGAGATGTTGCACATTTTTTTTTCATATATTTGTTGATTGATTGTATATCTTCTTCTGAGAAGTGTCTGTTCCCATTTATTGATTATTATTATTTTTTTGTGGGGGGGTGTTAAGTTTTTTGAGTTCTTTACATATCCTGGAGATTAGTGCTCTATCTGATATGTTTGTGGCAAAAATTTGCCCCAGAAACGTAGGCTCTTTGTTCACCTCATTGATTGTTTCTTTTGCTGAGAAGAAGCTTTTTAGTTTGAATCCATCCCATTTATTGATTCTTGATTTTTTATTTCTTGCACTTTAGGAGTCTTGTTAAGGAAGTAAGGGCTTAATCTGCCGTGATGAAGATTTGGGCCTACTTTTTCCACTATTAGGTGCAGGATCTCTGGTCTAATTCATAAGCCCTTGGTCTACCTTGAGTTGAGTTTTGTGCATGCTGATAGATAGGGGTTTAGTTTCATTTTGCTGCATATGGATTTCTGGTTTACCCAGCACCATTTGTTGAAGAGGCTATCTTTTCTCCAATATATGTTTTTGACGCCTTTGTCTAATATGAGATAACTGTATTTATGTGTAACACAGGAGTTCTTAACCACTGAGCCATATTCCCAGCCCTTTTTATTTTTTCTTTTGAGACAGGATCTCACTAAGTTTCTGAGGCTGGTTTTGTACTTGTGATTCTCCTGCCTTAGTCTCTCAAGCTTCTGGGATTATAGGCATGTGCCACAGTGCCCATCTAAATTTTAGGATAAATACAGAAGCACAATATACCTGAATCATACGGCAGTTTTATTCCTAGCCTTTTGAAGAGCCTCCGTACCAATTTCCATAGTAGTTGTACTAATTTACAATCCTACCAATAGTGTAGAAGTGTTACTTTCCCCCCAGATCCTTCCCAGCATTTGCTATTGTTTATTTTCATTAATTGGAGAGATTAGAATTTCCCTATTTGCTAAAGATGTTGAATTTTTTCTTCATATATTTGTAATTCTTTGGAGAAGTGTCTTGTTTATTTCATTTGTCCATTTATTAGCTTTTTTTGGTATTAAGGTTTTTGGGTTCTTTGTATATTCTGGATATTAGTTCTTTGTCATAAATGTAGCTAGCAAAGATTTTCTCCCATTTTGAGGTTTCCTCTTTATGCTCTTATTTCTTTGCTGTACAGAACCTTTGTAATTTGATTCCATATCATTTACAAGTCAACTCAAAATGAATCTTAGACCTAGAAGAAAATACAGGGTCAATGTTCCAACATATAGGCACAAGCAATGACTTCCTCAATAGAATTCCTAAAACTCAGGAAATAATAGCAAAAGACCTTCTTACATTGGGCCAGTCAGATGCAGTCATTTATTGAAGCATTGTCATGTAGCTATCAGCAGGGAAAAGGAATAAAGTATAATAGATGGTGAAATTTTATGAGGAGTAACACATAGAATTTTAGGGGTTTGGCATTACGATATTGAGGAAGTGGATTTGTCACTAATAAAACAATACTTCAAAAAGTGTGTATGTTTCTCTTCTGTATCCTATTTCTAGCTCTCAAAAGATCTTCATTCTCAAATGATCATTTGATTAAACACTTTAATCTTGTTCTTGGCTTAAATAAGTATTAAAACTCTTCCTGTGAAATTCAGTGTGCTGACATGGCCCACCTCTTTTCAGATGACCTGGCTATTCCCTAATGTGTCACACTTTCATAATTCATGGCTTTAGAGGGTTTTTTCCCCTCCGTCAGAATACATGCCCTGACCTTCTCTTTCTAGGGCTCACTCTAGCTATCCCCATCACTGGTATCTCTCTTGCTCCCTAGTTCTCCTCCTTTGGCATTCATCTGTGTGTCCCACCAAAGCAGGGGCCACATACTTTGGTCTACGTATTAGAGCTTTGCACAGTCCCTAGTTAGCAGCTGCTAAACGGTTGTTAGGGGATGTACTTGGTCTTTCCTAACTATGCGTCTCTTCTCATTTCTCTTTGGGAGTCCAAGTTGTTCTTTATTTTTGAGTCTCTCATCTCCTTTACTACTTTCCAGTAAACCAACTCTTTTCTGCTATCCCTCTATAGGGTTTTTACTGCTTTTTCTCTTTATAAGCACCAATTCCTTATCCTGACTTGGTGATTTTTTTTCTTTACGGCTCTTGTAGGGCAAAATATTCGGTCTACTGATTTAGTGACTCAGGGTCCAGAGATGTAAAGATGTTCTTTGTTAACGTTCTTTGAGAATATCTTATCTGAAAACAGCTGGAAAACTCAAGCAGAAGAAAGAGCTGATTTTTAAAAAAATTCATCTTTGGGGCTATTGACAGTTAACTGATTACCACATAGCCAGCCAACATCTTCCAGCTCATGTTCGTAGGATGGGTCTGTCTGGGATATGTCAGCCAAAATGACTTATGTCAAGAAGTGATTGACACGTTATTCTCATTTTGTAGATACATGCAGAGGAACTAAGGCTTGTGAATAGCCATGTAACTTGAGAAAAAATGGATTTTGGATGGTGTAAGAATGTAACATCGATTAAGAATGCTATAACTCATTAATCAGTGCAAACCATATTAGAAATTCTCCATGTGTCAAGTTCTGTACCCAATACCATGGAAACATTGGTAAATAATATCTTGTCTTTCAAGGAGTTTGTAGCTCAGTAGGCAACCTCTCTGGGGGACCCAACATTATAACGGGATGTAATAGGGTCTGTCCAAGAAGCTGTCCAGAAGAGGAGCCGATTTGACACCAGGACACATCTAGATTTATCCTGTCACACTGGGGACACATTTTCAAAGCCTTCGGGGTCATTGTTTTCAAGTTAGATTGTCAGGTGACAAGTTCCCCTCCTAGACATCCAGGAGGTTCCTGAAATTGAGGATAAGCCCTCTTGTCACAAAGTTATTTTAAGAAATTTAATAAGCAGAAAATATTCTACAACAACCAATTAAACATTACCTGTGCAGACAGCTTGAGGTATGACAGAGACTGGAAATTTCTGGGTGACCTCATCCTGCTCATCTTTGCTTATTTTTTTCTTCTGCGGCGTCTTAAGAGATGTGGCAGTGTTGTTCTGATGTAGCGCCTTTTGGAATCCATGTTTTCCTGAAGCTTTGAAATGATCTTTAACTCCTTCTTATGCTCAGCTGTGGTCCAAGTACCCTCTTTCTGATCCTTCAGTCATTGCTGGTCTTCCCAAGGCCAGAGGGATGAAGTTTAATTGTTATCTTTCTCTCTCTCCCTCCCTCCATCCTGCCCGCCCACCTCCCTCTCTGTCTTCATAGAAAAGGGTGCTGTGGGTGCACTGAGTTTCTGAGGCCCACTCAGTCCAGCTCCTTGCTTATGTTTTCCTGCTTCACATTCTTCTCACATTTGTCTGTGGCTGGCTTCTAGTATGGTTGAGGCCAGTGACCAGATGATTTCAGGACACAGGGCTGGAAGCTGATCGGTGGAAACCAAATGATAAAAATGGAGCACCCTACACAGTCAGTGCTGCCCTAATGAAAAAAAAAATTGGGGGGTAGGTAGGGTTGAATATCCTCAAAATATATAATTCTATAATTCTGGCATATGCTAAGAACATAATCTACCACTGAGCTAAAGCCCCAGTCCAAACATTTAGTTTTTGAGCATGTATTCTTGATATTAAGTCATGAAGTTTTAAACATTGGAAAGGAAGAACAATAATACGTATTCCCACCAACCAGAATGAATTACCACTTGCATTTGACACTACTGGCTTTCTGTCATTTTTTCAAGGCATATTATTGCTGTTTTGAATTATGTAAGTAATATATACACAGATAGTATTTATCTTTTTCAGAAATATCTATGGAGTTTGGCTAAAGCTTAAAGTCACAATTTAAGCTTTAGACAAATGCTCTAAATACTTCTGTTTCTTCTTCAGTCTCCATTTAAGCACTGCTGCACCCCAAACCAACACATACTCCTGGAAGGCAGCATTAGTTGGATGGAATCATTCCAGTCTTATGTACTAGACATACATAATCATAGAAAGTAAATAGTGTAATTTTCCAATTCACAGATATGCTTTGCAATGCATGTCACATTCTGTTACTTTAAAAAAATGTAAAAGTACTATTTAGGGATCTTTGCATGCAGTTGCAAGCAGACAGCGTTGACTTCTTTGAACTTCTATCCCAACATCGGTGTCTATTACATTTTAATCCACTCCATTTTGTTTAATATTTAGATTGTTCCCCAATTTTTTTCTGGTCAAAGCTATCAAGAGTTAGCAAGAGTTAGAGCTTGTTTTTTTTTTTTAAGTGCTTATTTTTCGAGCATGGCACCCCAAATTACTGTGTCATAAGGTAAACATATTTTTAGTGTTTTTTAAATAAATAATGTGTACTAATGTTCTGTGAAGAAAGCAGCAGGGGTTGAATATCCTCAAAATATATAATTCTATAAGTTTTGGATTTGACCTATTATGTTCACTAAAACAGAGAGTTGGTAGGAATCTCAAGAAGTGAGGAAAGGCTGAATTTTAGAGTGGGTACTTTGGAATTCCCTGAAAGAGACTTGGAGTGTCAGTTTGTTTTCAGATATGAATTTAGAATGCCTGAAAACTTAAATATATCTCAGACTTTCAGAGGAGAACCTAAAATTGGATGTCGCTGCCTTGAAAATTGACACGGCCCATTATGATTTGGGTCTGGAATCCCCTACCCCATCTTGTCACCCAAGCTTAAATGTTGAAGGCTTGATCTCCAATGCAGCAATTCTAGAGGTGGGCTTTGGGGAAGAGACTGAATTATTAGGGCTATGACCACTTTGTGGATTAGGGCATTGACAGGTGAGTGCACTCTAGGAGGTAATGGAAACCATAGGCTGGTGGGGCATGGGGAGGAAGTAGGGCACTAGGGATATGCTTGGGGACTATATCTTGTCCCTGGTCCACTGCCCCCTCCCTCTCTCTCTCCTTCTCCCTGCTTCTTGGCTGCCATGAGCTAAGCAGCCTTCCCCTCATGACCTTACACCACGATGTCCTGCCTCACCTCAGGCCCAAAGCAATGGGGACAGTTGACTATGGACTGAAACGTCTGGGACTCTGAGCCAAAATAAATCTTTGTTTTGTCAACTATTCCTGTCAGATGTTTTCGTCACAGCAATTAAAAAGGTGAATACCACATCACCCTTAGCTATCATCAAGGCCAGTAACTTCTAAAGGTTTCAAGAGAAGCTGGCCTTTTTATTCAAATGAAATCTTATTGGAAAACTCTCAGTCCAGTAGGAAGGAAAGTCATGCTGACTCTACACAAGCTCCATGATCTCCAACAAGGAGCCTAGAAAGTGTATAGGAGAGTCACTCTTTGAAAACTAGTGAATTAGTCCAAATTAATTTTTCTGAAGTAGATGCTAAAATTCAGAGAAATACAGTGATCTCAGCCACATGTTTTAGAAGGTTCCAAAAATTGGGGCTGTGTTCCCCATCTCAGCCATGTTTTGACTTGGAACATCGTACAACCCTTTTCCAAGTCAAAGCTTAGAAACTTTCAGGAAATTTTGGCACTGCTTTAAAACTTCCATCAAACATGAGACTTCTCTTTTGTATACCCACATTTGCTTGTGGACTTCAGGTTGAAGGAGCCCACTCAGACTCAAGGCCAGGCACATTGAAGTTCATCATATAACCATTATTTTTATAAGCGGCAGTTTCCGTAATTGATTTTACTATTTCCTTAAGGGATAGGTGATGAGCTTGGGTGATGACCAACCACCTGTTCATAAACTCATTAGAGCATGATCATGAAATAGAACTTTTTTCATTATATAGGAAATAAATAGAATTTTTAAACAGAGAAAATGTTTCCAGTGTTACATGCATTTATCCTTTTTTCTTAATTGTCCAATCTGTCTTTTGAAAAAGACGATCTCGAGCATACAGAGTGGGATTTCATTAAGAACTATTGACAAGTATTTACTTATATTCCTTTTTCTACAAGAGACTATTAGTATTTTAATCCTATATCAAGAGGTTAGACCCAGGATTTCCAGGACACTTCTATGATACAACTTTGCAGGGGGGGTCAACCTTCTTGGTGATTCGGGGTCTCTTTAATAGCATACCATATTTCCCCTTTAACCCTCCATTTCCTTTCCCTTGGAAGTGTTGTGCAGTGGAGTCCACTGATAGAAAATTTAAAGTCTCATTCACATGCAGCATGGTATTCCATGTAAATGAAGAACTCTCTGCTTATCTGCAGATGAAGCTCCTCAGAATCTAAGTTCTGTCTGACGGTGACTCCCAGCTAGAGCCTTGTGGACCACCTGTGCCATCAATGGTTCATGGGAGGACATAATGTGTGTCTTCTGAGTGCTGAACCAGGGGCAGGGTTTGGTGTTTTCAAGACACAGCTGCTTCATCTGCTTGCTCACTGTGCCATATGAATATTACCATGTCTACCGTGATGGGACAATGGTGGTAGAGTACCACCCAGTGTCACCTGCTTCTCAGCCCATCCCCTAGGACGATGACCCTCATTACATACTGAATCTCAAGAATAACAAGCTTTCAGCCACATTTTTCTCGGCTGGCTTTCTGAATCAGTCCTCATCTTCTTAAATAATGCTGCGCATGCATCCTCTGAGTGAGGACTTTCAGGCTTTGGTGGAAGATGTCTATGTTTAGCCTCATAAAATCACCAACTGCTCTGGGGCAGGCTTGTTAACTTCCCTCCACCCCTTTCTCGGTGATGTGTAATTTTCACTTTAAGTCCTCTATTTACTGCCCCTAAGTGTCCTGCCGTTTATTTTCTAGTTGTCAAAGGCTTTAGCTTTCACTCTCTGAACCACACACACCCACACACAGGCACCCCAGGGTCTTAGCAAAGGGTTTGTACCAAATGCCTTAATTCTGACATATGTTATTTAATTCTATTCCTGATGACTTTTGCCTTTAAATTGCAGTTTCGCTGTGCCATGTTGTCTCTGCAGATGGCAAACCGACCATTCTTCCTCCATCTGGAGCTGGCAATGTGAATATTTTTGACATGGAGGTTTGATAAAGGGGGTTAGGAGAATAAAGAGGGGAACTTGATTTCCGCTCCTCATTATCTGCCCTGCCCTTCCTCTGAATTTCCTCCCTGTGTGTCCCTTTTTCTCCTTAAATTGGTTCTTGACTGTCAACTTTCCATCTCTTTGAGCTGGAAGCTGCTTTATCCCTGAGTTGCAGATTTCTGGTAATTATTCAGAAACAACAGACTGAAAGGAAAAGGGGGAGGAGAGAGAAAGACATTGTGAATACAATTGTTTGAGTCAACAAATATCTCACAAGAACATCTTTTGCTTGTTCCAAATTGTTTTGGAGTTGGTTTACTCATCAAATTGCCAAAAGACAAATAGGACCTCATAAAAGACGCACGTGATGTCTGCATATTTGCAAACACACTCAAATGTGTTCTGGCTGTTGAGGGCACCCACTTCCCACCCACTCATTACAACATAATTTATCCCACAAAATTGTTCTTTCATTACCAAGCCAGCCACCAGTGGTTGGGGCAGGGTTGGTGAACAAGGATTGGATTCTAGGATGAGGACTCTATGAGACCTTAGAGGTTCTCTAACCTGATGTTAGAGAACCTATTTGACAGTCAAAAACACAAAGCTGAAGTGACTTGATCAAAGTCCCCACAGCTCCTGAGTGGTCCAGTCATGGCTAAGTCCTAGTCAGTGATTCCTTTAGCTGTTCTGTATTAATGGGTAGACAAAAAAAGTGATAATTGTTATTTTTATTAAAGTTTTTAAGAATGGAGATCTTGTGCATAATTAAGAGAGAACAGGCTCAAGTGACTTTAGGTCCAGAATAAATATGAGACATTATCAGTCTAGTGTCTCCATGGCACTTAGCATTCTGTAGAAGTGCCTCCTCACACTGGAGAGAAGAGGAAGGGTCTCCTCATCCAAACTTGGCCAAAGCCCCTCCCCCAGCACCTATTATTAAAGGGAAACTCTGCTTTTTTCATCTTATATGTTCTTGATTAAACTTTACTTTAAAAAATTACACATTCAATAACCAAAGAACATTGAAAAGAGCTGATGGAGTTCCTCCAGCCGGTTTGCAGATGAGCAGAGAAATTAAGTAATTTTCTCAAAGTTATTAATTGAGTTAATGGAAAGACAGAAACAAGATCTCAAGACTCCAAACTCATCATCCAATATACTTTCACTCCTATTGCTTTACAGGAGTCCTCTGATATACACTTGAGAGTAAGGGAAGTGATTGGAGCCCTGAATTTCAGAATTTGCCTTCTCTGGCTTGGTATCAGTCAGTATCAGTCAAACCAGGAATATCAACTGTTAGGATTTGGGCATGCAGTGTCCCCTAAAAGATCATAAGTGAGAATTGAAAGAAGGTTTGGAGGAGAAATGATTGGGTTATAGCCTTAACCCAGAAATTAATCCCTGATGGGATTAACTGAATGGTAACTGGAGGCAGGTGGAGCGTGGCTGGAGGAAGTGATTCATTGGGGGCATAGCTATGGGGCATATATTTGTATCTGGCAAGTGGAGTCTCTCTCTGCTTTCTGATCACCATGCAAGCTGCTTCCCTCTGCCACACTTTTAAGAAAACTCAAATCCAATCCGAGAGGCATTCATCGAAAAGGAAATGGGAACAGGATGTCTGGCAGTGGAGTGAGTGAAACTCAGAGGTAGGAGGTAACAGTCAGGTGATGGCCACAAAATGCAGAAGGAGGAAGAAGGGCATCTGGCTTGTGCTGAGTGGCAGCTGCAGGCTGGTTAGCTTCGGGCCTATTTCCTAAAGCTCCTGGGTGCAGGGTGAGCACTCACTGCACCTGTGGGAGGGTCACTTCTCAGCATGTCTTGGGGCACGGCTTCTCCAGTCCACCCATTGCTCTCCTTGTGACCGCCTGCTATTCTTAACTCTGGCACGTGCTTGAGCCAGAAGTGCTTCACCCCAGGGTGTCACCCAAACTCTGGGAGACCATAAAACACCTGAAGGGGATTGGATTTTGACACACAGAACTACAACTTCTGGAGGAAAATCTGAAAAAACAGTCACCGAAGAACCAAATGCGTAAGGAGAGTGAGTGTGGCCTTTTGGCCTGAGGTGAGGCTGACAGATGAAGGTGACACCTCTTTTGTCTTCTTAAAGGAAAAGTGAGGGTCCTGGCAGTAGTGCCAATGGGCTTTGTTTGTGGCATTACCTCTAAGGCATAACCATAGAGACGTTCCTGCCGCAGTCGGCTCCTGGCAGTTCCACAGATGAAGGGTGATGGTCACACCTAACCGCTCTCCAGGATGGACGCGCCATTCCCGCAAGTTCCACCTGCAGAGCCTGCGGGTCCCGGTGAGCCTCCTGAAAAACATCCCTACACAAGTCTTTCTAAAGGTCTTCTTGAGGCATAACTGGGACATTTTTTTCTTCATGTTTCTCTTGTCAGGGTTCAGGGAGAGTCTTGGATCTGTGGGCTTAGAGTTTTATCTAACTTGGAAAATACTCAACCATTATTTCCTCAAGTGTTTTTTTCTCTTGTCTCCTACTTTCTGCCCTTTTTCAGGGAGTCAAGTAAAACACTTATCAGTTTCCCTAAAGCTGCTTGGCTCCTCATTATTACTGATTATTTTTACTTTTACTTCTAAGAGAGGTTGTAAACACTGTCTACCGCCACGTCTTCAAGCTCTCTAGACTTTTCCTTGCCAGTGACTCGTCTGTTTCGTCTCTTCCAATGTATTTTCCTGTCATTTTATGGATACTTTTACCTCTAAAAGCCCAAATTTGGATTTTCAAAAATATCTTCCTTCTCTCTAAGGAATATCCTGATCTCTGACTGTAGAGAATATAGTTATAACAAAACTGTTCTAATGTGTGCTAATTTAACTTAATGTGCCCTTGTTTGCTAATTATTACGTCTGTGCCAGTTCCAGTTGACTGAGATGGGATGATTTTTCTTTTCATTATGGGTGATATTTCCTGCTTTTCTGTGTGGTTGTAATGTCTTATTACATTCCTAATTCTGAATTATACCTCGTGGACACATCATATTTTTGTATTCCTCTAAGTATTATTGAGTCCTGTTCTGTGTTTCAGGATAGACACTGTAACAATTTAGTTCTTTTCTTGCAAGAAAACAGTTTCCTTTTTTAAGGTTTGCTAGGTGAGACTGGAGCACTTGTCTGTCTACTGCTCATTATTCCTCTGTGTCTTCTAGCCAATGCACGGGTCATGAGATTTTCCATGACTTGTGGTCCTGTGCACTGTTCCCAGCTCTGTGTGAAGCAGTGGACACTGTTACCATGGGACAATTGTGGGTATTCATCCCTGTCCATCCTGGTTTGCCTGGTACCATCTCAGTATTAGCATTGAAAGTCTCACAACCCATAATCTTAAACAAATAGGAACAGTTGGTCACCCACTAAATCGTCACCCCAGAACATAGTGGCTGAAGTATCAGTGTGTTATTATTCTGACCTCTAGTAATTTCCCTACAATCGTACACTGATCAGAACCTAATTAACTACATGGGGAGAGCCTCTGAAGATCTATGGCATGTTCTGTCTGTCTGCTCTGGAACTTTCTCCTGAGCTTTCAAGTTGCCTTCGTCTCCCTGGACTCTCAGCTCTGCCTCCTCAACACAGCAAGTTTGCATGGTTTTGTGCTGCCATGAACTTGAAAATCTCTCAAAGCAATGAACTGGGGCAATTGCAAGGCTAACCTCATCTGCCCCCTCTTGGGCATCTGTTTCCTTCTGCCAGATGTCTTAAAAACTGTTCTTCCACTTTTGCCAATACATTGGCATATCACATGAAGAAGGGTAATTTTCATTCCTGTACCTTCTTTTTTGTGGGAATAAAATTTTTAGGAAAAGCTTTTGAGAACTTGTGTTTTTCTGCACAGCTGATAAAGAGGTGGAAGGAGCATAGGCTTTGTAAATTAAGATGGGTTTAATTTTAGCTCTATTGTCATGAAACTTTGGGGAAACTACAGTTTCGGAGCCTCAGTTCCCTCGTCTATAAAACGGGGCTAGTTAGAGTGCCTGTATTGTGGGGGTAAATGGAGATTAACAAGAGTATGTGTGTAAAACGTCTATACTGCCAGCTGCCAGAGTGGACACTGACTCTGGTTCTCTTCCCCTTACCTCTATCATCCCCTTCCTTTTCCTTCATTCTGCTGTTTCTAATGGCTTCACTTGCCATTAGAAATATATTTTGTATATATCAGCAACTGCACTAAGCTCTCTATGTGTGTTAACTCACTAAACTTCACCACAACAACCTTATGTTGTAGGACAAACCATATTTTGCAGATAAACTATAGCTTAATATCAAAATAAAGCAAGAGACTCCAAGTCATTTCAGGCCACCTACAAAACTGTGAGAGTTAATAACACACTGATACTTCAGCCACTATGTTCTGGGATGACATTTTAGTGGGTGACCAACTGTTCCTATTTGTTTAAGATTATGGGTTGTGAGACTTTCAGTGCTAATACTGAGATGGTACCAGGCAAACCAGGATGGAAAGGAATAAATAACCAGGATTGCCCCAGTGATCAGCATTGAGATGGTGATTAGCAGCAGCAGCTGGGCACAAACCCCTGCTTCTTGGGCTGTAGTCCTCCCATGCTGTTCTGCCTCAAAGTCCAATCAGAACTTTAGACTGATTGAACCTTAAATTCCCTTCTGATTCTAATGTTCTTTCAGCCCTCCGAGGAGAGAACAAGATCAAAGTTCCTCCTCCCAGATCCTCTGTCCTCACCTCAGCTGAACAGCCCCCATCTCAGGGAGGGTCCTGGTTAGTCTCCTTCCTCCTCTGGACCAGACAAGACTCTTGTGATATCACACAGATGCTTGGTGATTATCATTGTTATAATTATTTTTTTTAAATCTGAAAAAATCAACATAATTTGAACACAAATCTCTATTTTAAAAAACTGTGGCACAGAATTCATGGGAAAGAGACTGATGTGATTTGATTGTCCCAACTCCACATTCTTAACCTGTCCAGGATTACTTTAGCCTACTGTGTTATTCAGTTTTAAAAATCGACTGCAAGAGTGCTTAGCACAGTGTGTATTATATAGAGAAAGTTACTTAAATATTGGCTAAAATAATAAATTCCTTAAAAACTCTATTTACTGACTCCAATTTTCTTTAAAATGTGAGAGAATTGATTTTGATGCTGGTAAATGTCAACATTGTGTCTTGGGATTGAAGCGGTTTGATTTTATATCCTTCACTATAGGCAAGATAGATAGGAGGGCATTTTTATCAATTTCTATTCCATCTCACAAACTGCAGACACAAAAGGAAGGCAGATAAACTCACGATATCTGAATGTGTTAAGGAAAATTGTTCATTCAAACACATTTCAAGTTGAATGTTCAAAATGACCATATCTACAGAGCTTCTCTGTTTCTGTTCTGTTCTGAAATTTACATAAAATTTTCATTTGTAAGCTCTTAACATGTTTATTTTAAATAATGTGAGATAATTTAGAATGTCTTTCTTTGGTTGAAATATTAAACTATTTGGACTACATCCCGTCAAATCCTGTTTGCAACACTAAACTCTCAAGAAAGTAAGGAGAAATTATTTAAAAAGAAATAGTTCCCCTTCCCCCCAAATTCTCTTTACATTTCAACAACAAGAAAATCCACTGGCTTTTTACCTCATTGAGAATGAGGAATCCAATTAAACTAAGAAATTTCAGATGCCTTAATTAAAGAATGTTTCTAAAATTGAGTAACAAAGTAGGCTGAAATAATCCCGAACAGGTTAGAAAATTGAGTTGGGAAGATAAGACTGCGTCTGCCTCTATTTTCCAAGTATCCTGGGAAGTTTTACAAGCCCTGTTCTCATCTACCTGTGCATTGCAAAGTCATGGTTTACTAAAATAGAGTCTTGGGTTCAATTATATTGCCTTTTTCAGAATGGCTGGTAGGAGGCAGTTATACTCCCTACCCCAAGCCAGGGCCCTAGCAGGAGGACAGAGGGATTGTTTCAAGAGCCACACTCACAGCACCTCTGCTTGTGCTGAGCACCTCTGCGGGACCTCTGCCCAGCCAGAGAGGCTAGCTCCTGTGATTTGGATGCTGCTGCATCCCTGGTCTCTGGAGCTATGAGGAAGGAACAGTCTGCCTTCTATTCTGCTATTTTTGAATCACTGAATGGAGAGGTTGGTTTTTGTTTTGTTTTGTTCAGCTTTGGAATCAATGTTCCAAAAAAAAAAAACAAACAAACAACAAAAAAAAACAGCTGGGCCTTTTATTATAAGTTGGTTATCCCTAATCTAAAAATACAAAATCTGAAATGTTCCAAAATCCAAAATGTTTTGAGAAAAGTGGAAAGTTCTATACCATGAAACTTTGCTTTAGTCATAAAATTATTAAAAATGTTATGTAAAAGTAACTTTGGGCTATGTGTATATAGCCTACATGAAATATAAATGAATCTCATGTTTAGATTTGGATTCCATCCCCAATATATCCCACTATGCATATGAAAATATACCAAAGTCTTAAAAACATCTGAAATCCAAACACTGCTGGTCCTAGCTATTTCACATAAGGGATAATCAACCTGTATTTTATTTGAAATTGGCAATACTTGAGAGATTTTCATTTTTAATTCTTGTGTGTAAACTGGGGATAATTGTAGTTTTTAAGACTGGAGAAAAAGCATGGTATCCTTAAATGACCAAGTCATTCTGGAGAGTATTAGCAGATACTGATCTAATCATAAGCACCCATGCATATGTATGGAAAGAAGCCATAAGTGGCATCAACAAGGCAACAATAACTGCACCTTTTAGAAATGTAGGCAATAACATGGGGTGCTGGGAAGAAATGGGATTCAGGATGAGGGTGACTAGTTCTCTGTCACTTCCTAAATGTGGCTTTGCCCTTTTCTTTCCTGATTCCCAGTGTTCTCATCAATGAACATGGTGTGGCTGAGTTCATGAGTGTAAAATAGCTGACACGGTGACCTAGGAGCATGGGCTTCTAGCACACAGAGCTGAAATAACATTCTTCTTCATTAGATTAAAATTTCAGAAATTCTGTTCCTCTGTTTGGTGAAAAAGTGACACCTTCACTTAGTGATGTCATGACGGATCACAACAGATGGTAAGGGTATTTTATTAACCTAGTGCCTGATACATGGGAGTATTAGCTGAGTGGGTTGATTTATATTGTTAAATTATAATCTTTTCTCCTCCTCCTTTGTCAAGCATTTAGAACCCAACCACAGATTTCTTTTTCAATTCACATATAGTAAGTGCCCCAATGTTTTTCCAAACTCTAACTGCTTGTCAAAAAATGAATACTGTATGTCATTTTGATCAACTGTTCTTTTTAGTGTGCCTTCCTGGTGGCAGGTTGTTTTTAATCTGTATATGTCTCAGAAATACTTAATAATAGATGCTAATCCTGAAGGCACTCTATCAACAATGTCTAACTGCTTGTATTATAAAGCTATGGTTACTGTTAGATGTCTCAGCACTCCCAATTAAAGAGCACTCCCTCTTCACACCAGCTGAGTGTTTGACCTTGAACATGAAATGTTAACCAAAATAAAGACTGTATATATAATACACACACACACACACACACATACATACACATACATATATATATGCATTTGTGTAAAGAAAGACTATTTTTTTTGTGTATATATATATATATATATATATATATATATATATATAGTCTACTAAGATTTGCAGAAGGAAAGATACATGACATATAGATGATAGAGACAGAAGGAGACTAAAAGAGAGGTTTTGAGTCTGACAGATATACAGGCTGATATTTAATTACAGATCATGAAATTATTTCACCATAAAACTTTACTCTGTCTCCCTCTCCCTCAACAATTACACTTTTGTACAAAATCATGAACCTCCTCTGTCAGTTATTGCTCAGTTACTAAAAAATTTAGACATCTTAATAGTTAATCTCCAGACCATGTAAATCACATTTCCACAGGTTGGTGAAGAGCAAAGAGTAGTCCTGAATATCTGCTACTTAAGAGATATATTTCTCTGACTAAAATGATACTTGTTAGAATAAGAAATCCATTACAAATCAATCAAAACCAGGGATTTGCCTAAAGTTGGCCTCTTTGTCACTGTTTAGCCAAAATCTGCTCCTCTACTTCTGATTTAGCTAAAGAAGGTGGCATGACTGAGTTTCAGCTTTATTTCTTTCATGCCTGAACTTAAGTGACTGTATAAAGAAACAACAAAGCTTTGGGAGGAAAAGCATAAGCAAAGGGAATGAGTCTAAATCGGCTTCAGCCCTGGGGTGGGCACAACTCCTCCAGGGCCTGTGTCACACATCGTTGTTAGAACAGGGGAATGTGGTACAGCCGCAGCACCAAGACCCTTGAATCTGACCATGGAAACTGGGTCCTGCTCCTCCACTAGACTTGGGGGACATGGAGCACAACAGAATGTGAGATGTCACTTCCCAAGCTCCTGCCAAAAAGGACCAGATGAAGACACTCAGCAAGTGTAGCGGAGCCATTGTTCTCACTAAGTGAATATGACCAAGCAGAGAGAAGACAGGAGACAGCCTGGGTGACTTGCACTCCATTCCTGCCTTCCCGCCCAGCTAGATACCAAGAACTGGCCATGTCTCTTGAAATCTCTCTGCACAGTTCACCAACTTGAACTTTTTCCCTTCTTGACTGCTTTGCTCACATTCTCCTGCTCTCATATGATTGGATTTGAACCTTTATTTAAAGGATCAACACCTAAACTTTGACTCAGACTGTTTTTTTTAGGGCAAGTAGGAAAAAACTGTTGGTTTCAGCAGTTGTTTTAGAAAGTGGACCCACAGGTTGAGATTTTTGAACTAGCATGGCCTATGTCAAGAAGCCACGGAAACCACATGGTCAATGGGATGTTAGTGGCCCCTAGCATGTAATGCATCACGATTATTAAAATTCCCATCTCTGGATAATGAGATACCGGATGAGATCAAGTCATTCAAGCCATTGCAAGGTCAAATAGAGCTATATTAATCCAGACAAAGGAAATAGTAAAGAATTTTGATAATGTTTCTGCCTTGCCAGTGGAAAGCCAAGGGCTTAAGGCATGAAATCACCACAAGAATGCTTGCTATGCAAATTAAAGGCCATCGTGACAGTTTTAAGAATCTATTATCTCCTTCATCCCCAGGACAATGTGTAGCAAGATGCTACTTGTTCTAGCACCTGACCCAACCACCCTGTATTGCCTTCAAGACAGTAATGAGAACTAAATATCATTACACACTAAAATTAGGAAACTACTACTAGTCTAATGCTCTAGAGAATTCCAGGACATGGTAAACAGATGACAGGAAGAAAAGAGGGAACATGACGAAGGGAATCTTGAGGATATTCTGCCCAGGAACATCAAATATAATGTGGGATAGGCAATAATTTATTGGCAAATGGGCTCCGATCTGTTGTTTAGGATTTGGTATTCTTGGAAGGATAAGTGAAACTGTCCCCAAAGGCAGTGTGGATATCTCTAAAGCTTGGACTTATTAATAGCTGATGGTAATCAGAGTCTATAACTTATATATTTTTATTCTGTACAAGAAAGACAAAAGACTAGGAATGATAGAATGCATTGATTATGTGATCTGAGAACTTATCACTTGACTGTATTCTCCTAAAAAGCCAACACACACCTTTTCTATTAGGACAATAAGGAATGCCTTGGTGAGGTGCCCACTGGCACCTCTGAGAGCTAATGTTATGGCTCTCTTCTTCAGGCTAGGGAATTAAGCTCCCTAGTATCTTAGAGATGACAGGATTGTGCATTAGCAGAGGCCAGTTTATAAGACCTCACCATCCTAATTGAGGTGGATAAAATGGGCACAGGTTAGAGCACAAATAATGGTTAGAGCATTGACTGTCAGGAGTGAGAACTCTGGCTAATAGGTATTGCAGGGGGGAGCTGGAGGGACACCCATCCAGGTATGCTTGTCTTCTACACTAAGATAAAAATCTAAACTTCATAGTTAAAAGGTTGATATTGGCTACCAAAATTGAAAAATCAACAGAAATTCACCCATTCCGCCAGACCTAACTCATTCATGGTCACACAGTCCACTGATTATCCTCTTGAGAAAGGGTCCTGTAAGGCCATTAAGCATATGTACAAATAGTGTATATAATAATAAGTCATCTTCTGATCCTTCTCCAAAGAAATATGTAACATTCTTTAAAATAACTACACAATAGGGAAAAACAACACCGACATTTTGAATGTAGTTAATTATTAGGTCTAAGCTGATATTGATACCAGTGAATCTAAATGCCAATTTAGTCCTTTGTTGGGACTTATAGAAGCTAAGTGGTAAGTTTTCTGTGATCTTTCTCAAAGTGGACACAAGACAGCCTGTGCTTGTTTTCCTATGTCCCCAGTGAGCATGTGGGATAGGGCCAGCCAAGTGGAACACTTAGAGCTGCCCCTGTACCCACAACCAAATGGTAAGTCAGAAGCCCTGATGAATTCCTAGATATTGATGACAAGAGATTACTGCTAATAGGTGTCAGATGGCTCAGTGCCTGTGGCTGGGCCTCAACCTTGCCTATGGTGGAGAGTTTCTGGCTATATCCATAGCACTGCAAGTCAAGAAAGCCCTGTGTCCATTGCTCAGGAGATGAAGCCTGGTAGCATGGAAAAAAAAGAAGTTGGCACCCCCAGAGGCAACTTCAACCAATGAGCATCCGTGCTGGAAGGTTAGATGCCCTAGCTTCTCATTCTTTGGGGGAAGCTTTTAGAACTCCTTCTGCAGAGTTCCTTAGTCAGTTTCTAGAAAGTCTGATCTCCAATATCCCACGGCAGCTCAGACCACAGAATACATTGATTGGCTTTTCCTCCTTCCCAGTCCCACTTTTTCCACCTCCAGTTTAATTCCTGAGATGACTTCTCAAATAAAGTATCTGATCCCAAGTCCTTGTCTTAGGCTCTTCTTCTGATAAAAACTGAACCAGGAAACTGTTGCTAGCTTAAGAATTTGGTCCCTTCCCATCCCTGTTTACATTCCCTTTGACAAGGTCTGATCTATTGTGGTAGGTATTGTGGTCTAACTGAACACACCGGTCTGCAGTCTTTATGTCTGCTGACTGTGTAGGAACTGTTGTTAAATGATGATAAGCACTGTAGCCCTTGGCACTTTGTATACATCTATTAATTAAGTAAATGCTTTTTCTCTTCAAATCAATTAACAGTGAGGATCAAAGCAGATAGCCTTTACATAGCAAGCTCAGCAGTATGCTCTCACTTCTGCCCTTGGGACTGTGGGGAATATGTGTGGGTCAACACTGTGAGCTCCTGATCCCTACGACAGTTCCAGGTATGGCCAGCTGCAGAGACTGATGCTGAGCACTAGCATGGGACATTCCATGTGGAGACCAACCAACCAGCTGAAGGCAAGTTGGATCCCTTCCACATTGGAAGTGATTTTAGTTTTCCTTGCCAGAATTAATACATATCCCATATGGAGAAGTGCAGGGAAGTTAATGCTCTGGATGTAATCACTGGTAAATGACAGACAAGAGACAGGAGGGAGCTGTCAGATGAACTGTGCTTCTCTCCTCCCTCTGAAGCACTATTTTAAGGCAGTATGTGTCTGTTGGGCCTGATCATAGACGTCGGGCATGGTGAAAGGACTGGCTACCTGCTTTCTCAACTGAGCTGTGTTATCAGCTCTGAGTTATACAGCTAGCAACAGGAAATAGAAACTCAAGAAAAGCCTTTCTCAACAAAACCTTTGTTAGTACTATAATGTCTTCAATTACTCTTAACTGCTCCCACGGTACTTGCTTTCTACCTTCTTTTCTGCTCACCTCACTTTACCCCCACCCTCTCTATTCCAAATTCTATCTCCTCATAAATGATTAGGACTTGAAATTCCCCATAGGCTTTTTTATTTATTATTATTATTGGGAAGCCGGACTAGTGTGCTACAAGCGTCTTCTTAATGACATCACCAAGTTTCACTTTGAGAGTTTTTTTCAATAAGATTTTTTTCACTACTGCAAACTAAGTCTTCAAGTCTGTGACTTAAAAAGGCTGTGAACATACTTTATATAGAGAGTTATGAAAAATTGTGCTGTGAATGGATAATTATTAATGTAATGCATTCCACTGTTTTCATGTATGAAATAAATAAATAACTTTTTTTTTAAACAAAAAGAATATAAGCATATACTTAAAACTCTTCAAATCAGAGCAGAAAGCCAACTCAGAATCTTGGAATCAACATTTAGCTGAGACCTTTAGTAATAGCAAGTGAAGGAAAGACTTTGCCCCACAACAGATCTTAAGAGAAAGTAAGAATGAATCTCAAAGTGCTCTCTAGGGATGTGATATGCAGTCTGGAAAATCTGAGAAATTATTGTTAATTAATTTTTACAAATAAAAATATCACAATATTTAAAATTGCAAAATTTAACAATGCAATAATAATAATGTTTATTTTTAAAATTAAATGCCAGATTACATTTGTATCTCATAGAATATATTGGTGACATTTGATTCTAGCATTGGCCTTGGGCAATTATTGATTTTTTTCTACTAAAAACTTTGACCGTTGTCCAACATGAATATTTAATATGCTTATAAAAGTTTATCCTTCTTTTAAGTGCACTTCATGGCCTTTGTCGGGGTACTGTACAGAACAATCTGGAAGCTTGCCAATATTCAGAGCAGCAGTAATAATAATATAAATACACCAAATACTTGCTCTGTTACAGGTACTTCACTGAGAACTTTGATGTGTAACACATTTAACCTGTGATAAGTTTTTATCTAGGTACATGATAATTTTTTTAGTTAAATACATTAGCCAATTAGGACACTAAAAGACAGCAGGGTTAATAGATTCCTCAGTCTCACAGCCTATTAGTAGCTGGTCTAGATCAGCCTCACCCCATATGCTCTTCATAAGAATGAAAAGCTTTGCATACTTATTTTGTGCCAGTCATTGTTCTATGAAGCTTTTAATGTCCCAGATGATAACAAACAGAAGAAGTGCTTATTATCATAGTGATTTTTGTTTTACAAAGGAGAAAACCAGTGAACTGAAGGTCAAGAAATGTGCCTGGAGTTATGCAGCTAGTAACTGGAAATAGAAACTCAAGAAAAGCCTGCTATTTGTCAGTTGATCACTTTCTCTATTCCCAGTGGGGTCTAAGGTGTGTCTTTAAGCATCATTATAATTGATTAATGAAACATATGTATTTTCTGAGTATGACCTCAGTCTTTCTCAACAAAACCTTTGTTAGTACTATAATGTCTTCAATTAAGAATTACTTTACACTTTTCGATCAAGGGAACCAGCAAAGACTGGGAAAATCACATTTCTCTTTCTTTTCTTTCTTTCTTTCTTTTTCTTTTCTTTTCCTTTCTTTCTTCCTTTTTTTTTTTTTTGGTACCAGGGATTGAACTCAGGGCACTCAACCACTGAGCCACATCCCAGCCTTATTTTGTATTCTTTTTAGAGACAGGGTCTCGCTGAGTTGCTTAGTGCCTCACCGTTGCTGAGGCTGGCTTTGAACCTGAGATCCTCCTGTCTCGGCTTCCCAAGCCACTGGATTACAGGCGTGTGCCACAGCACCAGGCCATGAAAATCACATTTCTTAGAAGGAAGTCAGAGCCAGGATTGATACTCAAGAATGGATTAAAGAAAGGGGGCTACAGGCTCTGCTTTATCTTTTTTTCAAAGGTCCTGGCTCTCTTATAAAGATACGTATCATTTAGTCTTTATTTTATTAGAGCTGCTATTGGCCTACTTGGATCATTCTGAAGATTGGAGGTGAGTAAAAAATATAATTTTATTCCATCTGATTTTGATATCTCATTAGCCTTTCTCACATGTGAAAATGTACACAAGTTAAGATTTTATAAACCACTATAAGGAATGTTTACATAACAATGAAATTCCAGAGGGAGAAATTGTCTTAGAATTTTTTTACATGGCATATCTGAACTGCACACAACAAAGAATTTGGAAATACAACTGCCTGTGATTTTAGTGAAATTAATAATACATCTCTACTACTCTAATAGGGTGGGCTGATATTACTCTCTTTAACCTACACTTTCCCAAATTCACAGAGTTGATTTCTTCTCCAGTACAAGGCTGTGATTATGTATATTCATATTTCTGTGATTTGTTCCACAAAAATTTTATGGAATGATATTCCAATAAGACATTACCCCCATTTTGAAACTAAAATGTAATTCTCCAGCAATAAAATTCCCTCTTTTTAATGTTAGGCAAGTGTTGAAAACTGCAAGCAATCTTTTAATCATCTCTAAACTCAAGATATAAAATATACACATCATCTCAAAAAAACAATCTCCCTGTTCAACTTTTTAATCCACCTTTCACTCCAACCTACTATTCTTATAAATGGGATCATATACTACCCAGGGATTTGAGTCTGTTTATTTCACTTAGAATAATGCATTTAAGAATCATCCATGGTGTTGAATGTTTTAGAAGTTCTTTTCTTCTATTGATGTACCAGTTGAAGGTCACTTAGGTTTCTTTTATGTTTAATTTTTATTCTTTTTATTTATACATGACAGTGGAATCTATTTTGATATATTTATACAGACATAGAATATCTTATTCTAATTGTGATCCCAGACTTGTGGATATATACGATGTTGAGAATACACTGTGGTATATTCATATATGTACACAGGAAAGTTGTGTCAGATTCATTCTACTGTCTTTACTATTACTATTCCCCCCTTTCCTTCATTCCCGTTTGTCTAATCCACTAAACTTCTATTCTTTCCCTTTCTTTCTTGTCGTGAGTAAGTCTACATAGCAGAGAAAAACATTTGACCTTTGGTTTTTGGGGATTGGCTTATTTCACTGAGCATGATAGTTTCCAGATCCATCCATTTACCAGCAAATATCATAGTCTTTCTTCTTTATGGATAAGTAATATTCTATTGTGTATCTATACCACATTTTTTTATCCATCCATCTGTTGATGAGCATCATAGTAGGAACAAATTTGGGTTATTTCTAATTTTAGACTGTTAATAACCAAGACGATTACAAATACTAACATTAGAGTATTGATGTAAACAAGTGTTCTCAATTCCCTTGTTTAAATACTCCAGTGTAGAATGGAGTTGTATGATCCATGCATATTAAATTTTATAAGAAATTACCAAACTGTTTTTCAAAGAGACCAGGCTCTTTTCCAGTGCCAAGAGTGACAAATGAAAATTCCAGTGCCTACCCCTGTCTGCATAAGGAATTATCATTTATTTTACCCATTCTAATAGCTGTGTAGATAAATCTACTTATGGTTCATTAATGTGATTCATTAATGACTAAGAAGGTTAAGAATCTTTAATTCTACATATTTGCCATCTGTATAACACCTTTGGTAAAGTCTTAGTTCATATCTTCTGAATATTTTTAAAATTTCATCATTGATTTTTTATGATAGAATTTTGAGTGATCTCTGTGTTTGCAAATATTTTCTTCAATAGTAGCTTGTCTTAAGGTTCTTTTACTGAAGTCCAGCCCATCAAGATATTCTTGTGTGGGATGTACTTTTTGATATTATATTGAAAATGTGTTGCTTAATTCAAGATAAAAAATATTCTGTGCTTTTTTCTACAAGTTATATAGTTTTAGGTTTTGCATTTAAGTCTATGATCAGATTCTAGTTAATTTTCATATGCAGTTGTAGGTATGAACTAAAATTTGACTTTTTGCACATGGAAGTCCAATTGAAAAGACTATCCCTTGTCTCCTTTCAAATGCCTTTGAGTAGTGCATGCCTACCTGACATCCCAGCAACTGGAGAGACTGAGGCAAGAGGATTACAAGTTCAAGGTCAGCTTCAGTAACTTATAGATACCCTCAGCAACATAGCAGAACCTGTCTCAAAGTAAAGAAAAATAAAATAATGAAAGGGTTGGAGAGGTAGCTTAGTGGTAAAATGTCCCTGGGTTCAACCCCCAGTACAAAAAATAAATAAATGCCTTTGAAATTTGTGGAAAAATAAATTGATCATATATGTGTGAGTGTATGGTTTAATTCCTATCATGGTCCATTGATCTCTGCTTTGCTTTTACCAGTGGTACACTATCTTAATGCCCATGACTGTGTAATTAAAGTCTCGAAATTGGGTAGTGTGAGTCCTCCAATTATGTTCTTTTTTTCAAAATGTTCTGGATTCTAGTTTTCTTCACCTTTTTATTTATCTACAAAACATCTTTCTAGGATTTTGATTGGCATTGTGTTCTATTTATAGAAATCTTTGGGAAATTTGACATCCTGGCATTATAAAGACTGGCAATCATGAATATGATGACTCTCCCATTGTTTAGGTCTGCTTTGATTTCATCAGTGTTTTACAGATATAAATCTTGTATAAGTTGCTGGATTCGTACCTTAGTAATTAACATTGTGGTACTGTTTTAAATGGAACTTTTTATTATATTTATAATTCTGTAATTTCACCCATGAATATATAATATTGGGGTTTTTTTGTATATTGACTTTGTGGTGGAAAAATCTGCTTATGGTTTAGATGTGTGCTTCATTAATGACTGGGAATGTTGAAAATCTTTCATTCTGCATATTCTCCTCTTTTTCCTCCTTCTGTTCTTTGTTCTTTTTACTCTTCTTTTTCTATCATACATTTCATAAATACTTATTAAAGCTTTCCTATGTGTCAGATATTTTTTCTAAGCACTAGAGAGGTGCAAATTCAAAAAGAGAAAATCATTGACATCATGGAGTTTTATGCATTAGAATAGGCAACAAACCAATGAAATACGTAATATCTTGGTGGCTCTAAGTATTATCAAAAAATAATCAGACACCTGTGTTGGGGAGTGCAGTATAGAAGGTGGTGGCTATTTTAGTAGTGCAGGTATACAAGGTCTTCTTTTCAAGGTAGAATGGCAAAACCCACTCTTGAAAGGAGCTGAAGGAGAGACATTTCTGGGTGATAGTTGATGGATTAGCAAGGCAGGTGTCCTGAGGGAGGAGTTTCTGTGCACAAGAGGAGTGGCAAGGCAAGCAGTGTGACCTGTGGGGTCATAGATAGAAATAGAAAAACATGTGGGGAGAGGCGACATAGAGTGCCAGGTACAGGGCATTGTCAGCCACCATGACAACCTTGAGATTTAGTCTGAGTGGAACAGAAAACAGTTCTCCAACTCCCTGGACACCAATTGGGCATCCTACAAATCCACTGAATTCTAACTCAAACTATGCAGAGTTAGCACTGACACAGACCCCACCATCCCACAAAACCGCCTCTACCTCAGATGCCCGTCACAAGTTCCCGATTGCCACCTATATTTCTTGTCAATTAGTTATACGTTGGGGCTCCCCATTACTTCTTCCTCTTTCTCAGTAATTAATTATAATGGTGCATCAAGGGAACATTGTTTCCATTTGCTGTTTTGTTAGAAGGAATCAACTCAGGAAAAGTGAAATGGAGCACATGCATAGGACAGATTGTGGGTTGGGGACATGGAGGTTTGTGCTCTCTGGGAATGTCTTCAGCCTAGGAATTTAATGCGTGTGGTCACCAGCCCGCTGACCTTGAAGCTCCCTGCATCTCCTGTAGGGGTTTTTATGGAGGCTTCATTATATAGGCATGGTTGATTACATCATTGGCAGTCACTGATTTACTCCATCCCCTCCCTCCGCCCTGGAGGTTGGAGAGTAGGGCTGTAACTTCCTACCTTCCAATAATACCTTGATCCGTCTACTCACAGTCATCTCATTGAATAAAAGAATCTCCTATCACCCAGGAAGTTGCCAGATATTTGTGAGCTATGTGAATACTGAACAAAACATGCTCCTATCAATCTCATGACCTAGGAAATTACAGAGGTTTTAGGAGCTCTGGGCCATGATCTGTAGACAAAGATCAACTATTTGTTTTCATTATTTCACAGGCACCTATGAAAAAACCTATAATTCATATCTTACTTAATGATGAAAAACTTAATATTTGTTCCTGAAAACAGAGAAATGACAACACTACTTTCAACAGTGCTATTCAAAATCATGTCAGCCCTAGATAAATCCTGGAAGAACAAAATAGATTCATGGATTCATTCTCCACCATAGAACAACTAAAAAACAGACATAAAATATGTATTTAGGTATAAGTATCTATGTGTGTGTAGTAAATGTATAAAGTGTATTTATACAATCATCCATTCTAAAAAGTGTGTCATTAGGCGAGTCAGTCATTGTGTGAAAGTTGTACTGTGTACATTTTTTGGTGTGTGATAATGTGACATGTCCTCTTGATACAATCAAGAGGTACAGAATGTATGAATATACTGCCCGTGTAACCCCGCACATTTTTTTAAGGTGAACATTATTTTTTATAAGTAGAAGAAGCATACCCTAAAATGATAAAATATATTACAGTAAATACTGTAATTATGATAATGATAATGAAATTTATAATGAAATCATCATTTATTATCATCATCAAAATTGTGATGTACTTTCATGTGATTGCCAACACAGTAACTTTGTTTACACAAACATCACCACGGACATGAGTAATGTATTGTGCTGAGTTTCCATGGCTGTGACTTCACTCGGTAATAGGAATTTTTCAGCTCTGTTGTGATTTTATGGGGACATGATTGCCTACGCAGTCTGACATTCACTGTTTTGTGGTACATGATTGTGGTGTGTGTGTGTGTGTGTGTGTGTGTGTATATATATATATATATTTAACATGTGAATATATACACTCCACAGAGCAGAATGACTGAGCAGAAAGAACTTCACAGAAAGGGAACTCTGGAGCTATCTAGCAGGTCTTCCTCAGGTTTCAGCAGACTGGTGATTTACCCATGTATGGGAGGAGACCATCTGAGGGTGTGCAAAGAACTCCCTAACAAGTTGGCACTGACAGCGACCATACTCACACAGGGCCAGAAATAGGGCCTTGACCCACCAACAAGACTGGAAAACACCATCATTCTGGGGACAGGGGAGAGTTCACGGGAGGGTCTTACATCAATAATGAAAATAGTAGTAAACTGAGCACTAAAGAACATAAGTGCTTTCTGGAATGAATCGTGAATAAAATATGCCGAGCACTAAAACAGTACTTTATAGATTTTTTTTTTTTTTTAATAAAAAGTTAGGTGCCGGCAAAAGAAGTACAAAAATGTGGCTCATAGAGAAAAAACCCTCACTCTAGTGAAACCAATGCAGAACTGACAGGAGTATTGGAACTGGGAGACAAGGACATTGCACAGCTAACGTCACTGTACCCTTTGTAGAAAAAGTTAGAGATCTAAAAAGAGGGGAAAATAAGTTCATGTTATGGAGATGGAAATTTTAATGTTTCAAATGGGAAATAGAAGAGAAATGGTTAAATATTACACATACATAATATGTGAATGAATTTGAAGAGGTAACAAAACTATTCACAATGCAATACAGAAAGGAAGTAGAATTTTAAACAGAGCATCAGTGGGTTGTGGAATGTATTCATGAGGCTTAATATACTTGGAATTGGAACCCCTAAAGTGGTTCTGATGAGGGGGAACTTAAGAGAAAATGTTTAAAGAAATAATTATTAAGATTTCCCCAAATTTGATTAAAAATCGAAATACACAGGCTCAAGAGTTCAGAAAGCCTGGCATAAGAAATATAAAACAGACTACATCAAGAAACATAACCAAATTGCTCTTAATTTTTGATTGAACAAACATTTTTAAAGGGGCCAGAGAAAGAGACATGCTTTATATGGAAGAACAGTGATAAGGATGATGGCACCTTTCTCTTTGGAAAAAGTACAGGCAAGAGGATTAGAAAGTGACATCTTTAAAGCTCTGATAAAAAAAAAAAGTCAACCTATAAATAGGAAAATATTCTTCAAATACTTCCTTATCAGAAAAGCTGTATTGTAAGAAATGTTAAAGTTATATAGGAAGAAGTGAAGTCTCTCTATTCTTAGAGGTGAACATAGATATTTATAATAGAAGGAAAAATCCTAGGAAAGAAAACTGTAAGTAGATACAGAATATTATTTTCCAATTATTTGAATCCCTTTAAGAGGTAACTGATAACTAAAACAAAGTGCCAATATGAAAGATTTATAAAATGGAATCATAAAAATTCAATTAATCAAAAAATGAAGGAGTAAAAATAGAGAAGAGACAAAGTAAATACTTAAAAATATGATAGATTCAAATCTGACAATAGCAATGATCTTGTAAATACAAGATGTAACAAAACTATTTATTACTTTATTACAAAATTAGAGACAAGGATTGTCTTGCACAAAGGAAGAAGCAAGACCCAAGATCGTGTTTCTGACACAAAACACGCTTTACACATAAAGATGCACGTAAGTTAAAAGTACAAATGTGAAAGAAATTATATAAAAAGAATCCACTATGCTTATAGTAGCTAAACTATATCTTTGAACTTAATGGAATCAAGTTAGAAATCAAGAAAAGAAAGACCTCTGGAAAAAGTTCTAAAATATCTGGAAACTAAAAACTATATTTCCAAATACCCAATGGATCAAAGATAAAATCATAAGATAAATTAGAAAGTATTTATTGAACTGCATGAAGATGAAAATACATTTTTTTAAAAAAATGTGTGAGATCTGCTACAATAGTACATAGAAACTACTAGCAGTACCTTACTGTCTGTTTCAAATCAATTATGATTTTTATTAAAAAATATAGAGAAATAAAATAATTTAAACCAAAAGTTTGAGAAATAAAATAAAATAACATAGATCAGAATAGAAATCAAAGAAATAAAATTCAGAGAAATAACAAAGAACGTCAGTGGAATTAGAAGCTGGTTCTTTGACAAGATTTATATAGTTATATCTGCATACATTCATCAGGAAAAAGGCAAGATGTAAATTGCCAAAATCAAGAATGAAAGAGGTGATATCACTACAAATTAATGGGGAAAGATTAAATGCTTTCTCCATAATACCAAGATAGTCAAGGAGGTCTGTGCTCCTCATTTCTATTTCATGTTGTCCTGCAGAGGAAGCCTGCTTCTTAGGTATGGGAGAAAAGACATCCAGGCTGGAAAGAAGTAACATCTCAACAGGGAATAGGCTTAATATTATGCTATCACTGTTTAGTGGCACAAAACATACTAAAAAATGAGCATCTATATTGAAACTATAGTTGAGTAGATTTTGAAGTATTGAGGCTGAGCTAAAGAGGCCAAACCAAAAAGAACTCATGGATTCAATTAACATAATATTCTGGAAATGAGAGCTATTTTGCAATAATAGAAAGTGGCTCAATTCTTCACACAGGGATGAGAAGGTTATGTAGAGGAGTGGGAGGATGGAGAGGGAGGTGACACGGAAGAACAGGAGGAAACTTTGGGGGTTGATGGATAAATTTGCTGTTTTCATTGTGATGATAGTTTCAAGGATGTATACAGTATGTCAACATTTAAAACTGTATACATTATATCCAACTTACTTTATGTCAAATAGAGTTGAATAAAAAGTTCTTGAAAGGAGAGAAAACCATAAGAATAGCCACAGAATGGGGGAAATATTTATAATAGATACACCTCACATATGAATTTTGTCCAGGAAATATGAACCCTCTATAACATTCAAAGAATCAAATTTAAGAATGTGGCAGAAGGTTTGCCTAGATACTTCAACAAGGAAACAGATGAATAGTTAATAAATAAATGAAAGATACTCAAGAGTCAACAGGGAAATGCAAATTAAAATGCCAGTAGGAACACCATTCGCTCACGACAGTGGGTGAAATTGAAAAGTTGGTCTTTCCATTTGTCGATGAGTGTGGAGGGATGTTCCCCATGTCTGTAAATAACTGACAGAGATGTTCTGAAGCAAAAATCTGATGGAGGATTCAAAAGGGTAGGTCTGGAGAATAAGGAGGGAGAACAGTCTGAAAATGTCATTGTGGATCAAAGGGACCTCGAGACCAAGGGAGACCATGCAGGACTTTTCAGTGGGAAGGTAGATTTCTACTTGATCGAGAAGGTAAAGGAGACATTCAGAAATCTAAGAGACCATCTGGGGAATTTGGTTATGTGGGTTGTCTGAGATAAGAGAAAGACAGAAGCTGCTTCTAAAAATGTGAAAAATACAGTGGTGTGGAGCTGAAGAACCTAGAAGTGGAAGATGTTCCCACTAGTCTCGGCCTTCTCACGGGACTGATGGAAAGGGACACTAAGTGCATGAGATTCATTCTGATTGTCCCCAGATTGGCAATGAAGGTCAATCTGTACTGCGGGGAAGAGAGGTAGACCGTTGTGCCTGATCTTGCATTGCTATCACCAGTCCAGTTCTACTATCTCTGTAGTTCTTTAAATTCTTTTGTTTAAGCTTTTGTAATTTGGGGATTTTCTGTTATGTACAAACTGAAGTGCACATGATTCATTTTGCTTTCTGTGATGCACTCAGTGTAGAAATCAGAGTTTAATCTGTTAGACTAGTATGTCATTGATGTTGAGCGCCAACCATGAGATGAATTAGCATAAGACAATTTATAGATCCAGAAATAGTTTACTATAGCTTAGTCCCAAGAGCTTAAAATTCCTTTTAAAGAGAGACATGGACATTTTTCAGAGTAACTGATACATTTGAGCTTCTAGAAAATGACCTTGCTATGGCAAGCCACTTGAGAAATTGTTTTGCTTTTTGTTTGGCTTAGCAAAATTAATAGAAGACGCATTCTCTTGTACCTTTAATGACAGTCATTTCACTTTCATTGTCAATATTCCCAAGGAAGGAAGTTATTATGTTAAATAGATAGTTCAGCTAAAGCCTCTGTTTTTCTAGACTGAGTTCCCAAGTTGTTATGCTCAGATAAAGTTGATCCTCAGGAGTAACAAATGCATAAACAGTGTCAGAGGAGGAGAGCCATGGGCAGTGTTGGGCAACTGAGAGAGGAAGCCAGCAGTCCCAGCATCTCAGCACATCTGCTGCCTCTCTGTAGGAGTCATCCATCAATGCACGCCTGAAAGAGGCCAAGCCCCCTCAGCATCCTGCTCTGTGCCCCCGCTTCCAGCTGCGTTCCTAACCATGGCAGTCACTATCATGCCCGAGTGGTCAGCCTCCTACATCTCAGGCTGGTCTGAACGCTTGATGGATGCTTTAATTTTGGCCCTGGTGAAAGGAAGCATACATTTCAATTAAGATGTGGCCAGAAAGCCTCCCTAAGCAATACCATGGGGACAGTGAGCATACAGGTCATAGAGTGAGGTGACTTAAGGTCAAATCCTGGCTAATCTACCTGCTCACTGTGAGCCTGGAGAAGTCACATGACTGTCAGGAGTCTCTGCTTCTTACGCTGTAAATGACAGAGTCACTGAATAGTTAATAGGCAATAAACTAAATTTATGAAACTTGTATGTGTGCCTCTTCGGAGTCACTGGATTCAGAAGGAGTGCATGATGAACCTGCTTCCTGGTTCTTTCTTACCCGTGGGAAAATCGCCCTGCTCCTAACACTTGTAGTGAACACCTACTAAGAGCTAGAAGTTGTGTTACCAGGATGTAAAAGAAAAACAAGGACAGTTCCTGCCTGGAAGGTTCTCCTAGATTGGTGAAAAGGGTTATCTATCTGTAACGTGTATTATCTTCCTCTTAGGGTGGGAAAGCTTAAGGAGAATATGCACATGAAAGGACTTAAAGACCTAAAGTACTCAATAAATGTAAAATGATGCTGCAGCTCTTGAAAACAATGATTTTACAAATTGATAGGTATCCATTTAATGGAAAGCTTAAGTTTATTTGGAATTCTCTGAGACTTGGCATGGCAGAAGTTTCTAGTATTCTCTTATGCATGGTAGTACAGGGGCCAAAATAGCCTATGCTCTGTTCCAACTCATCAGTGCCCTGGAACAGGAAGTCCTGGATGATTTAGCCCAGTATGTCTTGTTGCCTCAAGGTATAAGACCCAGGACAGGTTGTTTTCTGGGCTCCTTCCACTGCCATACAAGAGGAGTGTGAACGGAGAAGACTCTATCTTTCCCAGTCAGCTTTCTGGAGTCTTGAGGGACTGGCTCACAATAAATTTTAGGTTTCTGTTGTTCCTTGCTGCCAACCTCTAAGCAATAAACTCAGTTCTCTAGGCAATAAACTAAATTTATGAAACTTGTACGTGTGCCTCTTCAGTCTCACTGGATGCAGAAGGAGTGCTTGATGAACCTGCTTCCTGGCTCATATTTGGTTCTTGTCCTCTTTCTTACCCGTGGGAAAATCTCCCTGCTCCTAACACTTGTAGTTTAGCCAGCCATGTGACAAGATGGGTATGATCATAAGTGATAATGTTGTATTTGGGGCCAAAGCATCTGATTGCTGATGCGAGTTCTTCAGTGGACACATCACCTGCCACTGGTGATGGATGATGCCTAAGATTTCAGGTGACCTTGCTACTGAATTGCTGGGGTTGTTGTGGACTTAGATTTCTGAGTTGTCACATGAAAACACTTATCTTAGAGATGTTCCCAGATCTGCAATGAATTCCTAAGTAACACATGATGATCTTGTTGATGTAACCTATTGAAATTTGGATGTTGCTTTGTTATCACAGACTAGCTTAGCCCAATACATTTGGTATCTATCAGGTCTCTGTTTGGTGAAAAGACTATATAACCCATCCTTGAGGAAACTAAGCTGCTACTTGACAGTGCGATAATTAGACTATTTTTATGGGAGACCTGAGCTGACTGTATCTCATCTCCCAACCAGGGCCACAGCAGAGATTCAGGAGAAGCTTCCTTTTGCCTTGGTCCTCAGTAAAGTCAGATTGACCAAGTGTGGCAATGTCACATTTCTGAGACTGAAACCAAATGATTAAGTCCTGTCTCTACCATTACTTAGTTGTGTGACCTTGAACAATCAGCACAGCTCTCTGCATTCCAGACTGCTAATATGAAAGATGGGGATGTTCACAATTCCTACCAGTCAGGATTCAGATTGGGACTAAATGAGATGATACTGACAAATCATTTAGCAAAATTTGCAGTAAGTGGTTAAGAACTGAGTAGGATTACTGATGGGCTCATTACCATTTCTCATTCCATGAGCACAAGGCCTAAATGAAATACACCTTGCAGTTAACTGTGCTTGGCTCTTCTTCTCTAAGGATACTACACCTCTCTTCACTCTAAGAAAGTCTCAGATAGAATCTATTAGGTCATCCCTAGACAGGCAAAACAGGCCTTTAATGTAGAATAATCATGCCCCCGTTTTCTCCATTTTATTTTAAATGCTATTTTATTTTGACTTATAGTCCTTGCCCTGGTTTTTCTGCACCAAAGTCTTTCTTGCTCTACCAAAATCTGGATGCACAGTTTAAACTGTCCTTTTTTCTATGTGCTCCAAACAACTTAAAGACTCAAAAATAACTCTGTAGTTCATTTTAAAGTCTTTCTTTCTAGAGAGAAAAGATGACCTACAGAATGGGAGGAAAACCTCTACCAGCTATTCATCTGGCAGAGAAGTAAAAAATACAAAAAAATATCAACAACAAAGTAATAAGTAATCTAATAAGAATGGGGAAATGACCTGAACAGACACTTCTCAAAAGAAGAAGAGCAAAAGACCAATAATTGTGTGTGTGTGTGTGGGGGGGGGAAACACGTTCAACATGTTTAGCCATCATAGCCCTGCATGTCTGGATTTTATTAGAAAAACAAAAAGTGACAAATGTGGCAAAAATGTGGAGAAAAAGGAATCATCATTCACCATTGCTGTATGCGACATAGGAGAGCCACTATGGGAAACTGTATGAAGGTTCCTCAGAAACCTAAAATCAGAACTACCATAGGATCCAGCTATCCCACTCCTCTGCATATATGTTCAAAGGAAATGCGGTCACCATGCAGAAGACACCTGCATGCCCCTTCTTACTGTGGCACCATTCACAATAGCTAAAATATGGAATCAGCCTAACTTCCCATCAACAAATGAGTGGATGAAGAGATTAAGGTATATTTACACAATGGAGTATGGTTCAGACATAAAGGAGAGTGAAACCCTGTCATTTGCAGGAAAATGAATGAAATTGGAGGACATCGTATGGAGGAAACACATCAGTCACAGAAAGACTGGTATCATGTGCTTTCTCTCATCTGTGGAAACTAAAAAATAATCCTGAAGTTGACCTAGGTAGGGCTGGGGATATAGCTCAGTGGTTGAGCACTTGCTTGGCATGTGTTGAAGCCCTGAGTTCAATGCTCAGCACTGGAAAAGTCTAAGAAAGATGACCTGCAAGAGGAATAGGAATGAGGAAGAGTAGAAGGTAGGGTAGAAGGGAGGGTGGATATGATCCATAATATAAGCATGTATGGGAATGTGTCAGGGAAACCCATGAATCTGTACAATTAATACATTTTTAAACTATAGTCTGTTTCTTCAATGAATTCAGTGAAGATTAAAAAAAATTTTCTTGTGAATCTGTTTTATGTATCATGAGTCAATTCATGTGAAAGTATTTCAGAAACTACACTGAGATCTAAAGACCAGAAGTTTTCATCATTAAGTCAGGAGAGTTCTTTACCTTGCAATCTTACCTGAAGCAGTTAGAGGAGCCTAGGGGAGTTACAAGGCCAGTCTGCCTATGTCCATGTCATGGTGACTCTGGTATTAGGCTTTCTCTGGCTCTTGCACATTTTTGAGGGCAGGATTCATAACCCACAAACGTGGGGCTGCTCCTGGGCAGAGATGTTTCCCTGAGGGTTATGGAAGCTTCTTGCTTAATCACAAAAGAAAAGACTTCTTTAATGGAAAGAAGAGTCATGTTGCTAATGAAGGCCAGCTTCTTTTTTTTTTTTAGCTTTTCTTTATTTTATTCCCACTTAACCCAGCCTTCTGAAAACTGTACTGTGAACCAGACAGGAATGTATTGTAGTATCCTTGGTGTGGTTGGAAAATAGCCTTTTAAACTCAATCCAATTCTTCTGAAGGCCTTAAACCTACTAGATAATCCCCTCCATTCACCTCTAGTGTTTTATAGGTGTGCAGAATGGCAGGGAGGATGTGGTTTCAATTACGTGGAGGACTCGAATGGGGAAGAGAAATCCGGCTTGTGCACTTCAGCCCTTCAGGGCTGGAAAAGAATCGATGGGTAAAAGTTTAGTGAAACAGCTCTCAATCACTACCAGAGTACAGTGGGCTATAAAGACAGAACTGCATCTACTCTGTCATCGAGGAACACAGAGTTAGCCAGATAAACACGTAAGCAAATATGTACAAAATAAAATGATGCTTGTGATATTAAAATACTATATATAATTGTAGTGCACATCTCAGCAAATAGAATAACATGAAATAACCATTTTCTCTACCTTCAAAACACCTCAAACATTCTGGATTTCCAGAACTCAACTCTTCATTCTCTATTGTTACCGCTCTAGTGTAAGATACCAAAATATCCCCTGCATTGTTGAAGTGGATTGCTGATTCATGGACACCTTGCCCAAACAATCTGTTTTCTGCACAGCAGCCAGAGAGATCCTGTTAAAGCATAAGGCAGGGACTTCATATCTAAGTGTGGTAGACGAGCTGACACAGACCCAGAACTCTTGCTGGATAAAATACTCAAATGTGTCCAGGTGCCATTCTTTTGCTCGAAGACTTCTTCCAATGCCTCCCTATTCCACTAATGCAGAGGAAGCCTGCTCACAATGGTCCATGTGGACTTGTCGACCTGGGCCCCTGCGTTGTCTCCATCTGCCCGTTGTGTCCTCCCTTTCTCTCTGACTAGCCACTCTGGCCTCTTGAAGCACTCAAGCATCCTCAGATATGAAAGGCTTGTCCCATCTTGGGAAATTTGTAGCTTCTCTTCCTCCTGCTTAGTACATGCTTCCCAAATATCCCCTCCTCAGGTGGTTGTTTTCAGCAAAGTCTTTCTGATTTTTTTTTTTTAGTTGTTAGTTCTTCTGTTTACCAGAGCTCCATACATCATTTCTACTTTATTTTTTCTCAATGCTGCATATAATGACATCACATTGTATTAGTTTTCTTACTGACTTTACTTTTGTTTCTTCTTACTAGAATGTAACCCCATGAGAAAACAGGGAATCCGTCAACAGGTAGCACTTAGACCAGTGCCTGGCAAACAGGAGATGCTCATTGATATTTATTCATACTCTATTTTTATTACTGAAGTTTCAAACTTTTTTCTTTTATTACTTTCTTGCTGTTTAGATAATTTCCTTTATTCTTTAATAGAGTAGTTTTGCTAGCAACACATTATCTATAAATTTTATGCAACCCTAATAAAATATCCAGAGATATTTTTGATAAAAATTTACAAACTGCCTCTAAAAATCATATAAATAAGTAAATGAAGTAAAATAGTCATAACAAATATACAAATATTAAATGTGGGGAACATACGCTAACTGCTTTAAGACTTATTAGAATAAAGAGATTATGACAACATTTGTGTGAGCTTTATTGTTGTCAGTTATATCCCAGCAAAGTGTTTTAATATAACAATAAAAACTTTGCTTTTGAACAATACTATCAAGAAAATGTACCTCAAGCTACTGGTTGGGAGAAAATAACAATGCATATTTCTGATAAGAAATTTCTATCTTAAGTTCCTTATGTTTAAATTTTAGACAGTTTATTATGTGTGTAGAATGACAAATTTATTTTAGGATGGCAACCCAGAATCCATTATTCCTAATAGAAATCTAAAAGTCTAACTAATTGCCTATTGTGGCTACTTACTAGCCCATGATAATCAGGTCATGTCATCTACATTCCAGAAAACCCTTTCCTTCCTACCATCTTTTTCTAATGTGCTATGTTAAAGTGGGATTGGGTAATTGAGAAATGAAAAAAAAAAAAAAAACAAGGGACACCACCCTATTTTCTCTAGAATTTTGCTTTCTTATAAGAAAGCAGATGAGTCTTCACAAGGAATATTTTTGCATATCTGCTTAGTAATCTTCAAGTCTTCTCTTGCTCCAAAATTAATGGCAAAACTCCCAAACAGGGCACTCCAGGGTCTTTAGGGTGGATCTTCAAATTTCCTCTGAGGATCTATCTTCCATTGCACCCCACACAGCCTCCTCTCCTATAATCCTGCACATTTCCCCCGCCCCTTCTCCAAGGCTTGCCTTTCTACTTTTTACCATTGGACCCTTGCTCAAACCTTCTGTGTTTCTTTACATAACATTTCTTCTCTATGTTTCAAACTCATAACCATTTTTTGAAACTCCTTCAGATTGTGAACTATATGGTGATAGGCTGCGTTTCTTAAGTTCTCTATTAGTGTTTCAGTTCATCCCAAAATTCTTGCACATAATTGTAACACAAATGATGATGATGGTGATATGTGCTCAATATACATTTGTTGAATGAATGATGAATTAAGAGACTATTTATGATGATCCTAACTCTTAGAATGGGATTATGGTGGGGATCTTTTTACAATTCCACACTGTCACATAATTAAAGGCTGGGTAATTGAATATAGCCAAAGTCATATAAGAGCACTAATTTTAAGATCTTATTATGGAAAGTGGAAGCAATTAATAAGCTATGAATGGATAAGATAAGATAGTCTAGTGAAACTAGAGGCCTTTACCAGCTCTTTAGTGAGGTAATGGATTAAGATAATAATTCATGAGGGACAGGGCAGAACAGTAATCTTAAGTCTGGAAAGCCACATCAATTATGTGTTCTACAAGCTGTTTATTGTTGAGAGTTGACAGAATATATGAATATTTAGGATTTTTAGGTAAAGTGAATCAAAAATTAATTCAGTAATAAAGTTTTTCTCACTCCCTAGCCTTTAATATATTTTTCTTGAGTGAATCAGAAAGAGTAACAAGAAAACAAGTGCTCTTTCCAAGAAATCTCTAGTGCTGCAAGAAATACAAAACTCTTTTCTTATGCTTGATTTTTGTGCTTCCTTTTCAGAGAAACTTCCAGAAGGATTTTATCTAAGAATGCAAGAATGAATAATTTAAAAAGTTAGTAAATGAGTAAACACATATAAATTTATCTTTGTTTATCTACTTGGGGGTAAGACTGCTTTCAAAAATTCTTCATGGAGGCTCCTGAGAAGTGTTGAGAAATCACTTCCAACCAGCATGTGTGTCCAGCAGTACCACCTGTGACTAATTCACTCTGATTTTCCAAGGAAGGACATTAGAGCTCACATAATGAGGGTCCACAGTGGTTTTAATGACAGCTTTGCCTGGACATGATGAATGCCCAGAAGCCAGTTCTTGAAGGCAGCAACAGGCAAATACCAAATGCCCAATCTTCCATAGCCCACCAGTGCCTTGCCCCAGCCCTACCACAGGGCATTAGGCCACCCCCTGTTCCCACTGCAAACATCACCAATGTCTTGCAAATGCCACTCTGCAACCAGATTCTCAGCTCTAGGCAATTATGCATATCAAGTTGACCTGGTGTTCACTGCCACACTGGTGGACATGTGGGGCCAGCAGAGGAGTCTGTGGCAGGAGAAAGAAGGCCCAGTGAGCAACATGTGATTTGGGAGGCCACTCACTCATCCTTTAATATTCTTAAAGTTTATAATTCTCTTCATTAAGGCTTTGCATATTGTTAACTCATGTGTGAAATTCCTTCTCTTTACCCCCTCTCCATAAAAACTGCAGTTTCTAATTATTGTTTGTATTTTATATATTGATTTTGTGTCCAGGAAATTTAATGAACACTCTTTGGATTCTCACACTGAATTCATATATTTTCTTCAGTTTTCTATATAAAATCAACTTAAATAATCTAATATTGATTATTTTTTGTTTACTACATTTTTTATTTTTGATCTTACCATGCTAACTGGCATCTTTAGGCCAATGGTAAATGTGAACACCCAAAATTACATTATTAATTTTAATATGCTCCCAACATTTCATTATTAATTTTAATTTTTACTATAGTTTTAGGTACTTGTCTTTTCTCAATTTAACAAGATTTCTACTGATACCTATTTTTTTTTAATTTTCAACCCTTTAGTTTATTCTCTGCAACATAGTGGATTTCTAATAATTAGCTGAATATTGAATTAATGTTTTTTAATGGTTTACTCTGTATTACTCAAAAAATGGCACAAATGGTGTTTTAAGAACTTAGAGACAGTTTATCCGTGACTCTAATGATGGGAGGATTTTAAAAATACAGATGAAAAACTTGAATTGGGCCTTAAAATCATACCAACACTAATACTCTTCTTTATTATTTTATTGCGGACATAATACTTAGATTTTTATGTTATCTTCTTAAAAGACTTTTAAGTATAAAATACAGTATTGTTGTGTCAGATACAAGGTTGTACAGCTGGTTTCTAGAACTTTATCTTGTCCAACTAAAATTTTATGCCCACCTATGAGTCTCTCAATTACCCTTTTCAACAGATGAATTGAACTTTTAAAAAGAGAGGTGCGTACATACAGTGGCTATTATTCAGTCTGAAAAGAAGACGACAATCCTGCCATGAACAAGATGCCCTGACTGGAGTATACTATGCCAAGTATAATATCCTACTACAGAAGCACAGATGCTGCAAGATTCTGCCTCCACAGGAGGCCAGAGTAGTCAAACTCACAGGGACAGAGGAGCACAGAGGCATGCACGCTTGGGTGAAATTCTTCCAACAACTTTAAGAAGTAATTTTCAATGTCACTCTTTCATAAAGAAACAATTAAGCCATGTGCAGTGGCACATGCCTGTAATCCCAGGAGCTCAGAAGGCTGAGGCAGGAGGATCGAGAGTTCAAAGCCAGCCTCAGCAAAAGTGGGGCACTAAGCAACTCAGTGAGACCCTGTCACGAGGGGCAAAATTGTGACAGATGCAGTCGAGGGGAGAAATAAAGTATGTCCACGTGTCTTTGCTCCTTTTAATGCTTTATTCACTCAAATTACTCAATACGTTTTCACTCTATAGGTTCTTAATCAAGAAAATGACAGTCCTTAATGCTAGGCACTGCAATAGACATAATCAATTCACAGCAAACAATTCTAGATTAATGAATTCACAGAAAACATTTCTAAGCCCTGCAAAGCACACTTAATCATGATAGGCTAATGGCAGACATTTCCTCTGCATGCTAAGTTCAAAAGTCTTAAGCCTTAGGCTTTGTGTCCAGCAGATGCATACTTATTCAGACTGCAGGAACCAAGGCAGGCTTTTCTTGGCGTGGAGTGGACGATCCGTTGAGTAGAGGGTCGTAGGGAGAAGTTCCAGCTCTCACCATGGTCCAGACGAGGCAGTAGAGTTTGAGAGCAGTGAGGATCATGCAGAGGCTCAGGAACGATGACAAGTGATGGGATGGCAGGTCCTCATCAGGCTCTCCAGCTTGAGTGCATCCTTGTTTCGGCTGGCTGAATCCCTGTTCATTTGCTCTATCATTTATACTAAATTTGGGGTTTTTTTGACCCCCCTTTCAAACCTTATCAGCTACCACTGGATTTCTCAGTGACATCATTTACCTGGGGTCAGAAACATCTGGTCTGGTGGTCTCCACCCTGATCTTCTCACCTTTCCCTCTTATCAGGCGAGGACAGCCTGCCAGGGGCTTCTCACTCTTTGTCAGGGAGAGGGAAAGTAACGTGTTTGAGGCCATATTGGAGAACTCTGTGGGTGTGCCTGGTGAGACCGAAGGTTAAACTGGAGTTTTTAAAATGGAGGCCATCCTAACAGACCCTGTCTCTAAATACAATACAAAATAGGGCTGGGGATGTGGCTCAGTGGCCGAGTACACCTGAATTCAATCCCAGTACCTGCCCCCCAAAAAAGGAAACAGTTAAAAGGAAAAGTGAGGCTTTTTGTCTTTCAGATTCATGACCATTTAGGATATGTCCTAGGCCCCCTGATATTCCTGTGGGTCCTGGCAGATGTGTGAGGCTTGGGTAAACGGGACAGAGAGAGGGTACAAAGACACAGGAGGCCCAGACCAGCAGCTCCACCAACACACTGGGCAACCATGGCTCCAGAGAATACTGGAAGCCTGAGCAGTATGAGGCATTTTGCCCTTTTCCTGAGTAAGATCAGGAAGAGGAGTTGGGGCCCCAACAGAGCTGAGCTAACAACTTCTCAGACCTTGACACTCTTCCTACATATGGGTAAACCAGTCGTTATTAAGGGATGACTATGTGGTGTCCCCCAAAAGTTCATGTGTGAGACAATGCAAAAGGCTAGAGATGAAATGATCCACTTATGAGAGCGATAGCCCAACAGTGGATATCCACGGACAGATTAACTGGGCAGTAACTGTAGGCAGGTAGGGTGGAGCTGGAGGAAGCAGGTCACCTGTGGGTCCTCTTTCAGGGTTTACATTTTGTCTGGTGAGCGGGGCTCCTTCTCTGCTTCCTGGTTGCCATGCCCTGCCGACCTCCACCATGCCTTCCTACCAGGGTGTTCTCCTTCACCTTGGGCCAGAGCAATGGAGCTGGCCATCTATGGACTGAAACTTTGAAACCATGAGCCAAAATAAACTTTTCTTCCTCTTGGCCATTGCTGTCAGGTCTTTTGGGCACAGCAATAAAAAAGCCGACTACAACAGTAATGGTCTTAAAAGATGGTTTCAGGCCACTCTGTGGGACACTGCATCTGTGACTAACCCTGCCAAAGCAGAGAATTTCACATCCCAATCTGAACTACTGACAGGTGGCTAGGTCTGAGCACAGACACATGGCTTAGGATTTGCAGCACTGGTGGAGATGTGGGTCCACTAAGTGTAATGGAGATCTGCTATAGTTTGGATTTTGACTGGTTCCCAAAGGCCCATGTATGGAAATCTTGGTCCCCAGCTCATGGCATGATTGGGAGATGGTAGAATATTTAAGAGGTGGAAGGAAGTTAGGTCAATAAGGTAATGCCTTTGAAGGGGATATTGGGACCCTGTACCCTCTTTTTTTTTCCCCCAGCCATCAAGAGGTGAGCATCTCCCTTTGTTGCACACTCCCATTATGTGCTCTACCTCACCACAGGCCCTCAAATCAACAGAGCCAACCAACCATGGGCTAAAGCCTCTGAGACCCTGAGCGAAAATGAATCTGTTCTTTATAAGTTGATTATCTCAGGTACTTTGTTATAGTAATGGAAAACTGATTAACACAACATCTGAGAATTCTCTGAAACCTGATTATTGTTTAATAACAGTTGTTTTGGTCTACCTTTTTACCTTGAATTCTGGCTGGTCAATAAATAAACTCCTCTCACCTCACAGAATCATTGTCAAATTCAGCTCCTAGATTTTGTTGAGCATCAATTAGGTACCAGGCACTGTGCTAGGTGTTCTCAGAAGCACAGAAACAAGTATGGAATTGCCCTGGCCTCCTAATTGGAATGAAGTCCATTGTTTTCCTGGGTCCTTAGTCTCTTTAGCATTATAAATGATCCCCAATTCCTTTATACCATATATTATTGCATGAAGTTGCTTGTGTATAATATTCTCAAATGCCTTGAACAAAGAAGGGAGTAAGAAAGGTTCAGGATAAAAGAAAGTATAAAAGATAATTTGATCCTTAACATAAACAATTAAGAAGTGACTCTAGAAAGTGGTATTGAGAAGCGGATGGGTGTTGCTTGAACCCAAAAGTGCTTCATCATTGAGCCACATCACCAGTTATTAAATTTTTTCTTTTTTTCCTGGTGTTTTTTTTTTTTTTTTTTTGGTGGGGGGAGGTGGATAGAGTCTTGCTAAACTGCCAAGGTGAACTTGCAGTTAACAGTGTGCACCACCACACCCCGCTGAGTGCTGCTTTTGAAGAAGTTAAAAATTTTGCAAAAACATAGTGTGTACAAGTGGACTTCCTCAGTGCAAACAAAGAGCAAAGAGGATGGTCAGAGCATAGCTCACCAGGTATGTTAGGGAAGGGGGCAGCCACGTGGCCAGACTCCAGCTCCTCTGCCCTCTGGCTGCCTGGCACACACGTGGCCTCACCCCAACTGATGCCAACAGGAAGGAGCAAACCCCCGTCAGTGCCGAGGGCTTTTGTGAATTTGCATTTGCTTTTCTGGAATCTTCAGCATGTTGAGGTGAACTCTATTCAGACATCAGCCACCTTTATAATAAGGACTTTCCTAACCACCCTACTTAAAATAATGGACTGTCAGCAAATCTCTACTTTTTATCCTCTGTTCTTTATCTTGACACTTGTGACCAGTTGTCAAATCTGTCTGTGTTCATTTTGCGTTTCCCTCTTCCAGAAAGACCGATTTACAAAAACAGAATCTTCCTCAGCTTCAGTTCACTGCTTCTTCCTATTGTCTAAACAAGTGTTAGCCTAAAAGTAGACTAGCATGGACACGTTTCTGCCATTGAACTTCATTTTCTTCTGCTGAACATCTGACTCACTCAGCCCATTCCTCTCTTTGTCAGTTGGTCCTATTTCACCAAAATCTCTAAGATATCCCTCTTCTCCAGCTGCACTGTAAACTGACTAGTATTTTCCCTTCTTTGGTAGACAGCAGAAGTATACCTGGACATCTTCAGATGCTCAAAGCCCACCTGGAGCCTCTGGATTACCACACCATGGCTGCATTAATTGAGACCCTCTAAAAACATCCAAGTGACCATTTTCTGACTGCTCCTTTTTAAATAAAGATGTTATGTTTTTCTCTTTGTTGTCCGTTCCAGTTAAGCATATGAGGAGGAAAGTGGAGAAAGCCTATAAGTAAGATGACATCTAAGTTTGCAAATGAAGACTTGAACATAAGCAAAAATGCACAGAAATATATGCAAATGAGAAGCCCAAAGGCTGATTCTCATAATAAACCAATTAGCAGGTTTTGGAAAGTGTCAACCCGCAATCTTCAGGTGAAGTGAAGAAACACGTCTTGAAACTTGAAGAAACAGGCAAATGAAGCAAAGCCAGGCGAGACAGCCCTGTTCAAGTTGAGAACGTGACATTCCAAAATAATGAAGCAGGCATGGTGCAAACAAAACTGGCTGTAGGATTTTGGGTTCAGCCCCTGCTTTTGAACTAGATGAGTGGTTCATAAAAAGTAAAATTTTAAAAGATGTCCCCAAAGTCTCAAAAAATACCTCAAGGAACAATATCTTTCAGGTAGCATTCTCTAAGCCTAATGATATTACATATTGCTTGAAGGCAACAGATAGCTGCATTTGGAGACAGATACAATTAAAATAAACTCAAAAAATTTCTCATCATGAAATCCATGAAGAAACAGCAACAGCAATACAGCAAAACCTATAGCAGAAAACTCAAGTATTTACTAGTAATTAGAAATAAAAGACAGAACTAAATATCAGAATTTATGGGATTAACTAAGGTATGGAGGGCAATGTGTAATCTGAATGCATGCGCTGGAAAATTAAAAAGATTGGAAGCAATAAAGAATTTACAAAGAAGTAAAATGAAGAACCACAGCAACAAAATAAGGCTTAAAAGAATAAGAAAGGGAATAATCAAACTATGAACAGAAACTGAAGAAAACAAACATACGAGATGATCAAAAAAATCAAAAGCTTGAACTTTCAAAAGATGTTTCAATAGAGGTTTTGGCAAAATCAGGTGAACAAGAGAGAGGGGTATCAAAGGGAATTGGAACTCAAAACAGGAAATGAAGAATGGCTGACTTGGCTACCCTTCAATAGAACAGGTCATGAAGAATGAGTTGTAGTTTGCAGGCTTGATAAATCTTTGGAGAAAGAATTTGAAAACATAAATCACTTCTTCAAGGAAGTTTTCTTTGCAGTTCAAAGTCAGTTTAGGACACCTACTAAAGGCACAGGTGCCCTAATGGTTTTGAGCATCTCAGTCACATGGTCATATCTACTCTCCCTGAGGGCAGGGGCTGTGGTGTCCTGGTTGCTGAAACTCACAAGCTATTATTAGCATTTCAACATAAAGGAGGCATTAAGGAATGCTTGTTTACTCACTAGACAATAAATAGACAGAGGGCCGGGCATCCTAGCAGATTCCACTGTTTGAATTTCCTGGTTTCATCAGTATTCCTTCAAATCAATCTTCTCAAAAGTTGCAAAATCCTGCAAACTTATGGGGAAATTTGAAGGTCTCTATATAAAGAATTGTGAAACTATGAACTCTGTTTAATGCCTTTTGAAGGTTTGTTAAAATTTACTTTAGTCATATAATTCTGAAGATATTCTGCTACTTATCTTTTTTCATTTAATATGGTATCTTTGAGATCCAGCATTGTCACTGTATGAAGAGCAAATTTATTCATTTCAATATCATTTAACTGATGGAAGAATTTCCTCATATGCAGAACAAGGATTAAGTGCAGGTTCTAGAACAGGTCAACCTGAGTTTTGATGCTGACTTTACCATCCACTTCTTCTATAAGCAAACCAGGGCCCACTGTCCAGATCTATCCTGACACCCTGTTGTGTAAAGAAAGCTTTGTTAGAACCCAGTCCCATTCATTCATTTACACGCTCATCAAGGCTGCTTTTTTGCTAAATTCAGAGTTCAGTGATTATGATAGAGATTTGCACAGCTAAGAAAGTTTATAGTACTTACTCTCACTTTATAGAAAAAGTTTACTGACTCTGCTCCAATACTCATGGCAAAGTTGTACAGCATCCACCTATCCTTTCTCATCTTTTTAAATTGAGACAATAATAGTGCATACTTAAGAGGGTTAAAGATTTAATAAATATAAATGCTTTGGAACAGTCCCTGGCATGTTATAAGAACCCAATAAATATTAGTTATTATGGTGATTAATAATCACACTGTTCTCCCCTACACAAGATGAAATGATTGAGAAGATAATGCCAAAGTGTTTTACATATCAAATTTACATTAAAATTCCTAAAATAGAGTATATTTTGTGTGAAACATTCTTCTTAGCATTTTATAAATAAATTTATTTTATCTTCCTAACAGCTCTATGAAATAATTACTATTATCATTTCTATTTCAGAGATTGAGAAACTGAATCACGGTAAGATCTAATAAGTTGCCTGAGGTCACAGTATGTGGAGGTGACAGTATGAAGCAAGCTGGAGACTCTACTTTTATACCTACTCATTGTTTCCAGATTGCCTTAGGCTGGTTTTCCTGCCAGGTGGCAGGGGGACAAACCCCATCTGGTAGCAGCACACCTGAGACCTGCCAAGGAAACGGGAGATCCTGTGGGGGTGGAACCTGACTCCCAAACCTCCCGTCAGTTCCTCACCCCTGTTCTCCAGGGCTGGGCTGTGTCAAGATCCCTGAGCAGAATACAGTGGCATCTCATATTATTTTCTTTCAGAGAGGGAGCTGAGTCTCCTCTCCTCCCTGTGAGCCCCAGAAGTACAAGCAAGGGCTCCCCTCTAATAGAAACAGTATTTACTTCCAGAGGAGGCTTCCCTGCCCTCACTCAGGACTTGCTGGAAATGGCTTATTTTCAGAAAGTGCTAGATTCTGAGAATTCCTTCTCTAGGGAAGATTAATGGTGAGTCACTGCTGATAAGAATGTAGAGCGACAGAACTGCTCTCTTGAACCAAGAAGTAATCAAAGTAACAAGATCTAACATTTTTGAACAAATACTTGGTACATTATCTCTAACCTTCACAATCACCATGAGGGATTGATGTCTTCATATTCCTTTTACAAGGAAGGTAATTGAAAATCGCGAAGAGTCAGTAATTTACCTAAAATCATATGGTAGATAAATGGAGTGTTAGAATCTGAAATAACATAGGTATGAATTCAGAACCACCCCCTAATCCCCAGGCTAGATGCTATACAAGGTCTTCCTCTGATCAGTACACGTCTCCCAGCACCTGATAGTGGAAAAGAGTTGCCTGGTAACCTCCTGTAGAGATGGGATAGGGCCTCTCTGTACCTCACACAGTGCTTTCTGGGTGGCAGGTGCACCTCAGGGGCCTGATTTTTCAACCCTACATTCCCACCAACCAGCTTGGGAATTTTGTTAAAGTCTCTGACTGCTGGAGAGGCTATGAGTGCTATGGTTAAATTTATAGATACACAGTGAGCAGTTTGTGGTTCAGTTCTCTGAATGTCCCCTTCCAACTTCTTCACCCAATAACTGGTCATACATATCTCCTGGATGTGCTGTGAAGATTTCCAGACCAAAATGCAGACTGAAATAAGTCCTGACTATTCACCATCACTACCACTCCTACTGCTACCAAGGGGCCACATTGTTTCCTGTGCATTGAGACCTGTGTGAATGGACTCTAAGCCCTGACTTGTAGCATTCTAGGACCCCCAAAACCTACTTCTTTATCAAGAGGGGCCTCTCCAACTCTCGGGGGCTTTGACAATTCATCAATAGAAAACCTGGCCACTTGGAAATATGTTAGATTTTATCTCATGTAAGATATTTTTGGTTCTTACATTTAAAGTGTAGAGGGGTCTACAATAAGATTCTGACTTTGGCCTATTCTATACTGCAGTTTAATCTAACCCAAGACTCTCTTGTATCTCTGTAGAATCTCCCTTCTTTCTGCCATGGCTTCCTTGCCTGTCTCCTTGGAAAGGGGTCCCTCAAATTCACACATTCAGATGTTTGCATTTTTTTTCATGCTCAGATCAATGCCAGATCTCTTCTCCTTAGCCTCATATCATTTTATCTGTACTATCCTTAGCATGCTGTATCATCTTGGATTATTATTTCTATCTATGTCTTGCTTTCCATACTGAGAGATACTTGAGGATAAAAGTCATGCTTGACTCATTATTTTCCTCTTTGCACAATGTCACAAACTGAGCAACTGTACAAAAATATTTTAGGGACAAGGAAGAAAGTAAAAAAGGAGGAGGACAGGGAAAAGAAGAAAGAATTTGCCTGGTTCCATGAGTTTTCTGTTGCTGCAAAACAAATATCAACAAACACAGTGACTTAAAAGAATTCCCAATTATTAATTCCCAGTCCTACAGCTCAGAAGCCCACCATGGGTCCTCTTCTGAGGGCTTCAGAAGACTGGAATAAAAGTATCTGAAGGCTTTGGGTGGAAATCTGCTTTATAAGTTTCTTTCTTTTACAGGCAGAATTTGGTTCCTTTGTCTTGATAGACTGGAGTCCCCATGTACTTCCTGTCCATAAGCAGGGCAGGAATTACGGACAGTCTTGACAGTCCCATCAGCGACTGGAATCCCTCACTCTCCTCCTTCCAGCCAGCAATGGCATGCAGATCCCTCTCAGGCTTTGAATCTGACTTTGTTTCTGCCCTCTAGATCCAGACTTAAAAGCCTCCTGTGATTGGGTCAGGCCTGTACAGATAATCTTCCTATTTTAATTAAGGTCAATTGATTGGAGACCTTAACTAATCTTCAGAACTCCATCAGAATAACACCCATGTCAGTGTTTACTTGTAACACTGAGAAAAGGTGCATGCACATGAAGAAGAGGTCAGGAATCTTAGGAAGCATTTTAAAATCCTGCCTGACACACTGGGTTACTTTGCTCCCTTAAAGCTAAATTACTTTTTTTTTTCTTAGTAAGAGAACATTTATGAGTAAAATGCCTGGGATCCCCATATACTCTTGCATATGGGATTTTGATGATATCAAATAATGAAAGGGCTGCCAGGTTTGAAATCACCCGACCCTATTAGGATCCTGTTCCACTGCTTACAACTGCAGACCTCCACTCCGGTCTCTTAAATATTGAATGAAGACTTTAGAAATTAACTGGTGGACTTGGCTGTCCATAACCTCCTTCAAAGGCTCCACAGCACCTACAAGTAGACACAGTTAGATGGTTTTTATTTATGTGCAGACGTGGATGCCCTGGTCTCTCCTGTCTCCAGGGCCCTAAGACACTTGTTCTGGTTCGTGCCACTTTGGCTACTGGCCCTTCGAATGCTCTCAGCTCTCACAATCTGTGTTTTCTAAACAGCAACCAAAGCATCAGGCTCTTACAGGCTGCCGGCTCTCCACCTGGGACTGAAGCCCAGGGTCTCCAGTTCCATGGCAGGACCTGGATCAGCTTGGACCAGTCCCCATCTAGGTGATTATCTGGGCTTTTCCAGGAGCTGCTGAAGGGACGAGTGGAAGGGCATTAACTACTCTGAAGTGAAAGTTGACCAGCAGGAAACCAAGGGAGCAATCTGGAAAATTGTCTCCTTCTCTCCTCTCTCTCCTACCCCTAACACAAGTCTGGGTTAATGAGCAGAAGACTCATGTTCTATGAACTCGTTCTAGAAGAATAGCAAGCAGCTTGTCAGGAAGCTGTGCCCAGGCCAAAATCACTAGGTGTATAATAGGTGCTAAGCCATCAATTTTATTGCATTTGAAAGTCATTTGGGTACTAGAACCCATTGTTAGAGCCCCCGTCTGACCCTCCTCTAGCCCCACTGGGTGGTATCTGTGCCTCAGTGCTGTGGGTTTTCCTGCTGGGTCCTCCTTCAAGACCCTGTGAGCACCCTGCTAGTACTTCCACACTAGACACTATCTATCCTTCTCTTGCTATTTTCCCCTATTTTTTAACTCATATTTACATGCATATTATTTTATCATGTTCACTTTCAGATTTTAAACTCTATTAGTTTGTGACTGTTTTTCTTTAATTATTGTGGATTATAAATGTAATACTTCATTAAATCCTCCCAACAGTTTTGTAAACGATGCACTATTTTTATCTTTATTTCCAAGTGAGGAAACTGAGGCACAGAATAATTAAGAAACTTACCCTGCAGACTCCAAAGCTAGGCAGTGGTACCATGAGGACCTTTAACCTCTGTGCTATACAAAAGTAGCATCGAAGAGGGGCAATTAAGCCATGGAAGAGAATGATGTCCCAGTAAGGATATATGAACTGGGAATTTAGAGCCCATGCTTAGAAACTCTATCATTACAGAGATGAGCTGGTATAAGGTAGTTGTAGAGATCTCTGGGAAGAGTTGGACTTGGGACTAGGAGGGAAACCAAGCATTTGTATCATGAAAATCAAGAAAAGGATGTGTTTGTTTTACGGTGCTTAAGAACGAAACAGAAGTCTTGTCCCTCTTAGCTTTCCCTGGGCTGGCACTGAATATCCTCATTGCTGCTTTGATATATGACACTAAGTAGTTCTTTCATGAATAAGCCTAGAGGTCACAGTGACATTATCACTGGAAGTTAATGGCTCCCTCTCCTCTCACTTTGGCCTGATCTGCAATCAGGACTAGACATACCCTACAAGGGAACCTCTATTTTGTCAGCTTTTTCACTAAAAGACCTGACAAGAACAATTTTAGAGAAGGAAAGTTTATTGGAGGGCTCACTGTTTTGGTTTTAGAAGTCTCAATCCATAGACATCCGGTTACATTCCTTGGGGCTCCAGGTAAGGCAGAACATCAAGGCAGAAGAGTTCGGTGAAAAGAAGTGGCTCACATGATGATCAGGAAGAAGAGAGAGGCTCCATTCACCAGATACAAACTATATACCCCAAAGACACACCCCCAATGACCCACCTCTTCCAGCCACACCCTACCTGCCTTCAGTCACTACTCAGTTAATCCCATTAGGGGACTAATTAACTGATTGTGTTAAGGGTCTCATAACCCAATCATTTTGCCTCTAAACTTTCTTGCATTTTCTTACCTTTGAGTTTTTGAGGGACAATACAAATCTAAACCATAATGCCCTCGCTCTATTGATTTGTAAACAATGAATAAATAAACCACAAAGAGTTGATTGTCATAAACCTTATGTACCTACACATTGGTTTTCTAAGGAGGCCATAACTAAGTACCACAACATGAACTCCCTAGTCAATAGCAGTTCATTATTTGACAGCTCTGAAGGTTACAAGCTGGAGGGCAAGTGTCTGCAGAATCATGCTACCTTTGGATGAGGCTCTGTCCTGGGTCTGTCTCTAGCTAGGGGAAGCTCCTTGGCTAGTGGCAGCATAACACCAAACTTCACATGGCATTCTCTGTACGCACATGTCTGTTTCCAAATTTCTCATTTTTATAAGGACATTAGACATATTGATTTGGATCCTGTGGTACTCCAGCATGAGCTCACTGTAACAAAATATAACTGCAATGACCCTATTTTGATGAAAGATCACTTTCTGAGGTACTGGTGGCTAAAATTTCAACATGTGAATTTTGAGAGGGACACAATTCAAAACAAAACAGCAAATACATTCTTCCTATTTAGGCATCCTTCCTTTCTTTTGATCACTGACAACAGCATTTTGAATCATTTAACACAGCAGCTGAAATGATAGGCTCTTGGTTTAGATGGCCACTTACCTGCTGTATGATTCAGACCAATCTACTTTGCTTCTCTGGTCTCAGCTTCCTTGATTGTATATTTGAGCAATAATAGCTCTTAGTCTATTGGGTTGTGTGAGGGATAAAAAGAGTTAGAATAAGTGAATCACTCAGCATGGCACCTGGAATCGGGTGTTCTCGGGACACCTTTTCTCTTCTTACTATAGTTCTACCACTTAGCATTAAGGTGGGCTTTTCATTTATAAAGCATGTCCCCATATCTAACATCATTTGGTCAAGTCAGAACCCTAGCCAAGATTTTAAATCTTCATTTTCAGTGCATGAAGGCACAGAGCTGCAGAAAAAGCCAAGTGACTTATTCAGAAAGGCAGGAGTGTGACTGCCAGTCCTGTTGATTTTCATCTATATCAGACTGCATGGTTGAGCCAATTTAAATATTAAAACACCATAGAAAACCTCTCAATTGACCATGCCACGAAGCAAACACCTAAGTCCAGGCAAACCTAGAGCAGAAGAGTACCGTGCAATATCACAATTTATAGATGTATGTCACCTCATTTTTTCTTTGAAAATCCAATCCATGTTTTTAGGCCTGGTAGCAGTTCTATTAAATTTGTTTCTGATATGTTATTCTTGCAACCTTTAGACAGGGAGTGATTGAAAATCTCATGAGTGGCTCAGGCCTTCTGGAAATCATGGTAGGAAATAGTAATGGCATTATGTTAGCTTTTGAAATCCACCCAGACCTCCTCTTTTAAAAACTCCTCTAAGGCTTTCAACATGGACAACAGGAGTGGCTGATTGTAAAATTGCTCTGCATTTGCAATTAGAACTCCTGCCGTGTCCAGGGAATCCAATTATGACTGGGAAGTTGGATGATAATATAGGAAATGATTCTGATCAAAATGATATTTGACTAAGTTCACTGGAGATTAAGATTGAATAATGCTGAAGTGTGAAATCCTCAATTATACATTCAGCTCCAAGGGAAAAGGTGCTTTTTTGCCAGGCGCTTGTGATTTTTCTCACCTTAAAAATATTGAAGATAAACCCTCTGAGATTGCTAGAAAATGCATTCTAAATACAAGTAAACAAGGCAGAATGACTTCAGGATGCGCTCAGTTCCAAGGTCACCTTTTGTCACTTTAAAATATGAAGAGGTGATGTTCGGTGGTGAGGACAGTGACTGAATGAATTTGAATTTTTATTAGTTTACCTCCAAGTAGAGAGCTCCATGTCCCTGGGCCTCGGCTTCCCCCTCGCTGTCCATGGCATGATAACACTATGAGGTCTTTAATATCCCCTCAGCTCCATTTAACGGCTCTACAGTTCTTGGAAAGAAATAGCAATATTATTAGCAGAACTTTCCAATCTGGTATTTATAAATCAATACAAGTTAAACAAAGTGTCTAGCCTACAAGTGTCATCTTTTGCTTTTTCCAAGTAAAGATAATTTAAAAAATACATCTACAAAAACTATAATTATATTACATAAAATGGACAGTTTAGGACTGAAATTAAAAAATTCAGGATAGACTATCTCGATTTAAAAAAAAGACAATTGACAAATTTGTGGCAATTATATGTGGAACCTATGCGTGTGCGTGCACACACACACACACACACACACACACCTACTTGTTTGTATTTTTCTCTTTTTTGCATAAACAAATGAGAATCCTAAAAGCAATTGCATTTTGATCTTTGGGGAGTAAGATGAGAAGTAAAGTTGACAAATTTATTAGTATGACTAAATTCAAATAATATTTCAGAAAAATGTTGACAACTAATTTTCCTCACACACAGAAAAAGAAAAGAATTCATGGGGAGAAGTAAATTAGATGAGCTAGTTTGACATCAATGAGTGTTTATAGGATAGAATGCAAAGCAATATATGGGATGTGTGCAGAATTTTAATTCTAGAAAAATTACAGTTTTAGAAAATTTTAGAAGAAAATCAACCAGGAACAAAGGGCTTTGCAGGTACCCATTGAACCCACAATTCTAGGATGGTCAGTTCTCATTCCTGCAATACGATCCTTTATGCGTCAACTTGACTGGGTTAAGAGAAGCCCTGATAGCTGGTAAAACATGATTTATGAGTGTGTCACAAGAGATTAGCATTTGAATCTGCAGCCCCAGTACAAAGATTGCCCTCATCAGTGTGGGTAGGCATTATTCAAGGAGTTGAAGCCCCACATAGAACAGAGGCAAAGAAAGGGTGAATTTGCTCTTTCTACTTGAACATCCATCTTCTCATCCTGAGATGTTGCTGCTCCTGATTCTTAGGCCTTTAGACTCAGGCTGGAATTTACACAAGCAGATTCACAGGTTTTCAGGTCTTTGTGCTTGTATTGAAATGACACCACTGGCTTTCCTGGGCCTCCAGTCTGCAGATGGCAAACCATGGGACTTCCCAGCCTTCAAAATCACACAAGCCAATCTCTCAAAATGAATCTCTTTCTATGATCTCCTCTTGGTCCTGTTTCTATGGAGAACCATAATAAAACCTGGCAATTCAAGAAAATGCTTACATATGTCTAATTTGGGCAGAAACCTAAATCAAATGAAATCAGGATACAATAGAAGGGAATGGTTTTTGTTGTTATTTGTTTGTTTCACAAAAACAAATGCCAAGTGTGTTTGAGAGCTTCTGGAAACATTCTCATCTATGTCTTGCACTAATTCCAGTTCAGGTTAGCATTGCTAATAAACCACATGCTTGTAAATTTTCATTGCTTTATGTCTCCTGCCAATCAGTTAGTGTCACTGCCTGGAAGAAAAGGTGGAAGTCTACAGTTCTGAAGCTGGGTTCAAGCCAGAGCTGTCCAGGTCACCCAAGGGAAATGACCTTCTCTGTCTCAGCTCTTGTTTAGGGTGATGACTGCATAGATAGGGGTGTAGAACTGGGAGTCAAGAGGAAAAACTGCCACATATCATCCAAAAGGAACTTTGCTCTTTGCCTTGTTCAAAATTAAGTTTGTTTACTCATAAATTACTGTATGGCAGGCATCCTTCCAAGCACTGTGAGTGCCGCGATGAATAAATGAGGACCCTGACTTCTAGGACTAGCTGGAAATGAATGTGAGCAGGGATTAATATTTAATTACAATGCAGAGAGAGGGTCATCAAACTAGAAAGAAAACCGACTTGGAAATGCTCAATCTAGGTTATGGTTTTGCCTGTGGAAGTGGGAGGGGAGCAGAGGGAGTGGTCCATGTAGGGGGAAGATTGCAGAAATTGCTGGTGCTCTGGAGTACATGGTGAGTTCCAAGAATGACAAGACTGTGAGCTGATGGATCCATTAAATGTTCTTCTATTAGTAAAAGGAGGGAGCAAGTCTAGCAATACAGAGACTGAAAAAGAGATGGCATTTTATTTGAGGTGCCAGCATGGGGTAGGGCCAGGAGAGTGGCTTTTTACCTTTACAATAGTGCCTAGAGTTTCTGCTAACAGAGAATGTCTCTTTGTGTCCCGTCAGTAGTACCCTCTTGATGGATGCATGTCACCAACTCTGAGGCCTCAGGAGGCTCATTGCTCCCCCAATAGCCTGTTCCACTTTTCCAAGCTCTGATCTTCCATTCTAAATATGGTTGGGATGTGTTGTGATTCTCCATTATTCTCTCTTAGAGTTCCTGATAAATTCTAAACCATGGGCAATTTTTCTTTTTATTGTGTTTTTATCATCAACTGGAATCTGGAATATAAACAGACCTCAGAACACTTGCTTCTTTGAGACTGTGGGCAAGGCTTTCACAAATGACATCCACCCCACCACCAACCCTGAACCCTCAGAATCTGCAGGGAGTTGTACAAAAGTAGAAAACTCCCTGTCACTGAATTCATCAATAAGATGTGAAAATCCTATGTATATTCTTCAAAACCAATACTCTTTCCTCTATCAGCAGACAGAAATCACGTATCATGAAGTATGTATGGGTTTTATAACCAAATGTAACATTTTCCAAGGGCTTGGTATGGAAAGCTACTTATTTGAAACAATGTCTTTAATCACAAAATTTGGATCTTGTCTTTAAATCCTACTTTAAATACTAATTCAATGGCATAAATCACATTATAACCTCTTTGGTAAGTTGTTAGTCCTTGTTTGAACCTTTGTAGACTATTTCTCCCTATTTTAGAAAGCAATTTGTTCCCTATGCAATTAGTACTAATTAGTAAAAAGTTTCTTTTCTTCAAATAAAATCAGCTTTCTGATAACTGTGATCTTAGTTTTTTCTTTTTAAACAACACAGAAAATTTCTGTCTTCCTTTCCACATAGCATCATATTATTTTTGTGAAATTAACCCAGAAAAAGGCCTTTATCCCTGAAGAGGTAAAAAAGACATGTACAAAGATATACAAGATGCCCAAATGTCAAGAATAGATACTACTCTTATATTCACAGTTGACCTTCACAAAAAGGCCCCAAAGCAATAGTACCCTTATATTTTAAAAGAAGCAAATTATCAAAATTTTATAGAGATTTGATAGTTTTACTATAGTTAGGTCCTAAAGATCTACTGAGGTATATAGAAATCTGTACATTTACATTAAAGAATCCCAGAGCACTACTCTTTTTGAGGTTTTGTTTGAATCAGTCCATCTATTTCTTTCCTTGTTTGGAATTTCTATGTTTCCCTATTTGGTGTGCTTCTATGGGGCAAGTTTCACTGTCTTTCATCAATGGGAACGCATTGGCAGAGTAAGCATCAATGGACTCAGAGTGATTCTGGTCAGTGGGAAAGGAAATATGGCTGTCAATGAGCTGCATGTGCTAAGTTTTGAAATCTAACATCAGTTCTGCTGAGTGACCATTCACTTGGCCATTATATCTTTAATAGTAATTACATTCTGAGTGTTTTGGGAAATGCATCCAATGAGACAGAGGTCCTGCTCCAGCAATTAAGCCACACAATTTTGCCTCTTGACGCACTGAGTGCATTCCACTGGTTCCTTCAGTCCCCTGCTTGTTTGCCGCCTGTAACATCTTAGGGCTCACTACAAGCCAGGGGGACCTTCAGAATGTTTCATCAAATCTAACCGTGATAGCCAGTTCCTGTTTTAAAGCATGAAGAATATTCTCTAATGGAACTAGTTTTATTTTACTTGCAGTCAACAATGGACTCCTTTGAGTACATCATACGAGCAGAAAACCTCTCCACAGGAAAACTGCTTTGTGTTCTATTGCATATGGATCTATCCATCTCCGAGGACCAACCATGAAATTCTTCAGACCTGTGGGCTTGGATTAAGTATCTTGGTTTAAAACAACCCTATAATCTTTGCATCAGCAGTTCAACTGCAAACTGAAAAGGACAGTTTTGCTGATGCTACACCTGGTTCCAGAAACTGTCTCAGGTCTCCCTGCCAAATCTGCCCACTTCTCTATTATGGTTAATATATGAGGTATCCACCAAAAGCCCATGAGTGAGACAATGCAAGAAGTTTCAGAGGCAAAAGGATTTCATTATGAGATCCACTGATATGGACTAAGTAGGTGGTAACTAAGGCAGATAGGGTGTGGTTAGAGGAGGTAGGTCACTGGAGGTGTGACTTTGGAGTTTGTATTTTGTCCCTGGTGAGCAGGGCTTTCTGTCTGTTTCTTGGTTGCCATGTCCTGGAATACTTTCCTCCTCCATGCCCTTCCACCATGATGTTCTGCCTCCTCTCCATCCCAGAACAATGGAATCAGCTGACCATGGACTGAACCTTGAAACCATGAGACAGAAATAACCTTTTTCTCCTTTAGATTATTCACATTAGATCTTTTGGTTACAGCAGCACCAAAGCGGACTAAAATGCTTTCCCCAAGATACCACATTTCTATGCCAGACTTCCCAGGATGGTGTGTCTGTCATAAACAGAACAATACTATTCTCCAACCACTGATCCCTTAGGTGAGGTGCTCTATGCTAATACAAGTTCTCCCCTAAGGGGAATGTCTCCTGCCCAGCTCCCATCAAAAGGAGATGAGCTAAAATTCTTACTTTCCCCAGGAAAGGAAGATAGGGAAATGAGAAAAAAGCCAGGCAAGGAAATGTAGGGGAAAAGCAAGAAAGGGCAAGTGGGCTCTTCATATCTCTAACAGTCCCCTGATTCACGTCCCTCTGGACTGACTCGATGAAATGTACACCAGCATGCCACGAGTGTCCTGGAGTCATCCGGATCCCCTTCAGGCTCCCGCTGGCAACTAACCATAATCCTTAATCATCCAAGAGTCAAGCTGAATAGACAACCACATCCTGACAAATGCCAAAGCACAATGAAAACAACTGATTTGGAGCACTCAGAAGGCCCAGAGCTCCTTACCAGCCAGCTGCAGAGACTACCTTGGCTATTCTTCTGGAATCTCCTCCTAATGCAACCATACCTCAAATTTTGAAATCAAAATTTTGTACTGTGATGATGGGTTTTCCTATATCAGTAGCACTAATAGGTACCCCATTGACCATCACAATCATGTGGCATGTAGCAGCATTAACTCGTATGTCCCCTGTATCTCAGGATTCACTCGTCCAATTTCTTGGGCTAGAATCTAGATCCAGAAGTGTCTTGCCCAACGTCACAGCCAGGCAGTACACATCTACAATTTGAATCTGGGCCTGTCTGATTCTGGAGCCCACTGACATTTCTCTTTAAAATATGATGTACCTTTCCTCAAGTACTTTGGAGGAAGGCTGATCTTCTCCCACTCTTCAGTCCCGGCCATGTAGGAATTGTTCAATAAACCTAGGGTGAATTGCATTTGAATTGCTAAATGAAAGCACTAGCTCCTTACCTGGGTGCTGGCAAGGTGTCACACCTGGAAACAGCAGCACACACATTATTTCCTCCTCTCCCAGGCAGTTGCCTTCCCAGGTGCTCTGCTCCAGGAAAATTGCAAAGCACAGGCACTTTTACAAGAGCTCTGCAGCTTGAAAATTCTTTAAAAAAATAAAATAAATAAAAGTATGCAGAGGGCTAAATTTGCTATTGAAAGAGACAATCTTGAGCTCTGAGGGTTTAATTACTTATGACAAAACAAAGGAGCCAGTTTAATAGGATAATTGCCCATGAAAAGAAATTAAATAGAATCAAAAGAAAAACTGAAGCCACAATATTCTTTTGTCTGCTAGAAGAGCAAAACTAATTGTTTTCCATCTGAAGTTCCCTCTCACAAATTTCATCCCAGCCAATTTTTCAAGTTATTTGAATTACACTGTGGATTCTTATTTTAACTACATAGGAAGCAAGGTTTCTGTAATTCTGGCTTTTGGAGTGGATCCCTTGAACTGGAGTGCAGTGCTTTATGTTGAAAAAGTCAACATCCGAAGAAATAGAAGAAAGGGACTCCATGAATGGTTCTGGTGGGTTGGACCCCTGACTGACAAACCCACTTGATGGTGCTGCCAAAATCCACCTGGTAATCACAGGTTTAGGGGAAAGCAGATTGAGAACAAGGAAGATATAGCTCTTCTCTACTCTTCGGCAGCCATACCACACTCAAAATATCATGATCAGTTACTAACTGCAGGCATCGTAAGACCCTCAGGCAAAAATGGAATGTTCTCCCAAGACAAGAAGGTGACAGATTGGGCACTGATTTCACAAGATAAAATGATAATGCCCAATGTTAGCATGGTCCCTGTCATGAACTGTTGAAGCTTGACAGCTACAACATTTCAAGAGGCACCTTGATATCACACATGGGGACTTAAGAACTGTATGTGCTCTGGGACACACTTTCACACTTTTAGAAATGTATTCCAAGAAAAGAATCATTGAAGTACAACAAAAATGTCACTTCAAGATTTTTTTTTAATTTTAGCTATTAGAAATTAAGCAAATTTTTCAAACAGAGATTAGCTAAATAATATAATGTGCTAAGTAATATAATTAAAATTGTCATAAGGATATAAAAGGCAACCATAAAATAAATTTTTAGATTGTTTACTGGTGGAAGGAGTTTTATAATACAGAATATATTATATAAACTTGAATTAGTATTTATTTAAAATTTAAAACTATATGTACATATGCATGAAAAGTATGAGATATTATATGTTAATATGTTGATATGGATTACAGTAGTTTTTTTCCAAAATTATAATTGTACAGTTTTATTTCTTTCAGTTTTTAAGTTATAAAATAGAGGTAAAAGGATAATTAAAATCCTAGGGTGAGATAGATTCTGGACTAACAATTCATGGTGTCTGCATACATAGCACTTTTGAATGATATGAGCTATTGAATAGAAAAAAATGTACATTTATTCTGAATAATAACTAAAAAGATGCTGAGGTTGAAGGAAAGAAAACTTCAGTGCACATTTGTTCTACACATGAGACAAATCAACACAGCGATGGAATCAAGGACCTTATGAAATAATATATACCCTATATAAGTGGATGCTAGGTAATTATCTTTTATGTAAGTGTTAGCTAAATATATTTTTAGTGAACAAATAAATAAAATGAATTTTTGGGTGTTTTCAACCAACTCTGAGATTCTATATAAGAAAACATAATAATAAAATCAAATAATTTTGTCTAGGTTGTTCTCTATTAAGAATACATAAAAATAGGATATTGACTGTCTCTCACAGAAGTCACATAAGATAGATTTTTCTTGGCATTAATAAAAATATTTTTATAGATGCACTTAAAATCTTCAGAAATTTTCCCTGGATCTATAGAAAATCTGAGTTATCCCATCTATGTATGATATATCAAAGTGCATAAATTCATTCTACTGTCATGTATAACTAATTAAAACAAATTTAAAAATTTTAAAAAAGGATACTCAAGATCTTTGACTAGGCAAAGAATAGGGTGGAGTGGGGAGGGGTAATGATGGTAGGAAAGATGGTGGAATGAGATGGACATCCTTACCTAGGTATATTTTGGTGCAATGCTACATTGTGTACAACCAGGGAAATGAAAAGATGTGCTCCATTTGTGTACAATGAATCTAAATGCATTCTGCTACCATGTATAACTACTTAGAACAAATCTTAAAATTTTTTAACAAGGAAAAAAGAATACTCAAAAGTTTGAAGAATAATTCTAATTTCTGTGAGTTAATTAGGAAATTAGAACTTGGGTGAGAGTTCTGTGTCTACAATGAACTTGGAGCTTATTAAGCATTTTGAGTAGACAGTGTGTGGTAGTCAAACTGTAAGGTGAAGAAGCAGAGAAATTATCTTGCTCACACTCTGCCTGTTGTAAGAGTCAGACTACAACAGAGTAGGAATTCAATAAAATAATACTGAGTGAGTTTAAGGAATTTGAATCAAACTTGGATTTAATTCTTGAGCAAATAACTTTTAGAGCCTCAATTTCCTTATCAGTGAAAGAATGATAAACTTTTCAATTCCTCCCTTCAATTTCAGTCTTTTGCATGAAAATACAGCTTTTCTAACACAGTTTATTGAAGAGACTCTCTTACCCACTGTGTGTTCCTAGTATCTTCAACAAATATTCATTACACATCTATTATGAGTCAGACAATGTATTTTAAGCTCCTGTGAACAAATAGACCTATATAAGTTCACACTTATGAACCTTACATTTTATTGAACTCAGTTTCAGAACCAGATTTGTAGATATTTAAATTCAAAATGTATCTGTCTCCTGGTAATGAAGTTCTCTTCCTACCTTTGAGGTAAAAATAAAGCCATAAACTTTTTTAAGTGAAAACATAAAATGTCAGTAAAATTAAAGTTTATAAAATGCACTTATGTTATAAATGCTACAAAGTGGAAAATATAGCCTTAGACTCTCAAGAACGAATCTTTTTCCCTCAATAATGCAAAAAAAAAATTACATAAGAATTAATTACTCTAAAGTTTGTGCTTTTAAAATTTTATGTGAATATTTCTTAACCATCTTTTTTCCCCAACTTCTACCATAATACCTGGCATATATTAATTTCCAATAAAGTTTTATTGAATTATTGAATGGATTTATTCAATCATCACACAATTAAGAAAATGGAAACTGATTTATAACAAGACGTCAGATGTCAAAAGTCAGATATCATATATCTTAGGATTCTCTCTCATCATGTACAACAGTAGTCATATAGAACTCATTGCCAATGCCAAATGCATCCATCATTACCACTTCAAGGACTGTATTGTTAACTTAAAATTTGCTGCAAGAGGAGATCTGAAGTGTTCACACTACAAGGAGAAAGCTAACTATGGGAGATTATGTGTGCATTATTTAGCTTGATTGTGGGAATCATACAAAATGTATAATGAGTTAATTTATCTCAAAATAGCATGTTGTATACCTTAAGTGTCTGAGTATTTACTTTGGCAGTTATACACCAAGTACTTGAAATAAATAGAGTATTATAAAAAGGTGGGGAAATCATCTTCATTATCATCATCATCATCATCATCATTGTCATAGTCATTTAAACATTTATTAAATAAAATATATTAATTATTTAATTAAGCAAATCAATTATTATTTAATTTCTGGCATTAATTGAGAATATACCACTGCCCAGATATTATACCAAGTCATTTTGTATATTAAATCATTTTATTCCCCAAATCATATAGACTAAGTAAATTTAGGCTGGTTGCAGTGTGGTAAAATTGGAATTCAGTCCCAGGATAGTCCACCTGGGCATTCTTCTGGCCCAGGCCCTAGGCCCTCAGCTGTGTAAGGAGGTGGTCAGCAGTGTATTGAACAGCTACCTGCTTCAGTAGCTGTGTTAGAGTCTCGAGGTGACTGGTCCATAGCAGGTGGGCTACATCACACAGGGTGACCAAAGACCCCTACATCTTCCTCCTTCTACGTGTTTGCAGTGAGCTGACGGGGCTTCCTTCATGTCCTTTCTCCATTCTGGCATCCAACCCACAAGAATTGGCCAGACCTTATCTAGAACATTGCCAGTGATGGAAGAGAAAAATGTGAGGCCATAGAACAAGCTGAGTTGAAGACTCTCAGAGGTGGCTCATGCCACTTCCAACCACTTTCCATTAGCTAAATCAAGTCACAAGGCCACTTCAGGATTGGATGGAGTGGAGGAAATACATGGCTCTCCTTCTGAAAATGTCATTGTTTCCTATTGCTGCTTTTAATCACAAATTACCACAAACTTTGTTACTTGAAACAACACAAATTTGTCATCTCACTCTTCTGGACGTTAGAAGTCCAGAACTCTCAGTCTTCCCAGGCTAATTCAAAGTGTTGGCAGGGCTGGCTGCTTCTGGGCCTCCTAAGGGGGCTCTTCTCCAGCATCTAAAGGCTCCACACAGTGCCTGGCACCCAGCGGCACAGCATCTTCCATCTCTCCCCTCTGCTGCTAGTCATTGTCCCTTCTCTCATTTTTACCCTCTTGTAGTTCAGTCAGGATCCCTGTGATACATTGGTTTACCTAAATAATGCAGAATAACCTTACAATCTCAAGATCCTTCATATAGTCACATCTGTGTCTTTTCATGTAAGGTAACATATTCAGAGGTCCTGGGCATTAGGATCTGGATTCTTTAGAAGATCGTTATTCTTTGTATCACATAGAGTCACTCCACATCCTATGGCTACATCTAGCCTTTGTGGGGGAGGGAAATCCACTCTTAGCAAGGGGCAACAACATTTTTAATTGATCTGCTATAAGTTAATAAAACCTGCCATTCATGCTTTGATTGCAGAGAAAGCCTCCTAAAACTGGCTATCAAAATCCAATTTAATGCCAGAAGCTCTAAGACTGGAAATGCATAGCAGGTACTGAGTGGGTAAAAGAAAAGGTTGAAGAGCACAGCCCGAGAAGATGGAGGAAAGGTGAAAGAAAGGAGACATGAGTAATTTAGTTAATATAACCAGGATTTTCCAGCTGTAAGTGACAGAATGTTTGGATACTGGTGTCATGAAATCATAAGGAAGATTATTTATTTAATGGGCAATTGGGAAGTAAGCAATCCCAACTTTCCTTCGCAGATCAATGATGCCACTAACACATGGGATCTTGGCATCTTTCCTTTCTTTGATACTCAGAACATGAGCTTTCTTATTCTCATATTGATTACCTCAAGGTTACAAGATGATTGCCTCAGCTCCAGACATATATCCTCACATTAACTTCCTCAGCAATAAGAAATGCAAAAGGGCATTTCTATTTAGTTTCAGGAAGTAAAATTCATTCACGGGAGCTTCCCAGAGCTAGCTAGTTTTCTAACTTACTTGCTCTCTTCCTCTTATTTTGATGAGAACATCGTCTCAGGGACTCTTGTTAACCACTGGGGGAGCTAGCACTACGGTCGTCTTGTGCAGAGAAACAGGACCATCATTGGTAGCATGAATGCACTAGAGATAGTCCAGTGTCTGTGGGGATTCATGACAGCCTTGAACAGAAAGTGGGCTCTGTGGGTGGGCATGGCAGTTTTGTAGGTGACCGAGAGTAAAGGCCGCAGGAAGAACATGAGTGGCATAAGAAGCCGTAAAAGCCATGTGTCCCCATGTCCAGCTCCAAGAATCCACTCCTTATCATGCTTCTTTGAATTCTGCTACACTGAGTGTGTCTCCTGGACTCCTCTGTGGGAGTGCTGCTGTGTCCCTACCTTGAAGGCAGTTAAACATGACCCCCTCGTCTCCTGGCAAAAGCAATGCTCAGTGCTTCTGACTTTTTTTGGGGGGGAGGGGTTTAATTTTTTTATTTGCTTTAATTAGTTATACATGACAGTAGAATGCATTTATGCACTTCAATATATCATACATAGATGGGATCTAATTTCTCATTTTTCTGAGTGTACATGTTGCAGAATCACATTGGTCATGCAGTCACATATATACATACAGTAATAACATCTGTTTCATTCTACTATCTTTCCTATCCTCACATCTCCTCCCTTCCTTTCACATCACTTCCCTCTACCTAATCTAAGGTAATGCTATTCTTCACTAGTACCCCTACCTTATTGTAAATTATCATCCACATATTAGAGAAAACATTCGGCCTTTGGTTTTGTGGGATTGACTTATTTCGCTTATATTCTCCAACTCCAATCATATACTGGCAAATGCCATAATTTTACTCATCTTTAAAGCTGAGTAATATTCCATTGAGTATATATACCACATTTTCTTTATCCATTCACCTATTGAGGAACAGCTAGGTTGGTTCCTTGGTGTAGCTCTTGTGAATTGAGCTGCTATAAACTTTGATGTGGCTGCATCATTATAAGTATGCTATTTTTAAATCTTTTGTGTATAAACCAAGGAGTGAGGTAGCTGGGTAAAATGGTGGTCCCCTTCCCAGTTTTCTGAGGAATCTCCATACTGCTTGAGCAAGGGGTGTTTTACAAGATCCAGAGGTCCCCTCCAGATGCACGCAAGCCCTCCTGAAACGTCATTCAGTGGGGATGCCAGTGCAGAGGATGAACATGCTCCTCTTCAATGAATCAGTTCTCTGTTATTAAAACGAAGACAGAGATTTTAAAACCTCCACCGATATGCATTCAAAGTTCTAAGAAAAAAAAACTGGTTCATTTTTTTTCAAGACATTGCAGTCTTTTATTTTCTTCCATAAATAGTACGTTGCCAGCTGAAATCAGGCATTAACTAAGCTATGACTCAGGAATGTGCAGAGTAGGACTCAAGTGCTTTGGGTAAAAGCAGCAATTATTCTACATGAGGTAGCCAATTTGTCAAAGGAGGCTTGAACAAATTCAATTTTTCCTTGCCATCCATAAATACTTAACATTTTTGAACACGACCCATTTAGTTGGGTTAATAACAACTCTCTGGTTTATTTATCAAAATAAACTTGCCTTTCATTCCTGAATCATTGGAGCATTCACAAAATGCACCACTTGCAAAGTGGCCACATGAGTCTGGAAGGTCCCTTCTTCCTGGGAATCACCCATACGATGAGGGCAGAACAGGTAGCGTGTCAGCTTGGTTTGTTTCTACCTGTGGGAAAGCAAAAATCAGTGTACAGTTAGAGGCTTAGGCCCGCTTTTTACCAACCTTTGCATTAAAAGAAATGTTTTTATTCTCTGAGGTTCGGGGTTTTTTGTTTGTTTGTTTCCCAAGAGGTAACCATAAGGTCCACTTTAAAGTGGATATGGTGATAAAATAAATATACGAATAATGATTTGTGCAGTGGGAGGTGATACATGCATGTCCTGTAACACGGTCATCGAGGGTCTTCCACATGCCACCTGCCGTGCTCATTTCTACAGATGGGGGAATGACAATTAGTGGCTCCTGCCTGAGTAAGGCACTAATGATGACTAACCTGAGCAAAGCACTTGTCACTTGCAGGCTCCATGCTAACCACACTGTGCTGTTCATTCATTTTCCAACTATGTACAGAGAAGCGTCAGTACCTGACCCTGCTGGGTCCCTGTGTTGCCTTCTCATGTCTTGTACAAACATTCACAGCTTGGTTAGGAGAGAGGCTGAATCGCAACACTACATTCAATGTCAAGGATACAGGACTTCAGAATTCTTTTTTTAAAATATTTTTTTGAGTTGCCAATGGACTTTATTTTATTTATTCATATGCGGTGCTGAGAATCAAACCCAGGGCCTCACACATGCTAGGCAAACACTCTCTACCCCTGAGCCACAACCCCAGACCAGGACCTCAGAATTCTTTAGCAACATACTGGCCTCACTCGGTCAGAGGGAGAGCTAGGCTAGGACCTTCGGCGTCTCCAAATTTAAAATCTGGGTCTTCATCTAAGGTTTCACTGGCCTGGTAAGGAGACAGGGCAGGCTTCAAGGAGTGGGGAGAGGAGGGTGGTTCTGATGCAGTTATGTCCAGGTGCACAGGGACTTAGGAGCTCTTGTGAAGATGAAGCATTCACTAACGTCAAGACATGTGCACAGAAAGCAGTGTGGCTCTGGGGTGAAGGTGGAAAGGGAGGGCTTTCAGGAGTCTGTTGTGCTGGGGCTATGAGAAGGACTGCAGCATGGCCAGCTGGGTTCATGACACTGTCCTTTGTCCCCACCGTTGTAATTACTGCTCACACCTCTTCCCTTCTCCCTCCACTAATTCATGATTTGAATTGAGATACTAACAAAAAAGAGAAAAAGAGTTGGCTCAGAGCTGGTTGCAGTGATCTTTCAGAGAATCTGGACAACAGCCTGCCTTGGTTTCAGCTTAGAAAATGCATACTACCAAAAATAAACTCAGCTCTGTTTACAGCTCTGCAGCTGCAGAAATCAAAGCAGATGGCAAAGAAACCAAGAGCAGGCTCCAAAGAACACCTTGGAACAGCACAGCCAGCACAGGCTGCCCAGGGGGGAAGGCAGGAGTGGACTCTGTGTGTGTGTGTGTGTGTGTGTGTGTGTGTGTGTGTGTGTGTTTAGACTTAGAACCATCCCCAAGGAAAGATCAGAAAGGCAAGCTGGAAGAGCAACTTCTCACATGTTCTGTCCTAGTTAAGGGCAGTATTTAGGGGGTGATACAGTGGTGGTAGAGTGAGGTCCTGTCTTTGAGGAAGACTACTTCAAAGCGTACTCAGAGCCACAGTTTTCCATTCTTCAAAATAAGGAACATAACTATATTTATCCATTAGAATTATTGTAAGAAGTAAATGTGATAATTTTTGTGTCTAGCACATGATAGTTGTTAAACAAATTGAAGTTTTTATTTGTTGTTTTCGATGTTCTTGTTATTCATATTACTTTATGAAATGCCTTGCAGTGTCTGATCTTGGAAATAACCCTATAGTATCTGTAGCAGTATATTCTCTTTATTATTAAAAAAAAGAGAGAGGCTCAGAATGTTAAAATGAGTTTTCCCAGGTCCTTCACTAGGTAAGAGTATGAATTTGAGCCCAAGTTCATCCAAATATAAAGTTCATGTTCTTTCTGCAATATCAGATAAGATTTTAGAGAATAAAAATGATAGCCAGAGATAACACAGCAAGGACAAGAAACCTGGGCACATGGGGTTCCAGGGAGTCAACTGTGGTACAATGTAGGATCAAGTGTAGAATTAGTCCTGACTTTGAAGTAAACCTCTGGTGCCTATTGTAGGGGCCTCAGAAAATCATCTAACTTCACCCATCCCCATTTTCTCATTGTTTATGAAGTTAAAAACTGATTTCATAGGGTTTTGTTGAGGTTACCTCAATTTGATTTTCAGTTCCTTGAGGAAGCTTTTGACCCCCTAAATCAACTCTCTTCTTATTAGCATTTATCTAACCAGGCAGCGCTCATTGCGGCATGTATTAAATTGTCAATTTACAGTCCCTCTGTTGGCCCCTGGGTCATGCGTTTCTCCCAATCTTCACCCCCATGTAGAATGTGTTTCTCATTCCAACAGCCACTTTTGTGTCCTCTGCCACACATGATGCACAAGCTCCTTAAAAGGTCAGCATCCCTCTTCCTTCACACTCTGGCTCTGAGTGCCATATTTTATCCACTGTTGCTTAGTGAGCACCCTGGTACCCCAAAAGCTCAAGTGCTAAGTTTATGGACCAGAATAAGAAGATGGCAAGAAACTGACTTTCAAGACTACCTTAAATTATATTTTTCAGCATTCAAAACAAGTAACCAACGTTAACATGTGGCTGTTTGTTTTCTCTTCCTCTTGGTTTTCTTTTTCTTTTTTTTTAATTGATTTTATTTTTTTAAATAAATGATAGGGGAATGAATTACAATTCTTATTACACATACGGAGCACAATTTTTTATATCTTTTTATGTAAAGTATTTTCATGCCAATTCATGTCTTCATACATGTACTTTGGGTTTTTTGCATCACAATTCTTATTTCACATATATACCACAATTTTTCTTATCTCTATTTGTATATAAAGTAGGTTGACACCCAGTTCCTGTCTTCACACATGTACTTTGGATAATGATGTCTATCATAATCCACCATTCTTGCTAATCCCCTGCCCCCTCCCTTTCCCTCCCTCCCCTCTTCCCTATCTAGAATTCATCTATTCCTCCCATGTTCCCCCTCCCTACCCCACTATGAGTCAGCCTCCTTATATAAGAGAAAACATTTGGCATTTGTTTTTTTTGTTTGTTTGTTTGTTTTTCCATCAAAACTGAGAATGGAGAGAGGTCAACGATTCCATGTCTTCTGGTCAATGCAGTTATCTTCCACAAGATACCCATTCCACCATGCCCCAGACTCTGACAATGTCCACATCACACCAGCTGCATTGCCTATAGAGAGAGTCCATAGAAGAAATCCTCCCACTCACCCCCTGAGTTAGAGAAGCAAAATGAGTGTTGGAGGAGGAAGACTGGTCCACTTAGTTCTCATCTGACCCCAGCCACTAACTAAGCAAAGGATATCACACAGCTTACCTCTATCTCCTGACCCTAGTTTCCTTGGTAAAATACAAAGTTTTAGTTGAGATAAAGTCTGAGATCTTTTTAAGGAGTGAGTACTGACCATGACATGTTGGTTAGAAAAGCAAAGGCTATGAAAGCTAGAAAGTGAAGTCATTTAGTCAAATCCTCATCTGGTGTGGAGTCCTTCTCTTGTGCAGCAAAGAGGAATGCACCATCCCTGCTGTTCTGACCTTGCTCTGAAAGTTGATTCATTCTTATAAACACATTCCCAGATGTGTTTATAGATGGAGATAAGGTTTATAGATGGAGATAAGGTGAAAAATTACCCCCCATCCCATCATCAGCTAGAAGGCAATCTTGGGGAGTTTTATCAACCTCAAGATGACATAAAGAATTTGTACATGATAGAATGTCTGAGTGTCGATCATGACATGCTTTCCCTTTCAAAGCATGCTCTGTAGCTCAGCATATTTCAGGACTGGAGTTTGGGGATCAGAGAGACACAAGGTCAACTCCTGACTCTGTCATTTCCATTTTGTATGACCTTAAGACCCTGAGCTCTTCTTTGATCATTCCTGTGGGAATCATGGTGCTACAGAGACGTTGGGGATGGTGAGGAACTGTGGTTGTCCAACACTGAAAAGCCCAGGTGAAAACAAGCAGTTTCCATCTCTTCTATGAGATTTTCTTTTTTTCCCCCACTCTGTTTTTTTTAAAGCCTGAGTAAATCTATCTGCCAGTTCAAAATTCACAGCAGGGACATATTTTATTTAAATTGCTTCATGACTGAAAATGTATCCTTGCAACAGTCAACAACCCTCAGGTGGAAGAAAGTTTTGATTTATTAAATTTGTCACCCTAGATAGCATAAAGTATTAATTGCAAAGGCAAAATAAATCATGTCCCATTTTTTTTCCATGTGGCTTTATGAGAAAACAAGCCCAAGAAAGTTATATATCACCCGCCCACTTCCTGATGTAACCAACATGAGGAAGAAGGGCCAAAGAGAAGCAGAACATAAAGGGCTTGCTCTGATGGAAGGGATTGCCAGAGGAAAGGAAGAGCTGGTCCCTGGTCACAGACAAGATGTATTCCTGGACCCAGCTCTCCTCCTACTCAACAGTAAAGACAGGGTCCACAGTGAGAACCCTGGGTCACAGTGGGTCAGATCCATTCCAGGGGAGCTGTGCCAACATCCATCACCTCTGTGGTAGTCTCTGCTGGGACGACCAACTGCTATCTTATACTTCTAGAGTCTAGAAGCCCAAGAAAGCTGGCTTCTTCCAAGATCCCTCTTCAACATCTGGATGACTTCTTTCTCCCTGTGTCTCCCCTCTGTATGTCTGTGTCCATATTTTCTCCTCTTCTTAGGATGCAAGTCATATTGGATGAATGACATCATTTTAACTCAGCTATCTCTTTAAATCCCTACAGCCAAATATGGTAATGTTCAGGGGACAAAATTCAGCCCACAAGCCCTTAGGAGAATGGGGCTGTGTGACAGATTTGCCATTTTTGTATTTTCCTTTTGCATCCACATACACAATCATTAGACTTTGCCCAGTGTCCTGTGTGCATGACAATCTGAGTCAATCAAATTAGGTTGACACATTTGAAAAAAATTGAAATAGGTTCTAAATCATGAATGTCAGTTCTTTCAAATACAAACAAATGGCTTGTTTTATTGGATGCTGCCCAAGTTTCTGGCATCCATTTTATGCTGAAGAATTAAAGCAAAAGGACAGCTCACCTCTGTGGAGACCCCTGGGGTCTGAAGCAGAGAAAAGCGAGCAATAAGCAGGCGGCTCACTGAGCTCAGGGCGCTAAGAGGTCGTGGTGGAGATGTCTGGTAACTCTGACCAGTGAGCTCCTACTATGCAGATGTAAGGGTTATGGAGGGGAGGAGGGGGCTCTTCAGGAAAGGGAAAAGTCTTTGTGGAAGCACTAACCTGACTCTTGTAGAGACTCTCACTATGCTGGTGGGTTGGAGCTCAAGGAGGGAGGGGCAAGGGTGAAAGACAAGGCAGAGCCCCATGTAGAGGACCTCACCTGGCTGCCAAAGAGTCTGGAAGGACTGAGGAGTCTTTGTGGGCGTCGGAGGGTCTGAGCTGGAGAGTGGTCCATGAGAAGGCTGGGGATGGGAAAAGCATGTGTGGGGTACCTGGAGACAGGAAGTCCCGGTTACTCCTCCCTGGTTAGGATGCTAGAGAGTACAGGTTTCAAACTGGCAAGAAAATGTCCAGAGAGATTTGCAGATCCCAAACAGTCCAGCCTCAACCAGCTTTACCATCTCCCTTATTTGATGTAGGAGCTATTTTTATTCATAGCTGTTCTTTTTTCCCACTAAAGATAAAATTCTGTCCAGAATTTCTTTCTGAGCACTCTATAGTGTTCTGTTTCAAGGTTTGTTTGTTTGTTTTTTAAATTCCCCCCCTCCCCGAAAAGAACCCAAGGATGTGCCTGACCCTTTACAAGACTTTGTAGTGAGTATCCTGTCCCTGGCCGCCTTGTAAAAATCCATATGCATCATGATAAATGGTGCTTGAGAAATTACCTCATTGTTCTCCTTACTCTTTCTCATTTAATTTATGACCAATTTCTCTATCAATTATACCTCCCTACCTTTTTCTATATTAAAAACTTCTCCATTTCCTCTGCTACCATCTTGGATCACACCCATATTCTCTTTTTCCTTGATCATTGTATAAATCCTATCTGTCATATCTCTTCCCAACATTCATGACTTCAGTGGATGCCCTCCAAAGTGGCCAGATTGATCTCTCTGGGATGGAACTGTCAATGAACACTTTCACTCTTACCTAAAACTCCTACCTAAGACTCCCTCTTGCAAGATCGTATACCCCAAAGTCCTTCGTGATTTGACCTCTGTCTTTCTATCCAGTCTCATCATTAGGCATATGGAACAAAAGGTGGTTTGGGCCTTTAGGCCTCAGTTCCTCGTTCCTGTTGCTCAGCTCTCCTTTCCAGTGCACATCTGGCAAAAACCATTCATTTATCAAGACTCAGCACAATTGTTAGCTCCAAGCTGCCTTCTCTAACTTCCCTGACCCAACACCTGGTTCACTCCAGCTTTGTACTCACTGCCTCAGAATTGCACTTCATCTTGTGTGTTTCTGAGGTATTGGCTCTCTGCATCCCCAGATATCTGGCCATGTTGGAACCGGAGCCCATCTTATCCCCTGCTTGCCCCTAAACATTGAACAGTGTACCCTGGTTGGTATTTTTTTCTGATGCAATTGTTTCAGTGAATGAAAAAAAAAAACAATATTAATGTATGAATAACAGATAAATTCTGTTTCCTTGGTGCAATTAAATTGGGAAATGGGTAATGGTTTGAAAAGATTTCATCAAAAGTTGTTTTGGAACTTTAAACTTTTTTCAATATTTGAACAGAGAGTTGTCAGTATTAAGGAGGATTCATTGATTCAGAATATCTCAAATTAGAGCTGTTAGGATTCTGTGCTGCTTTCAGTTACTTAAAAATCTTTTTCTCAGCATAGACAAATGATAGTCTTCTTGAAATAATTGTTCATACCTTCCATCACTGTGTCCCTCACCCTCAATAAATATGTTTCACAAATACGGTTTTTAAAAAATTTGATTCACATTGTTGTGCAACCGACATCATTTTCTCCTTCAAGATTTTTTTTCATTGTCCAGAACTAAAATTTTGTGCCATTGAACACTAACTCCACATGACCTCCTCCCATGCCCCCTAGTGTTTTAATTTATTTGACTATCCCAGGTACCCCATGTAAGTGGAAACACAAAGTGTTTCCTTTTGTGATTGAGTTAATTTCACTTAACATAACGTCTTCCTGGTATGTTAAGTGAAATAACTCAATGTGCCAAACTTCCATTCCTAAGGTTGAGCAGTATATTCCATCATCTGCGTCTACCACACTTTGTTCATGCATTCATTTGTGAATGGGCATTTGGGTTGCTTCCTCCTTTGGTTATGATGAATAAAGTTGCTGTGAACATCAGTGTTAAGGTTTGGATATGAGGTGTTCCCCCAAAGCTCCTGTGTTAATACAGGAATGTTCAGAGGTGAAGTGATTAGACTTCGAGAGCTGCAATCCAATCAGTCCATCCTTATTTGAATGGGCTTACAGAGTGGTAACAGTAGTCAGGAAGGACATGGCTGGAGGAAGTGCCCCAGAAGGGTTCATCTTCCTGTGGTTCCTTCCCTGCTCTCTGCTTCCTGGCCACCATGAGCTAAGCAACTTTCTTCTGCCACACCCATCTGCCATGATGTTCTGCCTCACCTTGGGCCAAGAGCAATTGAGTCAGCTAACTATGGACTCCCCATCCGTAAAATAAGTTTAATGAATTCCTGTGTACAAACATATTTTGAAAAACAAATAATGTCACTAGAAGAGTTTTTGAAATCTTTACTCCTCCAAAGATACCTATTAATGGTGTGATTATTCCAGTTTTAACAGACCAGATGGCAGAGGGGCTCATGAGACATAGTTCTTCATCACCCCACTCATTCCTCTAAGTATTCAGGGAAAAACAGCATTGTGTTTCTATTTCGCAGGGAATGTAAGAAGAAAATGCTTGTGACTCAGGAGTCCAGGGTCTACATCCTGAGTCCTTTCTTTAGAAACCTGTGACCTTGTCTAAGGTACCTCACTTATGAGAGCTTTTTTTTTTTTCCTTCACCTGAAAAATAGCAAACAAGATAACCACCTCTAAGCATGCTGGTGAGGAGTAAATGAGATAACGTCTGGACAAAAGTGCAGAAGACCTGCAATAAATAATGGCCACATTCAACTCTAAATCTCTTCTCTCTACGGGGTGAAAATGGGCGTCAATTGTTCAATCAGAGAAGCTAATCCAGGCTTTGATGTGAACCATTCTCAGTGCTCCCCTTTTCCCTACCTGCCACGGAGGATCAATGAGATAATGCATGTGTATAATTCCCTTGAAAGTGCTTTGGAAAGTATAAAGTACCATAAAATGTAGGTTGTCATTACAATTCTTATTAGGGGGCTGATTCAATGCTATTAAAATTCGACAGCAGGCAGGATAGGGAAGGCAGGCAGATTTCCAAACAGATAATAACTTCTATCAGCATCAGACTGAATCCAAAGCATGTGTGCCCTTCTGATCAGCAATGAAAATAGCTGCAATTAATTTGACAACCAAGCAAAGACATGAATTAATGGGAAGTCATTCTCTCATGGACATTTTCCCCCTTTAATGGGAAAAAAAAGACTGAAATAATTAAGCAGGTATATTGGTCATGCTAATTTGGAAGCTGATATCAGGGCAAACGTCATCTGTGAAATTACAATGGTCACCTCTTTATACAAATGCACATGGGGAGAGCTAAATATGATCAGATACAAAGAGTGAACACTGGTGCAAGGTCATTAGGGAACAAAGGATGAGCCAGTCATGTTGCACAGGTGGGATGACCAAAGATCTGATGTAAAGTAACATGTCCCATGTTACCTAGCTAGGAGAAAGCAGGTCAGGCCTAGAACTTGGATCCCCACTGGAGAGAGCGGTGAACTTTAATTCAGAAGACCTTGGTCTTGGTTTGGATCTTGCTACAGTCAGAAACATAAACTCAGTGAAAGGCTATTTCTATCTTTCAGTCACGCTCTATCATTTTAAGTGTAAGTTTAGCATTCTAGTGTCTTTCTTGCTTTCTCCCTTCTTTTTTTTTCTTTTCTTTGCTTTTTCATACACTTTACCTAAAAATTATTTGTCAGACTCTTAACTTTTGATCAAGTATGAATGATTTCCTCATGAGCTGGCCATATCTGGAACCCAAACCTAACATAAAGCAATATTCCCAAACTAGGGAAGTGCTACCTGCTAAGCTGCTTGTTGAAATGCAGGTTGATTCTCTTAGTTCATTAGATTCCTGAGGTTTTGCATTTCTATCCAGCTCCCATGTGATGCTGATGCTGCAGTCTCTGGAACACCAACAAGGAGAGAGAGAAAGCAGAGACCACTTCCCACACAAACTTTGGGATATTTTGGCACTTTAATGATATCCATGAGCATCATGAAATAGGAAGTGCTTGGCTTCAAACCCACATCCTGGACGGACAGAGGCTTACATAGATTAAGAGGACTTGAGGACCTTGCAGCTTAGCATCTTTTTATCACCATAATAATTGGCATCACAGAATAAATGGCAGGGAGACTAGGAAAAAAAATAGCTTGAACAAATCTGTGACTTAAACTTTGTTGCTAATTAGAAGTAATTTTTGTTTGTTTGTTTTGAAGGAAGAATATCTCCTCATTAGTAGTGGACAGTTTTTTCCTAATGGCAAGAAAAATATCTAGATCCATCTCTGTCTTATTTATAGCTCTTCCAGGTACATTTCAGAATCTCCCTTGATCTCAAACTGAAAAGAAGGGGATGTCAACAAGTTGATAATGCTGTTTCTGCTGCTAATGATAATTGTGATAGCAATCATTTATTAAGTTTTATCATGCACAAGAAATCATTTTAGGAATTTTGCTGTGTGACTTTTATGCTCTTTTCAATGACACTAAGATATTATTATTTGTTTTTATTATTAATTGACCTATTCAAGGTTGCACATCTAATATTTGGGAAGTCAAGATTTAAACCTGGACAATCGAAGTCCATATTTGACATCCACACTGAGAAGATAATCTCAGATTCCTATCAAGCAAGGGCTGCTGTGGCATTTCTACACATAATCCTCCAGGCGTAAACTCAGCCCTCTCTCCCTCCACCTTCATTTTATCTGTCAAACCCCTACTCAAGTCTCAATTGTCTTTTCAAGTGGAATTTCCAGAAAACTCCCTCATAATCCAAAGATTGATAAAAATGCTTATCTTTTTACTCCACAAAAATCTCAAGCAAGTCTCTGAACATTTTCCTTATCAGGACCATCTTTAAAATAACCCCCTGTCAATTCTCATTTTATAATTTTCATATTCAAATATGATGCATTTTATTACCTGATCAAAATGTAATTATTTCCATAAATGCTTTACTTTCCTTCTTTATTACTTTTATGTCTTCTAGAAAATGTCTGTTTGTATACTTTGATCTAACAAGGTACGGGTCCAATTTAACTTACCTTGCTTCAATTCCTAAGACCTAACACCTAGTAACTGCTTAATAAATATTTATGGATGGCACTGCACTGCATTGTAAAAATTAGAAGACAGAGACCTTCTCATCCAGGGGACACACCAGTATAGAATAGAACCAGGGTGGATATTCCAGTTGCATGACTCAAAACCACTGATTTTTCCATTATCCTCTTCACATAAACATGCACCTGTGTACTGTAAACACACTTTTAAAATTCCACATTGAGAGAATTGCAGAATACTAATTCACTGTATCAAGAAGGGTAAGTTACTATTGGATAAAATCCAAAGGGAATATTTGAGAGAAATGACATTTCAACAACATATCAAAACGTTTCCTGACCTTATTTACTGGAATGAATGGGCAAAATTGTACCAAAGATGTTCAGAAAGCCAGTGCCCATGCCTGCCAACAGGGCCTGAGTCTTCTTTCATTTCCATTCATAAAATGAATTTCCATTATTTCAAGAAAATTGGGTTGCTAAAGACAATTATTTTCTAATTCTTCTGAATTGGTGAGGCCATTATCTGTGGTACAAAGTCTAAGATATAAATTCACATTCCAAAGGCCATTTGTGGTTTACACATGCTAAGAAAAATAATTTAGTTCAGTGAACATTTTCTCTTTGGCATAGAATTATGTATTTGGAACAAAGTACATATTTTTTTTCATCATCCAAGTATTCACTCAACAAACCAATAGACATCTGTTCACTCACTGAACACATTGATCCAAACAATATCTATTGAACTTTTTCTGTCCAAAGCATTAGGCACTGCTTAAGTTATAGAATGGTGATTGACACAGATGTTTGTAGTCTAGGGCCAAGGAATCTAAGATGGTTGATACTTCTCTCAGAGAACCCACAAATCATCTAACTCTTATTAACTCCACAGTGTACACTGAGGATCTTCAAGCATCTCAGCTTCTACCTGCTTGTGGCTATGACTAATAATCAAAGACCAAAAAGATCATATGGTTCACCACACAGTATTTTATCAACACAGAATTTATGAGGAATTCAGGAAGGTTTAATTGAATTCCCCCACATGATGCAACAGAAATATAAAGGAAAAATGAGTTGGAAACCGTGCCTACCACCCCATGTGTGTTCTGCGTCTCCCCCAACCCGGCATCACTCAGGTTGGCACAGGCATTTTGTATATATCAGTGCATGCCCTGCATGATAGTGACATCATCATTGAACCTACTGAATTTTCTTTAGTATGTACTAACTGATTTGAGATACACCAGAGAGAACACATAGCTCTTCTCTTCAAGGGCTTTCCTACCTGCCAGGAACTTGTATTCTGCCACATTTTCAGCATCCACAGTAGGAAGGCATTCCTGTATCTTTTTATTTCCATGCAAATGCTGAATCCTAGCATGGCTCCGTCATGCTAATTCTTCTCTTATGATTACTAGCAACTACTCCTTGCTGGGATCTTGAGGTTTTAGGGTATTTGTTTGTCCCATTTTGATTTCACCTATAGTAATAAGGTAAACTAATAAACTTCTCCATTTTTTCCTCCTGGAATAAAATGGAGCTGGACAAGGCACAGTTCCAAGTTGGGGACTTGGTTCATCTTAATGAGGAATACTGTGTGTGAGGTATGGATTGGTCTTGTGCTTGGCTGAGGCTACCTGATCATCAAGTCTGGGAAGCAAACCTTAAGGTAGGTTTTGGGTGGTGTGAACTACCCTGTGTACAACCCATTCTCCTTGTCAAAATGCTTGTGGTGGACACATTTGTGCTCTTTGTCAAATCCTTTTGTCACACATTATTACTCTGGAGGTTGCTATGTCAATCACCTGTATGCAGGTGTATCTTCACACCACTCAGCCTCAGCCATGTGGGATATGAGCCTTCTAGGTTTTTCCTTCATGTGCACACACCAAAAAAATAGCCAAGAATTAACCTGGCCTGAGGTTGTAGTCCTGAAATATCCTTGTAAACTCTAAGATCCCCCATGCTTTGGGGAAAGGTGGGTGGTATATTTCGCATGATGCACTCAGTAGGACTAAACCCTAGGTGCCTAGGGCTGAAATAGCTCATTTTGTGGAAATGACTTTGTTGCCTCTCTAGTTGCTCCACAGTAATCTCCTGAGTCACTACCTAAAGCATTACCTAAACACAAACCTTGTCTCAGGCTCCAATTTTGTGAGAATGTGAGACAGCATGTGAAAGGGTGTTTTATAATCTTTTTAAATGTGTATGTATGGTGGTTAATTTTACATGACCCTGGATGGATTTAATAGCCATCCAGATAATTGGTTAAACTTATGTTGGGCATCTGGGTTGATGTTTCTGAATGTGGTTGGTGGTCTGAGTAAAGAAGTTCCACTACAGAGCATTAGGGCTGGCCAGAATCAAAAAGAAAGTGAAGGAATAGTGGACTCCATCTTTCTTCTTGATGTGGATCAACTACCTACTCCTGCCCTCAGACACTGGAGCTCCTGTGTTTTCAGATCATAGGATTAAGCCAGGAAACTCATGCTTTAAACCACTAGTTGGTCTCAGGTGTTTGATCCTGGACTGAAAATTAAACCATTAGCTTCCCTGTTCTCAAGCTTTTACTTTCAGATTGAACTGCTCCATCAGCTCTCCTGGCTCTCCAGCTACGAAAGGTATATCATGGGACTTCTCAGCTTCCATAACCATGGACTGATTCCCACTTCAGAGCTTCTCTTTACCTATCATCTATCTCCTAATATATTATTTATCTAATCTATCATCTATGGTCTATCATCTATGGTCTATCATCTATCTTATCTGTCATCTAATATATCATCTATCTAATCTATCATTTCTTTTATCTATCAGATATCTAATCTATCAATCATCTATATAATTGTTTCATTATCAAATCTCATGTATCAGTATCATTTATCTAATACACTATCTAATTAATCATCTATATCTAATATATTACCTATTTAATATATCATCTCTTATCTAAACTATCTAATTAATCTATCATCTAATTGTATGTATCTGTCTACCTATCTAGTTATCTATAAGTCTATTTCCTACTGGTTCTGCTTCTCTGGAGAACCTTGACTAATAAAACATGTGGCCTAGGAAAAATATTCTGAGGCTAAAACATGAAGAAAACACACATTCAACGAGTAAGCAGATACTTAAGTCAAGTCAAAGGCAGCCCTCAGGGATTGGCTGATTCCTGGTGACCTAAAGTTTTGTTTTCTTTCTTTCTTTCTTAATGATGCATAAGAACAGGAGATTAAAGTTGGAATAATTCAATGAAAGACATGACTTTGAGGAACCCCACATTCATACATCAAGACAAAACTGCAGACACCTTCTGAAAACAAAACAAAAAAAATACATACCCAGAGAAGAGAGAGAATAAGAACATTAATTGCTTTTTCCTTGACTATTTTCAGGGAGCAAATAAAGAAATCTTTATTGTAGATCTGCAGTTACACACTTCTGATCATGCTTAACTTAGACCTCGTTGGAAATCCTCAAATGAAGAATTTAGCTTAAGGGAGTCCTAGATTTGTAGAATCTAGGTCTGCATAATTCTAGACCATCCCTAAAACTTGCTTTCTCTATGTCTGTAAGCTTTAATTTCTCCTTTCATTTGCACAGTGATTCTCTCAACTTTTTCCAGTTTGCTTAAAGTCCACAAATCCAACTCATGTTTTTTTTCTTTTATAAAATTTTTTAGTGCATTGTAACTGTACATAATAGTGGGATTCATTTTGACATATTCACAAATGCATATAACATAGTTTTCATTTCATCTGTCAGTATTACCCCCTTCCTTTCCCTCATCCTTCCCCCTGATTCCCTTCCTCTACTCTACCCGTACTCATTTTAAAGGATATATTAAGATTTGGGGGTATGACTATAAGAGCCATGAAAGTCTTTTTTTTTAATTATTAGTTCCATGAAGGTCTTTTGCATAATGTGATAGAAGCAATGGAAATTTCTTAGACTGAAATACTTTATAGACTGTTGCTTTTGCTCCTGGAAGATTCTTTCAATGTTTTATGGTGATTTGACTATGATAGAGCAATGCTCTATAGGCTGGAAAAACATATTGAATAAGTAAAAAGCAATGTACTTGAAATTTTATAGGAGTAGATTCTTACTAGCTCAAAAAGAAATCTATATTGATTTTCCTTTAAAACAAGTAGCTTAGAAGGAAGGTAATAACCATCTAATTTCAAATTATGCTTAAAATTATTAACATCACTCACAAGATTGAAATATTTTAGCCTGGTTTTCTCTACAAATATTTTCACAAATAGAGTGTTTCCTTTGGCCGAATTGGACAATGAAGTAGAGAATTTCTTCATTTTCATTGATGGCAAGTGTGACTAAAATTTTGAGACAAGAACAGAGGTCCCAATTTAATAACATGGTGACTCCACATTTTACCCTGATGAATCTGTCTCCAAAACCTCATACTAATAGGTGCTTTCAAATGCCTGTACTCATGCCTTCTACAAAAAGTGTCTACACAGCAAGGGGATTGAGATCATATCCTTGTCTTTGATTCCTGATTCCATTCTGATTCTCCACCTGGCTTTAGTCCTGGGCACAAAGATTCAAGCTTTCTTCTAGAGCAGGTGTTTTTGTTTGTTTAGTTTTGTTTTTATCACTGCACATTAATTGTACAAATAATGGGCTCACTGAAGCATGTTCATACACGTACTTAACGTATTTTGATCATTTCCACCATTCCATTGCACCCATTCCCCTGATCCCCTTCTCGTTCTCTAATAAACTCCTTTCTCCTTTTTATTATCTTTTCTTGTCCATCATATAGATTGCACATATGAGAGAAAACATGTAATATTTCTCTTTTTGAATTTGGCTTATATCACTTAACATGATGATCTCCATGTCCATCTGTTTTCTTGAAAATAACTTGATTTTGTTCTTCTTTGTTGCTGGATAATACTACATAGTGTGCATAAATCACATTTTCTTTGTCCATCCGTCTGTTGATGAGCACCTAGGCTGGTTCCATAAAATGGCCTCTGGGGATTATGTTGTGATAAACATGGTATACAGGGATCCAGGTATCTCTATAGTAGCTGACTAATTACTTCAGGGATGTACCAAAGAGTGCTATAGCTGCATCATATGGTAGTTCTATATTTGGAAGGGCAAATGGTATTGGACAACCTCTTTCAATCCTAATACTGTTTCTTATAGCTTAGACTAAGCCAGAGGACTTATTTTTTATAATACCAAACTTTCTTCCCCCACTCAGACTAGTTTTATGGCCTGGAATCTTTTTCATTGTATAAATGCTTCATTTGTGATTCAGAGGAAGATATATTCTCTTATTCTGGAGTACATGGTTCAGTTTTTATTGTTGTTCAACTAATGTGGATGCTTATTACTTTCACATTCTTTCCTCTACCCATTACTGAGAGAAATATATACAAACTCTTACTGTATTTGTGTATTTTATTAGTGTATTTTTAATTTTCACATCTATTTAAGAAATATTTCATCTTTCTAAAGAATGGTAACTTATAATATAGTGAAGATTTTATCCCTAATAATGAATTTTGCTTAAAATCTATTCAATTGATTTAATTTTGTCCCATCAATTTTTCTTCTTGTTTAGTGTTTGCTTAACATACCTTTCCCAATTTTTAAAATGTCAGTCTTTCTTTAATTAATTATTATATGATTAAACAGTCAACATTTTTTTTCTTCATTGGACTCATGTATTTTTACAATCTGTATTGGTTATTGAAGATATTCTGTCATTTATCATCTTGTGATTTTCATATATCCTGTTTTTTCTAGTATTTTCTCTCTTCCTGCCGACTTTTGAGTGGCATATTTTTTTAAATTTCTCTATTTATTTAAGATTTTAGACTTTCTTCTTTTAGATTATGCTTAAAATTATTAACATCACTCACAAGATTCCAACATAACTAATTTCTCCACTTGTCTTTTAAAAATTTTAAGAACCAAATGTACTTAATCTCTTAGCATTTCTCTCCTCTCCTGCATTGTAATGATTATCTATACTTAATTTTTTCTCATTTTCTGTCACTAATTAATCATAGTTCTATTATTTTGTCTTATACAGAAATTAGGATTCAGTTGATCCCTTTATTTTTATATACTATATTTTATATTCTTTGTCAAAGCAAAATTTTCTTCTGGATTTAACTTCCTCTGTTTGCAATTCACCTTCTAGAGTCAGTTCATTAAGAGAAGGTAGTAGTGGTGGGCAGTACAACATACTGGTTAAGATTTCAGATGCTAAAAGAAAACTGGATTATAAACCTAGCTTTTCCAGCTGATAAATTTGTGATTACCTCCCTTAAGCCTCAGCTTCTTTCATTTCTAAAACAAGAGCATTAACAATATCTGCTTCATAGGGTTTTAGGAGAAATAAATATATCATTCATGTAAATGCTTAAAACAATTTCTGGTGCAAATCAAACATCCAATAATATCTTAAAGGATTTGGGGAGAATAATTAGTCAATAAATGGTCAATAATCATTGTGATTATTGAAAGACAAAATCACTGGGACTTAAAATAAAAGTGTTTGCCCCTATCTTGAGCAAGCTCTTAGCTCCTTCATGCCCACTTGTGTCTTCTCTCCTCCTGGCTGCTGTGAATCCTGCTACTGCATGGGATAGATCCATTTTGCTGTGGAGCCTTCTTTGACCACTCCAGGTTGGATCAGTCACTCTTGGGCTCTCATAGCATCCCTTCAACCTCTTTGTAGTAGTATTTCTCATGCAGTTTTGAGATAATCGCTCTTCATCTGTCTTTTGGGTCATTTCCTTAGAAACAGCAAGAGGCAGAGGTTGCATTTGGTCTCGGTTCATTGGAGGCATTAGTCCATTTTCTAATAACAGTATCACAGTACTACAGACCATGAATTATAAAGAAAAGTGTTCATTTCAGCTCATCTTTCTGGAAGTCAAGGGGCCAAATATGGTGATGGCATTCTTGTTGGTAGAGTTTTCAGGTGGCACAGAGTATCTCTTGGCAAGAGACAGGTAGCACAAGTGTGTCTGTGTCTCTTCTTATTTCTCTCAGAAATCAGAAATCTTTCCTATGAAGTCACCAGTATGCAATCATATGGCTTTAGGCAAGTGACTTTACATAGTCCTAATTACCTCTCACAGGACCCACCTCAAACCTGATAATTGGATAAAGTTTCACTGCCTTACTCCATATAAAGCCTTGGGCACCCAGGTAAACCATATCCAACTGAGGAGGAGGCGGGGAAAGGACCATGTCTCCCTAAGCTTCTAGATCCTGGCTCATGACTTCACTGGCTTCCAAGAGAGGTAGAGCTGCTGATCATATTCCAAGATTTTTATCAGGCTATGTTTTACAAGAGTAGGTTACTATTTCTTAAATATCAGGACCCATATGAGTCACATTCTTCCATTCTTCTTGAATTCCACTAGTAGTTATTTGTTAAAATGTGTGTAGTTAATAAATGAATGATGTGTGAAGGTGTTCTATGGATTTTGAAGTGTTGAAAAAGTGCCAACTATATATAAAAACATAAAAAATTAGAAATATGATGTTATAAATTTCTTTTTTCATAATCCTTCCTAAACTTCTTTCTGTATTTTTTTTCTCAAACCCATTTTGATGCCCTTCCTTGTATAAGAATATTTATTCCCATGATCCATTGCTTTTAGATATTATTAAAAATGTTATCATATTTATCCTCAGTCAAACCTGCTTATTTTTTGCACAAACAGCAGCCCCATCAGACCTCTGAGCATGTATGTGAAGGTGATATCTTTTATTATTATTCATCTGAGAGCTGCACTTCTCATAGGGTTGTCCTCCTAATTCATCCTGCTCTGCTTTTGGTATCATGTAGTGTAAAGTCAAGAAATTGTTGTGCACCCAGGCAAAAAATATTCTTCAGTCAAAGATTGGTATAGTCACCCCTACCAACCAACATTTTGCATTATCTGTAAATATCTAAATTAATAACTTAGTATTTAAATGTGCACAGAGGCAGAATGAAAGTATATTTTGTTAAACAATAATTATCTGTTGGCCTTAGCATATAGAATTTTAGAACATTAATCCTTTTCAAAAGTGGGAATACAGTGAAGGTGTTGAAAAACAAAACAGAACTTTCATTAATCCAGCTCCATCTATGAACAAAACAGGGAAGAATGCATGCCTTCAAGGATGTTGAATTATATAGGACTCATGCTCAAAGTTTTAAGAGCATAAAGAAAAGTATGGAAGGACACAGATCAAAAACTTAGCATCATTATCTTAGGTAGATTAGATCCAAGTTATTTGGTATATTAATAAAAGTATATGTAACCTTTGTAATTCCAAAATATCTAATAAAATTTATTAAAAGAGGTTTTTTATTCATAGGTATTAGAATTATGTTTATTAGAAATATGTCAGAATTATGTTTTCTGGTCTACAGTGTCCAAGACCAGAACTTTCATTTACTGCCCCCTGTGACTCATGAGAAGGATCAAGTCCCTATCACTCACCCCAGTCCCTGCCTCTAAATGGCAGAATTAGATTGGAATGAGAATTGGATTGCTACAGCCTAAACAACTCCTAATTTTGAAGATAGTTATCATAAATCCACAAAGGACTGAGTTTAATTTCACAGCTGTGATTCTCCTGCAGAGCATTTGGAGAGTTGCCACACTTGACTGCTGGTTATGGATGGTCAGTCTCTCCAACTCAGGTCTGTTTTGTGGTCCTCCTGTCCATTCCCTGAAAACTGAAATCTCTTCAACAGTGCCACACCTCACCCAGACAAATATAGGCTACAGAAACAGAAGGGTAGCAGCTTTGGGGAAGACAGAGCAGACTGGCCTCTGGATGGCTTCTCAGCACAATCTTCTAATAGCACTTTACATGCTGGTGGTAGAACTATTGGAAGGCTTCAAGTCTTTTGGGAGGAAAGCAGTAGTTCTGAGTGCTCTGCAGGTTTTAGATCAGCACAGTTGTATGGCTGAGTTGATCACAGAGTGGATGTCCATACATTGACTTTGGGTGAAGGATATTGGAGTTTGAGGAGACAGATTCCAGCAGCTTCTATATCTTCTTACTAGGTCATTCATTCATCCACTTACCATATATTCTTTTTTCCCAACTTTATAAAAGGATAATTGACAAATAAAAATTAAATATACTTAAAGTGTACATTATGATGTTTCATAATTATATATTGTGAAATAATAATCACAAAGTAATTTATTAAGTCCATGGTTACAGTTGCCTATGTGTATGTTTGTGTGTATGTATATGTTTGTGTATATGTGTATGTTTGTGTGTGTGTGTGCATGTGTGTGCATGTGTGTTGAGAACACTTCATTTCCTCTGAATGCAGACCCAGAAGTTGGATTTCTGAATCATAATGTAGTTCTCTTTATTTTTTGAAGATGATCCACAGCAATTTATTATCCCTGTGCAATTTACAAGGAACCCCTCTGTTCATGTTCTTGCCAACATTTGCTATCACTTTTCCATTAGATAATGGCCATCCGAACAAATGTAAAATGACAACTCCTTGTGGCCTTGATTTGCTTTTTTCTGATGATTACTGATATTGAATACCTTTTCATATACCTGTTGGCCAATTTTATGTCTTTTTTGGAAAAAAAAATCTACTGAGGCTCTTTGTCCCTTTTTATCGGGCTTTAGGGAGCTTTATTTGTTCTTTTTTTATAGTCTTCTCTATAAAAATTCTCTATATGGAGGTTTATTTATTTATTTATTTAATCATCTATCTCTTTTGTTTTAATTAGTTACAGATGACAGTACAATGACTTGACATATCATACATTTGAATCAGATGGGATATAATATCTCATTTTTCTGAGTTGAGTTATATAAGTACCTTGTGTTTTTCCTCTTTCATTCTTTCTTTCTTTCTTTATTTTTTGGACTTTAGCCATTTATTAAATAGAGAGTTTGCAAACATTTTTTCTCCCTACATATGTTGCCTGTTCACTGTTGTCTCCTTTACTATGCAGAAGCTTCATAGTTCGGTTCAATCCCACTGATGTGCTTTTGTTTCAATTGTCTGTGCTTCTGGCAACATGTGTAAGAAACCATCATCCATATCAATGTGAAGAATATTTTCCCATGTGTTTTTTTTCCTGTAGTTTTATTGTTTCCAGTCTCATGTTTAAGTCTTAACTCTATTTTGAGTTGATTTTTTAATACAGTGTGAACTAAATTTTCAAATTCTTTCTTTTGCATGTGTGCACAGTTTTCCCAACAACATTTATTGAGAAAGCTCCCCTTTTCCCATTGTGCATTCATGACAACCTTGTCAAAGATCAGTTGAAAGTACATTTTGTGGATTTATTCTTGAGCTCACTATTCTGTTCCATTGATCTATATGTCTATTTTCATACCAGTTTAGATTATGGTATCACTGTAACATATTTCTAAATAGGGAAATATGATGGCCTCATCTTCATTCAACTCATTCAAAATCGTTTTAACTATTTGGGGTTTTGTAAATTCTTTGTCGGCTAGTTCATAGATTTCCATTTCTTTGATGTCACTCAAAATTCATTGTGTTCCTTTGGCAGTTTCGTTGGGTGTGGGGTCACAGCAGAAGCAATAGCTTCAGGTAGTGCAGCAGTGTGGACTTCAGTAGCTCTCTCAGCCGAGGTCACCATCAGCAAAGACTGCAGGGGTCTTTGTGGCATAGACTCAGGTGTTTGCAGTGGTAGGAAGGGCTGCTAGAGTCCTTAGAGGTGGAAGTTTCTGAGGTCCCACTGTTTTTCTTTGAAACCATTCTTGGATTGTGTGCACCAGGGTGTCACACCAGCTTCTTTTCCTCCTCCTCCTCTTCCTCCTCCTCCACTTCCTTCTCCTTCTTCTTTCTCATCCTCTTACAATTTCAATTTTTGGAAGTAGGTTTTTAGTTTCAGATCTTAAACTGGATGGCATAAAGGACATTGACTACATCTTTATGGGCTACAGTCCATTACACAGCAGGCCACCTCTCTGGCGGGAATACACCTAAGCTTTTGGTCATGGCCATGGGAGACCTTGCAATCCTCCTGTCTCAGCCTCTGGAATCCTTAGGATTATAGATGTGAGCCACCATACCCAGAATAAATCATCTTTTTTAAATGATTTGCTTCTACAAATTAATAGGAAGACAATTTCTCATCAGTCTCCACAGTAAATTTAAAAGTTGTATGTATTACAGTGGCCCAGAGTCTGTGCTGGTCTAGGTCACAGAATATAATCACTCACCTCTTCTTTATCAGCTCACACTCCCACAACATTTCCCTCAGCTGAATGAACACAAAGGTTTCCATCAAAGTTTGGCTTTGAGTCTGAAAAATGTCAAGAAATTTTCCAAATATCAATCCAAACAGGCCAGTTTCTCAGTATTAGAGACCTCCTTCAATACAAGATGAAAATTACTATATCAGAAGCCTCTTGTTGTCATTAAGTATCTGACTCACCAATTTCCTATAGAAAATAGAGATTGTAGCTTGGAAGACATGGTACATTGCACAAACACACGAAGACTACTTTCCTCAGTCAATTAAGTGCAAACATTTAGAAGTACTGGGTAATAAAATGTGATGTGTGTTGACAAATAGCAATTTCAGTTCTGACTTTTAAAGGAGTAAGTCTGCCATCTTTTTCTTTGGCCTCCGTTGTGCTTATAAATACAAAATTGGTAATGAATCCTCTGGGACCACATATATGAGAACTATACCACTGGGAGGGCAATACCTCAAAATGCAGGTCCTCTGTGACACCATGATGCTAGTCTATCATTCTTGGATGGATTACTCACATACTATTATGTTAGAGATAAATAAAATTTCATTTTATTGAAGCCACTATTATGTTGAGTCTTCATCTTCATAGTATATGTACATAAAATTCAAATCAGTGGAGTTTCTAATAAATGAATTTCATTCTTTCAATAAAAACAACTACTATAGACAAGTGGACTATAGATATTAGGGCTTCAGAATACTACTGCAACTTAAAATACAGCTTAAAAAACTATACTACCTTGATAGTACCCCAAGATCGCCTTTCTAAGATAAGGTCTTTTCAGTGTTAAGTGCATTCTACACTACCAAAATCATTTAGGTGAATATGCTGACACTGTAGTCTGTGAAGTCAAAACTCAGCACAAATGAGTTCACACCAGTCAGGTATTTTTCCTCACTCATCTATGTTTAGAATTTGTACTTGTCTCAGACACTTGACTTTGGTTAGACTCAAAACAGTTTTTCAAAAGTTTGATAAAAAGTCTTTGATCAAAGAAGAATTCTTTGCTGCTGTTTTCTTTTCAACCTCTTTAATCATTTAAGTGGAGTCCTAAGTTTTAGTAGAGCTGAAAGAGCTATAAAAAGTATTTGTTTAAAAATGTTTTAAGACTTTCTATAAGTAATGCTATTATTCCAGTTTACTGGGCATGATTCTACATCCCTGTGGTTGCTTTCAGTAAAAATCCTGTGTAATGTACAGCCTTGAGCTCAGTTTCCTCTTTAGTTCTTTAGACCTGTCATTGATCTACAACCTCAGGTTTTCTTTCTCATCCTAACGCATACCTCTGAATGTTCTTGCATATACAGACATACAAACACATGCACCATTTTAGCTCAATCTTCTTTATATGTGTGTATGTACTTGAAAAGAAACATGAATATCAATGGAATAGAGTATGAAACACAGAGACAACCCATATAAATCGTTGTCTATTAGTGGGCAAAGTTTCCAAAAACATACATTGGAGAGAAAACATAGTCTTTTTAACAGATGGTTCTGGGAAAACTGGAAACCCTTATATAGAAGATGGAAATTTGACCCCCATCTCTCATCCTGCATAAAAGTCAACTCAAAGTGGATCAAAGAATTAGAGCAGAAATTCTCAACTGCTAGAAGAAAATATTGGCCCAATACCACAGTGTGTCAGCTAGGGAACTGACTTCCTTAATGAAACCCCCAAATTAGAAGAAATAAAACCAAAAATCAAAGCATGGGATGGCTTCAAATTAAAAAGCTTCTGTACTGAAAAGGAAACAAGAGTGTGAGGAGAGATCTACAGAATAGAAGAGATATCCAGAAGGTATAAATAACTGAAAAAACTTAACACCAGAAAAATAGTAACCCAATTCATAAATGGGCAAAAGAACAAAACAGACACTTCTCAAAAGAAGAAATACAAATGGCCAACAAATTTAGGAAAAAAATGTTGAACATCTCTAGCAATTAGGGAAATGGAAATCCAAATTACATTGAGATTTCATCTCACTCCAGTCAGAATGGCAATTATCAATAATACAGATAATAAGTGTTAGTGAGGATTTAGCAGCTTCTTAACTGTCCTGTGGAGTGCTTTCAGAGCTATTTTTCCAAGGTTATTTGTTAAATAATTGTTTTATGGGGGAATAAGTGCCTATTCTGCCATCTTGCTGCCATCAGACCAAATGCATAATTTTTGTCCTCTATTATGGATTAGATGCCAGTCCCATGGGATTTCTGCTGAGGAAAGCTGCAGAAATTGGGAAGAAACAAGCAAAGATAAAGGTTATTTGGGCTGTAACCAGCAAGACCATAGGGGCGAAGCCACACAAGCCCTTTGGAAAGAACATCACAATGCCAGGTGTCACGTGCTGTACGTGAAGTTATGAGACTTGGTTGCCCACCTGGATTTGGGTCTTGCTTTGGTACCATACTTTATTTCTGTGGCCCTACATTTCCCTTGAAAATAAACATGTTTATTCTGAGCCACTATATATTGGATATACATATATGTAACTTGATTTTAATATTTACCAATGAAAACATTCATGAGTTTGCACTGAGTCTCAGATAGGATTTTGGACTTGGACTTTTGGGTAATGTTGGAGCTGTTAAAGCTCTGGACACTCTTGAAAAGGACTAAATGTATTTCGCATTATGAGATGGAGCCTTTGGGGGGACCAAGGATGGAATGTTTTTGTTTAGATATAAGGTGTCCCCCCAATGCCCATATGTGAGAAAATGCAATCATTTTCAGAGATGAAATGATGGCTATGATAGTCTTAACTTAATTGGTGGATTAATCCACTGATATGGGTGCTAACTGTAGGTAGGTAGGATGAGGCTAGAGGAGGTGAGTCACTGGAAGTGTGCTTTTGCCTTTTGTTTATTGTCCTTGATGAGCAGTTTCTCTCTCTCTCTCTCTCTCTCTCTCTCTTTCTCTCTCTCTCTCTCTCTCTCTCTCTCTCTCTCTCTCTCTCTCTCTCTCTCTTTCTCTCTCTCTCTCTCTCTCTCTCTCTCTCTCTCTCTCTCTCCCCTTCCTGATTACCATATCCTGAGTTGCTTTTCTCTCCACACCCTTCTGTCATAATGGTCTGACCCACCTCAGGCCCTCAGCAATGGAGTTGATCCACTATGAATTGAGACCTCTGAAACCGTAAGAACCAAATTAACATCTCCTCTAAAATTGTTCTCGTCAGGTCTTTTGGTCCCAGAGGATTTTGGAACAGTAGGAACACTTAGGTCACACTGCCTGGGTTTGAATCTTATTTCTGCCACCTAATAACCTGTAATTAAAAAAAAAAAAACCTTAATTTTTGTGATTCTCATTCTAGCATCCTTAAATGGGGTTAATAGTTATAGGTATCTTAGGGATATTTCAAGATAAGTCAGGTTAACATATACAAAGCACCTAGCACAATACATAAAACAAAAAGTTCTCAAAACAATTTAATATTATGTTTTGAGTTCAGAAAAACCAGTAGAAAGTAGAAATTTTAATTAAATCATAGATACAAATACTTGTTCTACATTTACTCCATTCTTTAGGTATAGAATACAAAACCAAAACATTTAATTGAGCAATTTATCTGGGGCTGTAGAAATTTAAAGAACACCTAGGTGCAAATAAGAGTGTACTGAGGTGCCCTAGTAACTCAGAGAGCATGATTCTCTTTCTCACTAATGAAAAGAAAAGAAAAAAATAAACCAACTGTGTTGGTCAGTTTTCCATTGCTCTTACAAAAAATACCTGACAAGAACAACTTAGGAAAAAAATTATTTGGGCTCCTGGTTACAGAGGTTCAGTCCCTCGTCGGTTGGTTTCAAGGCAGAGCCTTCATAGTGGAAGGACATAGCAGAGAATAGCTGCTCAGCTCGTGGCAACCAAAAAGCAGAGAAGGGACCAACAGCAGATCTTGTTCCCAATGCCATGTCCCAGTGACCAGCTTCCTCCAGCCACACACTTCCCCTGCCTATGGTTTTACCACCTCCCATGTGGATCTTCTTCCACGTGGATTTGGATTAATCCTCTGATGAGGTCAAAGCCCTTATAATCCAATCTTTCCTCCTGGAGCACTGCTGCACTGCCTGACACCTGAGCTTTAAGGGGGCTATTCCAGATCCAAGCCACAACAGCAACCCCACGAGGAAATACAGTCAACCTGAGAATCAAGGGTCCAAATCCACTAAAAGGAAAATCGCCAAAGCAAGAATTAGGAATAGCAGAATGATTTGAAAGAGATTCTAAGATAAAATTTAAATAAGGATTTAAGCATAATTATAAATCAAAAGCAGAAGACATTTAAAAAAATTTTAAAAGAAGTGAAATTTTTGAAAAGAGAATCATATATACAAATATTTAATAAAATATGTAGGGTTAAAAAGCAGATTAAAATTTATGTGGTAAAGATCAATCTCTGTGAAGTCATCACAGTCCCACACATCTAGGCATTGACACTCCATATGTTCCAGGATCATCTTTTCATAAATATTTACAAAGGAAGGCAGTTCTGAAAACATAGAGGCAGAAACTTCCTCCAGGGCAAATTTATTTGCATGATGGATAAATAAAAATAAAGACAGTGACTCCTAGTGGAGAGATTTTGAAATGTCACTCCCAGGAGATATTCCAGGATAATAATCCTAAAGACAGTTTTCTCCTTTCTCCAGAGACATTTGCTTTCATTCCTGGGTAATGACAAATCACGTTATTCTCTGGAGGGGAGGCTGAGCAGGATTTCCATCAGCCTCCATAGAGCCCAGCATCTCCTAGACCTGACTTTCTCTTCTGTGATATATACCCACTGCATGGCTGGAATCACCTGGCCCTCACCTTATATCCCTTTGGATGTTGGGGCTCAGGGGCCCAAAGCTATAATGTCACTCTGGTGGCTGCTTTTTCTATGAATGAAGAACTGTGTTGTTTCTGATTCAGAGGTTTCTTTTTCTCTGCTAATAAAAGTGAGATACTGAAACAGACCAACTTGATTATTTGCACATAAAATAAAAATAGTACACTATTCACAGTTCTTAAAGAAGCAACATCAGATCATCACAGAGAATATAGTTCAGAGATGTAAATAAAGAAAAATATAAAAAATAAATAAAGACACATTATGAAGAGTTGATCAAGGAGATTCAAATATAGCATAGTTTCAGCTCAAATAAATGAAGGCACAGGAAAGAGATAATATTAAAAGAGAAAATATTTGAGAACTTTCTGCCCACGTGAGTTCTTTGAGTGAAATCAATGCAATGGTGGAAATGAGCCACATGTATGTATGATGTAGTTTCTAATTGCACTTATCCCAAGATTTAAAACTTAGTGGAACTGAGATGACTGCTTAGAATTGTACAAATTCACCTTCCCCCTAGTTCTTGGTCACCTGTGGGACCATGCTGCAGATGGATCTCACTGTGCAGAGAAGGTCCTATTGGACCTGAACAAGAAGGAAAGCTTTGCATTTTTACACTCTCAGTATTACTGCAGGCAATTGTTAGAATTATAACCTGTACTTATGCTTAATGTTCACAAACGGTAAATTCCCTACACCACATTCTAACACCCAGACTAGGAAAGCAATATCAGTACTAAGGGGGTCACTAAAATGTAATTCTTCCTCCAGAATGTTTCCATTTACCGACTAATGCCTCCAATCCTAGACTAATTTAATCCACCCATCCCTAAATGCCTCTGCTATTACTTTAATCCAAAGGCCTAAATTAATAAACTATGGCCCATGTTTCTGATTGGAAAAATAAACTAACAAAGACTTCCTTTTGCTCCATGGTAATCAACAAACATAATGGAATTCCAAATAAAATGACAGTACATTTGATATGTGTGTATGTGTGTGCACGCATGTGTGCATGTGTGTGTGTGTGCACAACTTCAACAGTTGATTCTAAAATACATATGGAAGAGTTAAGAGCTAAGAGTAGCCATGCAATTTTACAAGTGTAGAGGGAGAAAAAGAAGGAAGAGTACCTGTTTAATCAGATATCAAGACATTTTCAAAGAGTTGGTATTAAATGAGTTCAATATGTTACAGGAATAAACAAAGTGATAGATGGAGCATAATAAAGAAGCCAGAAGACATTCCACATGCAAAGACATGTGGCTTATGGCAGAAGGAGCACTTCAGGTTTATGAAAACTGAACAATTAACCCCATGGCATTGGGGAACAGTTACTTTAGTGTGAAAATAAATATAAGTAAAGTCATACCTCATAGCACACAGAAAAAAATACCAGATGGTTAAAGATAATCATTAAAATAATGTTTAAAAATCTCTTACATAAGAATAATGAAAACTTAATAATGTTAAGAATAAGAAAATAAATAAGATTAATAAATAGAATTACATTAAAATTAAAATATTCTGTACTAAAAAAAGTGTGAAAAATACCATAAAAAAGTTGAAGGACAATCAACAGAATTTTTATTTGCAACCCATAAAAACAAAAAAATTGAGTTCAGAAAATATTAAAAAGAAAAAGAAAACCCTGCAAATTATAATTTAAAGTAAAATAACTCAACAAAAAGTAGGAAAAACACATAAACATTCAGTTTATATAAAAGAAAATTTAAAAAGTGATAAAATTTTTGAAATTTTCTTATCCTTATTTGTATTCACAGAAAATGCAACTCAAAACAAAATTGAAAACAATTTAACTTTTGTTTCACATTGGCCAAAATTGAAGATCACAAAAACATTGATTTTTAAGAATGTAAGGGGTCAGGAACTCATGTGCTAGTGGAGGAAATAGAGTTGTGGAATAATTTGGCAACATCTAGCAAATGTGAGCATGCACCAAATTATAAAACCTAGAAATCACATCCAGTTAGTCAGGAAACTCTCATGAACCCAAGGAAATGTGTCCAAGATCTACATCACTTTACTGTTTATACAAGCCAAAACCAAACACAACAATTTAAAAGAAAAAAACTGGAAAAAAGAAAGGGATAGGAGATACACACCCAGCCTAAATTCTACATAGTGAAGAGATGAGTGAATGTACTTTGAAATACTCAAAAAGTGGAACAAAATATAGCAAGCAAAATAAATGAATTCTATTTATCCCTGTATCTTTTCAAATCATCATGAATATTCCTTGAAAAACTATTGTACAGGAAAGATAACCACAGAAGATCAGTATGATTCCATTTAAATAAAAGTTCAAATCACCTGGGAATGCACAGTGTCCCGCTGCTTGTGAATGCATGAACACTGGGCAGTGCATGTGACTGTGACTGTGCATGTGGCACCTTGCCCCTGTGTGGGGCAGTTAGCTGATGGAGTGAGTGCTCAGGAGATGGAAATCTATGACCCACCTGCATGCCAAGCCTTACCCTACCTCAGAGCTGCTTCTGCCTGGAGGATGCACCACCATGGTATCCACAGGAGCATGCTGTCACATATAGGCATTCACTCCCAGAGGTGTAGCCACCCAGATGAGGACCTTTTGACCAACTTGCACAAAGGCACTAAGATAGACTAGTGAGGATCCACCAGTGTCTCTAGTGAGACTGTAGAAATCCAAAAGCATTTTGTCCACAGTCTTCAGAGGCAGGTTTGCAGTGACACTAACTGAAACTTTAGATTCTGATCTCTCCCTCACAGGATACTTGCCTTGGGAGGAATGCTCACTTACTCTTCTCATGATCATATGCTTTTGTAAATCTTTCAGAAAAAGTTAATGTAATCAGTTTTGATGACTCTTTCCACTTCACATTTCCATTCATGGAATTCTCTCTAGCATCATTGTCTTTGGAATGTCCCAAACCTGATTTAAGATCTGCTGAGGAAACTGAATTGAAAATGGAATTTTGGTCTGAGTTTAGAGAAAAATGTTTGTGGTTCAGTCATTTCCCTATGGACATAGGTTGCTGCAAGCCATCCTGTGCAGGGATAGCTTCCAGGAATACTCTTACCATTTCTGAGTGACTCACTTGACATTGGAACAGAAAGGTGCAGGGCCAGAGTGTCTCCTAAAGCTCTGGAAGGCATGGATAGTGATTAATCAATGCTGTCAACAGAAAGGATATTGAAGATTAGTCACTGCGCAAGAAAGTATGATTCACCCTAGAATATTGCAGATCTTATATGAAAGAGACTTGGTGAAGTTTTCTCCAAATTGGACACATATCTCCCCAATTTACAAGACTTTACCAAGATGAAGTAAAGCTTACTAGACTGTCAGTAATAAAGAACCAAATTTTAATGAATCATGGTGAAGAAAATACTAAATTATCTTTCTAGTCCCTGTAAAGAAAATGATGTTTGAAAACATTCCCATTGGAAGTGATGGTTGAAGAATATGCAGCCAAGGTACATGGAAAAAAGGATATAGTCAAGCTGATTGTTAATAAAATACTAATGTTATTTTTTGAGCTATTATGATTTATGTCATGTGTATGTTAGTTTATTTTTTTTCAATTGCTATGGTTCACATTCTAAGTAAATATAAAATTTTTGCCTAATTTTGATCTCATAAATTTGAGTTTTTTTAATGTCAGGCCCCCCGAATTAAATAAGTTATAGACCACACAAAATATGGATCTTTCCATGATCCTAATCTTGGAAATAATATGTCAAATGCTGCACATTGTCTTTAAGTACTATTTATTTCTGTAAGTAGAGGGATGGAAATCAAAACTGTGAGACATACAGATTGTGACTTCCATGAAATTATACTTAATTTTTAAGAAAGCTATATAAAGCAAATGACAAAATTTAAATTTATTAATTCTGAACATAAGTATTTTCTATTATTTTTTTATTTTTTACATGTTTGATAAATATTTCACATTTTTTAAGAGGAAACCAAAAAAGTCAATGAATCTGCTGCATGAACTGAATTGAGGGAAACTAATTAGGAACTATTACAGTAGTTCAGGGAAGTGATGCTGTTGTCTGTGCCAGAGCAAAAGCAATGGTTATGGAAAGTGGGGGGTGAATCTGAGGTATGCACTGGAAGTGGAATCAGAGGACCTTAGTGATGGATCAAGGGTGGATGTTTAGGGAGAACAGGGTGATGTCTAAGTTTCTGGTTGAGGCAGCTGGGTACATGGGACTACTGGAAGTACTGGGTACTGGAAGTTTTTGGGGTTTAGAATGGCAGATTACAAACATGGAAGGGGTAATAAGTGGCACTTGATCCTAGACCCCTACTTCCTGTATTGCAGATGAAACACTGAGAACTAGAACAGTGTAGGGGTTCGCTGTGCTCTTATGAGAAGCCATTCACTCTTTGAGTACCAGTTCTGGGGTGCATTTCTAGCTCATCTTAAGATACACTGTCTCAATATAAAACTAAATGAATTTAGAGTTATTTGCATCTGGGATCCAAGAACTAAAAGAGAAACAAATTAGTTTTATAACTTTAGTCACATAGCGTACACTTGCTGAGTCTTGTTTCTCACTCCTATCATGGAGCTAGGGTACCTTCTTATTTCAATTATAGAGAAAATTAGCAGGAGCATGAAAAGGAACTGAGTTATAGGATATATCTTTATACATCCCTTCTACCTATGTTGAAAAAAAAGCATTTCCACTAGACTTCATTGTCTAATAGTTAACTGAAAATATTGCAAATATGAGACCCCAGCCAGATGAGAAGCAGTAGATTGTGAAATTCAGACACAACTTCTTATTCCCTGAAAAGTAATCTAGTCTGAGTTCATAGTTATTAAAAATAGATGTAGACTATTGAACAATTCTATAAATAAGTGACTAGCAACCTCTTTATGAGTCCCTACCCATATATTTACCATTTTCAGTGCTCTATGTTCTTTTAGTATATTTTATATTTTAAATAAGAAGAGCATTTTAAAAATACATAAATGATGAATGATAATTGTATATATTTGTGAGATATGATACAATGTTTTGATGTTTATGATGTAAAATGATTAAATCAAGGTAATTAAAAAATTCATATTCACATACTTATATCTTGGGATAAATACTTTTAAAATCTACTCTTTTAAGCTGGATATTGTTGAGAGCCACAGCCAAAGGGGCCCCAGCAAACTTCCAGCTGCCAGCAAACTTCCAGCTGCTGGCTGATGATTGGCTCACAGCGGCCCCAGCAACATCTAGCTGATTGGCTCCTCGGCCCCAGCAACATCTAGCTGATTGGCTCCTCTGCAGTGATGCTCATTGGACTGTTTCCCTGCCCTTTCAGACCACGGAGCTGCTCATTGGGGGACTTTTTTGGCTCCGCCCACGTGACCCAGCCAATCGGCCTCAAGAGCAGGAGGATTGTGGGAGGTGGGGAGAAGCTTGTGGGGGAGAGAGAGGCTTGTGGAAAGCCGGTGGTGGCAGTTGAGGCTCTGAGGGTTTTTCCTGAGAGACTATTTTGTTTGTTGTGTGTGGTTCTAAAAATAAAGTTAGTTTCTTTTGACAAGTGGCTCCTGATTGTGCCCAGCCAGACTGCGGCATTTGGTGGCTCGCACGGGGAGCGACTGAGGGTAAGTGAAACTGCTCGCCCCTGAGGGCAGGGCGAGAGGATGGGTAGCCATTTTAAGATTCTTCTTTTGTTATTTTGTTTCACTTTTGTTTTAAGTTGCCTGTCCCTGGAGATGAGTGAGACGGAAGAAAAACCGCTCACATCTGAGGAAAAACTATTTACGTCTGAGGAACAGATAGGGAGAAAGGACGGATGCCCATGTCAGGAGGATAGAAAGGCTATAATGACTTTTTGTTGTTCCCTTTTTATTTCATTCTGTCTCGGTTTTGTTTGGCGTCATCTTGTTGGGTTGTATTATAGTAGAAATACGGGATCAGAAATTAGTAAAAAACAAACTGAAAGAGTGTTAAGTAAATTGTTAGAGGAAGGAGGCATCCCAGTAAAATCAAGAGCAGTCAGGGCATACGTTGATACAATACAGAAATGTAGCCCATGGCTTTTTAAGGAGGAGTTGTTAAATATATCACAATGGAACCATCATGGTGAAGATTTAAAAAGAATAGAAAAGAAAAGCCCAGGGACTCTGCCAGTTGGCACATTGCCATTGTGGACGTTCATATCTTGTTTGCTTAGTCCAAAGCCTTCAGTTCAGACAATGGTAGAGGAAGGAGAAGACATAATGATTCAAGTAAAAGAGAAGGTCTCTCAAGTTAGTCAGACAGAGAAAGAAAGTGTAAAACAGAAAAAGCCATCAGGGGGAAAGGTACAACAGGAGACTGCTACTAACACCTTTCTATCACCAGAGGGTGTAAGTGTCCAACCAACAGCACCACCTCTACAGGAGACTGCTACTAACACCTTTCTATCACCAGAGGGCGAAAGTGTCCAACCAACAGCGCCACCTCCATATGCTGGGAGGCCCCCAACCCCCACAGTTGATAGTTGGGATCCTGAGACAAGGTCTCAAATATTAACATGCCCTGTATTTGAGGCAGGAGGGCAGCGATTTTACCAAGTTTTAAATTTCAAAACAGTGAAGCAGCTAAAAGAGGCTGTAACAACCTATGGTCCTCAAGCACCCTTCACTGTAAGCTTGGTCGAATCCATTAACAACTTGAACATGACGCCAGCAGATTGGGCTAATATGTGTAAAGCTGTGCTAAATGGAGGACAATACCTGTTATGGAAGGTTGCCAATGAGGAATTTTGCAAGGAGACGGCTAGGCGAAATGCAGCAGCTGGTTATCCTCAGAGAAATCTAGATATGTTGTTAGGAAAGGGACCTTATGAGGATCAGCAGCAACAAATTGCATATGATCCTGGCGTATACGCACAAATTGCTGCAGATGCAATTAAGGCATGGAAGACTTTACAAGGACATGGAGGTTTACAAGGTCAATTATCTAAGGTAATACAAGGAGCTAATGAACCTTATGCTGAATTTGTAGATAGGCTTATTCAAACAGCTACCAGAGTTTTTGGGAATACAGAACAAGCAATGCCATTACTAAAACACCTGGCTTATGAGCAAGCGAATCGTTGGTGCAGAGATATCATTAGACCATGGAAACATGAAGATTTAAACACATATATTAAATTATGTAGAGACATTAATGAACAAGAGCAAGTCGTGGCAGCTGCAGTAAAACAGGCTTTAGATGCCAGAGACATTAATGAACAAGGGCAAATTGTGGCAGCTGCAGTAAAACAGGCTTTAGATGCCAGGCCAAGAACATGCTACAATTGTGAACAAACAGGACATTTTAAAAGGAATTGCCCCATTGGAGGAGGGTTTAACAAAACTAGGTATCAAAGGAGTAGAATACCAGGTATTTGCCCACGATGCCGTAGAGGGAGACATTGGGCTAATGAATGCCGTTCTCAAACCACCATAGAGGGTACTCCATTATCAAAAAACGAACAAGGACCAGGTGTTTATCCACAATATCGTGGAGAAAGGCATCGGGCTCCATTGCCAAAAAACGGACAGGAGGGCCCAATGCTCCGGGGCCCAAAACCACAAATATACGGAGCACTGGAGGAACCCAGCAACCCCATCAGGGTAGTGCCCAGGACACATTGTCCATCAGATCCCTCATCAGACAAACCAGAGGGAGCGCAGGGTTGGACATCTGCGCCTCCGCCAGAGCAGTACTAACTCCAGAGATGGGAGTTCAAATCATTCCCACAGGGGTGAAAGGACCTCTTCCCAAAGGAACAGTAGGCTTATTATTGGGACGCAGCTCTTCTACTCTAAAAGGACTTATGATAAGTCCTGGGGTAATTGATCCCGATTATGAAGGTGAAATAAAAATTATAGCCAGTTCTCCAAAGGGTATATCAGTAATTTCACCAGGAGATAGAATAGCACAGTTACTAATAATACCCAGCCTACATGATAAATTTTCCAGTCGTACTGTAGAAAGAGGTTCCAAGGGATTAGGCTCCACAGGTGTAGATTGGGCTATGCTTTCTTTAAATTTAGATTCTCGCCCCATGCTAAAACTAAATATTCAAGGACATGAATTTAATGGGCTACTGGATACAGGTGCAGACCTTAGCATCATCTCTCGTCAAGAATGGCCAAAACATTGGCCATTACAACAAGCCACTCAAACGCTTCGAGGCCTAGGAGTGGCAACTAATCCCCATAGAAGTGCAATGGTATTAGATTGGAAGGATCCTGAAGGATGTGAAGGAACTGTACAGCCATATGTATTGGATCATCTTCCCGTAAATTTATGGGGACGAGATGTCCTAGATCAATTAGGTTTGACATTAACAAATAACATCAACCAAAATGCACCCACTATTATGACTAGACAAGGTTTTAGGAAAGGAAAAAGATTAGAAAAACAAGAACAAGGTATAGCACCAACGATTTGGATTCCAGAGAGATTAACCAAGGTCCTGACCCAGTGATTGTCTGGAGTCGGGGGTCTCTTTATGTGTTTCCACAGGGAGAACAGCAGCCGATTTGGATTCCAGAAAGATTAACTAAAGCGATTTCTACAGACCAAAAAGAAGATGATTTGGCTCAAATCCATAACAACTGATATCCAAAACTCCAGTTTGGCTATTCTTACATCTGCAACAGAACCAGGATGCTTTTTTCAATATCTATTTTATTATTGCCCTTTGCCATATCATGAAGTTCTATTTTGTTTTTTGAGCTCATACAGACCTAGGTTAATGTTTTGCTGATCAGTTCTATTTTTTGACTATAGAGTTTTTAAACATTGCAATGGAGATTTCACCTGTAAAAAGTTATAAGGCCTTTACTATAATGTTATGTGTTGTATGTATTATATTATGTGTGCACACTTGTGTTTTGTGTTATATGTTTGAATGTACGTATGTCCATATATCATATATGATGAGCGCTCATGATAAAATGGATCCAAATATTTTTTTTTCACGTGATTTATATGGTTTAATTTAAATTGGATAAACAACTGTTGAGGATTGTTTTAATATGTAAACAAAAAAGAAGGTTAACAGATCTGTTTGTTTACTTTTACCTTTCCTTTTCATTATATTTAATAATTCTCTTAAAGATAATGTAAATCGTTAAGAAAATTGTTTTCTTTTAGTGCCTTCTGTAGTGTTACATAATTTTTTCTTTAGCCATTATTGCCAGAATTCCTATCTTCATCCCAGTGCCGGTGAAGACAATGTAAATTGTTAAGAAAATTGTTTTCTTTTAGTGCCTTCTAGAATGTTACATAATTTTTTCTTTAGCCATTATTGCCAGAATTCCTATCTTCATCCCAGTGCTGGTGAAGTGAAAGATAAAACCAATCTACAGCTTCTACAATAGCCATCACTGAACTGCTTGCAGAACTTGCCTGGACACATTGTGAGCTCACCTGTATGCATTGTGAACTATCTGTTGGTACAGCGAATTGTGGTAGTGCTGGAGTATTTTTGCTGATGGTGTCACCGGTGGTACAATTTAGGAGCCCTCAATTGGCTTAATGTCATGGCATTTTGCATCCTCCTCTACTAGTGATGGTCTAAAATTTGGGGGCCAACAGAGGTGAGGCAAAGAACCTCACCCCCCCACAGGTGCAAAGGCCTATCCACAAGTATGGCTGTATGCTGGACCGGTAGTCAGTGACGGGTATGATCCAATTGCAGTGGTACCAACCTAAGACAGGAGGCTGACGCCTAGAGGTCAGTTCATCCGATGACGGGTAAGGACCATATGTTGAATTGGACTGCCTAACAGGCACGGTCCCTAAGCCACATGCTTGTTGTTTAAACAGAGAGGGGGAGATGTTGAGAGCCACAGCCAAAGGGGCCCCAGCAAACTTCCAGCTGCCAGCAAACTTCCAGCTGCTGGCTGATGATTGGCTCACAGCGGCCCCAGCAACATCTAGCTGATTGGCTCCTCGGCCCCAGCAACATCTAGCTGATTGGCTCCTCTGCAGTGATGCTCATTGGACTGTTTCCCTGCCCTTTCAGACCACGGAGCTGCTCATTGGGGGACTTTTTTGGCTCCGCCCACGTGACCCAGCCAATCGGCCTCAAGAGCAGGAGGATTGTGGGAGGTGGGGAGAAGCTTGTGGGGGAGAGAGAGGCTTGTGGAAAGCCGGTGGTGGCAGTTGAGGCTCTGAGGGTTTTTCCTGAGAGACTATTTTGTTTGTTGTGTGTGGTTCTAAAAATAAAGTTAGTTTCTTTTGACAAGTGGCTCCTGATTGTGCCCAGCCAGACTGCGGCAGGATATAGTGCACTTGCCTATAATCCTAGCAACTTGGGGGGCTGTGGCAGGATGTTTCCAAGTTTGAGATTAGACTATGCAATTTAGAGAAACCTGTTTCAAAATAGAAAGAGATGACAATGTAGCTCAGTGATAGGGTAACCCTGGGTTCAATTTGTAGTATGAGAAAAACAAACAAATAATAAATCCTATTCTTTTAGTAATTTTTAAATATGCCACTGCAATATTATTTAATATAGTCACCATTTTTTGCAATCAGTTGTTAAATTTTGCACCTCCATTAAAGGGAAACTTTGCATCCTTCAATCAACATCTGCCTTTTCCATACCCCCAAACCTTGATATTTTTATCTAATTTATTTTTTTTTTACATTTTGAAGACTTCCTTTCATATTTCTTGTAGTGCGAGTTTGCTAGAGACAAATTCATTCACTCATGTTTGTAAATAGCTTTACTTAGCCTTTACTTTTGAAGGATTTCTTCTCTGCATATACAATTCTAGTGAAATAATTTTATTTGCAGTTTTAGCACTTCAGAATTGTTATTCCCTTCCATTGTATTCCAACTTGCATCACACCTGAAAAGTCAGTGTGGTCCCTATTTTCATGCCCTGGATATAACAGAGATTCTTTCTCCAGCAGCTGTAGAGTTTATCTTGTGATTGTTTTTCATCAATTTGATTATATGGTATGTCCCAAGTATGGTAAAAGTCAGAAAATATTATCCACAAAAGGCAAAGAGAACTGTGAAATTAGAGATTCTGTGACATCCTGTGCTGTCAGAAGTTTACTGGGGAAACAAAAGGGGATTGAGCCAATCAAATGTTCTGACTCAACAAGCATGACAATGTAGACCATGTTCAGATCATGCCTTTTCAGGAAAAAAAGACTCTTCCCTTCTTCCCCCAAATGGTTTCAATTTTCTGCAAATCACAGTGGTAGAGCGGTGCTTAGAGGTCATATAACAAAATTCCTCATGCTCTATTGATAAGAAAACCGAGATCTAGGACTGAGCCAGGTCTTTGCAGCATCTAACCAAAGAACAGAACTCAGTTCTCAAGTCCCAGCTCATGCATCACCAGAGTTTTCAGTCTGTAGCCACTCATGTCACCGTGTACTTCTTACCACATCAGAATACCAACAGGACTGTGATTCACATTTTTCTTTAAATCAACTCTAAATCAGCTCTCTTTTAAATGTTAGTCTTGTGCAAAGCAAAAATATCCCCAAATGTGCATATTTTGAACTGTTGGTGATATTTTTCTAATGCTTTTTAAAATAAATATGTCAATACTGAAATGAGTGTGCTTGACATCATTATAATGTATGTTATAATGTGCATTTCCTACCACACCAGGCAATGCTGTGTGCCTCTTTCCCAGGGTCCCTGAATAGCAAATCGTGTTTCCTTACCCCTCCCCTCAAAGAGGAGAGTATTTTGCCACTGTCTTTTCTTTCATGAGTGCCAGGTTCCCATGTGCTTTCCAGACTGAATTGGCCTCTGGTGTTTTTTTTGAGCACTAGCAGGACTTATGTCTCCATCACTGTTCCAACCTCTGAACATCATTTTACTCCTGAACAAATGACAGGTCAGTCTGCAAGAGCCTTTCAGGTGCTGTTTAAGTTCCACTTTATGGGATTAAAATGTAGACAGAAACAAAACAAATTAACTTAATGTAAACATCATTCATATTATTAATCCATGTCCTTTCTAAATTGGAAGAAATTATACAGTTAGGAGGAATGTGTTCTAGTATTCTATAGCACAGAAGGGTGACCATAGTTATTGGTTGAGTATATACTGGACAATAGCTAGAAGAGAGGATTTTGAATGTTTCCAACACACACACACACACACACACACACACACACACACACACAATGATCAATGTTTAAGATGATGTAAATTCTATTACCCTGATTTAACCATTATTCATTTCATAGATGTTTCAAAATAGTACTCTGTACCTGTTATTGTTTAGATTAAGTGTCTCCCAAAAAACTCATGAGGTGAAATGGTTGGGTGATGAGTGCCTTGACCCAATCAGTGAATTAATCCCCTGAGTGGGCTTAACTGAACGATGACTGTAGGCAGTTGGGGAATGTCTGGAAGAACTAGATTACAGGGAATGTGCATTTGAAGTTTATATTTGGTCCCTGGCAAGTGGAGTCTCTGTATTCTTCTTGGTGTGATATCTTGAACCATTTTCCTCCACCACACTCGTCCTCCATGATGTTCTGCCTCCCCTCGAACCCTGAGGAATGAAGTTGACGGTCTATAGACTGAAATCTGAAACTGTGAGTCCCAAAATAAACTTTTCCTCCTTAAAATCGTTCTTGTCAGGTCTTTTGGTTGCAGCCACAAAAAAAAAAAAAAAAAAAAAAAAAAAAAAAAGCTGACTAAAACAGTACCTTCCTAAATATGTATAACTATTACATGTCAATTGAAACAAAAAATAAAAATAAAAAAATAAGTATAGAAACATTGTACCAAAATGGAAACTCTGACAATGACAAAAGCCAAAATGCAAATTTGTATCTGTGCAAAGTGTCAATCTTGTAAAACCCTTACATATACACAACAAACAGAATGAACAAGTATAAATTTTTGCTTTATTTGGGTACATTTTATTGACATCGTTATGATTTAGAGCTAAATAAAATTTTTCAAAAACGTTTCCAAAAATTTTTATTGTTTGTTTTGTCAATTTTTATTGCTCTATAAAGACTGATAGCATTTTAGATATTCAACTAGGTAATAAAGAGCCCCCACAAACTTCAGTACTGAAAATAATTTGTTACTTTATCAGGCTCAAGTGAAAGGAAATGGAATGCATCACAGTGGAGAGAGAAGCCAGATCCTACAGGATTGGTGCTGGAGCAATCTCTACACAGGGGAGAAGCACCCGCACATCTTATAGCCCCTCTAAGGATTTCTTACTGATTGCTCCTACCACTACCATTTCATGTGTGGACTTAAGAGCAGGAGGGAGAGGAAGGGTCATTATTCTATTTTTTAATACTTAATATGAGCTTTGTCCTTGAATATTGAAGCTTCATTAAAACAAAATTTGAGCACACAGACAAAATTTCATTGACTTTCAGCATATAAATAGACAATAAATGGAAAACCATGAGAAGCTGCTTTGTTAAGGTTACAAGACAAACGGAACATTTGGTATTTTGAGTATTCCCATTTCTTTACTCTCATGCTGCTACCAGAGGGAGGACAACTTTTTAGTATCTTTATTCAGGATCAGACCTTCCCCACCCTCCCTAAAGCGTAGGCACAAGAGACTGAAACCAAGAGGAAAGAGGGAAACATAGTTCCCACATCACTAGGATTTGTCCTCTGAGTTCTGCTTATACTTTCCCAGGAACTTGAGCAAGTGACCTCAAGTAATGGAGGATGAAACTTACTGTTTACCTCCAGGAACCCCACACTTAGCCCGGGTGACTCCCAAATGACATTTGAGTCACCCCAATGTTCATAGACACAGGATCAAGTAGTAAGAGAGTGGCACGAGGTGGTTATAGACTGACATGATCCATGACGAGTACTGGGTCAAGCAGAGAAAATCTGGGTTTCTGGGGCTGGTCGTGCTCATTTCTTCTTCCAAGTAGAATGTGGAAGGAGATTCTCACGTGATGAGAGCAGGCATGGACGTGTTGGAGGTGACTGACTGCCTTTGGGTTTACTGACTGCGAGGCGTTGTGTTCACACTTAGGATATTCTGAAGAGACCCCAGGCTACAGGCATAGCTGGGAAAGGCCCAGGGCATGCTCCCGGGCACTGATCCTTGGTCAGGACTGTGGGCAGGTTCTAGGCATCACCTTTCCCTTTGGGAGGGCAGCTGGTTTCTTCGGGTAGAGCATCCTGCTATCTGATGACTTCTGCAGTCCAGGAAGCAAGACCACAGCCTTTGCCAAAGCAGGGTGAAGACAGAGATGAGGAAGAAATCACCTGCACAGAGCAAGGGCCGTGGCGGTGAAGACTTTGGAACCTCATGCAGTGGTCCTATTGCCATGATTGGGATCCTGCTACTGCTGTCTGGGTCCCTCTTAGCCTCCAGACTTCACTGGTAACTATGTAGTACAGAGACTCAGACTCACCCAGAAGGTTGGTGCTGATATGCACTAAATTGGGGCTCCTTGGTCTCATCCTTTGGCTAGTCTCAACACTCTTTCCTCCACATCTATTCATATTCATATTTTTCTTTTTGATAAAATTTTGTGTCCATTTTCCCAAAGTGAAGACATAAGTGCCTCATGGTGCATGATTGTATATTGCTCATCACTCAGAATTTCATTGTATTTCTGAATTTTATTGATATCTCCAATCTGAAATTATGATAAAATACATCATTTCTGGGGATTTCTAGGCATTTCTACTATGTGAGAAGTTAACTTTTATTTTCTAATGATAAATTGTTTAAAAAGCAATAAATCATTACCAGTGAATTTTTTAGCAAGGCCTTGACAAAAGAAATTTGTTTGTACCTTATTTTACAGAAGAAACTGGTTTATGAAAGCATACAATTTAGTTTCTTTAGAGAAAGGTTTGATGAAAATCTCCAGGATTATATATAAATCACAGCTGAACTTTACATTCATTTTTATAGAGTTGGTATTTTCCTTAAAAATGCCATTTTGTGTTATTTCTCATAAGATTCTACATTTGGAGCATTAGAGCATAGGCGTATCCTAAGCATTATTGAATGAACACTATTTCTGTTTTAAAGTGTTTCTGTTTTTCATTATTCTGTGGCATCTCATTATATCAGTTAAATTCTCTGACCCTCAGTTAGTTTGCTTGTCATATGGGATACTATCACCTACCTGGGAAAATCAAATAGTATAGTGGAACTGAAGGCACTTTACACCCCAAAGATGCTCATATACCCAAAAGATGACATTGTGGAAGTTACCACTGTGTGGCTTTTGTTGGATCTACTTCTAATCCAGATGAACTATAGAAATTACAATAATGGTACTTTAATTTATACCTAAGTTCACAAAGATGTAAATTGCATGTTCACCATTAGGATAAATGTTGTGAGAAAAAAATTCAAATGTTTTTACCTCAAATGTTTATCGTTTCTTTGTAGAGACAAAAACAGTAAAATCAAATGGCTCAAAAATACTTCATTGCAGAGGAAGCAATGTTGGAAAAATAATTGACTTTGGGCTTAGCATTCCCTAGTTTGAACCCTAGTCCAGTAAATTCTAAATGGGGGTAAAACTATGGTCCTCTGAATATAAAATAAATATATATGGAAATTGACATCTGCTGGGGAAAGGAGGAAGTACAGAATAAGAAAAGATACCAGATGTGTTCGGAGTATATTTGTATAGCTACTGAAGAAATTGTTCAGATTAGAGGAATTAAGTGAATATTTGTCCTGTTGGCCTGGGACAGCCCCTCTGTATATTTATTGCCCCAGCATAATTTTTAATTGTTCCCTATTTTAGTCCATCTTTTGTTGCTATAACTGAATACTCAAGACAAGATAACACGTGAAGAAAGGAAAGAGGTTTATTTTGGCTCATAGTTCTGGAGTCTAGGAAGTCCAGGTTCAGCCCGTCACATCCAGTAAGGGCCTTGTGTTTCTTCAATTCCTGGTGGAAAGCAGAAGGGTAAGAGGGTATCTGTGAAAGAGAGAAAAGGGGCAGAACTCAGAGATATCTAACCCATTCCCACAGGAAAACATCAATCCATTCCTGACCACAAAGTAATCCTCCTCTATGACGCAGCTTCCCCTCCTCCCAACTCAACACATCTGCATTCAGTAGTCAAGCTTCCAACACATGAATTGGGGGTCATATGCTCAAATCAGAGAGCTACCTATTTAATTATCAGATATAGTCTGAGTTTGAACAGTAAATTTCAGGATCACGCTAGAGAAGACACATAATTGAGAAGGATCAAGAACAGGGGTGGGTGGGTTGAAAGGCAAGGACACAGAATCTTAAAGAAAAGACAGGCAGAGCTTGCTGGGCATAAGGAATCAGAGTTACGCATGAGTCACCCACTATCCATATTATAAAGAAAAAACACAGTTTGTATTATTTTTATTTGCATTTCAATCCACTTAATCTGTCAACTAATTGAAAAGCATGTACTTCTTATTACGAAATCTGTTCTTCCTGCAACTCTGCCTAAGGATCATGGAGTAACACAGTGCTCAATGTAGTCAGAAAATTTCACTGGTCATATTTGCATCCATCATATCATAAAAATCAAGATTTCAAGGGTGAATTTTCTGTAAATATCTTTAAAATAACATTGTATTTTCCAATTTACTCTCAACACCTTTTTAAAATTTTTTTTAGTTATACATGGACACAATATATTTTATTTATTTTTATGTGGTGCTGAGGATCAAACCCAGGGTCTCTCACGTGCGAGGCGAGTGCTCTACCACTGAGCCACAACCCCAGCCCTCTCAACACCTTTTGATAGCCTACCTACACAATACATTCTTTTCTTAAATGCCATCAGCTATAAATTTCAACATTAATTTATCTGTGTCTAGTAAACGATTAGACAAATGATGCTGCAGTGTTTCCTTACCACTTAATTTTATCCTAATTAAAAGTTTGCTTTTATGCCTATAGAGTAATATCCAACATCACCCATGAGTATACATAGAAAGAAAAGTGGAAATGAAATATTTGGGTGAAGCTTCTCCTAAGATTTCTTCACAATATCTGATTTTTCAAAATCTTATGTGGTTTCAAGTCTTTAAAATATTTTTTTTCCCTTTGCATAGTATCAATCTCCATAACCACTGTGTTAGAATTGTAGTGATTTTCCAAGATGCTCTGTTCTTCTGTCCTGAATTTGCTTCCAAGCTGTTGGTGTTCCTTCTGCCCATTTTGATGTATATCCAGGATGTAAGACTGAAGAAATGACTGTTGCAGGGCTGTTAGCAATTGTAAAATGTCCACTCTACTTTCAAAGATTCTAAAACATAAAAATAAAAAAGATAGAAAGATTAAAAAAAAACTATCTTAGAACTGACAAGAAAAGAAAGCGATCCAAACAGTCCTGTGACGTAGCAGGTAACACTAATCACATCATCCAGGCTTTGCTACAGTCTCGGCCCAGGCCCCAGGTTGCACTGAGAGCTTGGATACACCATCTTTAATCTTTACAACTCCTCTGATTCCCGATTACCACTTTTTTTTTTCCAGGTAAGGACACCATAGCATGGTGGCCCCTGAATACTTAATCAAAAAGCTCTTTCTGAAGTTCTACATATCTGTGGGATTTTACCTCTGGTGTATTGGAAGGATCAAAGACTTTCTAAAGCAAAAGATGTGACCATATGTATGGACATCAAAACTCTTCAACATATCACATAAGATGAGGAGTCAGAAAAAAGGGTTCCTCGCACCTTTCCTCCAGCTGATTCCAGTTTTATTTGAAGTTTAACATCACCATAAACAATCATTTTTAATATTCCTTCTGCATCTCCATGATAGACAGATTAGTCTTTCACTTTGTCATTGAATATTTTTAGAGTGACTGCTCTGAGCCAGGCCCTGGGAATATGTGAATATTAAAACAAAGTTCCTGCTATGATAAAACGTGCAATTTTATGGGAGGTGATACAGAAAAAAATAAATAAACACATAATGTGGCACGAAGTAGTAAGTACTGTGGAGAAAATAAATATGAGGAAAGGACAAAAGGACCACCATGAAGAGAGCTCCTTTAGTTTGGATACTTGGGAAGGAATTTTCTTATGCATGACACATAATTAAACATCAAAACAACTAAATATTAAATTCTATGTTATTTGGGGGCAGGAAATAGGTCACTGTATACTCTCTCCAGGAGCCTCTGAGAAGTGGATATAGACCAAAAGGAGAAAATTGAAGAGCAGGTGATGATAGCAGTGATAAACATTGAGCTCACCCAGAATAGACCTTGGCTAACACACCAGCCACCCTCAGGTACTTTGTTACAGCTATGGAAAACAAACACACACAAGGCCCATTCAGCTCACTCCAAGCTTTATACTCCATCTCTGCATTATTGGTAACAAAAGGGAGAGCCTGGCACTCTCAGCTTTGTTGCTTATTTATTTGGTTGTTTTATTCCACTTGATTTGTTTAGAACCCAGGTGAGCAAGAAGGATGCTACTTATCAGGCACCTTCAGAAACTCCCAGCATTTTAGGACTCTAAAATATTCAGAATCCAAATGCTCCTTGAAGACCATGTTGATTTGGAAAACTAATTTTCTGGGGGCAGTATATGATGGAGGGGAGAAAGCAACAGTCAAAATTCTGTCTACCTTCCCCAGTGGCATGAATTAAATCTCTAAGAGTCTCAACTTTATTTTTGCTAAAGCAGGATGTTAATTCCTGCTAGCCCTGTTGCAAGGACCTAATAAATGTATATTAATCAAAGCACTTTGTTAAATGAAGAGCAGTCCCTATGTTCAAGGGAATTGTTATTATTATTGAAAGAGAACAATGCAACAGAATTTCATTATCATTACTGACTTAACTGCAGTGATTAAATTCTCTTGCTCTGAGCGGACACACATAAAACATTGTGCACATTTCTCCCGTGAAACTCAAGCTCCATAAACTTATTCATTACAATAAGAACACTACCGTGTTTTTTTGGATACAGAAGAAATATTTCTCTTGAATTGTCTGAAAGCTGCCATTTCCCTAAATATGGAATGGCTATTTTTCCCATGCATATAACAGTGTGATTTGACTCTTTTCACATTATTTTAATCTGTGAATTCCTTATGTAAAAAGCTCCTTATTAATAAGTTTGTCTACATTCTATTTCAGGAGGCACAAAAGTGACAATGGTAACCTCATGGGAATTCAAGCTCATTACTGCATTGTTGCACATGTCACATTTCAGACTAGAAAAAATTTCACTGGGTCGGCCTTTCATTATTTGAAAAGGACAGGAGTTTTGAAGTCCTGGTTCCCAGTTGCTATTTTATGACTTATTAACTGTGTTACATTGGGAAACCCATTCAACCTCCCAGAGCTTTTTTGTTTCTTTACCTTTGAAAATGGTATATGAGAATCAAATGAGAGGATATACTTTAAGACTAAAGAGAAAGGTTCATAATAAAAACTCCCAAAATATTTATTTAATCTGCAACCCTTGGGCACTGGGTAAAATTCAGCCTGTAATAATAAATTATGAATTTTACGGCTTACAGATATAAAGTATGAAACATAAATATTTAAATTAATAGAATTGTATGGGTAGGAATATTTGGATTATTTGCTAGAATAGTCTTTGAGCTTAATTTGCCACCATTAGAGAAGTGGTTTTTTAAGTTGCTTTAAGAGTGGTGAATGTGGTAAACTTAGTAGGTTTATCATGAGTTTCAAGATATAATTAATTAGATCATCCTAGAGAACTCTATGTCAATCAGTTGGGAAATAATTTTAACTCTTTTAGAGAATAATGGAATATTGTGGATTTTTTGCTTTCATTCCCAGTATGTGAGCAAACTTTTTTAATTGCAGAAAAATTGAAAAAAAAAAAGGTCCAGTAGAGACCCCTCCATAGAGATCAATCTACAGCATGGTTGGCTGAGGAATAGGAACCCTCAGGCTTGTGGTTCCTTAGGAATTGGGTCTATAAAGTGAGGGGTGCTTTATGAAGCTATGATTTCTGCCAAGTCTCAGGGCTAGAGAAGGGACTACTGTGGAAATGAGAGAATACCAGGACCCCATGAGGAGGAGGGACAGCAAGGCTGTTAAGAGTTCCCTCTTTGACCTGAGAATCCACTCATTTAAATGATGATGAGAAGGCTGCATGAGGTTGAAAAAGGAAAATGGAATTCAGCTTTTGGTATTTGAATGAGCTTATGAGTAATACTCCTCTCTTTCTCTCTCAAGTTCCAAGCAAAATGAGATTTAGACATAGGAGTCAGGTCAACGAAGATGAAAATTTGCCTATGTTAATAAGATTAGGAAACTCCATTTAGGTGTGAGGGAAAGAAGGTTTCTGAACTTTTTCTGAAAATTACAACTTAGTTCCTGAAATGATGGGTGAAAACTGTAGGAAAGAAGTGCCCTGCTTAGTTTGCCATGGAGCCAAAGCACACAAGAATGTGTGTGCAAGGGAGGCTGTTTGCATGTGTGAAAATGTGCAGGGACATAGCTACTAGAGACCACCAGGCAACCTTGACTCACCCACCTAATCACATCTGTCTCCTGAGGAGCAATCAGGCACTTAGAGATTCTAGTCTCAAAATGTCCAAAATGTCCCCAGAGCTCCAATTTCCATCCTCACTACAGATGCTCTCACTTGGGCCTCTATCTGGACAATCAAGGTTGCCTCCCAGTTTTCCTCCTGCTCAGCTTGAGTCTTCTCTGGCCCACTTTCCCATCCAAGCCCCTCTCTGGGCTCTAGGCTCTGCAGCCATTATGGGTCACATACCTTCAGCCACACACCCATCTACAGGCTTCTCTCTTCCTTTGCACATGATCTTCTCTTTCCCCAGTGCACAAAAATGGCCACTGCTGTGTTCATGAATTCCACCTCATTTATCTAAAGTCCATCCTGGGAATTGTTTCTTCTAGTTCTTTCTGTTGCGCTGCCCATCATTCCTCCCTCGGTGTCATACCTGTGCTTCTGTGGGCCCATTTCATTACACATGCTCTGCTGAACTCTAAATCTGCCTTTTCTTGCTGCTCCACTACCAAATCTTTGAGTTTCATGAGGTTGGGAATCATGTCTTTTTCATGTTTATATTCCCAGCACCTAACACAGAGCTCAATAATGCTGGAGGAATTGAATCAAATGGAATGTGTTCTCTGAGAAGCATGAGGCATGACTTCATTAAGCAAGTGTACGGAGGGTTTCCATCAAGCCTGTATCATAAAGGAGAGAATTTCTTCTTGCTTCCAAATGCACTAGGGCTATAACCCACCAAATTATTGCTGCACATGAAAGCATAAGCACAAGACTTTAAATTCCACTCTGCAGATGTTGCCATATAATTCAAATAAATCCACATTTTGCACCATCTGTTAATAACCTTTCCACATTCTTATTGCTACAAACAAAAGGAGACAGGTAATGTTATGCAGAATGTCATAAGGAAGCAAATGCATACCTTACCTCCTGTCTTGGCAAGATTGAGTGTTCAGAGATTCATTCTTCTGTGCAGATTAAATTCACTGTCTTTTCAGTGGGAATTATGAAGCCTCTGGGGCAGGGGAATGAAGCACTTGAGACCCAAAGCACTAATGAATTTTTCATGTAACAATCTTCCTTACTGTGAAGGGAAGAGGATGTATAGCCAACTCAGGGTCCTTATGAACTTCTCCAGAAAGGAGAATAATTGGGCAGCTGTTTGAAAGTTCCCCCTTAGCTATGAATCTCCCTACTAGACCTCAGTAAATTTAAAGTTCTCTGCTCAAGGATGAGCCAAGAAAACTGTGGGGAAGTGTAACTGGGTGGTGAGGTGGCATTTCCAGTCTTGGTGACTGCAAAGACCACATCAGCATGAGACTCAGCACTGCTCACAGTGTGCGACAGGGAAGCACCCTGGGACTTACTCAACCAGAACAATTTTATAGGTAGGGAAATTGAGGTCCAGATGAAGTAATGGATTCAAAACCAATTCCAAACCTCCTGGTTTCTTCCCATTGCAGTATCACAAATGGCTTCTGTGGAAGTGATTCTTTTCTTTTCTTTATCTTTCTTTCTTCCCAAATGGCAGATGTTTCCATTTCAATTTTGGCTTAAACAAAGTATGAAATGTATTAGCTGAATAAATTTCCTGGAGAGACCTCATGCGTGATGTGGCCCAAGCTTTGTAAGAATGGAACCTGTCCTGCTGGCTCTGCTGACATCTACATTGCCTTCATTGTTTGAGTCCTCATGGTGACCAAAAGGCTTCTGGCAACACTAGGGCTATGCCCTCCTAGATTCAAAACAATAGAAGAAGCATCTGCCTCACTCAGTGGTCTGTGTAAAAGTCTAATTGCATCTCATGGGCTCCAGATGGATCTTGTATCCACCCCTGAAGCAATGACTTCAGTTAAGAGCGTCAAATGCTCTAACTGGCCAGATCAGCATCCTATATCCACTGCTAAAGCCTGAAGGGAAAAAGATTCCAACTGAAGCACATGGACCGGGAATGACAGAGTCCTTCTTTAGGTCAAGGGTGGACTCATTCAAAAGAGGGTTGCATGGGTACAGAAGGGAGATCCATTGTTGTCTGCCACACATGCTGCCCACTTTCTCGTCTCTATTTCATCATTTGCAGTCCACTCATCCATTAAGTTCCAAAATCCATTATTCTGAGTTCAACCCGAAGAATCTTTCTAGCATGCGGTTCTTAACTGCAATCCTTCAAGGCCTGCGCGGTGTCCACACTGGAGCTAGCAAGGATTCAAGCTTCTGAATGACCCTGAGCACTCACACGGCCCCTCCACGGCCTAGTCTCACCTCATGCCTTACCACTCACTTCCTGCCCAACCACCTTCTCTGTCTCACTAAATCCCACTGATCACCCTAGAGTTCACTAAGGGACCATATTCTCCAGGAAACCTTTCTTGTATTCCAGGTGGATTTCAGGTTCCTGAAGCCCCTTCTTCGTTCCCCTCCTTCCCACTTACTTCCATGCATTGAAATCGTGTTTATGTCCATTGCTCCTTTTACCCCATTTGACCCTCAAGAGCAAGAAGACATTTTATTTTCTAAACAAGTCTTTAAAACTTACATAGCACCTGGCCCTTGAGAATCCTCAGTCAGTATGCGCTAGCCTGGTCTACTGAGCTTCTGATAAAGTCAACACAGTGTATCAAAAAGTGGATATAGGGGCAGGGGTATAGCTCTGTAATAGGGCACTTGCCTAGAATGTGTGAGGCCCTGGGTTGGAGCCCTAGCACAGAAAGGAACAGAAACAGGAAGGGAAGGAAGAAAGCTGCTTAGATTTTGGAAGCAGCAGGCTTTGAGGTGAACCCTGGCCCTCATGAACTCTCAATTCAGACTGGGAAAATCATTTAATCTCTTAGCCTCAGTTTTTTCCTATAAAGATGGAACAACTGGTATTTGCTGGAAGGCTTACTGTGGGATCCCGCAAGCATTCAGCATAGTTTCAGATGTAGCTGTGCCCTGGTGATGGACTTGGGACAAGCTCTATGGGGTCAATCCACTGCACTCAGCAGCTTTACATGAAACTCCTCCCAGCATCTGCTGATTCTGGTCATGGTGGATTGGACCTTTACTGACCCTTTTCACTCGCTAACTTTAGTACATGGAAATATGTCCTAAGAATCCTGGTGGTAACCGTTTAACATCTCAACACTAAACAGGTGTTAGGTAGGGAGAAAAGTCAGGTGCTTAATTCTTGGGCATTTTCCTTCTTGCTCCATGGGTCTGTGAGTCAATGATAGTTCACCAAAGATGCTATCACTCTCTAATAGCAAAGATTCCTGAAATTATACCAAATGTCATTTCTTTAACTGCTTATCTTATGTTCTGCTCTTTTTATGTGTACTTTGTAATTACTCATAGTACATATGAGTACGTGAAGTACATGTGTAATATATGTGAGAATAGTGTCTAACCAATATTGAATGTTGAAAAAAATGCTAGTTATTTTTATGCATCTTACTATTTAAAACATTTAAGTCTAAATTTTGTCTTGCTATAGGGAGCTTTCCCCAGAGACTTTAAGAAACGTGGGCTTGGTCCTCAGATAATCACCTTTACTTAACTCCCCCCCTTTGTCCCACCAAGGAATCCTTTCACTTCACTGGCTACATTCCCTCCACCTCCATCCTCATTGCCAAGGCCCACTTCAGGCCCCTGGGGTCTGCAGGACTTTGTAACTCACTTTCTCTCTTCTGAACTTATGTCCTAAAAACCTTCTGCCTTGCCACTGGAGACACATTTCTAATATCACACATGATGGTTTGTTCCCGGATAGGTTAAGAGGGCTTTGGTGGCTCTCACAGCCTTGGGGATAAGGACAGTCCTCCCAAAGCAACAGTGATCTGGCCCTCTTTCATCACTGGATTTCTTTGAAACCTCATTTCTTGCTTTTCTGACTCTTGTATTATGCTTTCTGGGAGATGCTGTATTGTTGCTTTTACAAATCTGCACGCCTGTAATCCCAGTGGCTTGGGAGGTTGAGGCAGGGGGATCATGAGTTCAAAGCCAGCCTCAGCAAAAGCAAGACACTAAGCAATTCAGTGAGACCCTGTCTCTAAATAAAATACAAAATAGGGCTGGGGATGTGGCTCAGTGGTCAAAAGTGCCCCTGAGTTCAATCCCTGGTACCCTACCCCCCGCCCCCCCCACACACAAATCTGTTTTCTAATCTCTGCTCTTTTGGGAAAGCCTTACCAACCATCCCTGTCATATTGAAAAACCTTCTCATGCTCTGGCTCAGCTCAACTATCTATCCTCTGCTCTAAATGACTTTGCTGACCTCTCAACAATGACAAGTTTCTCCCTTTTGTCCCCTGGGAGTTTCTCATATGTATGGTAGTGAATGGATTCATGACTATCTCTGGAATCCTCACTACTATAGTCTGAGTAACTGTCCCTCAAAGGCCCATGTGTTAAAGGCTTGGCCCCAACCCCTGGCATCATTGGAAAGTCGTGGAACCCAAACAAGTGGAGCTAATGGCGAAAGTTAGCTCCTTAAGGATGTGCCCTTGGGGGGTCATGGAACCCTGGCCCATTCCTCTCTCTCTCTCTGCTTCTCCTTCATGAAGTGAGCAGCCTCCTCTACCACAGGCTGTCCTCATGATATGCTGCCTTACCAGGGCCCAAAGCAATAGGACCAACTGATCATGAAAAAAACCCTCTAAAACTATGAGCCAAAAAGAATCTTTCATTTTTTAAAAACTGATTATCTCAATTATTTTTCTGCAGTGACTGAAATCTGACTAACACAGTCAGTAAATTCCAATCTATATTTAGTGCACATAGAACATGGCATACTATAGGCTTTCAGTACATATTTAGTAAGTTATTGAATTGAATGAGAGTGGTTCTCAATATCCAGGATATTGAGAGGGGTGCTAGGAATGAAAGGTTGTTTGGTTTTGTTTTTCTGAGCTAATGAGTTTGTCTAATTCTCTTCAGAACACATGGGTCCAAACAAAATCCTAGGAGTATCCTCTCAACTTTATCTTCATTAAAAAAAAAAAAAAAGTGTTCATCAGCATTTTCTCACTGTGACCAAATACCTGAGAAAAACAAATTAAAGGAGGAAAGATTTATTTGTCTTACAGTTTTAGAGGTTTAGGTTCGTGGTTGCCAGGCTCTCTGGCAGCAGGTCTGTGGCAAGGCATGACATCATGGCAGAGAGAGCAGGGGACAGAAGAGCTGCCCACCTCATGGTGCCTAGGAAGCAGACACAGGGAGAAAAAGGGAGGGAGCAGGGACAAGGCATTTTCCCTGTGGTCACACCCTGAAGAACAGACTCCCTTCAGCTAGGTCCCACTTCCTAAAGTCTCCTCTACCTTCTCACAGTCCGTTCAGCTAGGAATCTCTAAATTAATTAATCAGTGGATGAAGTCAGAGCCCTTATGATCCATTCACCTCCCCAAATCCTGACTTCTGAACATCGTGGCACAGGGGACAAAGCTTTAGCATGTGTCCTTTGGGGGACAGTCCAGAACCAAGCCATAATAAGAAAACACAACTTCTGCAATAGTAATATAGGGCAAACCCTTTGTCATAAGTCAGTGAGCTAATTTTGAAACAAAGAAGGCACAGTGGGTTTGCTGGAGAAAATCAGGAGTGACGGTGACCTAGGGGACACATTGAAGCCCAACGAGACCTAGACTTGGAGTGGAGACTCCTGCAACACTGAGGAAACAGGAACCCAGACTTACCTATCACACACCTGTGTTGGATGAGACAAGGGCTCACACCAAAGTGCCTGGCACATTACATTTACCATAGGTTTAAGCCTCTCCATAGACACTAGGTGAAATGGATCGAAGACAAAGGTGCCAGGCACTCACCAGCCGACTCCACATGACTCTCACCACATACTGGTACCACTTTGGTACCACTCAGCTTTTGTCCAATCTGGCTTCTGTGAGAATTGATGTGTGTGCCCAGGTTTCTAACTACGGCCTTCCCACGATCATTTGTACCAGAAGGTCTTGAAGCAATGGGTGACCTTGCAATTATTGAACTACGGACTGGACATTTGGCTTCAGAGAAAACTGATGGGAAAAAGTAAGAAAAGGGGATAAAAGGGAAAGATGGAAATGGTGAATGTCAGACATGTCTTAAAAAGTTTCAATTATGTGATGGAGTATTTTGCAATGACATGATTAAGATGAGGGCCAGGAAAGTACAATTACCTAACAGTAGGATCCAATTCCAGGCCTTCTGGTTCCAGGTTCAGTTCTCAACTAGTCAGAAGATAAACTGGGGTGCAGGAGAGAAGGAGGAAGGGACAGAGGACGTGGGACTGTGGGAAAGAGAGGAGGGGAAGGAGGAGAGAGAGAGAGAACAAGAGTTACGTAACTGTGAGGGATTAGTACTATATTTCTGTTAGCTGAGCAGTTCTGAGAGTTCTTTCACACTTGGAAGGTATGATCAGATGTTAGGAGAGAGTGTTGCTGTCACCTTTTATGCACAATGAATGGAATAAAATAAGAAACTTCTGTCTCCTCTGCCACCTTGTCTTTCCTCAGAGAAGAATTAAACAAACACACAGAAACCTCATAAAAGTACCACAGGAATTCTCCATGGTTTTAGAAGACTCACTTCTCTCCAACATTGTGGGATCAACTCCTGGAGAGGAAGGGCTATTTTTGGCTGGTGGTCATCTCTCCAGAGCCCCTCATGCTAATGAGCTGATAATGTGGGTCCAAAGATTTTTTTGTCTCAAAATTAAGGAATGAGAAATGGAGTTGTGTAAGTAGCCACACTGTGTTCCTGGGTTCCACAGTCTCCTTTGAGCGGTCTCTGTGCCTCTGCATTTGTCTCTGCCTCCTAGTCTCCTCCTCTCACCCTGTCTTTCTCTCCCTCTCTGGTTCTCCTACCTTGAAGGCCTTGGAGGTCATCTCTCCCCTGCTCTATGTTGCACACCAAGCTCCTTCCCTCTTCCTCCTCCATGCTACCAGGGAGGCCAGCATTTGCAAAGAGAATCTCACTGAACACCAGCGCTTAGTGGGAGAGAGCAGAGGAGACACCTGAAGAGAATTCCAGGGTTAGGGTTCAGATTTGCCTATCTGCACCCCAGCTGCTCAACCACCCAGCTTCCCTAAACCCCAACCTGTGTCAGTGAAACAGTGTCATTGTCCCTGCATTGAGTGCAAATGCCAATTTGCTGTGTCTTTCCTTGCTTCCTTCCTCTGCATCCGTGCCTTTCCCGTTTCAGCAGTGGAATTCTCTGAAGGAAGGTTGCATCCACAGGTTGTTGATAAAAATGCCAGTGAGTAAACGCTCCCCAGGCATCATCTTCTTGTAGGCATGACCACAGGGAGCCCATGTGGCCATTGCATGTGCCACTCAGATCTCCCTTAGGAGAACCTGCTGTCGGAAAGCTGGCTGGCCAACAGCTCCAGCGCTGAATGTGCACCATCTTCAAGGGAGGCCCCGCCATCTCCAGGCTGCTCCCTGGTCCCAGCCAATGACTCAGCCTGATGGGTGACCAGAGCAGGGCCATTTCTGCCCTACCAAGGATTCCTTAGTGGTTAGTCTTTCTACAGATCTTTCTGTTGGTCTTGCCAAGACTTCTCAGAACTGCCCTGCAGTTGAGGGGGCTCCCATCTGTTTGCCCTTAGTTCCTTCTCTCCTTACAGATGCCGCAGCCACATCTGCTCTGAAGAGCCTTCCTGCCTCTTCCTGCTGCCTTTCCCCTTTGTCCTTCACAGGCATTTCCCCAATCTACCTCCTGCACATCTAAGCCCCTTTTGGTGTATATTTCTCAGAAAACTTAACCTGACATAAATTGTATGGTCCAAAAACCACAATTGTTACATCGATGTTTGTGTCAAATACTCTTTTCTGTTTCTTATCCAGATAGGACATTTGGGTTTTGTATCCAAAGGGAGAGGAAGAAAGCCATGATGACAAAGCATCTTTGTCTCTTACAATCTTTGACTTTGGGAAACATAATGAACCTTTGGGCATCAAAATGTTTCCCAAAATGGAGATGGATGTGACTGGGCTGCCTTTGTCTGTGATGCTAAGGTTGGTTGGGAGAAGAATTAGGACGGTGGTATCAGGAAATGTTAGGTAGAATAGAAAGTCCCTAGAACACAGTAGGTGGCAAATCAGCATTTATTCTCACCTTAAATTCATTACCAACTCATAGTCTCTATTCAAAACAATTGTGAAGAATACAAACTCTTGCTGAGAAAAAGCTTTTAAGTTTGAGTAAGTCCCATTTGTTGATTCTTGTTATTAACTCTTGTGCTATGGGTGTCCTATTAAGGAATTTGGAGCCCAACCCCACAATATGTGGATCGGAGCCAACTTTTTCTTCTATCTGACGCAGTGTCTCTGATTTGATATCGAGCTCCTTGATCCATTTTGAGTTAACTTTTGTGCATGGTGAGAGAAAGGGATTCAGTTTCAGTTTGTTGCATATGGATTTCCAGTTTTCCCAGCACCATTTGTTGAAGATGCTATCCTTCCTCCATTACATGCTTTTAGCCCCTTTATCAAATATAAGAAAGTTATAATTTTGTGGATTGGTCTCTGTGTCCTCTATTCTGTACCATTGGTCCACCTGCCTGTTTTGGTACCAGTACCATGCTGTTTTTGTTACTATTGTTCTGTAGTATAGTTTGAAATCTGGTATCGCTATACCGCCTGATTCATACTTCTTGCTTAGAATTGCTTTTGCTATTCTGGGTCTTTTATTTTTCCATATGAATTTCATGATTGCTTTATCTATTTCTACAAGAAATGCCATTGGGATTTTGATTGGCATTGCATTAAACCTATAGAGAACTTTGGGTAATATCGCCATTTTGATGATGTTAGTTCTGCCTATCCATGAACAGGGTATATTTTTCCATCTTCTAAGATCTTCTTCTATTTCTCTCTTTAGGGTTCTGTAGTTTTCATTGTATAAATCTTTCACCTGTTTTGTTAGGTTGATTCCCAAATTTTTTTTTTTTGAGGATACTGTGAATGGGGTGGTTGTCCTCATTTCCATTTCTCAGCAAGAGAAACAATAAGAGAGGTAAATAGGGAGCCTACATCCTGGGAACAAATCTTTACTCCTCACACTTCAGATAGAGCCCTAATATCCAGAGTATACAAAGAACTCAAAAAATTAAACAATAAGAAAACAAATAACCCAATCAACAAATGGGCCAAGGACCTGAACAGACACTTCTCAGAGGAGGACATACAATCAATCAACAAGTACATGAAAAAATGCTCACCATCTCTAGCAGTCAGAGAAATGCAAATCAAAACCACCCTAAGATACCATCTCACCCCAGTAAGATTGGCAGCCATTATGAAGTCAAACAACAACAAGTGCTGGCGAGGATGTGGGGAAAAGGGTACACTTGTACATTGCTGGTGGGACTGCAAATTGGTGCGGCCAATGTGGAAAGCAGTATGGAGATTCCTTGGAAAGCTGGGAATGGAACCGCCATTTGACCCAGCTATTCCCCTTCTTGGACTATTCCCTAAAGACCTTAAAAGAGTGTACTATAGGGATACTGCTACATCAATGTTCATAGCAGCACAATTCACAATAGCTAGACTGTGGAACCAATCTAGATGCCCTTCAGTAGATGAATGGATAAAAAAAATGTGGCATTTATACACAATGGAGTACTACTCAGCACTAAAAAATGACAAAATCATGGCATTTGCAGGGAAATGGATGGCACTAGAGCAGATTATGCTAAGTGAAGCTAGCCAATCCCTAAAAATAAATGCCAAATGTCATCTTTGATATAAGGAGAGCAACTAAGAACAGAGCAGGGAGGAAGAGCATGAGAAGAAGATTAACATTAAACAGGGACGAGAGGTGGGAGGGAAAGGGAGAGAGAAGGGAAATTGCATGTAAATGGAAGGAGACCCTCATCATTATACAAAATTACATATAAGAGGAGATGAAGGGAAAGGGGGGAAAAACAAGGGAGAGAAATGAAGTACAGTAGATGGGGTAGAGAGAGAAGATGGGAGGGGAGGGGAGGGGTGGGGGGATAGTAGAGGATAGGAAAGACAGCAGAATACAACAGACACTAGTATGGCAGTATGTAAAAATGTGGATGTGTAACCGATGTGATTCTGCAATCTGTATACGGGGGAAAAATGGGAGTTCATAACCCACTTGAATCAAAGGTATGAAATATGATATGTCAAGAGCTATGTACTGTTTTGAACAACTAATAAAAAAAAGAATACAAACTGTTTGGACTGTGCCCTTGGGGCTGACAGCCTGGTTCGACTCCTAGGCCAGCACTTTCTAGACACATGATCTTAGGCAAATATCTAACTTTGCTGTGTCTCCATTTCTTATTTGTAAAATGGGAATAATTGTGGTATCTATCTCAGGGTATTGTTTTGAAGATTAAGTGAATTTACATATGAAATCACTCACAGTACCCAGTAAGCAGGTGTTAGTATTTGCTGTGGCAACTCTCAGAGCCTTTTGCTCTTATTTTTTTGCTCTCCCTTATCTTACCATCACACACACACACACACACACACACACACTTTAATATTTTGGCCCTGTGGATTGCAAATGATAATTCTCATTATCAAGGTCAAGAGGAAATAAGAGGGTATCTCAGATGTGATTGAATTAATATTACCCCAGCGTATTTCATAGGCTTTAAAAAAAAGTAAGTGCTAGATGTCAGCTCATTTTCTTGTGATTTTCCTCCTCCTCTGTAAATTAGATGCACACTATCCTGCTAATTAAGGAAATTGGTTAACTTGGGTTCATCCTGTTGAAGTTTTTATTCAATACTGCTCTCACATATTTGGTTCTAGATAAAGTAGGCCCACTTTCTAACCTAACATTTATAGAACATATTAAAATGTGTGCAGTTCCTTGGACTACATTGTCTCATTTTAAACTCATAATTCCCTTAAGAGTGGAGGTTTTTATTTTTCTGCCATGGATAATGAAGCGGAGATGTAGCAGCTGACAGTCAGGTAGGCAAAGGCAGAGCAGAGGGAGAACTCTCGGTGTTTAAAGCTTTAGCCTCTTGATTAGTCCGTGGGTTTGAATTCCACTTCAAATACAAGCTGGAGTATCATGAGCAAGTTCCTTAATTTCTCTACACTTGTAAAGCATGCCCTTTTGGCAACTGTCCAAAGGGTTCAGAGACAAAATTCATGCCACAGGAGACACCAGCCTACAAATTACTAAGTTCCTTCTTTTTCTTCCCTGATTAACCTCTAGAGGTTGGTACACATTTTAGACATTCATGCTTTTTCTTATGAATGATTTTCAATAGCGATCACTGAATTTATAGAAATCTGTACACATGGAAATAAGAAAAAACAATTCTAGAAGTTATGAAGAATGCCTATACATTAATGCCCCTCTTAGATATTATGCTTCATTTTCACCTAGAAAATGGAAAGAAGAAGAAGTACAATGGAAAGTCCCGTCTGGAAGCGATGGTGCAGGGTGGCTGTGGGCACTGGAGAGAGTGTGCTGGATCATGGTATTGGAAAGGACTGACTGTGGAGATAGCCAATTGGAAGCCAGTTGTTCCTTTTGGCTTGTAAGAAACAAAGATGCAACAGGAACCGGGATTTAGAGCAGTGCTTTCCTGAAATCTGTGCATCCTGTTAAAATTTAGATTTCTATTCAGTAGCTCTGTGATGGAGCTTGAGCATCTTATGTCACCTGTTCTCAGGAGATAATCATGCTGCTGGTCCACACCACACTGTTATCCCCTGAGTTTCGTTGTTTCGGGTCTTATGGCTTAGCTATTTGGTAAATTTTGAGTTCATTTTTGTATGTGGTATTAGATAATGGCTTACCTTCACTGTTTTGAATGTGGGCATATAATTTTGTCATTTGTTGGAAACAGTGTCTTTTCTCCATGGAATATTCTTGAACCTCTTAGCACACACACACACACACACACACAAACTATATTTTTGAGGATTTATTTCTGGCTCCCTGTTCTATTCCATTCATCTATATGTCCATTTCCATGCCAGTACCTTATGGTTTGGATTACTATTTGTATATGGTGAGGTTTGAAGTCAGGAAATAAGGGTTCTCTAGCTTTTTCTTCTGGTAAGATATTTGGCTCAGGGGAAGGAGTTTTGTCCTGAGCAGAGATTAAGTTTTAGTATCCAAGCGATGTGGGTGGGGATGCTAGTTGGCTTTTGCTACAGTTTGAATCTTTATATCCCTCCAAAACTCTTGCTGAAACTTAATTCCCATTGCAATGGTGGAAGGTGGGACCTTTGGGGAAGTTGATTAGTCATGAAAAATGACTAAATCATTGGGGAATGTGGTTGGGAAATGACTAAATAAGGAGGGCTCCTCCTTTATGAATGGAATTTACTACCTTAATAAAATAGGCTTGGGAGAGATGCCCAGCTCTCTCATCTCTTCTGCCACATGGGACAAAAATTTGTCCCACTTTTTATTTCCACCATGAAAGGACACAGCAACAGGGGGCCATCTAAGAAGCACAGAACAGCCTTCACCTAATACTATTCATGCTGGTGCCTTGACCTTGAGCTTCCAGCCTCCAGCACTGTGAGAAATCAATTGTATTACTTAACTAGTTACCCAATCTGTAGTATGTTGTTACAGCAGCCAAACAGAACTAAGACTATCACACAGAGATCCATCACTTGGAACAGGTTAAGTTCTCTGAGGTCCATTGCAGGAATAATCAAAACAATAGACATAGGGACTTGTTATGGTTTGGATGGGAGGTGTCCCCCAAAACGTCATGTGTGAGACAATGCAAGAAAGTTCAGAGGAGAAATGATTGGATTGTAGGAGTCTTAACCCAATCAGTGGTTTAATCCCCTCTTAGGGATTAATAGTGTAACTGCAGTGGTGGGGTGTGGCTGGAGGAGATGGGAATTGAAGCGTGGCTTTGGGTGTATATTTGTAACTGGAGAGGAGATTCTCTCTCTCTGCTTCTTGATTACCATGGTGTGAGCTGATTCCCTCCACCATACTCTCCACTATGATGTTCAGCCTCACCTCAAGCCCTGAGGAATGGACCCAGCCTTGTATGGACTAAGACCTCTGAAACTGTGAGCCCTCAAATAAACTCTTCCTCCTCTACAGTTGTTCTGGTCAGATCCTTTAGTCATAGCAGCAAAAGACTGACCAAAACAGGACTATTCTAATAAAGCATAATATACAAGAGAGACTTTGTTTTAAGAATTTTACACTTATGACATTTAAGTCTTATATTCCCTTACAAAGTAGGAATCACAGCTCTACAATACTTTCTCTGTCCTGTGGATGTCCTGAGTTTATAGGATACCCACTATCTAGCCATAGGTATTCTAGCTATGAGAGAGAGAGAAAACACACACACACACACACACACACAATCACACACTGTTTTTGGCAGAATAAACTGGCCTAAAGTGATGTGAGGTTATCTGTCATTTATTTTTATCTCATCTATTGTGATTAATGTTTAACTGTGAAGATACTATTGTTGTTTTTTTATGATAGGTACATTATTTTACATTTAAATATCCCTACTTATTATGTTATGTAAGTTACTGCATATGCATCATTAACTTTTGGAATCCCCCAAACATCTTAAAATCTGAAACATTTCTGGTCTGAAGATTTTGTCAGATAAGAGATCAGGCAACTATATCATTACATCCACTTTCTGAGTCACGAACCTGAGTCACTTGTCCAATCACATTCGCTCCTCTTCTGGGCAGCAGTAAAAATGTGAAAGTAGGCAGTCTGACCTCAGAGCTCAAATCTCAGGAGCTGTGCTCTAACAGTCTTTTGGCTACGTAGACCTGCTTCTTGGGAGCAATCTTGAAGAAATATTTTGCTGTTCCTGCATCTTTTCAAGCTTTGCTTTTTGCACAGAGGGGGCATAATACAGGAAGGAAGGCTCTTGTCAGTAGGAACCTGTGCTCCTAGCATGGTAGAGAGTACTTCATGTATCTGCAAACCATTTGTAGAAAGTGGTGTGATCCCTCTTCCTTGTCTGCAGCCCAGGTTTTCTCCCTGAGTGACAACTGCTTTTGTTAACTTGATTGTGTCTATTCACTGCCACTTTTATCATATTACCAGTTAGCATTGTTCCTCAATTTGTTCATTCTGTATGACAACTGAACACAATATGTTCACCCACAACCCCTCTGAAACCCTGGCAGAAGTAACACAGTTTTATCATTTAACTTGGATTTAATTGCTTTAGAATGGGTCTAATTATAAAACCACTCTAAGCTCATTATTTCTTGTGAATGATATGTCACAGTGCCACCAACAAGGCTGGAAGGGGTCATTGTTCAGCTGATAACAATGTCACATTGACCACAGTGCTGCAGCTGTCTAGACACCATGTCAGCAAAACAGGCAGCTTGAGTGACAGCAGCCACTGGGGACAGAAGGGTTTTTTAAATTTATAAGGAAATAATAAGGGAGTTGGAAGAAACCTTAAGAATCATTCAACTTTCTAGTCTTACAAATGGAAAAACCAAAATGCAATGAGGAAAAGAGAGAGATGCAAGGTCACATAGCCAATTTCTAGAAGGATCACTTGGACAGTTACATAAGCCATGAACTCTGAAGTCATCCAAGATTCATCTCCTTAAAGGCATAGTGCATAACAGTACCAATACCAATTTTTAAAAGATTCTTTGGGGAGTTTACCAGGTCATCAACCTTGATCTCAAATTTCTTAAACTACAGGTACTTATAAATCAGGGACAAAAATATATGCTCATTTGGAAAACACATTATGAAGTTTCTTTTATTAAATATCATAATTCCTTCCTTTTTATGCAGTAAGTGAGTTTTCCTCCAGTTATTTAGCTTTTGAAAGAGAAGTACATTTCTGTGGCTCTAAGGAACCCACTCTGAATATCCACATTATCACATACATATGTATGCCCACTTTTATAGTTGAGTACTTTAAAATGAATACAAGATTTAAAAAATGTCAATCATTATTAATAATTATGCCAAGCTCATATTTTTACCAATACATATATACAGAATTTAATATATCAATAACTTACAATTAAGTATATTAAGTATTAAGGGTTCAGGTCTTAAAATATAGCATTGCTTTGTAAAGAAACTCTTTTCCAGGCAGAGTATGCTTTGAAGAAAAAGATGGAGGTGCTGAGCCAGACAGAAACTTGTTTGACAATGTAGTAATTGAATTCTGTGATTTGGACAATAGCTTAATTTACTCAGCAATTGCCATCTGTTGGGTATTTTAGTAGTCAAAGATACACTGGACGACAAAACAGACATGGTCTCTGCCCTCAGAAGATTTCACATCAACTAGGAGAGAAATTTATTTTTAAAAATCTTATAAATATATAGTTATGTGTATATATTTGTGTTAAAAAAAAAAGTCCTGAGGATTTGTATACCAGTGTGAGAGACAACAGGAGCGTTACTGAAGGATTTCAGCAAGGGCATCGCATAATACTAGTGCTGTGTTTTGTTTTGTTTTTCTTTCATTATTTTAGACTTCCAAGTGACAGTGAGGGGGGTTGTGGGTAGCCTTCATCCACAGAGAAACAACATCCCACAACAATACAGCTGATCACTTACTATGTACCCATCCACTAGTAATGAATGGTCTTCTACACATGCATATTTACGTTTCTGAGAACAGATCAATGGTATAATTTCTAGAAAAGAAAGCACTGGGCTGTGAACCACCCTTTCAAGTAGCTTCTGCAATAAAATGGGCACCGTAGGGAGAACACAGAGAGACTGGGCCTAGACACCAGACAGCATCCTCAGCTAGACATAAACATGCTAAAGGGGCAAAGTAGCACCAGGTCTTTAAAAATCATGCAAAGAGATACTTATCAACACCTTCCATTCCAGGCACTTTTCAAACTTAAAAGATTAGGATTTGTACTGTTGCTTTAGAGATAAGTAAACTGAAGACCAGAGAATTTAAGTACCACATCCAGAGTGACAAAAATAGCAAGTAGTAGCTGCTGAGTGTATGCTGATGGAAGAAAGGCCCACAGCCGAGGCTTTTCCACATGGGCTGAACCCTGGTCTCCTTGGCTGTTGTCAGAGGGACGTTGTGCCTGGGCTTCGTTCTCTACTTAAACAGGATATGTAGATATAGTAGGTTATATTTTTGTACCCAATTATTTGACTTTGCCTCACTTCTGTTTAAGAAGACTATATATCTGCTCTCACTACCTTGTGGCTTACAGTGTCACCTTCACCATGGAGGTGACCCTCTAAGCACCTGGGTGGAGGCTGGCCTTGCAACATGCTTTAGCCCACAGAAAGTGGGCAGATGGGATCCTTATTTCTCTGAGCTGAGTTCCCGGAGGCAGTGTAACTTCCCTCTAAACTGTTGCTTCCGTCCTCCAGAATGATGGTATTTTCCAAGAGGGACTGCCCATTCAATCCAGGCCCCACCATGAAAACGGAAGCAGAGGAGAATCATACCAGGCATTCACTGCTGCCATATAACTTGAGCATGACATAAGGCTTCCTTGTTGTCAGAGTTCCTTTGTGCCACCATAAAGAAACACTCACCATTAAGTAATTTATAAACTATAGAAATTCCCGTGGCCATGGAGGCTGACAAGTCCAGTATCAAGGCACTGTAGAACTGGTGTCTGGTCTGTCAAGGTGTCTGTGTCAAGGATGGGTCTAGTAGGTGCATTCTCTGAAGGACTGAACACTGCATCCATGCATGGCAGAGGGACAGAAGGGCAAAAGCGCATGTCCTTTATGTGTCCTTTATAAGGGTGTTTTAGTCAGCTTTTCACTGCTATGACTAAAGGATTTAACCAGAACAGTTTTAGAGAAGGAAGAGTTTACTTGAGGGCTCACAGTTTCAGAGGTCTTGGTCCATACAAGGCTAGCTCCCTGCCTTGCGGCTCAAGGTGAGGGTGAACATCATGGTGGGAGAGTGTGGGAGAGGGAAGCAGGTCATATCACAGTGATCAGAAAGCAGAGAGAGACTCCACTTTCCAGATACAAATATATACACAAAAGCCACACCCTAAATCTCACCTCCTCCAGCCACACCCTACCACTTTGGTTACCACTCAGTTAATCCCTATCAGGGGATTAATTCACTAATTGGGTTAAGACTCTCACAACCCAATCATTTCTCCTCAGAACCTTTTTGGATTGTCTCACACATGAGCTTTTGGGGGACACCTCACATCCAAACCAGAACAGAGGGTGACTCGACCATCTTCCAAAGACCACATCTCCTGAAAGTGGAGCACAGGGACAAAGCTTCAACATGAATTTTGGAAGGGACACCATTATTAAAACCTTTGCACTTGGCTATGAATCCACTGAGATTATAGACCACTTACTGCTGGAGGCTAGATGGCTAATATCTCTCTGGAATTTAAGTGTTTTCTTTATCAGTGGCCACTATGCTACATTTTCAAAGCAAAATGTGTTATCTAAGGGAGATGTCTTTGTTTAATACGGTTATTAAAATTCAGATCTTATTTATCCCTGATTTTTTATATAAAATAATAGTTTTTATCATTTCTCTTTAAACTACTCATTCTATTAATTAATGGGACATATCATTTAAGTGTTAACTAACCTTTCAGGTAACTACTTCAAAAATTTGAACATTTAAATATGACTTTTTTTCTCTTTATAAAAGTATTCAAATTAATTATAGGGGAATTACAGACTTATTGTGAAAATGCATTAATATATATTAACTTAGGAAAATCTGGTATTATATTCATTTGCAGTCTTCTTTTCAACAATAAGGTTTTTTTATAGTTATTCAACTGTAATTTCCCATATAAGTTCTGAACATTTTTTTGTTGTTGTTCTATGTGTTTCTTTAAATCATGAGAATGAAGTTATGTTCATAAACTTTTCTATCTGGTTATAGTTGCAGTATAAGAAACAGCTGAATATTCTTTATACAGTCATATTCTTGGAGTTTTTATTTGTTCAATTTTCAGGTAGTCTGAGTTTTCTCATCACATTACCTACAAATAATAATAAATTTTTATTGTGCTTTCAAAGAAGTATAATTCTATGTCTACTTCATGTTTTGGGCAGAAAATTCTCAGGGAATTTAACCAAAAATGGTAATCCAATTACTCTTCCCTTGTTCATTATTTTTGAGACCAATGTTAATAGGCAAGTATTGTTCAAACAATCATATACTTATTTATAAATTTCAGCTAAAACAGTTTTGAATTTTCTCAAATTCCGTTTTAGCATTTATTAAGACTACCATATTTAAATTTTGTGTAAGCAATACAAAATAGAACTATTTTCATCAAATAGTTCAATATACCATCATGCTGGACTATTCTAAAAGAACTAATTCTAAGTCCCCTTAGAACTAAGCAGAACTGCACCTTAAACAGGTAGACTTGAGGGAGATAGCAGCTTTCTTCTTCAGTTGAATAATACTTTCTCCCTCTAAGAACCCAGCCCAGCACCTTACTCTGGGTTTTCCCTCCTAGATCCACTCCAAGCAGGCACAACTGCTTCCACACTGAGCTATTTGCCTGGTTTATTTCAACTCCTGACTCATGGAAATAATCCTACTCACTGAATATTGGAACACTCTGGTCTCCACCCCCATCAGTTTCAGTTCCCATGATTCCAGTTACCTATGCTCAGCCATGTTTTAACATTACTAAGTGGAAATTTCCAGAAATAAACATTATATGCATTTTACACTGAATTCTACTCTGAGAGAATGAAGACATCTCCTACCACCTCACTGTCCCAACCAGGATGTGCATCACTCCTTTATCCAGCATATCTGCATTGTGTAACTTAACCTGCTGGTCACTTGATAGACATCTTGGTTGCCAGACTGACTGTCATGTTATCACAATGCATGTGTTCAAGTAATTCTTATTTTACTTAATAATAGCCTCCAAATACAAAAGTACTGATATTAGCAATTTGAAAGTACAATATTTTGAAAGATAATAATCCCATAATTTTTAACACAGTATATTATTATAATTTTTATATTTTTAATTATTTTAAACTTTAAAATCAGCATACATATGTATATATATTTATGTGTGTGTGTGTGTGTGTGTATAAACAGTGTGAACAAAACAGTGTTTAGTCCATTGTCAGCTTTAAGCATCCAGGGGTCTTAGAACACATCACCAACATATGGGGGTGCTACTGCATTGACCCCTTTCCCTAGCGTCCCACTGTCTTTTCCTTCCATCGGAGGCTAACCCTTTTTCCCAATGAATGTAACACCTTTCCTTTCGATCTTTCACCGTCCCCTTGCCCCTAGCCCTATAACCTTTTATCTCTTTCTCTGTTCAGAAAGTATTACAGTTTTGATTTATAATATGTTTTCATAAAGGTTGGGGGAAGAAATTGTTGAAAATTAGGAGTCTAGGATTCTGGAGCAATGCAATTATGTTGAAGGAAAGAGAAATACAGAAAGTAGCATTCTGCTGTCACAGTGCCTATGCTTCCATAGTGGAAGTCAGAGGAGAAAGTATGTGTCACATGGTGATAGGTGCCAAGGAGAGAAACCAAGCAGAGAAAGGGGCCAGAACATGATGGAGTGTGTCCATGTTAGCAGAGACCTCTGTGAAGTGAAGGTGTTCATGGAGGGATAAAGCAAAATAGCACTCAAAGGTGGGAGCAGCTTGCATAGACCCTGAGAGCGGGCATTAGTATGTGTGGTGACTTGCATTAGTGGGATAAGTGGGAGAGGCTAGGTGGCCTGGGAGACAGCAGGGATCCAGTTGGCAAGGGTCCATTTAGCAGTAGCCAGGGGCTTTGGTTATTAGGTGGTGTGGGGGTGGCCATTGGGTCATTTTGAGCAGAGGAGTGACTTAGGACATTAGGTGAAGAGGAAGCTGGAGTGGGGCAAAGGGAATGCAGAAGAATCAATGAGGAAGCTGCTGCAGTCATCCACCGTGGTGCAGGAGGACAGGCGTGGCTGGGTGCAGTATATGTTTCAGACTAATTTGCTGATGGGTTGAGTGTGGAGAAAGAGGAAATGGAAGAATCATCCCTTACACAGTGTTTTACTTGAGCAGAAGGACAAAAGAGTATTTCGTTTTCCTGAGATAGACAGTTGGAGCAGAAGCAGATTCTTTTCAGTGTGTGAATGGGTGGAGTTTGTTTTAAAGATGCTAAGGTTGTGATGTTACTTGGATGTCAGATTTTCAGAGAGAAGTACAGAATTGAAGGGAAAGGTGAGAGAAAAATATGTAAATTTGGGAATCATCAGAATATTGGTATAACTCAGAGCTGTGACATTGGATGTAGTTATGGTTTGGATGTGAGGTGTCCCCCAAAAGCTCACATGTGAGACAATGCATGAAGGTTTGGAGGAGAAATGATTGGGTTATAGCCTTAGCCTAATCAGTGAGTTAATCCCTGATGGGATTAACCGAAGTGGTAGGGTGTGGTTGGAAGAGGTGGGGATTAGGGCATGACATTGGTGTATATATATTTGTATCCAGAGAGTGGAATCTCTCTCTTGGCTTTTGATCACTAAGATGTGAACTGCTTTCATCCACCACACACTCCACCATGATAGTCAGCCTCATCTCAAGCCCCGAGAAATGGAGCCAGCCTTCTATGGACTAAGATCTCTGAAACTGTGAGCCCTCAAATAAACTTTTCCTCTTCCATGGTTGTTCTGGTCTGATCCTTTGTCACAGCAGTGGAAAATGCTAACTAAAACAGAAATGTTAATTAGGGCGTGTGCGGAGATGGTGAAGAGAAGTCAAAGGGAATCCAAATTCTAGATGTCAGGAATGTGGAGTGGATAGATCAAAGGTAAGAGAGAAGGAGCAGCCACCCAGAAAGAGGGGCATCAGAGATAATGGGGCCTGAAGGCAGGCAAAGCAAACTTCCCCAAAAGGCAGTGGGGGGAGCACCTTGGAGAGTCATCTTCAACAGTACTAATATTGAAATGTGTTTCTCTCCTTTATTATTGTTTTTATTTTCTTGTTCTTAATATAATCATAAGAGTAAAGCTATTTATTAGTAATTCACAAGCCACATTTTTAAGAGAGTAGAGCATAATGGAAAACATCTCTGGGGAGCGGGGAAACTGGGTTATGGTCCCAGGTTTGGACAAGCCAGGTGTCATCTTTGCACATCACTTCACTTCTGGATTCACAGTTTGGGCAGTTCTTCATGTAAAGAATGAAGAAGGAAGAGAGGCTGATATCAAAGCTCCCACAGGTGGTATAACTGATAGTCCATGAGGAACACTTGGTAGGAGTGAATAAATGAATAAATCAGAGAATAAACACATGTTCCTTCCAGCTCTAAGACTTGGTCCTGGCACCCCCTCTCCTTTCCCTTTAAAGAATATGTGCAGAACTGAGTTGAAAAGACAGGGGCACTTTGCAGCCCTTCTCCCTTTCTCCCAGTGGTTTGCCTGTAGAGACACTTAATTATTTATACTGCCTTTAAGAAGCGTGGCCCGGCTCCTCTGCTTTGGAAGCTGTTTCTGTTATTATTAGTCTTGGAGCTATTTCTTATTTCCTCCAGCGCAGGGAAGGTGGTGAAATAAGTAACCTGCTTCCTCTCCCAGTACCCTCCAAGTGCTCTGCTCAGCAGTTGCTGGGCTCCTCGGGCGTTTAATGAGAGCTGAGGAGGACCTCATTTCCTTCCTTGCCCTCGGTTTTCTCTCGACCTCAGATTGTCAGATAAGGGGCAGCACAAGAGGACCAGTGGGTTATCTCAGTGATTTTTCTCTGTCACTTTTCTGTTCATTTGCAATCTGAGCATAACCCTGTTTCTTGTTGGCTTTTGCTCAAAACTGACGAGGCTGTAGCATTCTCTTTGTTTTCTTAAAAAAAAAAAATAAAATAGAATTGGCAAATGCTAGATATTTCCTTGCTTCCTTCTCTTTCTTGCCTTTTCCTTTCCTACAATATTTGATTTTCAGTTTTCTTGTTCCCTACTGATTGAAATATTTATTTAAATTGTGAAATATCCTAAGGCCCTCAAATGTATTAATGATGTAGATCATGTGGCTCGGGGCTATGTGCAGTGTTTACAAAGGTTAAAGGCACATAGGCCCATTGTGGAGATGAGTACTGAAGAGTTATGGAAAATAATTTTCGTACAAAATAACCCCCAACAAAAAGCGGAGAGACAATGCAGCTTGCGGGGAGAGAGGAGAAACTAGCCAAGCATTAACCTTCCAGTAAATCCTTTCCTGATAAAAATGGGCCCTGAAATAAGGAAGCTAATACTGAAATTCTGGGAGATAATAAATTCCAGAACAAGAAACACCCATCCCTCACAATCTGGACTCCTGTCTCTCCAAGTAACAATGAGTCTCAACCTTTTACAGCTGCCCTTCTAGTTAAAAGTTTCACCTACGTAACTAGCCCTTGACTGTCTGAGCAGCACACCCACAAGTTCCAATGATGAAATCACCCTAATTGCACACTCTAAAACCAAAATCCCCTCTGAAAAATGGCCATTTTTGCAACCAGAAAATGAGTCCCCGTGCCATCCAAGTCCACGAAGAACAATAACAGGCTTCCTTGGATCTGTTGACGTTGGCACCCATCATTTTGTGCTTACAAGTACACGATCATGATCCAATAATAAATTTAATTTGCTAGATGTCTGTGGAGAGCCTGGGATGCGTAGACAGCTGCACTGGCACCAGTAGTGTGGTTGGCGCTCTCTGGGCTGTGGTTTAGTGGGAGAGGTTTGCACATAAGTAAATTCTACTCTCAAAGCTGAGGGACCACTGTGTGGATAAGTAAAACTTACATAAGTATTGAGGGTGAAAAGCAGTTTGTTACATTTAGATCTTGACTTTGATGTGAGACAAAGACATCTTCCACAGACACATATAAGTTTGTGGTTTGTGAGCCTGAAGGAATAAACAAGCTTGAAAAAAAAATTAGCATGGTGGTCATGTGAGGAACCCTTTTGAAAAGACAAAGAATCCTTGAACATATGTTTTTGTAGCAAGTTAAACATGGGCAAAAGTGAGAAAGGCCACATTCAGGCTGAAGAGTATGTGTAAGAGTGCAAGGGTTGATATTTTCTTAATTTGTGTTATCTTCATTTAAGACTAAGGAAGGTGGTGTGGGAGGTTTATGTAAACAGCTAAGGTCGCAAGGTTAATAAGTGGTAGAGGCAGAATTCAAACACAGCTTAGACTCCTTTTCAAGTCTATGCTCTTTCCATTAGAGTGTATGGGCTATTACTAAACGTATGTGGCCACACATTGTGGCAAGCACCTGTAATCTCAGCAACTCAGGAGGCCACAGCAGGAGAATCAAAAGTTTGAGGCCAGCCACAGTAATTTAGCAAGGTCCTAAGTAACTTACCAAGACCCTATCTCAAAATAAAAAAAAAATAAAAAGGACGAAGATGTAGCTCAGTGGTAAAGCACTCCTGGGTTCAATCCCCAGTTACAAACAAACAAATATATGTAGCTTGCTGTTCAGCAGAATTAATTTTTGGAATAAAAATAAGGTTTTACAAACAAATGTACTCTGCATATGCACAGCAAACACATTAACTATCTGGCCATCTAAAGAACAAAACTATCTCTATCTCCCTCAGTATTCGAGAACCAATTACTTGCAATCTTCAGTGAATAGGATTTTATACTATTTAGATAATTTAAATCTTGCTTTCAATGAAAGAACACCAATTTTAGTAGATCTAGTATTTGCCATAAAAGCAGAGACAGACTCAGGTGGAGACCTAAATTCCAATAGACCTCAGAGGGTCAGGGAGAAAGAAGGGTCAAAAGCGTTGTGGAGAAAGAAGAAAGTCCTGGGTCAGGAGGCAGGTGACCTGGAACAGAGTGGGAGGGCTGGGAGCTAAAGAAAAAAACAAGACCTTCAGCAACTGCTCTAGATGCAGCTGGAGTGTCCTCTCCTCTAAGGATGTGTGTAGAGCTCACTGGCTCTCATGGGTGCAGAGACGGGCTGAGATCAGATACTGGGCTGAGGTTGAGAGGCAGGAATCAAGTCAGGACAGCAGGTGAGAGAAGGTTAGAAAAAAAAGCAAGTCCCTCATTTGGTGAGGAGTTTCTCTGCTGTAGTAAACAATAAAAAGAAGTAGAAATGTGAAAATTAGGTAAAAAACATACTGATGGCCACAGGGAGATTGAACCAATAGTATGCAGCACTGTGGCTTCTGAAACCACTCTTATTTGGTAGCATTTGATATAGGAACAGAGGTCCACACACCTTCTGTCACAGGGACGAGAGAGGAGCAGGAGCTATACAAGGCCTGACATTAAGGAAAAGGAGGATCTTTTGCTTAAGCGTCCTTTCAACACTGATATGAAAGTATCTCCAAAACTACTACTTTTATAGGACTCATGTACAGGATATCCAAATTTACCTTCAATATGTGAAGGACTTGGAAGTCCTCATGCCCATTCTCTAAACAATAAAAGTTGAAAATTGGAAAAAAAAAAAAACTTATCCGAGAACTGAGGGCACAGGGCAATCTATAGTTCAAAATCTAGAGATAGAGATGTTTTCCAGGAAACCCGGCAATGCAGGAGCAGAATCCAGTGGGGACTCACCTGGTAGGGCTACTTCAACAGCTCTTCCAACACACTGCTGTGGGCTGTGTGGGCAAGGACCTCTTGGGGGCCACAGTTAAGACACCCACATGCTTTCATGGGCTTTTCCTCAAGGAATCCATCAGATTCTCAAAGTCCAGACCCAAGAAAGATCCTTTCCCAGGTCTGGCAGAGGGTGGGGAAGTATGGCTGTATAACCAACGTGATCCTGCAATCTGTACACGTGGCAAAATAAGAATTCATACCCCATTTGAATCAAATATATGATATGTCAAGATCATTGTATTTTCTTGAGCAACTAATAAAAAATAAATAAATAAATAAAATGAAAAAAAAAGAATCTACATGTGAAACACACCCAGAGTACTTTCTGTGACAAAGGCCCATCTCCAGGTCAAGGGACACTGCAGAGCCCTGTGGTGTTTCCAGGAGATGCAGTCCTTCAACCCTCTCTCCATTTCCTGTGGAGGTAAAATGCTGCAGCTGGACAAGAGGGAGGGGCAAGGGAAATGCACATTACCTGAGAAACCCCTTGGAGGGCTTCAAGCCTGGGACACACACCCAATAAAAAGTGATCTTTAATAAGAATATAGAACTGTAGGATCCTTTGAAATAGTACTATATGTGCATGATTAAAATTACAGAAATAATAAATAAAACCAAGCAGAAAAGAATACTTGTAGTAATAATGAAGAACCTTCCAAAATTAATGACAGACACCAAACCACAGTCCAGGAAGTTCAGAGAACATCAGGCATGATAAACACCTAAAAATCAGAAAAATGAAAAAACACCACCACTACTAATAACCAACAAGTGTGCATAGCCTCCAGGCACAGGGGCTTGGAGGTGATAGTGGTTTTCACCATGTTCTGTTGGTGGCAGTGGATCTTACAGACCAGTGGAGGAACAGACCACCCTTGTTGATAGAAGATCAAAGTTCCAATACAAAATGGTGGGAACACAAAGACAGGTAAAGACTTGTGGCCACTTTTACAAACTAAGGCTATAAATGCCCTGCAATAAGGTATTCAATGAATGAATGATCCAAATGTTGCAAGAATATGCAGCTATTATAATTTTAAATAATATTTAATGAAGTGAAGTTGCTTATATATGAAGTTAAATGATATTTAAACTGTAAATATGGTGATAGATACATACATATGAATATACATACTTATTCCTTTATATGTTGTAAATTTATATATTCCTATGACAATTAGGAAAAAATTAACTTTTTGTTGTCCATATACTCTTGAACTTGAAATTCAGGAGCGAGTTTATAAAGATTAAAAATTTTAATGTGGCCTTTGAGTTATCTCTCATATGATTGACCACAAAATATTCATAATCCAGGATTAATTTAGATCCTACTATACTGGCAGTGTTAGAAAATAATGATGGCTATTTTTAACAACCTACAATCCATCTTTATCTCAACCTTTATCTTTTAATCTAGATATTCTCTGCTAGAAGCAAGAAGCTTAAGTATCTAGGACAACACATCAGAACCAACGCACTTTCTTGAACTTGATGGCTAGTCAGAGAAGAGAAGCATTGCATTTTACCTTAAGTTCATTTGTTAACATTCACTCTTAAAGTTGATTTCTGAAATCATGCTTCTCCTCAATCATTCCATAGTCAGTCCCTGAAAGGGTTTTCATATCCATGTTTTGGAAGCGATGAGACCCCCTGGGAAGACAGGCAAAGGAACAAACATAGTGATAATTATAGTATCTGCTTCTCTGCTTTCCTAGAGGGCAGTGGGTGCTGCTATGTGAAACCCTGTGCCTCAGACACACGGTTTTGTATTGTAGAGGAGGGAGATGTTGGAGGAAGTCTCAGATAGTTGATTTTTAAGAATATGGATTGAGAGTTCATCTTTCACCAAGTATTTATAGTCTACCTATTTTGTTCTAGCAAAGCATGCTCAAACAGCCAGGTGCTTTGAGTACAGCAGCACAAACAAAACAAACAAAAACCCTCGTTCACTTATTCTAGGCACATTCTAGGTAGGAGAAAGACAGAAAACACAAAAATATATACCACTATAAGAAACTGAATAATAATAATAATAATAATAATAATAATAATAATAATAAAAAATATTTCCTTGACGAAAGATGTAAGAGCTAAGAGAAGGTCAGGAGGTGCTGGAAGGGGAGGACAGTCCCTAGTTTGGCATGGATTCTGTCTATCTCTCTCCTTCCTCCAAGGCTTGGAAGACACCAGGCCTCTCTCCAGGCATGTCCAGTGCCAGCAGGCATCCAGAACTGGAGGAGTCACTTTGCCCTCCTTGTCTTGCAATTGCACAAGCCAACGTAGTCTTTCCCACACATTCTGGCCAACTCACCTTAAGCCCATCACTGCAACTTTAATCTCCACATGGACCAGATAGATAACACAAATGAGTGATGTGGGGAAAGTCTAAGATTTTAGAAGGGTTCACCAAACAAATTCAAGTATCAATTTTCAGAAATTACTCTTTGGGGGACAGCAGGTTTCGATCCTTTTATAAAAAAGAAGTTTTCTACTTTAAAAGTGACTTAACTGAGGGATGTTAAATTGCCAAGGAGGAATGATATTTCAGAGAAGCAGATTAAAAACCATATTTCATGCAGTCTGCTCAATCATCTTTTGTGTTAATGCAAAAAAGAGTTTAAGAGATTAATAATGTGTGGATGTAAAGAATAAATCTTTAATTTGTAATTCAAATGTCTCTGCGTAAACATTGGTTTTGCTTCCTCAGCTCCGTCCTGGCTTTTCTTTGAGAAAATAATATTTCCCCATTTCTGCAGTGGGTGGGGGATGACAGGGAAGCTCCACCTGCAGCTCATGCCCCAGACAAGAAGCAGGTATAGGATTCAAGGCTAGGATTATAATTCCATCTTTGTCTTATGTATTTTCCCCCTTTCTATTGCAGTAGATTATGAGTGATGGTAATATTTTAGCCAGTGTATGTTTTAATGGTATTGAGTACCTTCACGATGCTGTGTAACCATCACCTCTACCTATCTGTACCCCCAAATTTTTCACCATCCTTGATCATAAACTCAAAACTGGTAAATAATGACCCTGTACTCCTTGCTCTCCCAGCTCCTGGTAATGTCTCTACTGCTTTCTGCCTGTGAATTTGACCTTTTTAGGTATTTCATGTAAATGTGATCAGTGAAATTATTGACATTTATCCTTTAAGTCTGGTTTATTTCACTTAGCATGTTTTCAGGGTTAAACTGTATCAATCTATGTCAAAATTACATCCCTTTTTAATGACTATTACTTCACAGTGTATATAGACCAACTTTAATTCAGCCCTTTGTTGGTTGATGGATACTTAGAGTGTCTCTACCTTTTGAATAATATGAATAATGCTACTATAAACCCTAGCATCTAAATGTCTGCTTGAATTCCTGTGTTCAATTCTTTTGGGTATATACTTAGATGTAGAATGGCTAGATCAAATGGTAATTCTATATTTAGCATTTTGGAAAAGCAACTTGTTATCCATAGTGTCTGTGTCATTTGATATTCTCACTATCAGTTCTTAGGGCTGCCATTTTCTCCACAATTTATTATATTATGTTTTTTGATAATAGCCATGTGAAGTGGTATGTCACTGTGGTTTTGATTTGCATTTTTCTAATTATGACTGATATTGAGCACATTCTCATGGTTTTATGGGCCATTTGCATGTCTTCTTTGGAAAAGTGTCTATTGGAATCCTTTGCCCACTTTGTGACTTGTTGTTTGTCTTTTGTTATTTAGTTGTAGGTACTGTTTTATACATTCTGATTATTAATTCTTTATTAGACATATGCTTTACAAATATTTTCTCCTGCAGGTTGTCTGTTCATTATCTTGATAGTGTTTTTTAGCACAAAATAAGCTCTTAATTTAGGTAAAATTTATATACTTTTTCCTTTGTTCTGTGCTTTTGGTCTCATATTTATCAAACTATTGCCCAATCCAATGTCATAAAGATTTTCTCCATATTTTCTTCTAAGAGTTTTGTAATTCAAACCTTTAGATTTTTATCCATTAAAAATATTTTATATGGTATAAAATCCATTCTCTTGAACACTAGGATCTAGTTGTTCCAACCCCATTATTGTTTTTGTACCCTTGCTGTAAATCAATTGCCCATAGATATGAGGGTTGACTTCTACACTCTTTATTCTACCATGTTGGTCTAGATGTCTGTCCACCTGCCAGTATTATTCCATGACTTTGAATTCATTTTTTATAGTTTCCAAGTTGGAAAGTGTGAGTCACCAACTTTATTCTTCTTTTTCAAGACTGTTTTGGCTATTCTTAGACCTCATTGTTATTTCATATGAATCTGGGTATTGGCTTTTCCATTTCTTAAAAAAATTGGTAAGAACTGTGTTCAATTCATAAGTTGCTTTGAGTTGGAAGGACATCTTAACAGTGTTAAGTCTTCCTCTCAAGGAACATGAGTCATTTGTCAAGGTCTTCTCTAATTTTTTTCAACAGTATGTCATGATTTTTCAATGTATAAGGTTTCACCTCTTTATTTAGATTTATTCCTATTTAATTATTCTAGATGCCATTGTAAGTGGAATTATTTCCTTAATTCTCTTTTGGGATTATTCATTGGTGGGATAGAGATGTGACAGATTTTTGTGTGTGGATCTTATAACTTTACTGACTTAATTTACTAGCACTGGTAGCTTAATTGTGGATTCTTGGGAATTATAAATATTTAATATCACCTCATCTGTGAATACTAACAACTACTTCTTTCCAATGTGGATGTCTTTTCTCCTAAAATTTTGAGTCTTGATCTCAGAATCTAAAATAAATCAAAACTGAATTGCCTCAGGAGATGGCCCTCCTGTCCAGGTTCATAGTAGGGACTGCAGGTCATGTGCTTCCAAAATTGGATTTTTGCAGTCTTGTCTCCAATCTGAGATAATTTTTTTAGCAGAATTTCTTTCTGTTGCTCATATTCAGGAATCCTAGATGATGTACTACCCCAGCCCTAGTCTTTTTGAACAAGCAGTACTTGTTTAAGTACTAACAAGAAGGAAGAGAGGAAATATAGTCTAAAATTGGACCTCATTATCATCAGATTCAATTGTCTTCACCAACAGTTCCCAATTTTATACCAAATCAGAATTTTTCTGGTAAATTGAACATTAATATAAATGTTTCTCAGTTGCACTATTATAGATTTTGAGCATTAAATTTTAGTGAAATTTTAGTATATATGAATCTTGGACTACACTTTGAGAACCACTAAGTTCTTAGCAGAATTGTCTCTATAATATAATTGCCAAATAATGATATAGTTTCTGATTCCACACCTCTGCAGTAACTGAGCTCTCTTTCATAGGTTGCATTTCATTTAGAAACAATGCTTCTTGAAGGAAAAAAAGAGTTTTTATATTTTGACTAATTTCCATATGAAAATGAATCATTGAATCAAGGAGGAATATTATAGTTATGTAGTTTAAAAGGATTTTTCGTTCCCCTTCACTTAAGCAATTTCAAAGAATCAATTGAACCAAATAAGACATCTAGCTTCAAGTTAATGTTTTCTTCTGAAATATACATTTTCCCTTTGTTCTAAATTCATGTCACACAAACACTTGTATGTGTACTTCCAATAATCTTATATTCATGGTTTAAAAAGAGTGATTTCAGATTTGCTGGGCAGAACCTCAAATCCCAAAATAGTCATCCCCTTGTTCCCAACAGAGGTCTATTTCCTCTAGGTCTTGACAACTTTTCTTATTTGAAGAATGGAATAATGCACACCCTTGGTGAGGTGCTAAGTGTCAGCAGGTAATGACCTGGCTACCAGAGACACCTCTAGGAGGGTGCTGGGCAGGAAGATGAAGCACCATCATCAAAACTGTGTCAGACAGCTTTGCATTTCTTAACTACCCTTATTCCTGATTTTCATTACCCTCTCTGTTTCTCCATAGTGATTGGTATTTAAACTCTTAAGATAAAAGAAACATGTGCTCCCAGAATAAGATGTTTTATTTAAATAAGAGGGTAGATGTCTGATAATTTACATTGAGCTCCCCAAGGTTATTAGCCTTTTTAATTATGATCAGAACTTTCACATTGAAGAATGAAATTATTATACCACGTAGAGTTTTCAGTGTCAGCTAGTTTGAAATGGGCTTCTTGGTGAGTTTGAAGGTAGAGTTTTCTGTGTCCTGTCCAAAGTCCCTCAAGTTCATGAATTTGTCTGGACGGAACAATAGTCCTACAAAGCAGAACAGATTGGTGGAATTAATATAGACTACAATCCAACACATTAAAAATCAAATTCTAACTCTTCCTACACCAGGTGAAACACCTGATTTCGTTGATTCTAAGTTTCTCTGCTTCCTAATGGCAAACTCTAAGATCCGTTGAAGGAATTTATTTCATTCAATTTTATCGTATTCAACAGATATTTGTTGAGCACTGGAAACTGTGCAGGGCTCTGGAGATATGGTGTCTGAGAAATTCCCTATCTACCTCTTCTCCATTTAAAGTGGAGCAGTGGATAAAACCACAGAGCAGCAAAACACAGTTAGGTCAGTTATGATACGCACATGCCTTAGGGTAAGGATTTCAATAGCTGTGCCACAAAGTAAATGAAAAACTACATTAGTTTTCCTTTTACTCTGTGGAGCATGCTATGACATGGCAATTTAGTGAAATTTTTCCAGCTTTGACATATTCATTCTCTAGTTTTATTAGTTTGCAGGTAGACGTGTGTGTGTGCATGTGTGTGTGTGTGTGTGTGTGTGTATTTCCTTTAGTCACTATAGTTTTGATCTTGAATATTCCATTAGAGGCCTGTTTGTTGACAACCTGGTCACCAGCCTGCAGTGTTACTGGGAGGTGGTAGAACTTTTAGGAGATGGGGCCTAGTGGGAGGAAACTGGGTTTGGGGGGCTCTGCCCTTGAAGGGGATATTGGGATTCTGGTATCTTCCTCTCTTTCTTTACTTCCTAGCTTTTGTGAGATGAGCAGTCTTCCCCTAAATGTTCCCTATTATGATGCACAGTACCACCACAGGATCAAAGGAGCCATGCCAACTTACCATAAACTGAAACCTCTAAAACGTTTTACATTGGTTATTTCAGATATTTTATCACAGTAACAGAAAGCTGGCTAACATTATCACTGTTTCCCCATCTGTTAAGTTGAATGAATAGATTATTTCCTCTGGAAATTAATTTTTATTTTGAGGTATGTAAAATAAGCTTCATGACTAGAAAATTAAATAAAAGCCCAAAATAGACATTTGAATGGACTTGTAGTAAAATAGAAGGCATGAACTGGAAGTCATTAGGTCGACCCACCTGATCGCAACTTTCCACAATGTCAAGGGAGAATACAGTGCTTAACCAAGGATAGAAACATTATCTCTTAATTCCCATTCCAGTTTCAATCATGTCAGCCAAAGATATAGTGTCAGAAATTCCATCTGTCCTAAGAATCAACCCCTTAAATGGGAGCCATGATCTTATCTGCAAATACAAATAAGATGAACAGTTTATCTTCAGCCTATTTGCCAGACGAGGCTGATTCTTTCTGACAGGCTGCTGTCTGACTAGACTTTCACTGCTCCAGAGAGAGCACAGGGGGAGAATTTGTTCAAGCAGAGATACATGGAGGTCTCTAAAAACAGTACCAGGGCTAAAAAGAAGAACCTCAAGTTTGTTCTATAATGCTGACTCTGATACCATTCTGGCAAAAGGTTGGTGGATACTGAAGTAACACGTTTTAGCACTTTCAGTCTTTACCTGAGACCTTTCTCCAAAACTAGGAACTCCCTTAGTAACTCTACATCTGCTTGAGCTTTAACCAGGCAGGAGAAGTCTCAGAGTCCCCAGTTGCCACAGCAGTCAAGTCTCCTAAAGAAGGAGCCATGGAGACGTGGCTTTGGAAATGAAATGACTTCCTCTGATCAGTTCCTACATAGTCAAGGTCTTTCTGTGTTACATGGTCACTAACTGGGGAATCAGTTAAGGAAGCTGTCAGTAGGTCTAGAGGCTCTCGAGTCATGGTCAATGTATATAAGAAGCATTGGGAGGCAACTGAGAAATGATAACACTTAAAGAAACCAGGAAATCCCAAGGAGGACCAAAACACATGTTCCTGAGTTGCATTCTTTATAACAAACCAATAAATGTAACCTTACTGAGTTCTAGGAGCTATTGTAGGAATTCGTCCATCTCCAGGAGTCAGCTGTGGGGACCCTTGACCTCCCAGCTGGTCAGTTAAAGGAGAGGAGGGCCCATGACTTGCAGTTGACGTCTGAAATGAGAGCAGACTGGGCCTGTCACCTGTGGATCTGATGCCAACTCGAGTTGGTCAGAATTGAACTGAATCCTTGGACACCCAGTTGCTCTCAGGAGAATTGGAGAATTGATTGTTGGTGTCACACACACACACACACACACACACGAGTGGAAGTGTGGGTAAATAGAATAGGTCATACTTCCATTGATGGTCATCAACTAAATCAGATTAAATTAATTGTTGGTTTTCTAATTCTGCAACTCCCTCTGTATATTCAAACTGACACTCTTCTGTGTACAAGAGGTTTCACTTTATCCTTTTGTTTCATTCTGTTTCTCTCTCTCTCTCTCCCCTTTTTGTCTCATTATAGATTTATGGATTTTTAAAAACTTATATAAAGTACACTGCATTAGAGCCATTTTTCTTTTTGGTGCTTAAACTTTAAAAGTTAGTTAGTGGGAGCCCTTCCCTCTGCTCCCGTGCTCTTTGCCCATGGTCGGTACTAATCCTTGAGTTTTTCTTACTTTCTAGGAGAAGATATTCCAGGCTTACTTTGCACTTTCTCTGACTCAAACCTGGCATCAGCCGTTTGTGCTGGTTCTTTTTATTGGGTAATAAGGTATAGAAATTGAGATCAAGGCAGGCAGAGTTCATTATCATGGGATGTTATTTTTTTTAGGCTTTTTCAGTATATACGTGGCTACTTATATAATAAGTCAGAAGTTTGTATTCAGCATCAGAATGCTTGCAATTGCAATCAAAGGCATCTAACCCAAAAGGCCTGAGGCACGAAAAGTGAGGGGACAGACTGTTCTGTAAGAGGAAGTGTGGCTTTAGGAACAGTTAGAGCCAAGGCCTCAGTTAGTACCTTACTTTTTACTTAATTTCTCAGCTCTAAATTTTCTCTGTATTAAATTCATTCTTAGGTACCACTGTCCCTGCCTTGCAAGTAATGCCGCAGGCCCAAGCAGTATTATAAGCTGGAAAATGAATACTGAGAGAACCCTGAACTTCTGTGACTCGGATAGGGGTGCAGAAAAGACCATGGGATTCTCCCTAAGTCTCACTCGTTCTTCACAAGTGATAAAACCTGGTGACCAGTGGGTTCCACCTGATTTTAGCATTTTCTAATAAGGAAGCCTTCAATGTATTGCTGTCACCCTTCTTCAAAGTTTTGTTGGGCCTTGGTCGCTCTGGAGTAGGACTCCCACTCCTAGGTTCTGGCCCAGTTTCCCTCACCTCCAAACCTTTGCGCAGGTCTTTTAGAAGCGGTCAGGCACAGCACTAGTTTTTGCTGACATCTCTTTTAGAATAACTTTAATCTTCTTCTGGTTTAATTGCCATATCCCTGAGGATCTGCTAGCATAGTTCCATTTGTGGTTCACTCAACCATGCTTAGCTGACTTCTTAATTCTCCAAAATCTCATGTTATAAAGCTCCTTCTCATTTGAAGCTATAGAGTATGGCTCTTTCTCAGCAAACTCCATTTCCCCTGGCTAAACTTAGAATATAATATTAGCTCTGAAAGGCTCTTTGGGGATTATTAGGCCTCTTTTCCGATGCACACCAATTTACCTTAAGGAAGTAGAAATCCAGGGAGAGAAGGAGAAGGCCTAAGATCAAATTGTATATGACTAAAAGCTATAGTTCCTACTTGAGACTCCAATTTGTCCAAGAATGATATCAAACTGACCAGTAAGCCCAGGCCTGTGGTAGGAGTCCTTCTGAAAAGTCCACAGGAAAGCAGAGGAAGAAGTTCCAAGGACGTGAGAGAACCCAAGGTGAGAGACTGGGGCTCTGACTTGACATAGCTAGTTTTAGGACTCTGCTTTGTGTGATTCACTGTGTGGAGAAGGAAGTGGATGATATCTGGCTCTTTTTCTCTATGTCCCTATGAGGAGCCCATAACTAGAAGGTGACAGTTTTCCCTGTCACCACCATTGTCGGCTCTGTGCTCCATACTATGAAGACACTTCCTGTTCTGGAGCCACATAGTCCTGGGTCCAATCTCATCTCCATCCCTTGAGCACTTCCTGCATCCCTTTGTGCCTCAGTTCCTTTATTTACCAAAAAAGAGTTTCTGTTTTATCAACATGGTAGAGTTGGGGGGTGGGTAAACAGTGTTAGTCCTCCTGTACCTCTTGTGCCTCATTTCTGAAATGGGGATAAAAATGCCAGCCTCCCCATAGAGGCACATAGAAGGAGATAATGCAAGTAAGGGGCCTAGAACACAGCAGTGAGGAGCCATTAGTTGTCAGAGCTTTTCTTGTTGCTGTTGTCACTGATGTAGATGTGGGGTGGACTGTGAGGTGCTGTGATCATCTGCATCTGGCCTCCCACTTTGAGCCTACCATAGGATGAGTGCACAGAGTGCTGACTCAGCAGACAGTAGCTGTATTGTCATTTCAGGATTGCCCGGAGAGTTAAATCACACTGCATGTGGACAAGCTCAGCCCAGGGTGGGGCACCAAAGAAACACTGCCAGCAGGACATTAGGTCCTCTTGCTTATATCCCTCAGAGAAGTCAGCTCTTTTGTGGCTACAGCAGCTCCTGACAGAGGTCAAGGTGGAGGCAGGCTGCCCTGTTAAGACTGCAGAGAAGGAGGAGCTGGCCTTCATGAGGAGTTGAATTTTCCTAGTACGGCTGGGCTGAAGAAAGAGTATTGTCATAGGAGTTGAAAGACAGGGTTAAGTCCTCTGCCTGCCCTACTTAAGTCACCAAGGAATCCGGGGGAGTCGCTTCCCCCCACCTGCCTCTGCAGGACTCCCATGTGTCCGTTTCCCATTGGGGGTCTGTGACATGAGCAAACAAACAATATTGAGGCTGCAGTTCAGCAACTAAAGAAAATAACCCTTATTTGCAGCATTTGCTAATTCCCATGATATAAATACTCCGACCTTGAACAATTTTGAGTAACAAATATGAGTCAAGGGGCTCACAGAATTCCTCAAGATTTTAATAATCAGCTATTGATAGTGAGCTGATAAGAGCCAGCTCCAGAATACCAGGACAGAGGTGGAAATTGCTGTAATATAGAGATAATATGAGGGTCCAGAGCCCAACTTGCACCCTGTCTTCAACATCCCAGGGCTCTATGTTCTTAATGAAAGAGTTCCCTCCATTATTTTCCATAATTGCTTTTGCCCTATGAGCCTTCAGGACGTAAGACATGTATTCATTCAATAAATGTGTATTGAGAATTTGTTGCGTGTCAAACACTGAGAGAAGCATTATGAAATTGGAATGCTGTCTTCCCTCAAGGAGATGCATGTAAACAAATTTTTTATTAGGGTTAAAGGTATGTGCAGTATTTATTAGAGGAGGGAGTAGCTAATTCTATTGGGGGTGCTAGGGAAGATAAATGGCTAAGACAGTAATTATGAGGATTCATAACCTTACTGACTCCACTCACTCAGCTGAGTGTGTGACTCGGCAAGTAACCATCTCTCTGATTCTGACTTCCTTGGTCTAAACAGGTAGAAAGAAGGGGGAGGGGAGGGGAAGGGAAAGGAGAATGGGAAGGGGAAGGGGGCAAACACTGCCTGGCTTCCTTCTTTATACAAAGAGCATTTGGATTAAGAGGGATTGGAGAAAAGGATCTTATAAACTGTAAAAAGCTACACACATGAAGCTGGCTGTTAAAGAGGAAGCCAAAGGACTGAGCAGTCACACCTGGACCCAGTAGACACGAACCCAGAGTATTAGAGCTGGGTTGTGGGGAACTTACTCAGCCTCTGCCTATTTCATTGAGCAGCTTTGTTTGCTTTTCCTAATACTTAGGCTTTTCCTATGCACTGAAATCCAAATCACAAGGTACAAAATATGTACAGAAGATTTTTTTTCTTCCAACATGAAAATACATTATTGTTTTATCTGTCTATAAAAACAAAACATAGGAGTAGTTCCAAATAATAGACAACTTGGAAGAGAAAAATTTTTTTAAAAAAGTAAGATACCTGTGATCTTGACTTTCAAAGAAAAATGTCATTTAAAATTTAAAGTTTTGTGTGTAACCTTCAGGAATTTAGATACTCACAGTATCTTATAAAATTGTAACCATGCTTTAACGTTATCTGTATACATGTCTATTTTTTAAACTTCATATGTAATGGTGTTATTCCACATCATAGAGAGCTCATATTCTCTTTGATTATTTAAGTTACTTTGTGGATCACATAGATAGGAAGTAGACAAGTGAATCTAACTGATTAAAAAGGAAGACATTAGGAGACCAATTTTTGATTTGGACAAACTCAAGAGCATATTGAAACAAAGTTTCATCATAGAAAATACATTGATTTTTAGAGTGAGGGACCCCAGGATTTGAACCCAAAACCAACTCTCATGCTGTAGCAGAGAGGCCCTCACCCCTGGTAGCCTTTTCCCCTCAGCATAGATACCGTGGTAAAGAAATATCCCCTGCACAGTTTGACACATTATTTCCATCCCCTCTACCACTGCCAATGTCCATGTAGGGCTCCAGAGGTACAAAATTAATAAAACTATTGGCTCTTCTTTAGGAAGCACTTGGTCAATAAAATAATTGCAATAATCACGGGATGAATAAGAGTCTGGTTTCATGTAATATAGAGTTTAAAAATATAGTTGAATAAGAGGTAGCTCCAAAGGTATCATAGGTAGCAAATCAATTCAGAGAGATACTTTGCCAGAGTACTTGAGGACTGTCACTTAGTGCCTAAGCAGAAAAGCTCACTCCATAGGAAGCTCTGCAGAGATGAACCTATTAATATGTGCCATGCCTGTAACCTAAGGAAACTACCCAGGTGGCTTCTCTCCATTACATGGTGGTGGAATCACTTTGGATGAAAGTTTTGCCCTAATTTACTCAGTTGGAATAAGCAGATAATGAACTAAACCTTCCCTCTTGCTTAAGGTGAACCCTGATAGCAAGTTAACTCAATACATCTCCCTCTAAACTCCCCCTTCTCCTTTTTTAAAATGGTGTAGTGTTGCCCAACCTCTTTAGGTTTGTTGAAAACAGTTGAAAAAACAATCATCATAAATAAAGTGCTTATGTATGTGGTCTCTCCAATATAAAACATATCAAGAAATAGTATTTTTGAGGCACTGACAATCCACTGGGTAATATAGACATGTTCCAGGTAAGTGCAATGTGAGATGTCATGAAAACTCAAAGGAATATAAGGTACTGAGGACCCTGGCCTTGGCTTTGAATTCTGAACATTGATATTTTATTCTTAGACTGGTCCCTGTCCCTGCACTGTGTTCCTGAAGCACTCTATCTCTAACTGTCCTCTTATACACACTTTAATGATTATTTCTTTTTGCCTTTCTTTCCTCCACTTGATGGAAAATTCATTATGCCAACATCATTGTCATTCTTCTCTGGTTACCTCCTAGCACAGTGTCTGACACATGATAGATGCTCAATGTGTAGCTATTACATAAATTGATGTTAGGGAAGATTGCATTTTCAAAAAAAAAAGTGACAATATTTCTCATCCTGTAAGTTCCTTTTACATATTGATTTTGATGGTCCTCCTGTCGAGACACTGAGTTTGGATGGACTTGGGAGAAATGATGCTCTGGGACTTCCAAGGCTAGGACGTGCTCAGACACCATGCATGAGGGAGCCCACACAGCACATGCAGAGACCACAGTTGGGAGGAAGGCAGGCTTCAGTTCCACTGCTCCAACCGAGTTTCCAGCCAGCAGTGAGCCAACTTGCCTGCCATGTGATTGAGAACACTCAAAAAAGGATTCTGCAGCCCTCAGTTAAGGAGCCCAAGACAATTTCATGCAGAATAGGTTGCATGTTCCCTTATGAGGTGACAGTTCTTCATAGTCTCTTACATTTCTTCTTATCTTAAGAGTGAAGCACTATTCATTTTGTACCAGACTAAATTTTATAAGATGCTGGTATAGTAATCAGCTTAGGATGATAGAGAGAGTCTCCCCCCAGAACAGATAAGTTTGTTTGCACTCCTTGTAAAAGATCCAAGTTTCTTAAGCTCAGAGTTCCTTGGTTGTATTGCAAACCCACATTGTGTAAAGCACTGTCCTGGGCCACTCAGTGTGATTTACTCAAATTTGTGTTGCTGTGACCAAAAGACCTGATAAGAATCACTTAGAGGAGAAAAAGTTTATTCTGGCTCACAGTTTCAGAGGTTCATTCTGTGGTCAGCAGACTCCACAGCTCTGGGCCCAAATGAAGCAGAACATAGTGGTGGAAAGGTGTGGCACAGAAAAGCAGCTCAGGACAAGGCAACTGGGAAACAAGAGAGCTCCACCAATGCTGCTTTCTGTACCCGTGAAATAAAACCCTTCGTTTCCACACAAGGAGGCCTGTGTCTCCTGTCAGTATCCATGAAGCTCTGGCAGGATAATTCGTTACCCTGCAAGTAGGAAATAATCTCAGACCTGTCAAGTTCTCAGTATCCTAGTGAGTTTAATCTGCAGATAGATTCATGAGCAAAGTAAATGACTGCTGTTGAACTAAGCCACTAAACCTCGGGATAGTTTGTCAACAACTGATATAAAAGTTAAACACTAATTATGTGAAATGAGACAAGTAATTTAGTCTCTCTAAACTTCAGTTTGATACTTCTATGTATGGGTATAAAATTTACCCTGAAGTTCTCTGTAAGAATTGATGGAAATAATAAATGCAAAATAAATTTATAAACCATACAGACTTGATCATCAGGTGGTGTGGGCTCAAATCGTGGTCCTGTCAATCACTAACAGTGTGACTGAAGATGTTTGTTACTTGACCTTGCTATAGTTGAACTGTGTTCCCTTCAAAATTTAGGCGTTGAGACTTAATGGCCGATGTGATGATGTTGAACAGTGATGACTTCAAGAGGTGGCTGGGCCATGAGGTCTCCTTCCCTTATGAATCAGATAAAGGCCTTTAAAGAAGAGGCTTCATGCAGCCCTCCATCCTCCCCCATGGCAGGACAGATTCCTTCCATCCAGAGGACACAGCAACAAGTCACCATCTTGGAAACAGGGAGCAGCCCTTGCCAGATAACTGACATTGTTGGTACCTTGATCTTGGACTTTCAAGCCTCCAGAACTGAGAAATAAATTTATTTTTTTCAGATATTTTGCTATAGGAGTGTGAAACAAACCAGGACAATCCCTTTGTGTTTCATGTTCCACAAAAGAGAGACAAAAATATGAGTTTGCTGTGTGTTATGGTTTGGATGTGAGGTGTCCCCCAAAACCTCACGTGTGAGACAGTGCAAGAAGTTCCAGAGGAGAAATGATTAGCTTGTAAGAGTCTAAACCCAATCAGTGACTTAATCCCCTGATAGGGATGAACTGAGTGGTAACTGAATTGGTGGGGCGTGGCTGGAGGGGTGAGAATTGGGGTGTGGCTTTGGGTATACATTTGTAGCTGGAGAGTGCAGTCTCTCTCTCTGCTTCCTGCTCACTGTGATGTGAGCTGCTTCCCTCTGTCACACACTCCGCCATGACGTTCAGCGCCATCTTGAGCCCTGAGAAATGGAAACAGCCTTCTATGCACTAAGACCTCTGAAACTGTGAGCCCTCAAATAAACTTTTCCTCCTCTATAGTTGTTCTGGTCAGATCTTTTAGTCAAAGCAGTGAAAAAGCTGAGTAAAACACTGTGAAAAACAAATGAGTCAATATATGTAAATCATTCAGAACTATTTCTGGAAAATCGTAATTACTGCATGCCATCGTGTCATTGTCATCACCATCCTCATCATCATCGTCATCATCATCAGGAGATCAAAACTTTCTTGAAGACTTGGAATATGAACTGAATCATGATGAACTGGTTCTTCTCACACCTGTCAGTGAGGTGAGGGTCCATGCCCTCCACTGATTCACAGAATCATGGACTCATTTGATCATTCAGCCATTTATTGATTTGGTCAAAATAGACTGGACTATTCTACCATTACAGACACCCTAAGTCTAAGGAAATTAAAATCCAAAAGTTTATTCTCTATGGTTCAAGTCCACTGTGCTTCAGAAGGGGATTCTTCAATTGTGGTTACTGGGGCAACTAAGGTGGTAAAGCCAATCACTATACCAAGAATAATAGGGCATTATAGAGGATTTTAGGGCAACAGAAAAATACATATTCCAGACTTACACAAACTTCTGCCCACAATGCCTTTGCTAGACTTAGTTACATGGTTCTACCCAACATGATAGGGCCAGGAATAACTACTTAAGTATGTATAGAATGTGGTGGGAAATTGGAAACACTGAATGTAATAGCCAGCTGCAAGTGAAATAATGTTTTTTAATCATCACAACACTTTATGGGATATAATAATTTATTTTTTGCTCCTTGGGTTTGGCTGATCTAAGTTAGACTTAGCTAAGCTTGACTCAAAGCCCATGTTGGGTGAAAATCTGAAACATATGTGCCTCATTCCCTATGGATTAAGAAGCCAAGGTAAAGACATAAACAGATGATTGTTGATTATTTGCTTATGTTATAGCCATTACACATTTATGTTATGCTCTAAAACATCCCATTGGTCAAAGCAAGTCTATATCAAGACAGTAAGAGTAAATACTCCTTCCAAGAAAGCAAGGGGGTAGGGTGAATATTTGCTGCACACTAATATCATCTATAACTGTAGTTATCTTCTTTCTGTGGGAAAAATGTCAGATACATAGATTTGCATGGGAGTAGTTTTTTGGGAATATTCTCACAAACAAAACCTGTGAGAGAAGTAAGAGGCAGAACTGGGAATAAGAAAATGAACTGTGGTTAAGTTTCCAAAGAATCCTCAGCTCACCATACAAGACTCTGAATCATTGAATGTCCCAGATTGAGACACAGAGTCAGAAATTTGTACCACTGAACTGACCAGCCATTTGGATTAGAGCTACCCCTGAGAAGAAGGTACAGACAGGTAAGACCAGGCCATAGGGTAGAGGAAGCCCTGGGGAGGAACTCCTCAGCTGTGTTATATTCAGGGATCATTCCATGAAGTTGCCAAACCAAGGAAATATATTCCTCCCATGAAGATGAGGAGAACAGGATTGAATATTTACTGAAAAAAATCTAATGTGGCATATTGTCAAAAACAATAGTAACTACTACATTCATTTACATACTTGCTTTTTATTAAGTTCATATTAAATACCAGGTGCTATATTAAGTGCTGAGGCTACAGAGATACAGAAGCAATGCTAATCTCTTTGCATGGAAAATCAAGTTACAGCATTTATGATCCAGAAAATAAGAGTACTGACAGATGTGCACAGGGAGATATAGAGGGCAAAATGATGTATGTTTGTTTACATTTTATTTTTTGCTAAATAATAGAAGAGGATACATCAAATAAATTTTGCCAGAGGAGGTGAATCACAATCTTTGAGAAAAAGCTTGAACAAAGGAAACAAACTGTTAGTGCAGCACTATGGAGGTGTGAGAGAACTATAAAACCCAGGAAATGAAAGAAGGAAATTCTACAGGTGCCAGCAGGATTTAGGTCATGGCATATTCCAGGCTAAGAAACAGAACTCAGTTTTGAAGGTTTTTATGCATCCATTGGGTTGACCTTTTTCTCCAGAAGCTAGCCCATGGAAATTGATTAACAAATGCTCAGTTAATTTAAGGAGACACATTATTCTTTGGGAGGATTAATGTATTATTTACAGCTTCTTTTCAGCCACACCCTCCACCCTGTATTCAATATATTTATAATCTGAATTTCCAGTCAACCCTCAAGCACATCTAAACAAGTCTAGTTAGATCATCCTCTTCCTCTTTACAAATCTATAAAATACCAATGATTGATTATAAACCCATGACAAAATTGGGGCTTAGCTAGGCTTTATCTCTGTCTCAAGGACATGTAGGCAACGACTACTGGAGGAGAAAACAAGAGGCACAGACAGGTCTGTCTGATTTCATTGCTATTCAGTTTAGGTGGGAGAGAAGGCTCAGATTAAATCTCTAATACTGATTAACACTGCAGCCAACAAACCAACCTGAGAGAGTCATCATAGAAGTATAAATTAAGACTTATATGGGTCAGAAAGATGGGCAGTTATTTCTGATCCATTTTTTGAGGAAGGTCTGTTGGGAAGGACAGAGAATGGAACATTTCAAGTGGCCCTTGAAGAATGGGTAGACTCTCAACAAGCAAAGGAGTTATAGAAGAATCTTCCAGGAAGATGGCTTGCAGAATGAAAAGAAAAAGCAGTTTTAAAGAGACTTGGATGACTCTAATTGGATGCAGGGGAATGGAATAATAAAATCTTAGAGCCTGGAGGTTTTTGAATGTTGAGCCCATTGAGTATTTCAATTTCAGACATTCATATACACCCACAGAAAGTTGTCCCCCTCTTCTCAGTATTTTTTTTTCTGGTTTGATAGACAGAGGGCACATCTCATTGACAGACAGATAGATGGATAACTAGATACATATAGTAGCAAACACTCAGCTACACGGAGGCAAAGGGATTTGAATAGAAATATAATAATATAGCTATAGTTTTGAAATTATTCTTTACAAGGTGAAATGGCTTAAAAATACACTTCTTTTACTGATCTACAGGGTATAGTAGAGACCTTAAATCATAAACTAGATAAGCAACACGTTATATATTACATATGCTGTATCTTAAAAAAAAACAGTGCTACTAAATGAACCACTACTTTATTATTCCACTTGATCCTTGAGAGCAATATGTTGCCATGGAAACCTGAGTCTATCTAGTCATTAGCACTTTTTTCTTCACACACAGGAATTTTAGTGTAATGTTATTCTCCCAGCAAGAATTAAATTAGCAATTATTCACCTGAAAATAGCAATAATGAGTTCTAAGTGAGCACACAGCACTAATGATTTGTTAAGTTCACATAAATTATCATTAAATTATGCTGAGATCCTGTGAATTCAATATAGCTCATATATATAGTGTATGTCCTTGAAGAAGAGAGAATAGGAAAGCAGACTTTGCTATGCTAGGTCATATGGTGCAGTGGTGACAAAACTTCTCTATGAAGCTTTCAATGATTCTTCATCTTTCATCCTGGGAACTGGGACACAAGCACATTCTTCTAAACTTCTCTTATGCGTCAATTTCCTTACTGCCTGAGATTATGGATAACTGATAATTTGTTATATCTGTGATCTCTTCCCCTGTCTTTTGTTTACAGTAACTTGATTTTCTTCTAGGAAATGATTCCTGGTTATCTCATATAGCCTTCACATGTTTCTCAAGGGGTGAACTGACTACCTATAGTAGATACTATTGACCCCTGACCCATATTTCCACCATAGAGCTCAATTGTTTGCAAACCAGATAAATTCAGAACCATGAGATAACAAAGAGCTGGTGGAGATCTCAAACAGCATCTGATAGTCAGTAAGCAGATCTTACAGCTTGCTACCCTTCAAAAACATAACAACATGATTCAGATTTCCCATATAGTTTAACAGAAGTTCTTTTCTCCATCGCCTTTCTCACTTATAGTTGGTTCCTGACATTACCTCCCAAATAAACTCTAAGCACCAAAGTTTTTGTCCCTGGGTCTGCTATAGAAAAAGTCCAAGTTAAGACAATGCCCTGCGACTTAGATGTTATATCTGACCCCAATTCAGCCAGTTTAGATTCCATTCTTATGGTTTTACATCGGGTTCAATGCCAAAAGTAGGTGGAGGTGATTGACTAACATAATGCCTCTTGGGCATTGTCCTGTTTCCAAAGCTGTCCTTTCCAATGTTTGAAGGTCTAGCATTTTCTTCAAATATATAAGCTAAGATAGATATTTTTTCCAAAATAAGGTTCACTTATTAGCTTAATTTAGGTAAAATTGATTTATTGTCCTTGAAATCAGGAGTTCTAATTATTGTCTCCCCTACTACATGATTAACAAACTCATTTTGAGCCCTAACTATAAGCTAAGAAACCTTTATCATATGTGTGTAAATGGAAATGGAGCTAGGGCAGAGTACGCTTTTCTATGAGACTATGGTCACAGTTTTCACACCAGAAGACTCCCTGCCTTTGGGTATGTCTGGAAAATGGTTTATAATTGAATAAACTATAGAGATGAAGATGGAGACGTTGTCTGCCATGAAAGTCTGGTCAGAAAAGTTGAGACAAACTTTATTTGAATGCTGAAACTGAGAACAGTTTAAATGACCAGGCAGGAAACGGAGGAAAGTCATTTGAATAACCTCTATGTTCTCAGGTTGATAAATCATCTGTCCTGGTGAAAATAGTGGAGTAAAGAGAAGAATTAGAGATACGGTCCATAAAATGATGATATAGAATAATTGCTGCAAAACTGTAGTAGAAGTCCACATGTGTAATTAGAAAGTGTCAATGAGACAGACAATTTTTTTTCTGCATTAAGTTCAGCTCGCACCAGACTGCATCAGAATCCTCTGGAGGGTTTAAGGCAGAGTTCAGGGCCTCCCATTCATAGATTCTGATCCCTCAGGGTGAAGGGGATTCTGAACATTTGACAAGTCTTCAGATGATACTGATGAGGTGAAACACTCTGAAGACCACTTATAAGTGGACCCTGCCTTGAGATCTTATTTGAGGATTCTATGTTCTGATACAAGGATAGAAATAAAACGTGAACCAAGGATACCTCATGACTTTCTTAAGTAACTCAAGGCCAGGTGAAAGAGTCAGGGGACATTACTGAGATCCTGTCTAGCTTACTAAGAATACAGTCCTACTTGTTCGCTCATTAATTTAGCCATTGATTCAACAAATTCCCAGATTCCTGCCGAAAGATCACTTATATTACGGTTAAAGTGAAGGAATAAATGAAAACAAGACACATCTCCAGCCTTTGAAAATCTCAATCTAGGTAAGGAGACAGATGCATAAAGGATCAGGTCTGATAAGAAGTTCTTGGTACTGTGATAAGTTTGTAGAGCCCACAGTAAAAGAATGTTGAAAAAAATCAATTCTATACAGGAAGTAAAATTAAAGTCAGGGAGTAATATAAGAAATGACAGTTGGGATGAATTATGAAGAAGTATGTGGTATTGTCAGATGAAGGGATGGGATAAATTTTCGGGGGGGGGGGTTGCGGTGAAAGGGGGCAGGATAAAAAGCTCCAAAGTCTAAACCTACTAGTAACTGGAAAGATGCAAGTAAGCAGAAGCTCAGGAGTGTAGAAGTACATGGGACTGGAACTGTGTGAAGGACCCATAGGTAAAGGGCTGGAAAGCAGGACAGGTGACACTAGGGTGCGTAGAAACTGCACCTAATACTTTAACATGGGGTTGGACAAGACCATCCAAGACTTTTCTACCAGCCTCAAGCATCTGGGATTTCATAATTTTTAGTGCTTGAGTCTGGAAAGAAGTCAAATAGTTATTGCTCTAAGGCTTCAAAATAAGATATACTAGTGGATAGATGTGTGGATGAAGAGACAAAATTGATGTATTTAAGAGATACTTAAAAAATATAATTAGGGGGATGTGGTAAAAAATGAGATGTGAATGTATAGAAGAAGGGGGAGTATAAAAAAGATTCCTAATTTTTCTGATTTCTTGTTTCTAGATGGATGTTGGAAATATTCAGTGGGATTGGAGGTATATCAACAGAAAGAAAATTTGTGCAGATTCTGGCATGATGAAACTTCTCTTTTATCACATAACTGCCTGTCTAAGTGGTGGGAGTAAACAATAATTTCTAATACAATCATGTTATTCTGCGAAGAAAGGAAGGGAGGTAGGAAGGAAGGAAAGAGAAGGAGGCAGGAAGGCAGGGAGGCAGGGAGGAAAAGATTTGTATGGAATGAATTATACTTTCTTTTTTTAAATAAAAAGAAAGTATAATTCATTAATTGAAGGCAGAAAGGGGAAAGATAAAGAGAAAAGGAGGCCCATGAATAAAGGAGGTGTTAACATTTACAAACAAGGAAAGAAAAAAAAGCAAAAAGACAAAACCTCTGAATCAAAAAAAAAAAAAAAAAAATGCCAGTCTTTTTAGTTAAAGCCAGCTATGGTCTTTGGAGCACTGGGGCATGAGGGACATGGCTGAGACAGGGGAAGACTGACAAGACAAGATGTGGAAATTTTAACTTACCTACAGAGTCTTGTTGAGTGCCCTGGAAAAATTCAGATTTCCCAGAAGCCAAGGTTCACAGAGTTATGCTGCAGGAGTTAGAATTCCTGTGTTTATGTTCAAAAACTCAACTCGACTTTACTAAATTGAGGAGAAGGAGAAGCAGAAAGAGAGGGAAGATGAGAAGAAAAAGGAAGAAGAAGGGAAGGGGGTAGAAGGAAGAGGAATATTGCTATCTATAATCTGTAAACAGGCTAATCCAGTTCTCTGAATCACCTTCCTCTTCCCTCTTTACAGTGTGCCTTTTTCTGGAAAGACCTTTCTTCCAGATAGAAAAAAAGGTTCAAGTTGTGACTTCACCAAGTGCAGAGAAGAGCTTTCCTCAGAAACCCCAGAGTCCGATAGCTTCTCATTGGCGGAGATTATATCACATGATCTCCTGCAGCCAATTGCTGAGTTCAGAGCCAGTTCTAGATTGGGTGTTAGACCAATCAGGGCCTGACCCAGTAACTGGATATAGAGTCGACACAATTCACACCTTCTTGGTTGTTGTTGGGGAAGCTGTGGATCCAAAGCTGGAGAAGTTCATGTGGAGGCAGAGTGGTGATAAATGCCCCAGTTTAGACAAAGGCTGACTTCAAAAAAGCCCATGATGATGGGAAAGGCAGCGGAGCACAACAGACACTAGTATGGCAATTTGTAAATCAATGGATGTGTAACTGATGTGAATCTGCAATCTGTGTATGGGGTGAAGGTGGGAGTTCATAACCCACTAGAATCAAAGTGTGGAATATGATATGTCAAGAAATTTGTAATGTTTTGAACAACCCACAATAAAAAATTAAAAAAAAAAAAAAGCCCATGAAGTTTAGCCCAGAATGGAACAAACAAACAAAAAAATAGGTTTTAGAGGGGCATACAGCATCACGGTTAATAGTGGGACACCGCAGACAGGGTCCCAGAGTCCTGATACTTGCACCAGCACTTCCTGGCAGCATGGCCTTGGACAAATTTTTTCTCTCTGTGCTTCTGTTTTCTCATCTTTAATATGGTAATTATAATAGCACCTACTTCATACAGTTGTAAACATTGAGATATAACAGGAAAAAAAACTCAAGAGTGCCTGAGATCACATGGGAGGCTTTACTATTGTTAATTTTAAAAATATGTGGTTTTTTTTATTACAATTTTAGATTTACAGGAAAATGGAGTGAATGATAAAGAGTTCCTATAGAACACCCCTCCACACTTATGGTTTTGCATTTTCCTTTCTACTAATATTTTGCATAAGTATGGTATAATTGTTATAATAAATGAACAATGTTACTATATTTTATTAACTGAAATGCGTACTTTATTTGTATTTCCTTTGTTTTTCTCTTCTAGGGCACCAACCAGGACCCATGTTACATTTAGGTGCCATGTGTTGTTATATTTTCTTAATGTTTGATGACCTGGACAATTGAGGATTACAAATAAGACATTTTATAGAATTCCCTTCTATTGGAATTTACTTGATATTTTTCTCATGGATAACAATGGAATTATGGGTTTGGGGAGAAAGATCAGAGATCAAGTGCCGTTTCAACATGTATAATATCAAAAATATTTCTTATTAACATGAGTTGATGGCTAACATTATTATCCTTTTTTACCTGAATGATACAGTGTTGCTCAGGTTTGTTGAAAATGAAGTTACCAATTTTTTCCTGTTCCATTCTATTCTTTGGAAGAAATTCATTACAGTTCACATTCAGGGGTTAGGGAGTTTTGCATCTCTTTTTATAGGTGGAGTAAATACATAGTTATTTTTATCTTCCTTAAGATTTAGTATATTTAGATTATTCTAATTAAACATTATGCTAATAAAACATTAATTGACATTTAATAATTTTTCTTGTTTATGAGGTACCCTGTGATGTTTTGATACATATATATATATATATATATATATATATATATATATTCTGTATTGATCATTCAAGGTAATCAGCATATCCATCACCTCAAACATTTATTATTTCTTTGGGCTGAGAACAATCAAAATCCTTTCCTCTTGATATATTGAAGTACACACTATGTTATTGTTCACTGTAGTCACCCTATCATGCAATAAACACCAGTATTTATTCACCCTATCTAACTGTAACTATACCAATGTGTTATGGTTAGACATGGAATGTCCCCAAAAGCTCATGTGTGAAACAGTGCTAAGGAAGTGTTAGTTGTTAAAAATAGTATAACCACTAAAGAAACACTAAGTACTTCAGCCAGAAATAATAGGAAAGATGGTTTATGGCATCTCAGGAGTTGGCAAGACATCACCCATCTCAGGCTCAATCTTATAAAAGTAATAATTCCTTTGGAAAGAGACCTTTGGGAGCATCTGCTTGCCTAAAAGGTGCCTAGAAAGTGGTTTCACTGTGCTCAGTCAGGTACCTAGATACTCAGAGGCTGCTACAGCCATGGTCCCATAAGGCTTGGCTACTGCTTCAGATGGTGGCAGACCTTTGTGGGAACCACATGGTGCTGGTTCTGTGGGATTCAAGATGCTGGAGCTATTGTGTCATGAAAACTTTCACTGAGATTTCAAAGGAAGACATGGGACACCAGGCAAAGTGTAGCAGAGGAGGACTTCCTAGGGGCTGCCCCTGAAAGGGTGATGCATGAAGATGTGAGAAAGAAGCTGAAGCTCAGTGAAAACCTCCAAGATTAAGAGATACCAGTACCATGAAATGTCTGCTGAGGAAAGATGGAAGAATTGGCACAGACAAGCCAAGAGACAATGTGAGTTACAAACAGCAAGATCAAGACCATAGGGGCAGAGTTACAAAAGCCATCAGAGAGAACAGCATAATGCCATATGGCCTCTAGGATGTGTCTGCCAGTTGAATTGGGGTGTTTCTTTGGTTTCATACCCTTTTCCCATGCCCCTGTATTTCCCTTGTGAATGGAAATGTTTACTCTGTGCCATATTAGATATACGTAACTTGGCTTTGATCTTTACAATGAAAATAGCTATGAGTTTTTCTGAAATCTCAGATGAGATTTTGAACTTGAACTTTGGGGCAATGTTAGAACTATTAAGACTAGAAAGACACTTGGAAATGGACTAAAAGTAGTTTGCCTAGTGAGATGGACATAAGTTTTGGGGGGCAGGGATAAAATTTTATTGTTTCCATATAAGTTATATTGTTTAGATATAAGTTATATGCTCATGTGTGAGGAAACACAAGAACATTCCGAGGTGAACTGTTTGTGTCATAAGACCTTTAAGCTAATGAGTGCATTAATCTGCTGCTATGAATTAACTGAGTAGTAACTGTAGGCAATAAGATATAGCTGGAGGAAGTGAGTCACTGCAAGTGTGCCTTTGGCGTTTATATTTTATTTCTAGTGGGCAGAGCACTTGCGTGCGCCTCTCTCTCTCTCTCCCCCAACCCCTCCCCCCACACACCTGACTGCAATGTCCTGAGCTGCTTTCTTTCTCCATACTTTCCTCCATGATGTTCTGCCTCACCTTAGGTACAGAGATATGGAGTCAGCTGACGGTGGACTGAATCTCTGAAACTGTATCTAAATAAACTTTTCCTCCTTAAAAGTTGTTATTGTCGGTACTGTCTTTCGTGGTTTGGTCTTTTCCTGCGGTCACTACCTGGTCACATTTGGTGCCCAGCAGAGGAAACAGTGACAGACCTGGAGGCTGCAGTTCTCTGTCCTTCACACAGCTCTTCCTTTGAATGCAGAAGCTTGTTGGCCAAAAGATGTGGGAATTGTTGCCCTTGAGATCTATTTTCCTTCTCAATATGTTGATCAAGCAGAATTGGAAAAATATGATGGTGTAAATGCTGGAAAGTATACCATTGGCTTGGGCCAGGCCAGGATGGGCTTCTGCACAGATCGAGAAGATATCAACTCTCTTTGCCTAACTGTGGTTCAGAATCTAATGGAGAGAAATAACCTTTCTTATGATTGCATTGGACGGTTAGAAGTTGGAACAGAGACAATCATTGACAAATCAAAGTCAGTGAAGACTAATTTGATGCAGCTATTTGAGGAGTCTGGGAATACAGATATAGAAGGAATAGATACAACTAATGCGTGCTATGGAGGCACAGCTACTGTCTTCAATGCTGTTAACTGGATTGAGTCCAGCTCTTGGGATGTACGGTACGCCCTGGTAGTTGCAGGAGATATTGCAATATATGCCACAGGAAATGCCAGACCTACAGGTGGAGTTGGAGCTGTAGCTTTGCTGATTGGGCCCAATGCTCCTTTAATTTTTGAACGAGGGCTTCTTGGAACACATATGCAACATGCCTATGATTTTTACAGCCCGATATGGTCTCTGAATATCCTATAGTCGATGGAAAACTCTCCATACAATGCTACATCCGTGCCCAGTGGCAGAAAGAGGGAAATGTTAAAGATTTTACCTTAAATGATTTTGGCTTCATGATCTTTCACTCACCATATTGTAAACTGGTTCAGAAATCTCTAGCTCGAATGATGCTGAATGACTTCCTTAATGACCAGAACAGAGATAAAAATACTATCTACAGTGGCCTGGAAGCTTTCGGGGATGTTAAATTAGAAGATACTTACTTTGACAAAAAGGCATTTATGAAGGCTAGTTCTGAACTCGTTAATCAGAAAACAAAGGCATCTTTGCTTGTATCAAATCAAAATGGAAATATGTATACATCCTCAGTATATGGTTCCCTTGCTTCTGTTCTAGCCCAGTACTCTCCTCAGCAATTGGCAGGGAAGAGGATAGGAGTGTTTTCTTATGGTTCTGGTTTGGCTGCCACCCTGTACTCTCTTAAAGTTACACAAGATGCCACACCAGGGTCTGTTCTTGATAAAATGACAGCAAGTTTATGTGATCTTAAATCAAGGCTTGACTCAAGAAATTGTGTAGCACCAGATGTCTTTGCTGAAAACTAGAAGCTCAGAGAGGACACTCATCACTTGGCCAATTATATACCCCAGTGTTCAATAGATTCACTCTTTGAAGGAACATGGTACCTAGTTAGAGTGGATGAAAAGCATAGAAGAATGTACGCTCGTCGCCCCTCTCCAAATGATGACACTTTGGGTGAAGGAATAGGACTTGTGCATTCAAATACAGCAACTGAGCATATTCCAAGCCCTGCTAAGAAAGTGCCAAGGCTCCCTGCATCAGCAGCAGAACCCGAAGTAGCTGTCATTAGTAATGGGGAACATGAAGATACTCTGTGAACTGCGAGACTTCACAGTGTGTTTGGGTTGGGGTGGGGATAGGGGAATGGTTGGAAAAGGGGACGTCTGGGGACAATTTTAAAGAATTTACACATTGCTTAAATTTTTATGTGACTGACACAGAGCCTAAAAAACTGTTGTGCTCTTGGAAAAGTCTATCTGCCCAATTTGCTAACACGCTTCCTGTTGTGGTCTAGCCAATGCTAAATGTACTCGAATGATGTTAAGGGCTCTGTAAACTTTATACCTCTCTGGCCATTTATATGCATGAAATTTAGTTTTTAAATGTAGTATGAATCCTGTGCTTCTGTCAGAAGAAAGCAGAGGTACTAGTCTCCAATTTAATTTTTTTAATGTGTAAGAATTTTATACTTTGAACAACAAGATTATTGAAAGTACCTGTGGTTTTTGAAAATTTTTTCTAGCTTGGGGAATAATGTGGTCTTAAAATGTGATATGCACAAATACTCTTTGAAAATGGCAAGACAAACATTCTTTTTCTCAGATTTATAAATCCTAGAGAGTCAAAAAAGTGTTAGGACAGTAACACTGGTTCTGGAATATTATCCAGACCAACAGTGACAAAGTTATTGTGATGATCAGAGAGACACTAGCATTGAGCAGGCTTCTGGCATAAAAAGCATGGTCCATTTGGGAGCTGTCACGATAGCTGCAGGAGCTGAGTGCTCCTGATCAGTTCACGGTGGACTGTGCTCAGCAACATCGAGATGTTATTGGAGGTATGTATGAGGAAGCTTTTTGTTGCAATCCTTCTTTGCACCTTATTTTAAAGGATACATAAAACATTTCTTTGATGCCTTTTCAAAATTTTAAACTGGAAAGGAAGAATGGAGCAGGGCATTATTAGGCTACTTATGCTTCAGTATTACAAATTCAATTTCTAGACTGACAGATTTGTGGTATGAGTTCTTTTTGTTTTGTGTGTATGTGTGTTTGTGTGGGTCTTTTGTTTTTGTATCTGTTCAATGAAAACAAGATGGTACAACCTAAGTTTTCACATAGTCTGACTAACCAAAAAGAGTATTCCACTTCAAGGTCTGGAAGTAGGGTTTATAAAGCTTTTCCTTGGACATTCCCCTTTAAAAAACAACGAAAAACTATCCCATGGAATGAAAGAGATTGGTTAGAAAGTTTTATAGATGTTTTTGGTGCTGAACTATGATATGAGCCTTATAGATTGTAAAATAGAGATAGTTGGAACTAATGTACAGAACTAAATTTTTAAAACTTTATTTACCATTAAATTCTGTGAAGTTTCAGTTATCGAAAATAAACAAATACAAAATGTAATGTTTCAGATTGCAAGCTAATATGTAATGTAGTGTTTATAAGATACTCTTGTCTAATATTAACTAGTGGTATTTTGATTTGTACAGTCATAATTTGTTAAAATGACTTCATTTTAACATCCACTGATGTAGATTAATGATGTAAGCTCAGATTTAAAAGAATGGTGGTAAAATGGTGCATGTAATACTTTTCCAAGTATTGGGAGTTCAGTATGTCGAAAAGAGTAATTTAATGTTTGATTGCCAAGAAATGGGTTTTCTCAAAGTCCATTGCCGGCAATGGGCAAGCCTGGTAATACTGGCACAGATCATTAACCATAAACCTTATTGATGGTAAGGTGAATAACTTTGAAATAAAGTTTTAGAGAAACATTTCAAAAAAAAAGTTGTTATTGTCAAGTCTTTGGTCACAGTGATAAAAATTGACTAAAACACAGATGACCAACCTCTTTGATCCCCTACCCTCCAGGTTTTCCAATATATTGCCTCTTGATCATTAATTCTCCCCAAACTAATTTAAATCTCAGGCTTTAGTAGGCTACTGATAGTTACAGTAGACAGCGACATTTCTGATTTTTACTGATCTCTGGAGAGCTGTCATTAATTTAGACTCTTTCTAGACTGAATATCCTTGGTAAAAGGAAGCAAATCCTGTTGGAAACATATCTGAATAGATGCTTGAAGTTTTTTGAGCATTCAAGACACTTTGGAAAGCATATGTATTCAACGTAGCTAAGAAAACTGCTTTGCTCAGCTCTTGAAACCAGCAAGACTCAGGGAGCTAGGGATGAAGCTATTTGCAGTTAAGCAAACTCATTTTACATAGGCCACTCTTAATGGCCAAAATAACAGGTGCACAAATGGTCATTCCAATTACTTTGTTCATTTAATGCTTCTGGTTATCATTTTAAATCTAATTGTTATCTGACTATTAAGGCAATTGGAAAAAACACACACATATCCAATTCTTATGAGTCTACCAGTGATTTGCCACAAGGAAATGCCTTACTTGGTCATCCAATGCTAATCACCTTTAAAAGCCACTGCTATTTTTTTTCTTTCAAAGCCAGAGACTCCATACTTAGGAGAATATGGTAAAACTGAAAACACTGAACAGTGAGTGAGAAATCCTCAAACCCAACCCATACTCTTCCCCTACCTACCTTTCTGAGTCTTATTCCCCACGTTGTAAAATGGGAATGAATATCCTTGCTTGTGAGCCTCTTTATCAATTTATACATGGGAACCTAATATTATAGTGGCCTTAGTAATCTGTTAGTTTTAGAAATATTGTTTTGTGAAAAACATTAGTATTAATAATGATGATGTTGGTGGGGATCATGAAGGCGGTGATGGAGGACTAGCAGAAAATTGAAGGTAATCAACTGGTACTTATACAGTTTCCAGATGGTATACAGAGGAACAGGGTAGGAGTAGAAAGGCTGGAAGCAAGGGTTGTGTTTGTACTCAACCATGGCTTCACATTGGAATCACCTTGAGGTTGAGAACCATAGATCTCAGTCAATTAAATAATAAGGAGGTGAATTGCAAAACAAATAGTTGATGGAGATTGGAGCCTCCATCAGCTTGCTTTGGAATAGATGACTCAACTCAAAATAAATAACCGTGTTGCACATTCTTCCCCATTTCACATGATGTGTTTAATGGTGTGTCGTGGGAATGTCCCAACCCACTTCCCTATCAAGATTGCATTACTGAGTATTCATGTAGAATACTATTTTGTGCCAGTCCCTACGTTAAGGGCTTTTCAAATGTTGCTCCACTCCATTCTTGTGTTTTTAGAAACTGAGCTCATGAGGGTAATATGATGATAATGATGATGATGATGATGATGATGGAATAAGGGTTGATGATGACAACCCTTATTCCCTTGAGAATATGTCTTCATGTAACAAAGGGATGAGATGGTGGTGCAGAGACAATAATTACCAAGTATTTTACATGTTCCCTCTGGTTTCCCAGACCCTTGCACTGAAGTCAGAGCCATGTGGTCAGTTCTCGCCAATGGAGGGTGATCACTGTAATTTTATATCCAGCATAATAAGCAGCCATCTGTCCCTTACATTCCCCACTGGCTGCCATGGTGCACTTGGTGGCCAAGTGTCATAGATGATAGAGTTACAGGGTGGCAGAGGACCATCTATCCTGTGTTAGACCTGACTCAAACAAGAAAAAAAAATGATGTTATGTCCCAGTAGTTCAAGGGACTTTTTCCAATATTGGTCAATGCACTCAACTAATGCGTAAAGAACAATTTCAAACACTGTTGTATGGTTTCTCTGCCACAAAGTAGAGCTATAGCTGCATAAGTGCCCAAATATACACTGGCATTAAAATAGCCTCTTTTCTTCTCACTCTCTGCAAATTCTTTGCATTCTCAGGGATTCAAAGTGGTTCTGGTCACCTGTCTCCTTTTCAAGCCCTGAACTCTCACTTTAGCCAGTGATAGTACCTCAGCCTTGACAGTGATGAGGTCGCCTTTTAAGGCCTTCAGAGGCAATTAGCCTGAAGTAAGCGTGGCCAGCATTTGCCTAACACAGTGTGTTTGTTGAAGACCAGGTATTCTGTAATTCAATCTTAAGCCTTGAGATATTATTTCTCAACACTGAGGACTGTATTATAACTCTTCCCCCTCCCCAGTACTTTTTCAGTATATTTTTTAAGAATATAAAATATAAATTTGAGTAATGAAAACAGTGTACAGGGGTTTGATATCCCCAGAGGGTTCTGACTGGAGAAAAGGGTACTCTAAATAGGATTAGAGATAGAGAAGGAGAATACTGGAGAATGATATTGGCTGGAGTATATTGTCATATTGCATGCATATATAAATACGTAACAACAAATACCACTGTTATGTACAACTATAATGCATCAATAAAAAATATGGGATAAAAAGAGAAAAAGATGGAGAGGGAGTCAGTCCTAAGTTTCAAAAGCAAAACCTTCAAAATTAATAATGGTCTAAGTGCATGTATTGATTGGACACTAATTTATAATTTTCAATTACCTGCATTTGTATCACAACACAAGGCTAAAAATACAGTGAGGACAGACCCTGGACTTCCCCAGAAGCTTCCCCTCTGTACTGCCTGTGTCAGGCATAAGCAGTCTCAGCAGAGGAGAGGTGGAGAGTCTGCAGGTCTGGGGCTGCAGGCAGCAGACAACACCATCTGTTGGTTCTTTCTTGACCCAGGAAGCAAGGACTGTGAATTGACCAGAACCAAATGGAAACTGGAGTGTGCTTACATCATCTCAGGTCTGCTTCCCACTCCTCAGTCACATCCTACTCTTCTCAGCCCTACCAGGAATATAGAGTGCCCATGGATTCCACGTTGGGAAAAAACAGACAATAGACTGTCATGGGTCACTGAAGTGTCTTAAAAGTACCTCAGTGAGCAATGGTACATGTCAAAAGTAAAGCTCAGAGTTCTCAGTGTTAGAACACAATCTCATTTAGCTATTTTCTTGAAACCAGGTAGTAGGTACAATTTTTTAAAATTCTAAAATTAAGTCACCTTTCGAGAGTCCCCTCATCTAAAATACAGGATCCGAATCCAGAACTCATACTCTCTATGCCTCAGCCTAAGTTTGAGATTTATTCTGGCTAAAATGTGAAATATTGCCAGATATGAATGTCATACACACTTAGAGACCCTCATCCGCTAAACCAAAGTAATAAAACATAGCCAGATATGGTAACTCATGCCTCTAATTCCAGCAACTTTGGAGGCTGAGGCAGGATGATCACAAGTTCAAAGCCAGCCTCAGCAACTTATCAAGTCCTGAAAAACTAAGAAAGACCATGTCTCAATATAAAAATATTTTAAAAGGGGGGCTGGGAATGAGACTAAGTGACTCAGTGCCACTGGGTTCAATCCCTGATACCAAAGAAAGAACACAAGGAAGAAAGATTATAGTATTTAGCAAGGCAGTGCTGATGTTCTCTCAGATACTTCCTGTGCCCTGTCTTCTATCATCCTGGCTTCACCTTTGATCCCAGCACTGTCTGGGTTAAATCACCTGCCCCAACTTACCTCACTTCCTGCTCATGGTTTTTGGTTCAAGTCTGAGCCCTGTGCTTCCAGGACCTCACAGACACGTTGTAACATGGAACACCAGTGGGGCTCTTATCTGAGGCTGAAAATTTTCTGTCGGTGAAAAACAGCTAGAGTGGAATCAAACTCAAATACTTGACTTATTTTTTGGCAAATGGAGTGTGATAACTGTAATTTTCTGTTCAGGCAAAGTGGTAGTGACAAATCTTTTAACCTCTTTCAGGTTCATTTCTGTCATTTACTAAAATATAGGCAAAAATAAATTAATAATTGTTATGAAAGCTACAAATGAAATACACAAAATGATACATGATAGTTATTCTTCTACTGTTACTATCTCCCTTTTCCAGTTACCATGCCATTTTACTACATTGACAAAAGCCTTAGGGAAATCTTAGTGGAGACTGTAAACCATTTACATGTTTAAATAAATGGAAAATTCACCAATAGAGGATTTTAAAAACTTTCATTCTCTTTTCTCTAGAAGAGATTATAAGAATTCAGTATTTGGCTCACACAAATTGGCAGGACTTTAAAACAGTAAGAGATCTGACCAATAAACTTTTTTTCTTGATTTATAATTTTTTTAAAAAAATGTTTATATGTCAGATAGTTTCAAACCTTATGGGTCTAGAATGAGAAATAGTTTAGCAAAAATCAACCTTAATGAACTCCTCTTCAATAAAAAAAAAAAAAAATTACAAAACTTGTGAGAAAAATGTGGTGCTCAAAAGCCCCACCTGCTGGACGAAGCTACACCAAACTCACATTGCTCCTGGGTACCCTCAGAATCAGGAAGAACTGGAGGGAAGCTTAGAGATGAGTGGAGACCACTTCCCTTATTTTATGGGTGAACTTGCTAAGTCTGAGTTAGAAATGTGCATTTTCCAACTTGCACAGCCCCACGGGGAGTGGGGTGTGAGCTGCTTCTCTGAATCTACTTCTTTCTACATGCCAACTCAGTGCAAGGGATGGTTTCTGACAGTACCCTATGTGTACCTAGCATGCTGTAGGTTACAATGCATTTTCACAGATATTGTTCCAATCATATCTCATCATCATTCTGTGCCTATTTTAATTTCCCAAGTCACACAGCTTATAAGCAACAGAGCTGAAATTCAAACTCAAGGTTCAAAGCTCTGCCTTTCAGGGTAGGCTGTAGTCTTCTGGCTGCCTTAACCTCTTTCCTTTTGGGCCTGCACAGTATTAACTCTAAGCAATCATGGGAAGCTGCAGTGATAATTTGGCCAGTAGACATTGTGATTCCTTGTTCTACTGTCAAATGACACACAAATTGACCTCTCTCTGGGTGGTTATAAAGGCTGCTGGCAGAAGTTGCTGGTTTTTTTAATTGCACATATAGTAAAATAAATCCAGGAACAAAGAAATAAAATAGCAGGAGATATATATATATATATATATATATATATATATATATATCTCTTTAGGACTCATATCAGACATTTTTTTTCTCATGCATGGGATTTTACACTTAAGGCAAGGAAAAGATGCTTGCAGGTAAAGATTAGCCATTTGAAGACTGAATTGTGTTTGATTTTATAATTGCAACCAGTCTCTCTAACTCTTTGAGCTACCCCAGCTCATTGTGCGGACCCTTGAGAATTTCCCTAATTTATATGCCCTCTGGAATAATGGGAGCTGGAAAAGAACATATAGGAGAACAAAAGTAAATAACACTGGATGTTTCTGAAGCATTTAGCAACTTAATAAGCACTTTCATATGTGTTGTTTCATTCAACTCCTAATAGCAAATTATCAAGGAAGGCACACCAGTGTAGCTTAGCTATTAAATATTGGAAGGTTGAGTTTTGGAGAAGTTAAATAAATAAGACACAGAAAGGTAGAGGTAGCTAGATAATCTAGTGGCAGTGCCTCCTTTATTAACATTTTTAAATATAGTGCTGTACTCTTCTCATTTTCTCTTTTATACATAGAATTAAATTTTAACTCTAAAATTACAGGAAAAATATTGAAATGGGGGGGTGGTAAATCCAATAATCATGCCACATATATTCTTTAAGCACCTACTCTACATTTGTCAAAGACAGGTAGTGATGTTGATAGTGATGATCCAAAGGGGTATATACCATGATCTAAATAGCTCCAGTTCTTGGGGAATGTAGAAAGACAATAAGCAGCTCAACAAATAAATCAATAACTGCAGAAAGTGAGATGCAAATGGGGTGATAACAAATAAGCTGATCAGATGGGGGAAGAAAATGAATTGGAGCGGAGGTCAGGAAAGGCATTGTTGGTAAGGTGATATTTAAACTAAGAGCTGGATGGCAAGAAGCTTCATACCATTGGCATTTAGAAGTGTTCCAAGTGGAAGAACAGCAATGCCAAGAATGTAAAGTCTGAATGAGCTCAGCCTGGCCTGGAGCAATGTGATGTCAAGGGGAAGATGAGAGAGAGGAGTTCACATAAGGAAACAAACACATTCCTGTCTGGGACTTGGGATTTTATCTCAAGACCAATGGAGGTCACTGGAGATTCATAATGGAAGCAATATGGTCTAACATATGTTTCAGAAAGCCACATCAGATGCATATGAAGAATAAACTGTGGGAGGGAGATGTGGGCAAAAGCAGAAGCAGAGAGAACATTGAGATCGTATACAATGGTTCTGGAGAGAAATTATGGTGGTGGGGATTAAGGTGATGGACACAGAGCTGATGATAATTATATCGATTCATGGGTAAATCTGATAAAGTCATACTGATGGAGTGAAAGGATACTCCTGGGTCTTGAACTTGAGCAATGAGGATAATAGAGTCGTTATTCTCTGAGAATGGGAAGATTGAGAACGGCTCAATTTGGGTAGGGGAAAGTGAGAATCAACGTTTTGGTTGAGTCATGTTGAGTTTGAGATGCATTCTAAATATGCAAGTGGAGATGGCAAATAAGGGGCTAAATGTCTGAGCCTAGATCTTGGTGAGAAGTCAGGTTTAGGAATAAAAATTGGGGGCTTGTCATCATAAAGATGGTACCTAAAGGGATTATACCAGATGAACTCATTTTAGGAGAAAAGACACAAAGAGAAGACATTAGTTTCCATTAACCAATGCCTGAAGCACTCCAATATTGAGATGTCAAGGAAGGGGGAAAGAAGGGCTAATGTGCTTAAGAGTGGCCAGGGGGCAGGAGGAGTGGAAAATGGGAGGTCAGAGCAATGTAAGGAAGAAGGTTCTAAAAGGAGATGATGATCACCTGTGTCCAAAGCTGATGAAAAGCAGCGTGAAGGAAAACGGATCTCCTAAGAGTAAGACCCGAGGCCTTAACAAGACCTGTGAGGTGTAAAGCTGTGTAGGAAAGAAGAGCAAAGAAACAGGCCAGGAGTTGTTTAAGAAGCAAGAACATGAAGAAGCTGAGCAAATTTTGCTACATTTACTTCTCATGTTTTAAATATGTTCAAGTTTTATAAACTATTTTGTATTCTACTTCCCCCTTGATATTATATGGTATTGGCTTACCAGATTATTACACACAATTCATAAAGAAAATTTTTAGTGAATGTATATTTCTCCCTTGAATGAATTCGCTACAGTTTGCTTATTCTTTGAGCATTTGTGTTACCTCTAATATTTTACTATTGAAAATGGATATTTTTGTGCAAGATCTTTTCCTTATTTGGGACTATTTCTGTAGGCTAGCATCCCAGAAGTTGCTCCTGAGCCAGATTGTCAATTGATTTTTCAAACTCCTAGTAATTGAAGGGGCCACTTACATTGGATGAGGTTATTTCATTCACCTAGTTACTCTTTAGCATATATTTGATATATGCTAAATCCTTTGCATACACTAACTCACTTGATGTTTCCAATCATGCTTCTAGGTAAGAGGGGTTATCTTTATTTTCTAAGTAACTTAGCCTTGAGCCTAGTTATTTGGGGGAGAGATGATAATTAATAGGTAAAACAGACACCATGGTGTTTCATTTCACAGATCTCATGATGATTTGTAGCACTAATTTTTCTTGTTTGTTTTTCAGTGAAGACATCTCTCTTTGTATTCTTTGCCGATACATCTATTGGGCTCTCAGAAGTTCATTCATTTAAATTGGCAGTCAGAAGAGTTCCAGCTCTTTATTGAATATAATTTCTTGAGCTTGTCATTTGTCTTGTTATTTAAGTGCTTTTCTTTTTTTGTCACTTATGGAAGATTTTAATTTTAACGTAGTTAAATATGCTGATCTCATGAATACTTGATTATCTTAATAATGTTCTTTTCTCTTTCATGGATTGTCTGACAGAATTTTAACCTAAGACTGTCTTCTTACATCCTTTGGCATATGCTTAAGGAAGAAAAAGTCATTCAATAATATTGTTAATTGAGGCTATTAGTATATATCAGTCAGGAACCAACTGTGCTGCCAAAATAACCATCTAAAATAATGCTTGCTGGGAGAAGAAAAACAGAAAAGTCAGAGAATGTCAGAGATCTCCTGGCCTTTTGGGAACCCACACAGTAGGAAGGGTATATCCGGGGTAAAACATGGGCAACCAGCATATTTCTTTTATGGCCTTATCAGGACAACCCCATCCAACTCCTGCTATAGAATCTGTTAATAATATAAGCCACAGCTGACTGAATTCTTGATATATGCTAAATTCTTTGCATACACTAACTCACTTGACATTTTCAATCATGCTTCTAGGTAAGAGGGGTTATCTTTATTTTCTAAGTAACAGTATAAAAAGGATTCCAGGCCAGGTATGTTGGAATCTCAGAACTAACCCACATGTTCTGCCTCTCCTGGGCTGCCCCTGACTGGGTTTTGGATCCTGCCTCCAAGACCTTCCCTCACTAGTGATGATCCCTGGAGCCCAGCTCTGACTTCTCTTCCCCAGAACTCAATGAAACTCCTTGAACTTCTGACTTCACTTCCCACTGTTGTCTCACTCCCTGACTTTGCCCTCAATAGAGTATTAAAAAAAACTACCAGAAAACTTAAAAATACAGGATCGCTTTGGAGATGTTTAATAAACCTAAAGATACAGGAAATATCTTTGTGTGGATTAAAAGTATACTGAGGTCAGTATTATTTTTATAGCACATATGTGATGGGAAGTTCCTCCTAACTCTTTGAAAATTGCCAAGTTATATAAAGAATCTAATAGTAGGATTTTATATTTAAAGAATTATCGGTAATCTTTTCAATTTCATCTCTACTTCCAGCTCTCTGTTAAAGCTGAGTGCCATACAATAAATGAACTTTCCCAAGTTCCCATAATTCCTAGCTGAGACTGAAACCTGAATATTAATCCTGTCACCTGCTGGTTTCCTAAAAAGTCCCTTTGGACAAGGGGGAAGGGAAGGGAACTGGGGCTTCTTGGGCAACTCATGAATGTGGCTCTTTATTGGTCACTTTATATAAATCATACCATTTAATATTATAAATGCAATTAGCATCATTCACTCCACAGTACAGATGGGGAAAGAAAACTAGGGGAAGAAATTAATCACTTGCCTTGGATCAATAAATGATAAAGCAAAGAATTGAATTCAAGTCTATAAAACTTCATTCTGTGCCCAGTACACATCCTTATCTCATTAACATCAGTGGGGAGAATCATGCAGGGACTTTGGGCACACAGGTGACCCACATCAGAAGACACCTCCTCTTCCTACTGCTTCACCTCCCTGCAATCTCCCAGAGACAAAGTGCCCTTGACAGAAGAGTGAAATGCCAAACCTGGCACTGGACTTCATCAGGGCCACTGGCCAACAGATAGCTCCACATTCTGAAGAAAAGACACCAGAAGAGTCAGGAAGGAAACAATTACAATGATGCAATTTACAGACAAGGCTGGAATAACTGGGATTATTGAGTCTGAAGTGAGGTAAAGGGATGGGACTAACAGCAGTCTTCAGACATATCAAACGTGACAACACTAAAGATGGTGGCCAGCTGCTCTTTGTCATCTCTCAGATGAACACCCAAGGAATCTACTAATAAATGACAGGAAGGCAGAAAAGGCAGAGCTTTCTATCTTCACAGCAGAGAAGGTGGTCCGACTACAGGGAGGTGATGGAGTCTTAAACAAGCACGTGCATCCACCTCTCAGAAAGATCCAATAATATTTGAATGTCAGGTTGTATAAAATAAACGACATTATAAAATCTCTTCCAGTCTACACCTAAGACACCAGAAATTTATGAATACTACAAAATCAATCAGACATATAAACACGATGGTAAATAAAAGCAAGTATGATGGTTACAGGAGGTCACTGACATTTTCCAATCAGCAACCTTCCTTAGTCAGAGAATGTCTCTGCTCCTATTGGATCTATCAAGATTACTTCCCCACCCATTTTAATCCCAAACATGAAGCACCAACTGTACCTGGGAGGCCACTGTGTGTGATTCCACCCCCTAGATACATTTGACTGGTCCAGGAATTAGGTCAATATGCCCTATCTCTGGGAGTTTTTGACTTTGAAAGGAGAAACTTGTACCAGAAACACTCAACTTGGAAGATAAAGAAGTTTGTGAACTACCATTTGCCATTAATCACACATGGTAAACCTGAGAAATGGAAAAAGGACGGGATAGAAAACACCTAGGCAAAAGAGAAAAATGTAGACAAGTGAGATGAAAGAGAATCGGAGATAAATGACTAAGGATCCTGGTTCTGTTTGAGACTCTGATTCTGTTTCCTCCTAAGACCTAGGCATGCTCTTATCTCATGCAATCCTGAGAACTTCTGTAATACATTGTTAAACTGGTTTCTATCATGAAAACCTACGGTTCTTAATCAATACTATAATAACAATAATAGTGACATTTTCATCAGCTATAAATAGAGCTGCCACACATCATGCAAACACTTGAAATAATTATCTCCTTAATTCTCAAAACATCCCAGACTAACAGAGAGAGACTAACAGAGATTGAGCAATGTAATCAAGACTAACAAGTAAGTAAAGGGCAGAATTAAGATGAACAGCTGGGTTGACCATTGCTTTTTTGGTTCAGAAAAGAACCTTAACATCTTTACTCCAAACACTTATTTTTATTATGTTATAATTAAAGCACTTTCATTTTTTAGGTCAGAAAATTAAAAAAACAAAAAAAGCAAAATTTAAGTGTAGTACATAATGATTAATGTTTATTATTTCTTGCTTTCTGTCTCTGTATATCTTGTAAATACTATTTATCTGTGGGTAATGTAGGTGTCATGTTGGGATAAAAAAGATTAAAATCAATTGAAATATCACCATAACCTTTGTTGATAATATCGGGAAAAAAGGAAAAAAGGACTCTGATTCTATTTTAAGGAAGATTTGATCATTTTTGAGGACACCAAAAGATTTTTTGGTTTAGTAGTCTTTATGAAACCCAAAGCCTAACCTCATAGGGTAGGTAGGGTCCCCAGAGACCTCTGCTCTAGGCTAAGATGGGGAAATCCCCCATCTTTTTGTTATTCTCTCTTACAAGACTCCATGACTAACTTGTGACCTCTGAAACTTGGATTGATTTATTTTCATTTTCCTACACTGTAAAAATCATATCAAATCTACTTCATTCAGGAAGCCTTCTCAGCCTTCTCAGCCTTCTCAGAGATCAAAATTTTGGTGCAGGAACTTGCTTTGTTCCTACCTCTGTTAAAGCTCTTTCCAGGAGTCTGATGGAGTAGGAGGATGTGAACTGACAGGGACAGAGGAAATTTGAGTGATGTTCGCTGGGGCTGTGCTCCAAGCTTGCTTCTTCCCCTCCACCATGCCCTCAGCTACATGGGTGCCTGGACAGTTTTCCTGTGGGAATGAGTCCTTGCCCCCATGAGGTCCACTGCTTGAGATATTGTGGACCCATCTTGGTTCCTGGTATTTTAAGGAGGAGGAAGAGGGTGCACTAACATAGGCCATGTGTCTAGCAAAATACTGTCTTAGAAGCTTCATTTACCACCCAGTTCTTACCATAACATGATGAAGTAGATAATACTATTTCTGCTTTCTATAGTGGGCCTCAATCTCGGAGAACTTGCCTAAGGCAACACAGCTAGTAAATAACAGAGCTGGGAGCCATATCCTTGCCCCCTTGACATTAAAGTCACTTCAACTTGCTGCCTGCCATCCTTTCCCCACTACATCAGAAATCAGAGCCTAGACCATCATGTCTGCTTTCAGGACATGAAAACTATTATAAGCAGTCAATTTAAGAAGTGCTGATGCATGAAAAAGGAGAAAATTGAAATCTAGACACAAGTGATTTAGCTATAGTAACTTGGCAATGTCTAAGATGGGGTCTCCCAATTGCTTCAACAGTGCTTTATTTGCCTCTAAAATTAATTACTAGAGTTGGTGGGCTGGGGAAAGCACACAGAGAAGATGTTCACTTATCTTGAATAATCCCCAACCCTAACTTCACATGGTGCATTGAACCCAGGGTGAAAAATCATGGGTCCATGAAGGGCAAGGCATTCTCTTCTAGTTTGTGAATGTTCTGTGTGGCCTCTGGGTCTAGAGGAGGGATCTAGCTTGGCAAATGTCTAGGTAGACTACTGAGCAAGAGACTGTAAAATAAGCAAGTGTTTATTTGCTCTTGCAATGACCTTAATTACATCTGTCAAGAGATTTCCACTTGGATAGATTTAACAAGAACACTAGAGGGTGAGTGGACCCTTGGAGCTCCAAATCTGCAACATTCATCAATGACATTCCTCTGGGGCTCCTTCCTCTGAGTTCTTGAGAGGTTCAAGAGCAGCGGGCAGCAGGAGGAAGGCAGAACGGCAGTGGCACTGGAGACAGACCTCACTGAGGAAGCCGCTTCTTTGACACTGGTGCTTTTTGCACCTTCACCTTCCAACTGTAGGTGTCTCTGAGGCTCAACTCCATAGTGCTGCACACCAATCCTGAAAGTACTTTGAAGGTCACTGAAACCCCAATCCAATGCTGCCTCAATCTACATCACCCCTAACAAGATCCTTCAGCCTGTGCCTGGACTTCTCCAGTGGCAATAGGGTCACTATTGAGTACTTCCCCTTTAGGTAGGGTTGAGCACAGAAATGAGTTGTATGCCCTCTGAGGGATGGAGACCTGCACCTAAACAGGGGATCCGTGCTGGTCCACTGCCTTGCCATGGCCCAGTTTCTTGTTTTTCCTGAGTTTGGACCACAGTTTCTATGTATGAACATCCCCCTTTCTTGTGAGAGAGAATAGTAACACAATCAGCCCTGGTGGGACAATTCAGTGGCATGCTGTCTAGACTGCCTGGCACAGTGCCAGAGGTGCAGAGTATGCACAATCAATGTCAGGCCTTTTTGTTCTCTTTTCTTCCAATATTGTTTTTCTACATCTTGAACATATCTGCAATGTAAATCTTTAAAAATCTCTTTGGACTTTATTTCTAAATTTAGGATTCTGGCCTTGATTTTTCTCTTAATATCTTCCCTAAGAGCTCAGCATGTTCACTGAGCATCTCCACCTGAAGTTCCCATTGACACCTCTAGAGACCTGACGTCTTAGAGGTCAGGTTAAGTACATGTCAGCACAACCTCAGTATCACAAGCTCTTTTCGTGTTTTTATTCCTTCCTTAATGCCTATCACTTTCCCAAGTTCATAGATAGAGATCTAAAGCTTTGGAAATGCAGTACATGAATACTAATAGAAGCTCAGTGCTAGACTTCAACAGCTCTACCCTAAACGCCAGCTCGATGAGATGCCATGGATTAAGCACCAGGGAATCAGTGGATCTCATGAGACACAAACTTACACACTGTGAAGGAAAAAGATGCAATGGTTTGAATCATTCGTATAACTGGCTGTTATGGTTTGGATGTGGGGTGTCCCCTAAAGCTCATGTGTGAGACAATGCAAGAAGGCTTAGAGCTAAAATGATGGGTTTGGAGAGCCTTAACCCAATCAGTGAATTGATTCCCTGAGGAGATACCTGAGAGGTAACTGAAAGTAGGTAGGTAGGGTGTGGCTGAAAGAGGTGGGTCCTTGGGGACATGTCTTTGGGGTATATATATTTTGTATCTGGGAGTGGTGTCTCTCTCTCTGCTTTCTGATCATCATGTGAGCTGCTGCTTCTGCCACACTCTTCCACCATGACGTTCAGCCCCAACTCCAACCCCAATGAGTGGAGTCTATGTACTGAGTCTTCCGAAACTGTGAGCCCCTATAAATTTTTCCTCCCCTAAAATTATGCTTGGCAGGTTTTTCAGTCACAGCAGCGAAAAGTTGACTAAACACTGGCATGAATAATGCTGTGTGTTCACCAAATCCTGTTGCAAATCCCTTTATTTTAAGTAATTGAATACTAGACTTCTCAGCCTCTTGAGCGATTAGGTGAAGTCACACAGCTATTTCTTGCATATGAAATGTGAGCCAGGTTGAGCAATGTAAAATCCCAAGCACCTCTCCAGACTTTCTTTTCCTCCACCATAGGAAATTGTCAAATCGACTATTTATATGAACAGAGCTTCCATTAACCTGGATCTTTGAGTGTTTCTGGAAAGTGGAGTCTCCATTGGATCTGAATACATGCAAGATAAAAACATATATCACTTAACAAAATTTCAAGGTTTACTAATAACTGCAGCATACCCTGGCTTATCCTGACTAATGTGACAAGCATGTAACTATTTTTTAAAAGGTGAGATAAAAGGCAAGCACAATAAAACATACATTATTGGAGAGGAAATATATGTTTTATAAAGCTTTCCTTCTAAAAGGTCACTATTCATCTCAGTTTTCCTAACTAAATCATATTATTTTATAACTCAGATTGGAGGTTAAAAGGGCAGACCCCATAGTGAGGGTCCGGCAAACTCAGATACTAATAAGTAGCCAATTAAAACCATGTAACATTTATTTCCTGAGAAACCCAGCATGATTTTTTTTTCTTGTTGCTGTAGGTTTATAGTCCCTTTTATCTTCTTGGACTAAGAATCTGTCCCCTTTGACTTCTGCCACTTGCTGGAAACCATTTTTATTCCCTGCTAGTCTCTACCATGACTATAGGCTCTAATTTTGATTTATTTCTAATCACTTCTTTGGAACTGAAATTTGAGGGCATATTACAATATTTTATGGTGTAAAAGAAAACAGAAAAAAATTCACTTATCAGCTAAGGATCAGGCTCTTTGCTTCAATTGCTTTGTTTAAGCCTTCCTCTGACCAAGGACAGAGGTATCATAGTGCCCACCATATCAGTAAGAAAATCAGCATCTTTAATATGGCTGAGCCTGAAGGACATAGTAGCAACAGGCTGTGCCAGTATTCCAGTCTGACACCTGAGCCTGTGGAATTCCAGTAATTGGGCCTGAATTTATTTCTACCCAGTTCTCTTCAGTAATAAGAAACCATTTGTTTAGCCATGGAACAAGTGTGTATTAAATGTTTGAAATTTTGCAAAATATTTTAGAGTTTGTAATTTATTTCCATTAAAAAAATCTTTGCAGCCTTCTTTGTAATCAATCTTGGTATGTAGAGGTGAGTGGCCTAGCTCTAGCTCTGAAACTCACTAACTGTGAGGCTCAGGCATATGTCAGTGTTCCTTTGAATCTTGGCTTTTCCTTTCTGTAAAATAGGGAGCAGGAGGGCACGTATTGGGGAGAAAATATATGTTTTACAAAACTTTCCTTTTGTATGGACATCATAGGGTTATTACCAGAATTAAATGAGAAGATAGTGGCAAAGTGTGCATCCACCTGTTCTTGGCACATGCCCAGTGGACATCAAATTTGTTCTTAATTCTGCTGTCTTGCTTAGTGAAAATGAAGACTCAAGGTTAGGAGAAGCTGAGAAAGGAGAGGAAAAATATGTTCATCTTCAGTGAATTCCTAGTGTTACAGAGCGGTAAATGCAATGCTGTGACAAAGATATGTCCATTTATGCAATAAGCACCAGGTATTTATTAACTCTTATTAATTATGTTTTTGTTACTATCTCTAATCCAAATGCTTCATTGTGCATATGGATCTCTCTGAGGCTTACTCTCTCTAAATCTGTGCTTGTGGAGATAGGTAGATGGTCCCTTAGGATGGCTCAACTTGATGTTTTTTTCATGTTGCTCAAACAATAGTGTTTAGTAAAAGCCAGACTTTGAATTTTGATCTTTTGTGGAGCTAGTGATAGGCAGCTTGATCTTCCATGTGAATGAGAGCAAGCCACAGCTCCTAGGCAGCCATGTGATCACATGATACCATGCAGATACTGTGCCCCTGAGCTGTGACACTCTATAGGTATGTTAAATCCATTTCCAACTTACAATATGTCTAACATAGAACAGATTTGTTTATTAGAAAGTGACTTTGTTCCAGGTCAGGGAGAATCTGTACATCTCTCCTGTAGGGCAGAAGAGTTGCTCCTAGATTGGAATTCCTTCACCATTCTCAGCATCAGACATCTTACTGATGCAATATGTTAGGGGCATTATTGTTGAAGCGTTTTATACTCTTATCATTTGGGTCATAGTTCCACACAATATATTATCATTTAATCATCTCATATTATTTTTTAATACCTTGAAATTTTAACATTTAGAAATAATGTTTTTTTTTTTCACTCATCTTTTGCTATTTAGGGAAAGCACCAGGAATCAAATTTGAGTTTCCTATTCCAAGTTCAGTGCTTTCTGAATTCACTACTGAGTGCAATATTGATATTTCAAATGACCTTAGTTCTTCCTATATCTGTATTCCCAGTACTTAGCAGAGCACTTCATATAAAGCCCGTGGTGTGCTGGAAGCAGCTCAGGAATTTTACAAGTCAGTTGTTACAAACAATTAGCTTGAAATTGGGCATGGTGGGAATATTTTCACCGTGGAAATTGATAAACACTAAAAATCTGGGCTCCTCCAACTCAAATAAAAGATCTAGTAGTTAAACATTTGCCCACAAACTGCTGGAAGTCACTCAATGATTCAACAGTGAGTGAACACCCTGACAACTGACCTATCCTCTTTGAAAACACCATCCCACTTTAAAACTGAAATTATCAATCATCAATTATGGAAAATGGTAGAGTCTAAGAAAACTCATTATTTGGGGAAAAAATGGGAACTATCAAATTTATGTTAGTGGTGAAAAATAAATTACATACACATAATTAATGCCATAATTATTCTTTTTAAGAAGCACTTTAAAGACTGATATGACTCATGCCTAATATTTTTAGCCAAATTAGTACTATAAACTTGTTGATATGTGGACAATGCTCCCTTATCATAAAACCCAACCACACTATTTTCATGCTGGAGGAGATTTTGGAGAGCTTACTCTCTCTCCTAGGAATCCTTACCTTCAACATGTGCCTAATAAACATATAGGCATTCTACCAAAAACCACTTCAAGTAATATCATCAAATATTAAAGTGATCGTTTGTGCAACATTTGGGCCTGGAAGGAAGATAGCTGTTTTAGTCCGATTTTTCTCTGCTGTGACTAACAGACCTGCCCAGAACAATTGTAGAAGAGGAAAAGTTTATTTTGCAGCTCATGGTTTCAGAGGTCTCAGTGCATAGACAGCCAACTTCATTCCTCAGGGCTCAAGGTGAACATCATGGTGGAAGAATGTGGTAGAGGGAAGCAGCTCACATGATGAGCAGAGAGCAGAGAGACTCACTCACCAGATACAAAGTATATACCCCAAAACATTCCCCAAGGCCCCACTTCTTCAGCCATACCCTACCTTCGATTACCTTCGATTACCACTCAGTTAATCCCATAAGGAATTAATTCACCTATTGGTTTAAAATTCTCATAACCCAATCATTGCTCCCCTAAACCTTCTTTCATTGTCTCACACTTGAGCTTTTGGGGGACACGTCACATCCAGAACATTACAGTAGCTGATCTTGAGTTTGGAAGAGAATTACCTTGGGGATGCCCATGAAATCATCTCAGTGCTCTTTTGTACTAGTGGAGGGTCTTTGTCGACTCGTTTCCATAAATGTTGCAACATACATTTCTCAGTTTAAAAGAATGAGAACAGGAGAAAATGAGTATTTGATGAGCTTCCAACAAAATGAGGAATGGTGATTTAGTCAGCTTTTGCATCGTTGTGACTAAAGAACCCTACCAGCACAACTGTAGTGGAGGAAGAGTTTATTTGAGGGCTCGCAGTTTTCAAGGTCTTAGTCCATAGAAGGCTGACTCCATTTCCTGGAACTCAAGATGAGGCTGAACATCGTGGCGGAGTGTGTGGCAAAGGAAAGCAGCTCATATCATGGTGATCAAGAAGCAGAGAGAGAAATTCCACTCCCCAAATACAAATATATACCCAAAGGTACACCCAAATTCCCACCTCCTTCAGCCATACCCTACCACTCTTTCAGGGGATTAAATTAATGACTGGATTAAGACTCACAATCTAATCATTTCTCTTCTACCTTGCATTGTCTTACATGTGAGCTTTTGGGGGGACACCTCACATACAGACCATAACACATGGAGAGAAGTTAGTGGTGTGGTGGGGTAAACACATATGTGTGTGTGTGTGTGTGTATGTACATATATGTAGAAGCTGTGTGTACTTATACCCCTGATGTTATGGCTTGGACATGATTGGGCTTCTAAGGATTTATGTGTTAGAAACTTGGTCATCAGTTTGACCCTTTTGGGAAGTGAGATCTTTATGTGGTGGCCTAGTGGAAGGTCCTTAGATTATTGAGGACACTGCTCATGGAAGGGAATAATAACTCCTGGAGTGAGTTCTCCCAAGCAAGAGTCAGTATAAATGCCTGCACTTGACTCGTGAGTCTCTCTCTGAATTCCTATTCTGAATTGTGATGCTTCCTCCCATGCACACTTCCACCAGAATGCCATCCACTGTTAAACCCTCACCAGTGGCTGAACCAGTAGGATCTGTTCAATTTTGACTTTGAACCTCCAAAACCGTGTGCTAAATCAAGCTCTTTTCTTCCTAAGTAAACTGCTTCAGGTATTTCTTCGTAGTAACCAAAAGTTGACTGACAAATCTGGGATTCATAACTCGGCCTCTTTGATTCTTCAAATATTAAAAAGAATACACACACATTAGGCACCTACACATTGCATTTTGTTTAAATCTAGTAGCCACCCTTGTTTAGAGACAAGGAGATGGAGGTTCAGAGAGCTTAAGCAACTTGTCCCAACTGATCCAGCAAATAGTTAGAAGATTCAATATTTAAAATTAGGTCTGTCTGATCCCTTGGTTTCTAGGAGGCATAAATCTAAACAGGGACCAAACACTTCATGACACTGTTGCTCCATATATCTACTCATGCATGGTCTGAATCTCCTCCAACCTCTGTATGTGAACTACAGAGCACGCCCATGTTACTGATTGTTGAAATCCCAATGCATTCCTTGGTTCACTGTAGGCGCACTATGAATGATGGTTGAATAAGGATGTCAAAAATAAAAATAAAATTAAGTTAGACCATGACACTCAGCAGAATTTCTCTTTGATGTAGCTGAGCTGCAGTGTTAGAGTGGATTAGGGGTTGGTAAGCCCCATTCAGGTCCACCATGCCTTCCTATTGTGCACTCACAAGCAAAAGAAGAGGGTGAACACAGGGCAGGCAGCCTGCAAGCTCATGGGGAAGCACTGGCAAGAGCAGAGCCTGTTCCACCAGGATGCCATCCATTGGCTGAACCAGTAGGATCTTTTTGACTTTGAACCTCCAAAATTATGTGCTAAATCAAGCTCTTTTCTTCCTAAGTAAACGCCTTCAGGTATTTCTTTATAGTAACCAAAAGTTGACTGAAGTACCCCACAGAGGAGCATGACACCCAGAGAACGGATAGCTTGTCGTCAGATTTCTTTCTTGGCCTCGTGAGTTTTGCTCATGGAAATGAAGGAATCAAGAAAGGCTTCTGGGAACCAGGGAAGAAGGCAACTAGCCATTCTTGTGCAAGAGGAGAGTGTCTGGAATGTTCATGATTATCACTGGCAAAGAAGGAAGGGAAAGTGGGGAGCGGGAGACATGGAAAGAGGCAGAAAAGACAGAGGAAGGCATACATTTATGGAATTATAATGCCACACCAACACTCTTCACAAGTGAATTAATCTGGCATGCATGGCGGTCCTATAATGTAGATATTATTATCTCCATTTTGCACACTGGATATTCAGGTTCAAAGAGTTAAGTAATTAGGTCACATAGCTACCAAGTAGTAAAGTTGGACTCAAACACAGGGCATTGTGGTTCATATAAGAAAAAGCAGAACTGTCATTTCTGAGTACTCTCAATATGAGGGACACTCACATTAAGGATCATAGTAATGTGGCCAAGGAGGTATTGGAATCCCTTTTTCATTAATAAAAAACCTGAGATGCAGAGGACCACGAGCCTTTTCAATGCAGTGCTTGTCAGTGGTGGTCTTGGGATTCTAAAGATGGTAGTACTGAAAAAGCTTATGAGCTTTTCCTCCCCACTAGACCCCCGCCATTGAAAATCATCTACTTGAGCTGTCAAATTGTAATTTAAGACCGTAGCTCTCCTTTCTGCACTTGCAAGTACTTCAAGTGATTTGGAACTCTTGAAGTCAATGTTGCTGCCATGTGTGTGACCTCAAAGCATTTCTATTATTAATGATAACATATTTTTCTCCATAGCAACACTCCCTTAAATTCTAGGTCTTCTGAGTAGAAAAGATTTACACCACCTGGAAGGAAGCTGGTGGCACATAAGAACAGAGAAACCTCTTTTTATAAGCATAATTTTGGAAAAACACTGGCTTTCTAGAAATACTAAGAATTTAAGGATGATAAAGCCTAACCCCATAAGGTATTGTATGAGGACTTGGAAATTTGTAACGGCTGTGTCATACTAACATGGCCAGAGGCAGGGGACAGAGACTAGGAATTATTCTCCTTTATACTTACTATCAAAGACATTTTACACACTTCTGCACTTGGCAAGCTTATTTATAAAGATAATAGCACTCCTATCTGATGTGCATACTGAGCACAGATAAAATGCTCCCTGTCTTACATGCCTCATCTCATTTAATCCTTGTAATAACCTCAGGAGAAAACTGATAGTCAATGAAACTGACTCCTTCCTCCCACAGCTAATAAGTGAGAAAGCTGGGATTTGAACTTGAATCTGCCTGACATCAAAGCTCTGCATTCAAAATAAGCCTGCCTAATGAAAGCAACGATCTAAGGATTGCTCACTTATATTTATTTTTTGCAGCCTTTTGAGCTGCTGGCTTAGATATTAAAAGCATCATGAGTCTCTTCTTGAGGGAGATAAGGAAGAACCATGGAAAGGCAGTGCCTCTGCCTCAGCCTGCTCATGTGGAACATGCAGAAAACTGTTGAGAGAGTTGCCAAGATTTTCCCCAAGAAAACGTGCTTGAGAGGCGCCTGAGTGAGGGAAGTGAGCACTGATTTCGAGAGCCCTGGGAAGGAGCTCCATTCCAGCCCTGCCACTTGCTGCTGTGGGCTTAGCATCACGTCTACCTGCACCTTCACTCCCTCGACTTTCAAACACCAATAAATAAAAATTCCTAACCTGTGAACAACTGTGGACTTGGCAGGGGAAATATTTGTTGAAAGCACCCCTATGCAGCTCCTGGAAAACACGACCAACGTGCTTAGTTCTCTTGCCTGTCCTTCCTAACAAGAAGCTTGTGAGAACAAGGAGAACAAAGGCGGGAGAAGGGCAGCCCTTCAGGATGGATTTTATAGAGCAGACCATCCACACCCTCAAATGCAGCAAGATTCCTTTCCCTCGTTTTGGTTCCCATTTTCTTTAATAAGAGAATGAAAAGGAATAAATTAGCAATGAGAAGGTAACGTGAGTAAGACAAAGGAAAGAAGGCTTGGAAGAGGATTCTAAGGAAAGACTTGATCCTACCCCTCTCGCCAGGCACCCATCTGAGCTCCAACTAGTGGTAAATCTAATTATTCACTGAAGAAATGTAACCTGGGAATCTACTAAGTGCCAGGGTAAACGGTGTCAGGGTAAATGGAAACCTGCATAAAGTCCCTTTCACAAGGTACTAAAAATATAGAGACATAGCAAATCAATTTTTTAAAAAAAAAAATTAATGCACTGAACAAAAAATTATTAGGGAAAGGAAAATTTTCACATAGGCCATATTTGAGGGGTCATCATGGGAAGTAAGTGTACGCTGAGACAGGAAGATGTATTTTTTTTGAAGAAAAATGAATGGACCACAAAGCTCTGATGCTCTGCCCTAAGGACAGTGATCGGATGGCAGAGCCTTAGGTGGAGAGACAGAGGCCTGGATCTTCATTTCAAGGACATGAGGGATTGTGCATGCCACGGGACATGATTTGAATCAACTTCCACAGCACCACATGCAAACAGGCAATGTGAGTTGGGGAGGTGTGTGTGTGCATGTGTGTGCACACGTGTGGAGGAGTGTGAAGTGGACACGTGTGGTGTATCCAGTACTAGTTATCTCTTAAGAGATCACTGCTGCTCTGGGTCCCCTTATCTGCTCTGACCCTTTGTCTTTTTCTGATAATCTATTTCCATCTCCTCTGAGTTTGCATTTTGCTCCTCAGAGATTTTTCCACGGCCATTCGCCTGGGGTTTTCCTACTTACCTCTCTGTGGACACAGATTGTTTGCTTCAGCGCACGTTGTCAGGGACCACATTGTCCCACCTGGTGCCCATTCTACTACGGGTTTCTTATCCTCTCTTTGAAAGCCATTTCTGCCACCTTCTTTTCTTTCCCAAATTGCACAAGGTTCATCAAGAAGCAGGCAACAGTTAATGGGCATAGTCAGAAAGGTTACAGTAAACACATTCTTTTATAGAGTTTATAAAACCCCAAGGAGCACTCAGTAAAAGACCAATGTCTGAAGGAAAAATGGCCAGGTGCCTCATGCTGGGCTGCCTCATGTCACACTTTGAGGAAGAAACCTCAAAGTCACATTAGAAATGTGGCCTCTACGTAGGCTAGAAAAAGAAGGCAGTTTTTAATCACACACACACACACACACACACACACACAGAGTTAAGGACACTGTGCACAGGCTCATGACCCCATGATTTTTTATTCCCACCCAGCTACTCATACAGAAGCACTTTTAATTGCTTTAATTTTCTTTATGTTTTTCCTAATAGGTGCTTATCTTTAAATGTGCCTATATTGTAATTTTGTATTTTATCATCTTGAGACACTTTCAGTTGACCTTCCAACTCTGGGATGCTTCCACCCAAACTTCTTTCCGTCCTTCCTTCCCAGGGCATTGTGCCCCCTGCAGTGTTTCTCCTCCACTTCTTTTCATTAGATGCACACACGTGTAATCACACCTTGGCTTCGCCTTTTCTGGGGACTGAGACTAACCATTTCCTTCTTCAGCTCTTTGGAGGCTGCCACAGGGTGGAGTCCATATTCCTCAGCAGGTCTACACAGCCCTGTCCAAAGGCTCCAGGCCAACACCCACTTCAAACTGCAGCACTTTGCACAGGAGAGCAGCCCCTGGGTGTCCATGCCCTTTCTCATTTCTGGAATTCCATGCCTCCTCTCTTGCTTCCCTACCTGGAAAACTCACCTTAAGATTTCACTCAATCCCCTCCGGCCCCCAGGGTCTCTGCCAATGCCTGCTCCAGCTTTGATCACAAGCTGGGGTGACTGTGCTCAGCTCCTCAGCTGGGCTAATGACCTTCAAAGACAAGTTGTCCCCACATTGCTTCTGACTTGGTCAACAGGGAATAAAGCAATGAAAGTAACAAGAGTTGTGAAGACTAAGAAGCTGCTGTAAATCCTGCCTTTGGCACTTATTGGTTGTTGGACAACTTAATCTTTTGAAACAAAATGAAGCTTCTCTGTGAATTGAGGACAACACTGAGGGGTCCTGAGACCTGCCACAAAAGCTCACACATCCCCCAATTTTGAAATTTGATCTTAGGTACCCTCCATGGTGTTTCAGGATTGTCTCCCTCAGAGCAGAGGAAGGGTTCATGCATTTTGTTTGGAAAGAAAGAGAACCAAATATTTGGCAATGTAAGGGAAATTCTGGGTCGTCCATTTTCCAGGCAGATGGAAGGACAGCATCTCCTCAGCACTTTCTGGTCATGTAAACTATCTCTCCTTGATGAAATGTGATTAGAAGCAGTGTGGACACCTTTGGAGTCACAGCATTGAGAGCTGGTGTCAATCCATACTCCTGCCCTCTCTCACAGCCCTGCACCTGGTGATGTCCCAGACAGTGGCTACTTCAGTCTGGGTCCTGAAGGAAGAGTACTGCAGAACAGGGATAGAACCAATCCATCATGGGGCTTTTCACAAATGAGAAATAAACCTTAAGTCTGTTTCCAGTTACTGAACTTGTGAGGCTGTTACACACATAGAAAGAATTCTCCTGGTCCCTATAAAATTTTCTATCTGATGTCATCCCTAATATCATGAAGCCTTACACTTATACATCAAAAGAGAATTTGTAGATGTAAGATCTATTAGACCAGAAACTCTGCAAATGCTAGAAGAAAATGTAGGCTCAACAGTCAATATATTGGTACAGGGACTGACTTCCTTAACAAGACTTCCAAAATGCAGGAAATAAACCAAGAATCACTATGTGCAATGGCACCAAATTAAATAGATTCTGCACAGCAAAGGAAATGAGAGCATGAAAACAGCACCAACACAATGGGAAAAGATCTTTCTTACCCGCTCCTCATACAGGGACTTAGTACCCAAAATCTATTAAACACACACACACACACACACACACACACACACACAAGAAAAGCCTAATTAATAAATGAGCAAATGAACTAAAAAAGACTTCTCAAAAAAAGACATACAATTGGCCAACAAATGAAAAAATGTTTAATGTCTCTAGCAATCAGGAAAATGCAAATCAAAACTGCATTGAGGTTTCATCTCACTCCAGTCAGAATGTCAATTTTTAAAAATATGAATAATAATAAATGTTGATGAGGAAACAGGGGAAAAGAGTCATTCACTTCAAATTAGTACAACTACTCTGGAAACGAGTTTGGAGATTTCTCAAAAAACTCAGAATGGAACCACCATATGACCCAGCTATCTCACTCCTTGGTATTTATCCAAAAGAATTAAAATCAGCACACTATTGTGATATGGGCACATCAACATTTATAGCAGCACAATTCACAATAAGAAAGTTATAGAACCAGCCCTCATGCCCATCAACAGATGAATGAATAAAGGAAATCTGGTATATGTACACAATGGAGTTTTACCAGTCATAAAGAAGAATAAAATTATGTTATTTTCCAGTAAGTGAATGAAAATGGAGAAGATCATGCTAAGTGAAATAAGCCAGACCCAGAAAGTTAAGTATCAACATTTTTTTTCACATATACAGAAGCTAAACCAAAAATAAGGGAGAGAAAAGTAGCTGGAGGAGGATTCCATAAAAATAGAAGAGAGATCAGTGGAGTGGAGGAAGGAGGGATGGGAAAAGGGAGGAAGGGTGAAGTGAAACTGATCAAAGTATCCTATGTACATATATAAATATACCACAATGAATTTCACCTTGATGTATATCTATAATGCACTACTTATAAAGTAACTATAAATAAACAGAATAAAGACTGGTGAAATAGAGAAAGGGGGACAGGGAAGGGAGGAGGGGGTGAAATGGGAAGTACTGGGCACTAATGAAAATATTCTCAGAAAAGAATTAGGAGCAAGAACTATCTGCATTCTACAGAAGAGAACCCAAAGCACAGACTCTGAGTATCACAAGACCCGTCCCAATCTCCGAAGGCCAGTCAGTCATCAAGCAGGGCAGCCCAAGATCTGAGGCCACATTCGCTAACCTCCCAATAGTATGAAGTTGATGAAGGACAGAGTGTGTTGAAGTCTTCAGATGGAAGTTCAGATCTGGCTCTATGGTTCTGAAGCTGGACTAACCTAAACCAGTTTATTAATCTCTCTGACCCTCAGTGTCCTTTCCTACAGAGTGCACACATTACACTTCCGTCGAGGAGTGGCGATGGAGTGCATAATGACAGGGCACATTTGAAACACACGTTACATAGTCTCTTTCTTGGCTTCCTCTTTGGTGATTCATTTGGGCCTTTAACTACATGTAGAAATCATCAGACCTTACCTAGGTGGGAGGGTCAGAGGAAAGGAGAAGGAAGAGAATGGATTCTTGCCTGCCTTACTATTTCCGTGCCTATTTGCGCTGCTGAATGAAGATAATAGTGCTTAGCTTACAGGGTTTCTGTGAAGATCAAATGAGATCATTTCTGTGAGAGTGCTCTAGAAATGCAATGTAAGGGCATGTCAGGTATTGTTATTCCTTCCATTCTGTCTCATTCAACAGAATAAAGGTAGGAAGAATCCCAGTGCCTGAGCATTGTTAGGAGACAGATTTGTGTTTTCAATTGTTCTTGGAAATTCTAAAAGTAGTTTCAGCGTGAATGAGTACTGGAGTGATTTCAATTTCCCTTTAAAACCAGACATGCCAAAACCCTGTGATTTAGGTTCCTAGGAAATACCACTGGAGCTGTCTAACTGCACTCAATTTTAATCAAGTATTTAGCATTTGGTTGAAAGTGAGAAAATAATGTTCTCCATCATGACTAAAACTTTTAGGGTGACAGGCAAGCTCTTGAGGGCCCACTCTGCTTTGAAGGTCCAAATTTATTTGTGTGGCTTCCTAGGCTCTTCATAGGCTGCAGCCTATTGTATTGTGATTCCCCTGCTCTCCCTTCCACCTTCGAATGTCAACTGTTTACATATTTGGTGAATATGTCCATCAACCCATGCCTCTGTGCCATGCCTTACACTTGCTTTTCCTTCTGCCTAGAGTGCCACTGCTCACAAGCCTCCTACCATACAGGTGACTGCTAGGCTAAAACTGCCGTCATCCTCTGTGCTCTGAGGATTCCTTCTCTCCCTTACTCTCCAGGAATGTGTCTTCTTCCCCTGTGTTTCCTTTGGAGTCAATTATCTTCCTTCTGCATTCCTCCCTTCCAAGTCTTCCTCTCTCCCTCCTTCCATCATTTAACATCTGAACGTCTCCTGTATTGGGGGCACTGTATGAAACTCAAAAGCCCCACAAAAGGGTGGAAACAAACACTAGGTCTCAGACTTCATTTAATATGAGTAATTATAAAGCATGTGGTTACAGTGAGTAAATAAGGTCATGGTGACAACTGAGAATGGAAAATGCTTTGTTCATGGGCAAATCAAAGAAGGCTTCCAATAGGAAGAGATATCCACATTTACCCACTTGAAGGATGAGTAAGAAATTGGCAAATTGGATTGGTAAATTGTAGCAATTTTTTACACTGTTGTATGCTACCTGTGTATATGGCTTCCTGGCTCTGGTTTTGGAAGCTATTTGAGAGCCTAAATTGCATACTGTTAAATATTCCTAGTCCCTTGTGGAATGCACATTCAAATGAATCAATGAGTAGGTATATAGTGATGCTTTAGGGAGAAGGAAAAAGGTGGGTTTGTTTTGTTTTTTGTTTGTTTGTTTGTTTTGACATAAAGGAGTTCATGATGTCAAGACAAAGAGAATTCAGGCTTCAAGTTGAGCACCATGCCTCTATCTCAAGTGATATTGTGAAGCAGTAAGTGAAGCTTATTAAGCAATCTAACATATTCCAGACACTCGCTGGATATGTGCCCTACATTTCTACAGTCTATACAAAAATCCCAATACAGGGATTACTATTATCCCTATTTTAAATCTGAAAAGACTGGGACACAAAGGATGAAGCAACTTGCCCAGGTCACACAGAGTGACTCAGCAGAGATTCCACACTGGCTCTGTCTGCAGCCCCCAAGCTCTGGGCCACTGCATGATACCCCTGTCCCCAATGGCTGCTGCTTCTTTTACTGCTTCTAGAGGCAGCCTAAAGGGATGTGAGGATTCTGCACCCTCACATACAAGCCAACTCATGCAGGCACCTCTCCTGGAAAATGTTGGGTTCAACCCTAGGGAACATCATGAATTGGGTCACTCTGATCACTCTTCTTAGTACAGAAAGTCATTTCTCTGGAATTTTTGTTCATGACATGTTGTCAGAGTTGGGATATGAAGTGTTCCCTGAAAGCTAACGTGTGAGACAATTCAAGAATGTTTGGAGGTGAGTTGCTGAGATTAGGAGAGCTATAACTTAATCTGTGGATTCATCCATTTCATGAATTAATAATTGGGATGGATTAATGGGTGATGATTACAGGCAGGTTGGGCATGGTTGAAGGAAGTAGGTCACTAGAGGTGTGTCCCCAGCATTATATTAGTCCTGGCTTCTCATAATCAGAGCTCTCTCTGCTTTCTGGCTGTCATGAATGAACTGCTTTCCTCCATCAAACCCTTCTGCCATGATGCTCTGTCTTCACTTGGGCCCAGATCTATAGATTTGGCCAACCATGGACTGAACCTCTGAAACTGTGAGCCCCAATAAACTTTTCCTTTTCTAAATTGTTCATTTCGGGGCTTTTGGTCACAGCAACAAAAAACCTACTAACACAGATATTAATGGCTCACATGTTTTATATGGCATAGTGATTAAGCTTAGCAACCCAGGGTTCAAATACCAGTTCTGCCATTTATGCAAGATCTCAAACAAATGCATATCTATTCAACTTAGCTCAGCCTATCCATCATATATTATTTCAGTGTAATGAAACCTCATGTAAACATAGTCCTTGTATGCTAATTAGTATTTTATCCTAGAGGTCGTAACCAGTGAAAGAACGTTTTCAGTTTGATTTTCTCCTCTGACCCCACTAGCGACAGTGCAGAAAATGGATTTTAGGGTATAAGACTGGCCAAAGGGAGTTCAGCATAGAACCACGGAAGTCCTCCAGGAGCAGGGAAAGGTGAGGGGCCTGGAGAGAAGGTGGTGGCAGATAATGGAGAAGTCTAGACAGGCCACCTGAAACATCAGGAGTCCCTGCATGCGGACAGCTGATTGCATGTGGGTGGTAGAGCAGAGGGAGGGCAGGAAGTCAAGGTTGACCTTGCAGGCCCGCCTTGGTTGACAGCCAGATGGTCATGTCAGGAGCAGCAATGCTCAGAAGAGGAGGACAGAAGAGGCTTCTGTGAGACACCTAGTTGGACATGCCCTTATGAAGGCTGTGTATGGGGTCTTGAGTTGAGAAGGGTCAGGCCTGCAAATAGAGAATTAGGCATAAATAGTAAACACAGGTAAGTAGAGTCACGAGACAGAGGAAGGAATCTACAAAGAGGATAAAATCTCAAAGAAAAGAGGGAATTTGTCTTGTATTAATGGTGATGGGGAAGAACTGGCAGGGAGTAAGTGAGGTCAGACCCTTGAAGGGGGTCAAGCCCACAGTACAAGAAACAGAAGAACAAAAGTAAAAATTAAAGAAGCAGACTCGTTCCATGCAAAGAGGCACACATCATCCCTGGTGACAAGGACATGAGGAAAACACAGGCAGATGCAGGTGAGAGCAGGGAGCTGTCTCCGTATTTGCTCAGGAAGTAGGCGGCCAGGTGATGGAGGAAGATTTAGAAGGGAAGGCTTAGTGGGTCAGAGGGTCCAAAAGAAAAATGGAGGTCTGAAATTGAAGTGATCTAATGCAGTGAGCATGACCCTATTAGAGAGGGAAAAGCACGTTTTAATTTCAGAATGACAGGCGTGTGCAGGAGTGTGACAGGAGGGAAAGCTGGCTGTTGAAGCCCCTGTCTCTCCTGGGCTCTTGAGTTTAATGTCTGTCTCCTCCAGGCCACAAGGGTACCCAGCCACCATCACAGAGTCTGTTTCTAGCAATGAACCAACTTCCAGAGCATCAATGTTTGTGTACTCCATTTTGAGGCAGGGCTTAGGAATGAAGACCCAACAGAGCTATTGTGTTGGGTGAATGGCCAGAGTCACTTACCCTCTCAAGGAATGAGATGAGGTTTAAAGTCAAACTTTTGAAATTATATTTATTCACTGCTAGGTCAAGCCTAAAACCTCTCTATTTAGGCAGAGAGGAGTTTTAATCACCTTAAATCCTTGTCTCCATACAGACAGGCAAGTCTGTTACTATGGCTTTTAATTCCATGGCCAATTAACACAAGAGGGAGGCACTAGCATTCTTGGAGCCTTGCAGTTAGCCCTCAGTTGGAACCCTGACATTGCCACTGAACTGCTGTCAGACTTTGTAACAATTATATAAAAGCAAATGCCCTGTAGCTTAATTCCCTTCTCCATAAAATGGGAGTTTTGAGACATGCATTGGAGCATTGTATAAAAAAGCAGGAAGAATATGTTTTCAATGTCTAGAGTAGTGCTCAGTAACAAATACAGCACAATATTTTCTCTTTATAAAAAAGAAAAAATCTTTACATAAAGGGTGATATACTTGGAAAAAATAATGCATTTTCTCTTTAAGTAAAAAGAAACACTCCTTTATCCTAGAGAAGGGAGAATAACTTCAGGTAAATCCACATGATAGAGGGGAAAAATTTTTTCCCTCTGTTCTTCTAGAAACTGGACCAAGAACAGGAGAGGCGGGTGGTTGAAATTCTGAGAAGACAAGTCGGGCTTAATGGGGAGAATTACACAAAAGAGAATAGATGTCAAGCTGAGACTCCTTGAGCTGGCAACAGGACATAACCAGAATTTAATAGCATCACCTTCTGTTTGTTCTTTCATGTTTGTTTTACTCATTACATTATTTTTAAGTTTGCATTTCACTGTGGTGATTCTTGTTTTCCACTTGAGATGGTGGCTTAAGTTTCTTTGTAAAGTGAAAATTTTATGATAAAAGTGAACCTGTTAAAAGGAAAGTATTAAATAACAGTAATTTGCACAGGAGGTAAACACCCTGAAGATGACAATGACTGAGATGGGGAAGTGCAGGCTCAGTTAAGGAGCCATCCGCCCCAGCTCTCACCTAGAGTGACTCAGTGTCCACAGGGATTCAGACAGACGCAATTTGAGAAGCTGATGACAGCACTTCAAAAGAACTACTATAACTCTCCATTTTTGACATTTATAGTGCACATTTTTGATAGTCCCAAGAATTGGGCATGGTGACCAACACTGTGTTTAAAAACCTGTGGTGGCTAGCTGTCCTGCATGGCCAGGGATAGACCCCCACACAAAGAATCATTCCACGCCCTATGCAGTTTTTAAAGTGCCCACTGTACAATCATTATGAAATTGCTAATGATTATTACATACACAGAGTATGCTTTGTGATATTAAAATAAAGATAATTGTCTGAAGATGCTACTGCCACGTAAAGTGAGAAAAGATTTTTTTTTAATTTATAGGATGTTTCTAAGGGTTATTTTCCATTGAAAAAATTACCAACAGTAGTGACATTTTGATGTCTGAATTGCCTAGCTAATGCACTCAGATCAGCCTGTCTCTGTAGTTCTCTTATTTTGGTGAACCTATGATACTGGAAATACCAACAATTCATTAAGTCTTTTAGAGTGTCATGTGTAATTACATATAAAGTATTTATGATAACAACAAATGTCTGTGTACCTCATAAACTATGCATAATACAGTAATGTGTATTATTTATTATATTATAGGACTTGTTTTATTATAAGCCAATTTGTTTATTTTATATATTGCATTCAGTTCTTTTTGTTGGTTTTTCTTGCAATATATGTGTATCTAGATTATATTATCTATGAATTTCAAAATTTCCTAATTTTGCAAGACTGCATTTAAAACTTGCAAATGTTGGGACAGATAGAACTGAACACCCTGACTCCTCTGCAAGTCCTCCAGTGCTAGATTCAAATTCTGGTTACCTGCTTTCTTTTGTGCTATCCTGAGCAATACTTGACCTCTGAGCCTGGGTGCCCATTTTCAAGGACAGGATTCTATCAGAGCATGTAGCACTATCAGACCCTGAAATGTACTTAGCATACCACCCACATGTTAAGTGTTCCAAACATGCTAACTTTTAAAAAAAATTTATAATTTTGCAATAATTGCTTTTCCCTCTGAGTCTTGTCCGTGAGACAGTTAAAAAGAGTTATCTTAAAGAATTGTTGCAAGAAATCTACCAAGGTAACGTTCGCAAACTCAAACGAGGTGCTTAACATATAATGGATCTTTAAATGCTGGCTCTTTTCTCTCCATGTTTGTTAATGCTAACTCCATTGTCATATAATTCTTATTTCTAAAATCATATATCTTTAGGACCTTGAATGTCCTCTAAATTAATCATAATGGAGAAACGTCAATTAATAGGATAGGCAGGCAACTCTAAAATTGGCTTTTTTATGATGGTTGCTTTTGTAAAATCCTATACATTTTTTTTGTCTATCAGCAATGGTAAAAGTAAGCTTCTGGTATGAAAAGCAGATTGAAAGACTGGTAAAAGGTCTAAACTGCCTTTTAGGTTGCATATGAATTTAAATGGCAATCCAGATAATAATTTCAAGATAAAATGGGAAGGAATGTGCATTTCTTCATTCTTTGCTCTTCAGAGCATCTGCATTATTCAAACACTTCCACTTGAGCTTTGAGCACCCTGGAAATTGCAAACGTGCTTGCACTGTGAGCAGCCCAAGTCTTCAGTAATACAGCCATTCAAATCCCACAGTCACCTGGCCCATGATTTGCTTGTCTGACATCCAGGGCTGGATATTGGTGATGCAGAGGATGCCCGTATTGCACTGGTGTTAATTAAGGACCCCTGAAACTTAGGAAAGATCCCAGGTCACTTCAAGCTTTCCTTTGCTCCTCCTGAATTCCCACATCCTCCTTACCATATAAAGCAAACTTCATAAAGATCATGAATTCTAGGATTAGATAGATGTGGGTTTGAATCCTGAATCAGCTACAAATTACTGGTATACCATCATTCAAACACTCTTCATATTAATTTCCAGATCTATAAAAAAAAGAATTCATACATTTGCTATAATTGAGATAATAATAAGTGAGATAATGCATGAGTGCATGGCACATAATATTTTTCTTTCAAAAAGATGACTCTTATCCCCCAACAAATTTTTCTTTAGTTTTTAATGTCTTCCAACTAAGTCAAAAGAAATTTCTTCCTCTTACATATTCCCTCAAATGTTATCAGCACTAGTCTTGTGACACGTTAACATGGTCTAACTATAAAATATGTTGTTTCCCCACATTCCCCCACCCCGTGTTCCAGTTGCCCATAGTGGAGAGAAAGGTGTTGAAGGTGACTTAGTAGTCTATTCAAATACCTTAAATACCTCTCTGTATCCTTTGCCACTTTGGGACAGGATTATTGTTCCCATCTGGTAAAGGGAGAGACTGAGGAGTATGGGTAGCTACTTAGATGGGCTTCCCAGCATACAACCAATTACTATCTCCAACACTTTGGACTCTTCTGGTTGCTGGGGTCAGAAAACCCAGTTCACACTAGCTAAGTGAGAACGGGAATCAGGTGCTTCTGTGAGCTGCATGTCCAGGAGGAGATTTAGCTTTAGGTGAGTGGTGATCCAGGCCCCAAATGATGCCATTACAGGCTTGGCCTTTTCTCCTGTTCCTGGGGGTGGAACACATTGTGATTTCTGTCTTTGACTCCAGTGGCTTCAGGTTATTGGCCACGTGGTGTCTGTTCCAGCAGAAGAGACCACTCACTTCCCTGGAACTGCAGATGGAAGTCAGAGAACTGACTTCTTGGTGACATTGAACCCCTGACTGAGATCACTTCTCCACCATGCTTCTGGGGTTGGAAGCCTTGACAGCAAAGCCGTGCAAGGCCTACACCACTCCCCATGACTAAGGACAAGGGGGGCAGTTGGGGAGGTCAAATCCGTCTTATTCACTTCACCCATGTGGACCAGAGGGAACAGATTATTCCCCAAGACAAAATAAAGTTGTTCTTAGAAGATCAGTAAGGAATGCAGTGGACAAAAAGATTAGAGGTCTACTCCAGGGGCAGAAGCAAGAGAACCCCTCCTCCAGAATGACCTACAAGTGTCCTCTCCTTGAGCCATCTTGAGGTCATCCCATGAAATGTGTGTGTGTGTGTGTGTGTGTGTGTGCACGTGAGTATGCGTGCACATGCCACAGGTCTGACATTTGGAGGCAGCATTGCCAAGATTTCTTGTGTATCACCTCCTCCTTTGGTCTAAATCCTCAATGCTGAGTAGTAGAAGCACAAATGAAATGAGTATATGAACAGAAAAACTTACTGCTAATTGGAAAAATAGCTATAATCTGTAGGCTTAAAATGACAATCAAGATTAATAAATGGGGAAATACATCAGCGACTATTAGGTGATTATCCTGTCAGAGAAAGAAAACTAAAGGTTCAATGTCTTACCGGTTATCACAGGGTACTGGAGTCTATTTTTCCCCAAGTTATATTAACCAGAAACTACTAATGAGTTGTATTTCTTCAGTCTCTTTAGAACTAAAAGATAATATTATTAAAAATTAAAAATTAATATAATTAATTATATAAGTTTATTAATCATGATTATAATTAATAGAAATAGTTAATATGATGATATTAATAATGGGCAGGATATTGAGTTTTCATGTTGGTCAATATAAGGAATAATTACCCAAAGAACATTGCTGAAATTCCTATATCTCTACTCCTAAAGATATTGTCATCTTCACCAAAGGTTCTTAGGTAGGACTTTGTGAGATTAAGTGAAATACATTCCATGAAAGGATTGATGATATATCAAAAAATTTCACCTTTCTTGGAAAAGCTTTTAGAGTTCCTATCTCCAGAAAAATAAAATAATTCAGCATGATGAAGAAGCTCATACCCAAGCTTAGCATTCACCTAAAGAGATCATTCATTCATTTAACAAATATTTATTATGTACCTAGATATCATTTTAGGAAATGCAAGCCTAGTTGTGCGAAAGACAGTTTCTGCTCTAATGGGATATCATTTCAGTGGAAGAAAAAGTGCCAGTAATTGTATGACATAACATTAAGTAATAATAAGCATATTGAATAAAAGACACATTTCATCTAGATTTTTACAATACTCATTTCTTCCCATCGGTCTTTCCATAAAATTTCTTGAATTTTATCATTATTCTGAATCTTTTGAAATACAGATTTTTTTATTATAACTTGCCTTATTCTCTTTGAAATTTGTCTTAGCACAAATGTAAATATCCCCTTAACTTGAGACAAATAGTTAGAACTGTTCCTACTACACCCAATATAATGCATTCCCATGGAGGACCTCCTAGGTAACTCAGCCCTGTTGCTAAGGGTAGGGGGAGAAGCAAAGGAGTGTGAGCAATGCAATAAAATGTGCTACTTGTAATGCTAACCAAAAGAGACAGGAGCTCGAGGCACAAATAAAGGCACTCTGGGTAGGCAGAAGAGCACACTCAAGGCAGAAGAGCCGAGTCTTTGAGACATCCTGAAAAGCCTGCATAATCCAGCCTTCCTGGCCCCTCTACCTCCCCATCTCTACCAACGCCCTTGATCACTCTACTGCATCACTTGCTTGTTGTTACTCCACAAGCCAAATACACTCCCTCTTCAGCTCTAGCCTTCCTTAGCCTGGAATGCTCTTTACCCAGGTGCTCACAGGCCTTACATTCTCTTCAGCTTTTTGCTCAAACATCATCATTCAGCAAGGCCCATCTTCTCAACCCTCTTTAAAATGGCAGCACTTTTCACCAGTTCCTCTCCCAGTATCCTGTTTAACATTTGCTATAAAACTGACACACCCTGGTGTTTTATATATTTTAATTCCTTACCATGATTGTATCCTGCCTCACCCCAATGGAATATCAAATGCTGCAGGGAAGAAAGTTTTGCTTCTATTATCCTCTTTGGAATCTGCAGCCATGCATGGATCTTGATAACAACTCAGTATTTGTTGAGTGAATCAAAAAGTAAGTGAATCTCTCCAATTCCAAGTCTTTTCCTGCAGTCACTATTCGATTATAGAGCCACAGTTTCCCTAATTTCACCTCACAAGTTCCTATTTCCTTATCAGTTCATTCTGAGGTCAATTTTTTTTTATTGCATACAGTTTCTTGTTCCATTTCTGCCATTTGCAACTAAAAGTCTAAAGATAAAATGAACAGAGGAAATATACATATGTTTTAAATGTGCCATTTTTACCTGAATCATTTATCCCTTTTCAATCAGGACCAGATGATGCACAAAAGCAATCAATGGATCTGAAAGAACTCAAGAGGATCACCAAAAAAAAAAAAAAAAAAAAAAAAAAAAATATATATATATATATATATATATATATATATATATATATATATATATATATAATCTCCAATTGTGCATTTCCTTTATGTCAATTACCTTCATTGCCTAGAACCTAAAAATCATTTATGCAATACCTGATTCAAGGGCCCTTCTTCTTTCTTCAGGTTGCATTATGACGTTATTTTAGGCATTCATTACCACCTTGTCCCTGGAAATTGCCTAATACTTTTTCTTATTTCCAAAACAATCCAATCTAGTATACATCAATGCTGTGTTTAGTGCCCTCTCTTCATTTCTTTGTAGCAAGTAAGCTTGACTTTATTTTAATTACTCCCTTGAATTTTGTTGTCATTGTTGTGTTTGTTCTTTTTCTTTCTTCTTTGTTCTTTCTTTTATATTTTTTTAACTGTTAAATGCTGTGTTACTTCTGGAATGTCAAAATACAGAGTTTAGCAAATCCATTCTCCTAAAAACAAATTAACACCAAAACTGGATAAAATTCACTAAAATAAATCTTTTAGTTCTCTGGAAGTTGATCATCAAAGAAAAGCATTTATTCAAGAAAGCATGATGAAAAGCATTTATTCAAGAAAAAAAGGCTATTATAAAAATAACTGATAACCCCTGGTAAAAACAGTGATTTACTTTTCCTTTTTTAGTCTGGTTCTTTCACCGTCTCTGCTGACCTACAGAGACTTCTTTTCCTAATTTTACTGGCCAGAAAGAAATTCTATGCGGTAAGAGTTTTACCTACCATTTCTATAAAATTTATAACTTGAACTCTTTAGTCAAGCCAAAAATAGACATAAATATACTCAAAAACACACTCCCATTTGGTCATTTCTGTAAATTTTGACTCTCCTTCCTAATTTGTCCACTTTTGTATATTTTTAAGAGTCATCGAGAATGTCAGCAAGATAGAATAAGAAGTCCCCTGCTTAGATTCCTCACTGCTACAGTAATTTTTCAGCCATTCATAGACAAAATTGCCTTTTCCGGAGCTTTGGATCTCAGGTAGGAGGTTGCAGAACCCTTGTGAATACCAAGACTGAGGAAGGCCATCTTCAGAAGGCAGCCCCACACCCAGATGGCAGGCTACTGACTGTGGTCCTAGCTCCAGACAAGAAATGGCTCTGTGGACTCATCTACAGCCCATTTAGCCTTGATCTTGCCATCTGAACCACCCATCAAGGGACCTGGCAATAGCCAGGCCCACTCATGTCTCAGGGGACAGGCCCAGGGACCTTAGTCCTGGCTGTGGACACTGAAACAATCCTATAACTCACTCCAGCCTTTCTAAGATGTGCCCTAGAAGCAGTCCTTCCCACTCTTGTCTGCACCCCAGAGGCCTCTCAACCATGAACCCCTTGTGGATCGTGAAATGACCTGTGACCTGGCTCCATCTCCTCTCAGCCACAGGTCAGGAGCAGTCTCCCCAATGCAAGGACCTACAGAGGGACCCAGGGGGAGACTTCTCAAGTACCAGGAAGAAGACACACCCATACATGGGGTAAAAGGCCTAATATTTGTGAAATCTGAAGCTGACTTTCATTCTAACACCAACCCTACTGATGAAAGTCCTGGAAAATCCACCCAAGAGCCAGATGGGATCCACATCCATTTAAGTGCTTGATAATAGATCTGTCAACCATGGATCTAGTGTGGACCCAGCAGCAACCAAGTGATCTGGCTTCAACCGCAAATGACTGCATGCAGACCCAGGGGCAATCCCATCCACCAGGGGTCAATCAAGAGAGGAAACTCTCCTGCTGAAACAATCTCCAGAGACTATGAGGGGTGGTCAAATGTCCTTAACGCTTTCAGCAGACTTCCTAGCAGAAATTTTGCAGGCTAATATTAAACAAACAAACAAACAAACAATACCTGCCAACAATAAAACTATACATAGCAAAGGTGTCGTTCAGAAACAATGAAAAATAAAGCTATTCCCAGATAAACATAAACTGAGAGAGTTTATCATGCCTAGACCAGCCCTACAAGAAATGATGGAGCTTTTCAAGTTGAAACAAAAGGACACTAAGTGACAATACAAAAACAATATAAAAGTATTAAGAACAATACAAAGGTATTAAAAGTAACTAGCTAAATAATTTGCTAATGGATACACAATATTATAAAGATGTTCAGATGGGCACAATGGCCCATACCTGTAATCCAACAGGCTCAGGAGACTGAGGCAGGAAGATCATGAGTTCAAAGTGAGCCTCGAGGTGCTAAGCAACTCAGTGAGATCCTGTCTCTAAATAAAATACAAAATTAAATGCCTGACATATAATTTATCTCATTTAATACTGAGGTAGACCTTATAAAGTGGTTCTATCATTATCCCCACTCTGCAAATATGGAGACTGAGGGATAAAGAAGTTGTTTATAAAGAAGTTGTTTATTCCCATCCTTATGCACTGCCTATAAAGTTCCCCTTGACTACATAAGATGATTTCCGAGCTCAGAATAAATCTAACCCCTCTTCATATATCCAAGAACCCTTTTTTTTTAAAATTTTTTATTGTGGGTTGTTCAAAACATTACAAATTTCTTGACATATCATATTCCACACTTTGATTCAAGTGGGTTATGAACTCCCACCTTCACCCCACACACAGATTGCAGAATCACATCAGTTACACATCCATTGATTTACATATTGCCATACTAGTGTCTGTTGTGCTCCGCTGCCTTTCCCATCCTCCACCCTCCCCCCTCCCCACCTCTCCCCTCCCCTCCCCTCCTCTCTCTCTACCCCCTCCACTGTATAACCCTGAGGGTCTCCTTCCATTACCATGCAATTTCCCTTCTCTCTCCCTTTCCCTCCCACCTCTCATCCCTGTTAAATGTTAATCTTCTTCTCCTGCTCTTCGTCCCTACTCTGATCTTAGTTACTCTCCTTATATCAAAGAAGACATTTGGCATTTGTTTTTTAGGGATTGGCTAGCTTCACTTAGCATAATCTGCTCTAATGCCATCCATTTCCCTGTAAATTCTATGATTTTGTCATTTTTTAATGCAGAGTAATACTCCATTGTGTATAAATGCCACAATTTTTTTATCCATTCGTCTAGTGAAGGGCATCTAGGTTGGTTCCACAGTCTTGCTATTGTGAACTGTGCTGCTATGAACATCTATGTAGCAGTGTCCCTGTAGCATGCTCTTTTTAGGTCTTTAGGGAATAGACCGAGAAGGGGAATAGCTGGGTCAAATGGTGGCTCCATTCCCAGCTTTCCAAGAAATCTCCATACTGCTTTCCAAATTGGCTGCACCAATCTGCAGTGCCACCAGCAATGTACAAGTGTACCCTTTTCCCCACATCCTCGCCAGCACTTGTTGTTGTTTGACTTCATAATGGCTGCCAATCTAACTGGAGTGAGATGGTATCTTAGGGTGGTTTTGATTTGCATTTCTCTGACTGCTAGAGATGTTGAGCATTTTTTCATGTACTTGTTGATTGATTGTATGTCCTCCTCTGAGAAGTGTCTGTTCAGGTCCTTGGCCCATTTGTTGATTGGGTTGTTTGTTCTCTTATTGTCTAATTTTTTGAGTTCTTTGTATACTCTGGATATTAGGGCTCTATCTGAAGTGTGAGGAGTAAAGATTTGTTCCCAGGATGTAGGCTGTTTATTTACCTCTCTTATTGTATCTTTTGCTGAGAAAAAACTTTTTAGTTTGAGTAAGTCCCATTTGTTGATTCTAGTTATTAACTTTTGTGCTATGGGTGTCCTATTGAGGAATTTGGAGCCCGACCCCACAGTATGTAGATCGTAGCCAACTTTTTCTTCTATCAGATGGCGCGTCTCTGATTTGATATCAAGCTCCTTGATCCATTTTGAATTAACTTTTGTGCATGGCGAGAGAAAGGGATTCAGTTTCATTTTGTTGCATATGGATTTCCAGTTTTCCCAGCACCATTTGTTGAAGATGCTATCCTTCCTCCATTGCATGCTTTTAGCCCCTTTATCAAATATAAGATAGTTGTAGTTTTGTGGATTGGTTTCTGTGTCCTCTATTCTGTACCATTGGTCCACCCGCCTGTTTTGGTACCAGTACCATGCTGTTTTTGTTACTATTGCTCTGTAGTATAGTTTGAAGTCTGGTATCGCTATACCGCCTGATTCACACTTCCTGCTTAGCATTGTTTTTGCTATTCTGGGTCTTTTGTTTTTCCATATGAATTTCATGATTGCTTTCTCTATTTCTACAAGAAATGCCGTTGGGATTTTGATTGGCATTGCATTAAACCTATAGAGAACTTTTGGTAATATCGCCATTTTGATGATGTTAGTTCTGCCTATCCATGAACAGGGTATATTTTTCCATCTTCTAAGATCTTCTTCTATTTCTCTCTTTAGGGTTCTGTAGTTTTCATTGTATAAGTCTTTCACCTCTTTTGTTAGGTTGATTCCCAAGTATTTTATGGACTTCGGAAACAAGCAGGAGTGTCCATACTCATATCAAATAAAATAGATTTCAAGCCAAAGTTAATCAAAAGGGATAAAGAGGGACACTACATACTGCTTAAGGGAACCATACACCAACAAGACATAACAATCATAAATATTTATGCCCCAAACAATGGTGCAGCTATGTTCGTCAAACAAACTCTTCTCAAGTTCAAGAGTCTAATAGACCACCATACCATAATCATGGGAGACTTCAACACACCTCTCTCGCCACTGGACAGATCTTCCAAACAAAAGTTGAATAAGGAAACTATAGAACTCAATAACACTATTAATAACCTAGACCTAATTGACATATATAGAGTATACCACCCAACATCAAGCAGTTACACTTTTTTCTCAGCAGCACATGGATCCTTCTCAAAAATAGATCATATATTATGTCACAGGGCAACTCTTAGACAATATAAAGGAGTAGAGATAATACCATGCATCTTATCTGATCATAATGGAATGAAACTGAAAATCAACGATAAAAGAAGGAAGGAAAAAGCATACATCACTTGGAGAATGAACAATAGGTTACTGAATGATCAATGGGTTATAGAAGACATCAAGGAGGAAATTAAAAAATTCTTAGAGATAAATGAAAACACAGACACAACATATCGGAATCTATGGGACACATTGAAAGCAGTTCTAAGAGGAAAATTCATTGCTTGGAGTTCATTCCTTAAAAAAATAAAAAACCAACAAATAAATGATCTCATACTTCATCTCAAAATCCTTGAAAAAGAGGAGGAAAACAACAGCAAAAGAAGTAGAAGGCAAGAAATAATTAAAATCAGAGCTGAAATTAATGAAATCGAAACAAAAGAAACAATTGAAAAAATTGACAAAACTAAAAGTTGGTTCTTTGAAAAAATAAACAAAATCGACAGACCCTTAGCGATGCTAGCGAAGAGAAGAAGAGAGAGAACTCAAATTACTAGCATACGGGATGAAAAAGGCAATATCACAACAGACACTTCAGAAATACAGAAGATAATCAAAAACTATTTTGAATCCTTATACTCCAATAAATTAGAAGATAGTGAAGGCATAGATAAATTTCTTAAGTCATATGATCTGCCCAGATTGAGTCAGGAGGATATAGAAAACCTAAACAGACCAATATCAATTGAGGAAATAGAAGAAACCATAAAAAGACTACCAACTAAGAAAAGCCCAGGTCCGGATGGGTATACAGCAGAATTTTACAAAACCTTTAAAGAAGAACTAATACCAATACTTTTCAAGCTACTTCAGGAAATAGAAAAGGAGGGAGAACTTCCAAATTCATTCTATGAGGCCAACATCACCCTGATACCTAAACCAGACAAAGACACTTCAAAGAAAGAAAACTACAGACCAATATCTCTAATGAACCTAGATGCAAAAATCCTCAATAAAATTCTGGCGAATCGGATACAAAAACATATCAAAAAAATTGTGCACCATGATCAAGTAGGATTCATCCCTGGGATGCAAGGCTGGTTCAATATACGGAAATCAATAAATGTTATTCACCACATCAATAGACTTAAAAATAAGAACCATATGATCATCTCGATAGATGTGGAAAAAGCATTCGACAAAGTACAGCATCCCTTTATGTTCAAAACTCTAGAAAAACTAGGGATAACAGGAACATACCTCAATACTGTAAAAGCAATCTATGCTAAGCCTCAGGCTAGCATCATTCTGAATGGAGAAAAACTGAAGGCATTCCCTCTAAAATCTGGAACAAGACAGGGATGCCCTCTCTCTCCACTTCTGTTCAACATAGTTCTCGAAACACTGGCCAGAGCAATTAGACAGACGAAAGAAATTAAAGGCATAAAAATAGGAAAAGAAGAACTTAAATTATCACTATTTGCAGATGATATGATTCTATACCTAGCAGACCCAAAAGGCTCTACAAAGAAACTATTAGAGCTAATAAATGAATTCAGCAAAGTGGCAGGATATAAAATCAACACGCATAAATCAAATGCATTCCTGTATATCAGCGACAAATCCTCTGAAATGGAAATGAGGACAACCACTCCATTCAAAATATCTCCAAGAGCCCTTTAACTAAGGGATTTAATGTGGCCAAAAAGGGAACTTAGCAGGCTCAAACACAGGAGATATACTCATATGTACAATGAATACACTAGAAAGCTAGGTACTGTTATGCTTTCAAAAGGTAAAAACCCTTTGCTTTATTTATAACTCTGATGAAATTAACATCCATCACTGCAAGTGCGCAAATGTGTTTATGTGAAAAAATAATAAAAAGCCAATGATGACGGTAGCAAATGCAGGCAACCTGGTGTTAAGTCTCCCAGGACCCCATTATAACTATCAGCCTCCCTAGCCTGTGATTTGAGGCTTAATCCACTGTATATTTTTTCCATTTACTCCATTAGGTTGAACTAGAAAACCTAAATAATTTAGTGGAACTCTGGACAGAACTTCTTTAATTTTACGGATAAGGTCAGCCTTAGAGTTTCTGAGTGGCTCCCTGTAAATTCTAGCCTGACATGGTTCATGAAGCCATACTTCTGTCAATCTTCCCATTCACAGATATGGAGAGAGAATTTTGTCAATAATATCTGCTTCTGACTGGCCCTCTCCGTGGAGACCACAGCATCACAGGATTTTCTCATTTCACATAGATGATAGGGCATGCATGGTCTTCCAGAGGAAGAGCAGTGGAAAACAAAGGTGGTTTCTGTCACGACAGCCCAGTCCTACATAAAACCTGAAGAGCCACCTTCAAGGTCTGGCCACAATTACTGCTCTGTGACAGTGAGCAAATTCAATAGCTCTCTGTGCCTCGACTTCCTTCAAATGGATAAAGTGAAAATTAATGTCAAAGTATAAAATAAATAAGTACAAGTTCATATTGACATAAAAAATGATTAATAAATAAATCAGTGAATTATATGAGACACAATCCCCATTGAGAAGGATTCTAAATAATTTATGTGGCTATTCCACCCAAAAGAGGTGGAACATTTCCATTCCTTAATGTGAGCTATGCCTAGTGAATTCCTTCCAAAGAAGAAAAAAGAAACAGCTTTACCAAGGAGAAACTGACAAAATACAGCAGCTAGGTGATGGGCGGGGGGCTCACTTGAGATAGGTAATATTGACATTATCTTTCCCGGGTATCCTGGGAGGAGAATGGCGCTTTGCCTCTGTGGTTTTCCTTCCTGAAGTATAATCTCAGTTAAGTCATAACAGCAACAACAACAAAAATATAATAGAGGGATGTTTTCCAAAATATCTAATGATTCCTCCCTCAAACCATGTGACTCATTGAAAACAAGGAAAGTTCCAGAAACTGTCACAGTTAAGAGGTACCTAAGGAGACAATGGCTAAATATAATGAGGTATCCCAACTGGGACCCTGTAACAGAAAGATGCATTAGACAAAAACTAGGGAGATCTGAATAAAATGTGGACATTACTTAATACTATATCTGTGTTGGTTCATTAATTTAAAAAATATATACCATATAGTATGGTATACTAGAGGGCTCAGGGTTCACAGCAACTCTTTAAAACTACCTGCACATTTTTTCTCCAAATCTAAAAATGAAACTTTATTTAAAAATTTTTAAAACTCAATTACTTCCCAAAAGTCATAATTTTACAATGTCACAAAATTCTAACATATTTTTGGATAAGTCTAAAACAAAGATGCGCAAAACCTGACTACTGGAAAAAAAAAAAGCAATACTGAAACAAATTAAAGAGGTCCTAAGTGAAGAGGCATACTGTAGTCATATTGTATAGACTTATAGTGTTAAGATGCCAGTTACCCCATTGGTCTGCAGATCTGGTGGAATCACAATCAAAATTTTAGAAAGCATTTTTCCCCTTTAAATTCACAAAATGATTCTAAAATCTATATGGAAATGCAGTTAACTTAATAGAAAATCCTAAACATTTTTTAAAAAATAAGAAAGTTAGAGAATAAACACTACCTGGTTTCAAGCTAAATTACACAGCTACAGTAATCGTGCGAGTGTAGAACTAACATCAAGATAGATTAACATACTCATTGAATGTGTGTCTTCTTAACAAATTCTATGAAAAAGATTAGATATCCATATTCAAAAGTATGAACTTTGATCTAAATTTTACACCATCCATGAAAATACTCAAGATGGATCAATAGAAACTAAAAACTATAAAATTTATAGAGAAAAAAAAGAAATATTTAATACCTTGGAAAACCATAGATGATTTTTTTTAAATTATAAACTAAACTTTATAAAATAAGAGGCTTATATGACTATCTCTCATTAGCCAGGGCCTAGTTTTGTGAAATCACCAAAATTCAGGAGAGGTCCAGATGTATGACTGAATAAAAGATATGATTCTCAGTCCCTGCCACATACACTAAACACAAATAAAGACTAAGAAGTCCAACAAATTTGTGGATTTTTCTCTATGTAAGTGGCCCAACTCTCTGACTGAATTACTACATTATTTCCATTATTTATATAATGGATAGGACTGTGCTGTATGTTATGTTCATGACCATTTGCCAAACAAGGGAGTCTGTGACATTCAGGGTGCTGTGGGGACTGTCTTAGCCTAGATGGCAGGCTACTCTGAAGAATGAAATTTAACACCTGTCTCTCACCCTGCACAAAACTCAACTCAAAGTGGATCAAAGCCCAGGGCATTAGACCAGAAACTCTGTACCTACAAGAAGAAAATGTAGACCCAACTTTCCCTCACGTTGGCTTAGGACCCAAATTCCTCACCAAGACTCCTAAAGCACAAGAAATAAAATTAACAATCAGTAAATGGGATGGTATCAAAAAAGGTTCTTCACCACGAAGGACACCATCAAGAACGTGAGGAGAGAATATAGAGAATGGGAGGAAATCTTTGACACCTGCATCTCAGATAAAGTATTATACTCAAGGATATATAAAGAACTCAAAAAACTTCACATCAAAATAAATAAAATGAATAAATAAATAATCTAATTAATAAATGGGCAAAGGAACCTGAACAGACTCTTCACAAAAGAAAAAATATCATGGTCATCAAATATATGAAAAAATATTCAACATCTCTAGCAATTAGAGAAATGCAAGTTAAAACCACACTGAGATTCCATCTCATTCCAGTCAGAATGGCAACAATCAAGAATACAGGTAACAATAAATGTTGGTGAGGATGTGGGGGAAAAGGCATGCTCATACATTGTTGGTGGGAATGCAAATTTGTGCAACCACTCTGGAAAGCAGTATGGAGATTCCTCAGAAATCTTGGAATGGAACCATCATTTGACCCAGCCATCCCACTCCTCACTATATACCCAAAGGACTTAAAATCACCATACTACAGTGACACCGCCACATCAACGTTTATAGCAGCTCAATTCACAATAGCTAAACTATGGGACCAACCTAGGTGCTCTTCAAGAGAAATGGATAAAGAAAATGAGGTACACATACACAATGGAATATTACTCACCATAAAAAAGAATGACTTCGTGACATTTTCTGGTAAATGGATGGATCTGGAGACTGTCAGGGTAAGTGAAATAAGCCAATCCCCCCAAAACAAAGGACCAATGTTCTCTCTGATAAGTAGCTGCTAACATACAACAAGGGGAGGGGAGAATAAAAGTTCAATGGATAAGACAAAGAGCAATGGAGGGAAGGGCGAGGGAATAGGAGTAGAAAAGGCAGTGGAGTGAATCTGACACAACTTTCCTATGTATATATATGAATAGACCCTAGTGAATCTTCACATCACATACAGCCAGAAGACTGTGATTCCAATTAAAATAAGATATGCCCCGTGTTTGTAAAAATATGTCAAAATATACTTTACTGTCATGTATATCAAAAAATAAATAAAAATCAAATAAAAGTGTCCTGCTTCATCAACCTCAGAAGTGGCCACTGCGTTCCCCACCCCCACACCGTTCAGTGCTCCATGGTAAATGGACAGGCATCCCTCACAAAGGCTCTCTTTCCCAGTCTCTGGGTTCTTCTGCAAACAGTGATGACCCTAAAGCCTGAGAAAGTAAAGCCTCAAGCAGAGATGCTTCAAACCATGAACAAAGTCAAAGCGCATCCTTCCATTGGAAAAAAAAAATAGTAACTGCAAGAAACACTTGGGAATGGAGGAATGGCCACGACTGGTCTGTTCCTATGTAAAGAGACAAATGCACACTTAGCCCCAGTGGAGGGAGTGACAACAGGATGCTACATCTCAGCCCAAACAAAGCGATCGATAAAGAAAGTAATGCCCTTTGAAGCTGATGACCTTGCTAAAAAGCAAGGCTGTGAATTTATAAAAGTTCTTTGATTGTTTTAATCTCTTGGCAGAAGTGGGGAGGAGGAAATGGCCCTAACTCCTTTTGTTGTTGTTTAAAAGCATTTGTATAATGTACCTTTGAGGTGTGGGGAACAAGAAAATCAAAAACCCCGGGGTTCTACCTTTGATTAAGGTTGTTGTGATTTTTGAAGTTGTTACAATCAGGCAGGAGTCTCTGGGTTGTAGCACATCATGTTTGATTTATTGCATAGGAATCAGAAAATCAGAAAAACAGGACAAATTTGATTCAGAGAACTTGGGCTAAAGAAGGAACTCTGGCTATGGAGTGGGAAGAGGGAGGATAGATCCTGGGCTCTGGGGACCTCCATGACCATAGATAACTCACACAGTTCCTCGTGGCCTCAGTTGGCTTACTCTTCAGTCAGAAGAATCCTTGAAAGTCATGACACTTTTTAGGATACCTTGAACACAAAGTGTCATATATATTAGCCAAGAACTCTACCATGGACCTCACCCTTGGCCCTACTTTTAGCACCTTCTAAGCCTTACAGCATACAGGTACAAAGTTAAATACAGAAGTATGGTTTAAGCCTTGAGAATCGGGTGTTACTCTACCTTCCTCCAGGTATTGAAGAGAAGACTGAGATTCAGAATGGTAATAGTGGCTCTCAGGTCCCACAGCAAACAAGATGGTAGACCCTGGACCTGGAGTCAGATAATCAGAGGGAACATGAAATGGGTAAATAAAAAGCCCCCAAAACTTCTTTGAGGGACAGCATTGGGAGGCTTGACCAGGTCCCATGGATTTTTGTCCTCATACCTGTCTGTCCAGATGAACATTTCACAAATTGTTCATCCATAAGCCCACTTCCAGATGTCTGCCAGATCCTCCAGCTAGCTGGGTATGCCTAACAGGGCTGATATTGTGCATAAGCATCTGAGATGGCATTTACCCTAAGCACTAATATCTGTAAAACTCACAGTTTGGATATGCCAGTTACCTATTTAAAGAAAAAAAGTTACACAGAGTCATTTAAAAACACACTCATCAAACACGTACCCATCAAACTCTCTCCTTCTTCTATCTAAAATTGGCATGAATATAAGCTCTGCAATTTGAGGAGCCCCAGCCCCAGACTTTTAAGTTTATTAAATTGCTTTTCAGTCCTTTTTTTTTCCAACTCCTTCACAGTGAAAAACTTTGAGCCCAAATAGGGAGTTAAGCTTCAGGCTTCAAATTACAACCTCTCCTCTAGCACACTGCAGAGCAGAATCAAAGGCAAGGATATAGAAAGATCCAGCAATGATTCCACCTAGAGAGGAGGAAGCTCTTTTCCAGGTAACTTGCAACCCAGGAGTCAGACATCTACTAGATTCACCAGAAGAAGCAACATTCTAGTGACAAAGCCATCAGAGGTGAGCACTGGCCAAGTGGCCAGGTGGAGACGAGGCCTGACGTGCCCTGACAAGGTGTCATTCCAGAATAGGCCAGCAAGGGCAGGGAGGGAATGACAGAGAGCTGATTCAGCTGCACTGTGGAAGTCAACACAACTGTCCAGAGGGACGCATCTCCTGCCCAGGGTCTCTAGAAATTCCTCCAGGGAAAGTGACTCTAAGTTTACATTGTATCCTTCTGTGGAACTTTGGCAAGTTTGGGGAACAAGAAGATATGTTGAGCCTTCATCAAGGTGGCAAAGTCTTATTTAGTTGACATAAAACTCACAATTGAAAAAAACCTCTGGACATTGTGGACAGATGTATGAAACTTATACAATGAGACCTTCTTGTAGACTAGGTGGCTATGCTCAGAATGACAAATCTGCTGAGAAGTTTCCTGACATTAAAGAATAACATGCATTTTTCTCTCAATTTACCATACGCTGCCCTGACTTAGATCAAGGATAGAATCTATGAAAGATATGAGAACATTTTAAATGAAAAAAAAAAATTTAAAAACTGGGTTTCAGTTCCCTTGAAAGGTGTAAACACTGACTCCCAGAAGAGTGGTTAGAAGGAAGGGTGGGGGTCCATCCTGGTTCATTTCTGGCTCAACCACAGATTTACTAAACTAATCCTGACTACTAGCTCTTCAGCTTCTCCAAACCTCAATTTAATTGAAAATTGACACAAAAATAACACCAAACCTTACTGAGTTATCATGACCTCCAATGAGGTGACAAGTCCTGATTTGAGAGAGTGTCTAGACACAGTAGTCATCCATGAACTGGCAGGAGTTGACCCTGCTTTTGCACCACAGCCCTTTCGTCCCCATTATTTATATCAGGGTTTCAAAGAAGGTTCCTATGCATGTCACAATGGTTGGTGTCGTTCCTGAGCTCTGTAATTTTGTAAACAGCATTGAGGTCTCAGGTACCTATTGGAACACGTGTGAAAATTACACAGGAGAATTGACAGTAGCGGAGATGATAAGCAAGTTTTGTCACCGTAACTTTATACTCATTTTCCCATCTCAAAGCATTTTCCCATCTCTAATCTAGAGGAATTTCGCATTAATTAAAAGTCTCATGTGGGTCTGACCTTTCCATTTGACATGGATGTGAATGATGTCAGAGCACAGACATCATTAAGTGGTAGAGCTGGAGATGAGCAAGACTCTAGCATTTCCTGTGAGCTCAAATAAGAATTCTGAGTTCAATTTTATACATTGTGTGCACACTGATTTTGTGTGTCAACTTGACGGGTTTTGGGATGCTCAGGTGGCTGATGAAATATGATTTCTAGAGGAGACTAACATTTGAATCAGTAGACTGAGTAAAGTTCTGCCCTCACCAGTGTGAGTGGCATCATCCAGTCCTTTCAGGCCCTGAAAGAACAGAGAAAGGGTGAATTCACTCTGTCCATCTTAAGCTGGGACATATATCATCTTCTTCAGCCTGGGGGACATTGAAGCTCCTGGTTCGTAGGCCTTCCAACTCCAAGGTTTATGCCAGTGGTACTCCATCACTCACCTGAAGGCCTGTAATTAGGAGTCACACCATAGGCTGCCTTGGTTCTCAGGCCTCTGGGCTCACACTGAACTATAAAACCAGGTTTCCTGATTCCCCAGGTTGCAGACAACCAGTCATGGGACGTTTGGGCCTCTATCATCAATGCAAAAACTCACAACAAATTCCTCTCTCTCTTTCTCTCTCTCTCTCTCTCTCTCTCTCTCTCTCTCTCTCTCTCTCTCTCTCTCTCTCTCTCTCCTCCCCCCCCCCCACCTATCTATCTCTTACTGACTCTTTGTCTCTGGTGGATATGCTGACTAGCATAGATAGGATAAATGGAACTCAGAGTAAATAACTAATAAAACTCAGCATAGTGGTCGGTTCTCTAGAGTCTGCTTGGGTTCAAGTCCCAGCTTCTACATTTATTAGAAACGGATTCTTAGGCATCAGACTCATATGCAAACTAGGGACAGAATTAATTAGAATTAATTTCTCTACTTAAAGAGAATGAGAGAATTAAATGAAGTATTTCCCATAAAGCTCTAGAAGAACACCTGACACCCTGCAAAAGCTTCATCACCACCAGCTATAAAAGTGTGGCTATCATTGTTGCTATCATTTTATTCCTAGTGTCAAGGCACTCTTCCTTCTGGGCCACTCTTCCTTTTGGAGACATATATATATATGTCCCAGATTAATGCTGTCTCTGGGCCAGCAGCATCAACATCACCTGAGGGCTTGGAAGTTGGAAAAGCAAATTCTTAACCTCATCCTAGAGCTATGAAATAAGAAACCGTAGGGCCAACAACTGAATATGAGAATCTCATAAGAGGTCAGATGCACCTGAAAGTCTGGTGATCAATTTGACAGAGGAAACCTCCCAACCTCTCTGTCATGTAAAAGGTGTAGATTTGTAGTTGGAAAAATTAACCAAAATAATTTAATGTTTATGAAATTGGAGTATCACATACTTGCTCAAATTTGTTTAAATTGATCTTTTGTTTCTCATTTATCTATCATGTTTGTTATTGCACTCCATTAATTAAAAAAAAAACTCAGAGGAGATTAATAAATATCCAACACAAAATTATCAATATTTTTTATTTACTCCTCCAAGAAATACTTCAAAAAGGAACAAACCTTTTGTTGTTGTTGTTCGTTTGTTTTGGTACTGGGGATTGAGCCCATGGGCTTAATCCATATCCCCAACTCTTTTTATTTTTGATTTTGAAATAGAGTCTTGTTAAGTTGCTTTGAGCTGAGCTTAGTATCTGAGTCTGGCTTTGAATTTACAATTCTCCTGCTTCAGCCTCCCAAGTTGTTGGAATTACAGGCATGTGCCACTGTGCCTGGTCAGGACAAACTTTTACTGTTCTCTCTTATCTTCTTGCAGAAATGTGGAGAAGCATGTATATTATTGCATCAAAAAATGCCCATTGGGCTTATGAGAAAGGATTCAACATCGAATATAGAAAATGTAACACAATGGTGGTTTTTTCTCAATGAAAAATATAAAAGTGGATACTATAAGTTAAAGCAGCAGAGGCACTTCTATCTGAAGATGTTAACAAATACTTGAAATCAATCTTAGAATTTAAGACAGTACTGATTATATGTCCCAGGCCCACCATAGATAGCTCTGGTAAGCCAATTTCCCAGTCTGCACTCTAGTATCTGTAAGCAGGGACAGGGAAAGAAATTCTTACATTGATCTTCATCTGTTGCCAACCTTGTTGTAATGAAAAAATGAGATAATATAAATAAATAAAATAGCAATTCAAGGAAATCAAATTCCATCAAGATGCAGAATTTTATTATCTATTCAAGGAAATAAGATAATAAAAGAAGTTTATGATGCAGTAGAATAAATTGGGGTTTGGAATCAACCTTAAATAGTTCTAAATTCTGAGTTTACCTCTAGCAAACCTTGTTATCTTGTGGGCTAGAACCTAATATTATAATACCAATTGCTATAGGAGTATATAATATTATAATATCATAGTATTACCATGGGATATAAGATAATACACATAAAATCTAGATTTTTCTGAGGCCATACTTGGAAAAGATTAGGTATTACTGACAAGTGTTGAATAGAATATATTTAAAAAGGAAGACAGAATGGAGAATTACTACTGTATCTAATATGTAAAATCTTCATCTTTCTACCTCCATGAACCTATGATTTACTGTGGAAAAGAATATGAAGACAGAATGTAGAGAAAGATTCTATTTTATTTTTATTTATTTATTAATTTATTTTTTGTGGAGGAGGGTACCAGGGATTGAGCTCAGGGGCACTCGACCACTGAGCCTTATCCCCAGCCCTATTTTGTATTTTATTTAGAGACAGGGTCTCACTGAGTTGCTTAGTGCCTCACTGTTGCTAAGGCTGACTTTCAACTAGTGATCCTCGTGTCTCAGCCTCCTGAGCTTCTGGGATTACAGGTGTGCACCACCATGCCTAGCAAGATTTTATTTCTTAACACAGTAAAATGTTCTTTTTGCACTGTGATATGGGGAACATCCTGCTTAACAACTAGCATCTTTCAAGGAAAAGCCCAAAGAACTCTGAGAAAGAGCCCCAGACAGTGAAACTGAGCAGATTTCACTGGGTAACCTTAAGTAATTTTCTTAAACTCTTTGAGTCCAAGTTTCTCCTTTAGCAAATGGATGTTCTACCTGCCTCAAATATTAGTTGCACAGGTCACATATAATTATGCATTTATAAGGCCTGCGTATAATGGTTTCAAATCAATGATGTTGGTTTTGTTATTATCCTAAAACTTTTGAATAGAATATAAAGAAGACAAAATCATGCAAGGAATCACAGCTGATATCCACAAGTTGTCACCCTAAGGAACCAAAAATTCATTAGCTACAAAGCAGGTTATATGTTAGCAGAAGAAAAAAGTAAATAAAAGTCACAGCCTGTTCATAAAGCCTAACAGATCATGGACTCTCTGGAATGGAAGCAGGACTGTGGTCAAATACCAAAAAAGATGCCCAGAGCTTTTCATCCTCTCAGGATCCACATCCTTTGCAGGAAGTGTTTGCAGTTCCCCCTCAATGAAGAGGTAGTCTATTTACACCTTGGACATTTACTGGCCTTGGACTTATTTCAGTCAATTAAATAAAGTGCCCATTTCAAGCACAGGCCTCAAGAGGCTGTGAGGTTTTATTTCTCTGGGATCCCTGCTACCACTGTATGAATAAGCCCAGACCAGACTGATGGAGGAAGGGAGATCTCAAGAGCGTCCATTGGTCCAGGCCAATACCATCCTCAGCCATACCACCCTCACCCACTCCCATACCCAGACTATATCAGCAAAGCCAGGTGTCCCTAGGTTAGGTTGCTGCACACACCTGAGGGAGCCCAACAAAAATGAAAGAAGTACTTAGACTTTCAATAGAAAGTGTGAGCTAAAATACACTTATTATGTTAAGCCACTGAACTTCGAAGACATTTGTTATATGACAATAGATAACTGAAATAGTAATTTTGAAAAATTTAATCCAATATCCTGCATGATATTGCAGTCCCTTCTCTGATGTATCTGTCACATGCTTTTCCAGCCTATGTTAGATCATGTCTAGCAACATGTCCTTTCTTGATGCATGGATCCTTTTCTGGTGTAGCTCATTCTATTTCTGGACAGCTTTTGCTGCTGTAATATTCTCCTCCACTTGAGCAAAGTTCATTCATCCCCTCAAAACTTGTATCCCTGGGCTTAGTCCTTCCTTTGGGATCACACAGGAGAGGTCTAATGGCACATCCACCTTTCACTTAACTGAAAGAACTCCTGGTTATAAACCAGGAATTATATGAGGGAAGTTTGATTTACTGTGCCTGGTTTTCACTTTTTTTGTTGGGGTGGAGGGTCCTGGCTTCTCCTATGTAAGAAAAATGAAGGCATTCTGGAAAGTGTTTCTTGCTCTGTTGAAGTCAGGAGATGTGAGAACTAAATCTGTCCTGGTGAAACCCAATGAATAGGGCTTCCTCCAGAAGTTCTAGAACACAGATGAAGAGCTAATAAGAACTTGTTGTTGTAGACATGATCATCTTCCCAGAATGTGAGAGTGTGAGCTGCCCTGTGAGGGTTCTTCATTGGGCTGCTTCACAGAAGGGGGAGAACAGATGTGTCCAAGTGCCAAGTCCTCTGCAGGGACACTCAGGGACCACTTCTGGGGTCATCCCAACCCAGGTAGTATTTGAAGTGAAGATTCAGCCTCTTTGACAGGTTGTTCCAGTGCCAGGTTGAGCCTTGAACATTTCTTCACTAGAACCTGAGCTAGGGAACTTCTCACCCTTTGAGTTAATTTCTCAATTCATTCAATGTGGCTTCTTTCTCAGTTTCCTGTTAAGCACTTCGCTGTCGTCCCTTGGTCCTTTTTTTCCCCTCAAGCATGAGAAGTATTTTCTATATCTTTTCTTTATCATCATACTTACAGCCAAAATCTGGAGTATGCTGTCAATGAATAAATAGCCCAGAATTAAGATTTGGGGATGATGTAAGTACCATATCACCAATATCAGACAAGACATTTTCTAGCATTATATTACTCCTAGAGTGATTAGAAAGAGTAGGGCTTAGAGAGAAACTGAGCAGCTCCTTATACTCTTGGCAGGTCTATCAACCTCTCTAATATTATTATTCCTTTTTTGTTAAGTGAGGATCGTATTTCTAATGCAGTACAGATTAAACATGATACTCTCGGTAAATCTCCTAGAAAAGAGTCTATAATGTAGGTATTCAATATCTGAAAGCTGATATTAGTTATCAGTATTAATAGTACTACTAATGTTGAGATTATTAAGTTGACTCTTTCTCACAAATCATAAATAAGCATTATTTATAATCCCCATGACTCCCAATCCAGATTTTTCCCTTTTTCATCTGAATCCTGAAGAATTCCATGGATAAAAGCTATATGTAGAGGAAGGAGATGTCTACAGAGACACCATGCTGCATGTAAGCAAAACAGGTAAGGGTTTCTTTTGTCCAAATGTTACTCGGGATCCTCTGAGTCACAGTATAATACTCATGCAATATCTTGTGCTTCAGGCATTCCAAGAATTAGGAATGTGCAAAAAAAGAGATGTACCCACAAAATTTCTATCAATCAAATTAAAATAGATAGGTGACAATGTTCCACCTTGGCAGCCAATGGCATATTAACTCTCAAATGCAGATAAGCTTGAAGACTGCTCAGGACATTAGGGGAGATATTATGGAAACTGTGCAATGATGAAGCAAGAGATATCTTGAAGTATAATTTGTCTGAAGGAAAAAAAAAAGAGCTGTGGCATTTACATGTGTTCCCAAGGCAATGCAGTAATGATGGGAGTTATAGTGATTCTGAATATAGCTCAGGAAATGTTCAAATATGTCCAGCCATCTTGCTATCAAGAACACCCTTCCAGCTTCTAGAGAAAAGGAGTTGCAATGAAAGTTTTACCAATATACTTTGGAACAAAGGATACAAGATGGCACAGTGTGCCATATAATTCTATGTCAGTCACAAAGTTCAATTTGGCAGAACAATTAGCAGAAGCAAATTCTCTAGTTTCTGGAGGAAGAGGAGATGGCAACTTCAGCAAAGCTGGGAGCCCCAAGAGCTTGCCTATGTACCGTTGACCTGGTATCCAGAAGCCCAGTCAGTGGACACCACTACAGTGGAGCACAGAAGAAAAATGGCAAATTCAGCAAACAATAAATAACAAATAAAATATCTGATATTCAAATATCAGATATTCTTTGGGAACTTCTCAAAATACTGGGAAGATAGCATTCTTATGGTGTTGGAAAGGGTAGCAATGAATAAAGACTCTTTCACTCAAACTGTGCCTTAAGTTTTACCAACGTACTTTGGAACAAGGGATACAAGATGGCACAGTGTGTCATATAATTCTATGTCAGACACATTATAGAATTTTCCATTATGCATGTATATTATGGTCAACATTACAAACCTGGGAAAATCCATGAGTGGCAAATGCCAAAGGAAAAAAAATAATAATAATTCACCAACACATCAGCTCCAATACAATCAAGGTTAACATTTTCATTGATTTCTTCCCACTCATCAGAAAAAAATAAATTTTCATTATTGGAATCCGTCTCTCAAATAGACACTAAGAAGAGGCAACCAGTAGATAAAAGTGAAAGTCAAAAGCAAGCAACACTCATGTCAGGAAATGCCATTTCATCCAGATCCAGAAGGACCCAGGCTTGATAGATAGTTTGGTAACAAAGTCCAAACGAGGTTCAAGGTAGCTGGAGCTTATGGAGCGGATCCAACAACAAAGATTCAGGAAAGGGCTATAGAGGAGACAGCCAGTGCCCTTGGGAGGTCCCCAGGAGGAACCTGACTTATACTGACACGTATTAGGCTTGTGTGTAACTTAGGTTTCATGGCATTGTGGAATTACCTTCTTTACAGAACTCTTAGCCAGCTCACAGAGTTCTTTATTCACTCATTTGGTGATTCGTGAGAGCCTATTATGTACCAAAAGCTGTTACAAGTTCTGAGAATACCAGGATGAAGATCAGCAAAATGCTTGCCCCCATGAAGCTCATGTTCTAGTGACTGACTTAAAGAATAAGCCGAGAGCTGGATAGATGAGGCAAGTATTGGTTCCTATTAGTCAAATCTCCTTTTCACATATCTGAGGTGGTCCCCTAAGAACAGCTTCCTTATCGATAATATAAATGAATGTTAAAATTTATTTCCCTGGTAATATGAATAACATATATTCTTTGTAAAACCCTTAGGAATAAAGAAAATTATATATAAATTGATTTTTTTACTCAGCTATTTTTCAATTTAATCATAAAATTGATGTGAGATCTATCCATGCAAATGGGATACAGGAGTCCACCCCAGATATATAGTAAAATGATCGATAAAACTTCAAATAAGGAAAATGCTATTTTTATTAAAAGTTCAACAAGTGTGGCTTGTACACACCAAAAATACTGGGCAATTGCTACAAGGTAAAGTAAAACTTGGGTTACAGAAAGTACCACTGTGGACGATGATTTGCCACATTTGAAGGAGCAGATAGATGCCTAGGACTTGAAAAGGGAACCCACAGACTCTGAGAGAAGCTCTCAACCGGCCCACTCTCACTGGCAGGAGTAGGGCAAAGAAGAGTTGGGAAATGAGGACAGATACCATAGATAAAAAGAGTCTGAAAATGGGTAATTAAGAAATAAAGGAGAAATCTTTCACATCCTGAAATAGTTTTCTCATCAAGATTCAAATCTTTAAAACTAGAGCTTGCAGTCACTAAAAAGAAATGTTATCATATCAGAACAGACTAAAGAGGTGAAAAGCTCACTGGTCATATTAAAAACATCAATGAAAATTTTAGTCTGGATGAAAGAAGAGAACTACTTGACAGATTGTGCCCAAGTTCAAATTTAGGAATTCAAATTAGGAATCCATAATAGAACACAATGTCATGAAGGATAGAAGAAATAATAGGTTGGCTTTCATATCTGTGGGTTCTACTTCCATGTACTTAAATAATGGAAAATGAAAAATGTTTGAAAAATGTTCAAAAATATTGCATTAGCACTTAACATGCATAGACTTTTTTCTTATCATCATTCCCTAAACTATACACAGTAACAACTATATACATAGCATTTTCATCGTAGTAGGTATTATTATTAGCAACCTATATACAATTGATTTAAAGTACAGGGAAGGTATGCATAGATCCTATGCAAATTTGATGCCATTTTATTTAAGGGACTTCAGCACTCACAAATTTTTGTATCCACAGAGGGTCTTGGAACCGATCTGCAGCATATAAGGAGAGAAAGTTGAAATAGTAATGATAGAGAACTTCCCTAGATTAAAGACAATTCTGTGGTTTGTAAATGAAAAGTACTTTCCAGAGAATATTAATGAAATGCCACTAATCCCTTCATACAACCTGTTGTGATTCTTTTAACTTATCAAGATGAAACTATTTAGGGAGCAAAATAAAGATAAGAAACAATTTTCTACAGAGAAACAAAAATTAAACTGAAATTTTACTTCTGTCACAATGAACTCTTAAGTACCATTATAGTCTTCAGTATCACTTATTTTTGAGATAGGCTTCTTACTTATTTTGTATTAATACTATATTTAATGACAAAGTACACTTACTTAATTTATGGGGCTCATTGTGAGTGTTAATAGAAGTATACAACATGTAGTAATTACATCAAGTTAATTAGCACAATCATCACTAAATGATTAATTTCTTTTTCTGATGAGACATTTGAAATTTATTCCTAGTAATTTTGAGACATAAGGCACATTATTATTGATGATAGTCACCCCTCTGAACAGTAGATCTCAACATGCATTCTTCTTACCCTTTGACTATCAATTCCTGTTTCCTCCCCTCCACCAACCTAGCCTCTGGTAACCACCATTCTACTCTTCACTCCTTTGAGTTCTGCTGCCACTTTTAAGTGAGTTCATGCAGCATTCATCTTTCTTTCATGGGTCTATTTCCCTTAACATAATGTCCCCTGGGTTCATCCATGTGGTCATCACAAATGTCAGGGTTTCTTTTTTACAGCCAAACAGTATTTCATTATTTCATTATATGATATGTTATATATATAATATATATTATGTCTTTAGTCCTATTTTAAATATTCACTACTTTTATTCCCTTAGCTCAGCTCTAAGCAAGTTCAATATCTAAAAAAATAAAAAAATTAGGACCCTAAGCAGAATAGTGCCCACTTTCCTTGGCAATGAATCCATAGAAGGCTGGAAATTTCCAGAACACAGATAAGCATAAAAACAAAATTGGAGTGGGAAGATGAAGATCATATGAATTAAGCCAAGTTTTATAATCTGATCAGATTAAAACCTTGCATTCTTACTATTAAAGTAACACTGGAGATCTCTAATATTATTGTTGTGTGTTTTTCTCCTCTGTAGACGTCAGTTTCTTCTCTCATAATGGTTTCTTTTGCATTTTGGAGCGGCTGCGTAACCCACTGCTAACATTGTGCCCTACTGTCAATTTGCACGTTACTGGTTTGAGTCCGATCTTTCCAGTAGGGATTTAAATGCTGCTGTTGAATTATTGATTCTGCAGCAGTCCTACCTTATCTCTCTCAGCCCTCCTGTCTTCCCAGCCTGCTGCCTTTGCATTTCAACGAGTTCTCACATAAGCCTTTCTGCTCCCTTTTTAATAGAGATCATGATTTCTCAGATTTTATTGAAACATTATTTAGTTTCCTAACCCTTTCCTCTGATTCCTGCAAAACCATTATTCACACGTGTGGAGACCTCCTGAGCATTCAGGATGAGTTTTTCATGGGCTTGGCAGCAGGCTTCTTTCTTATTTTCCATTTCACTCGTTTTTCAGCTGTGATGAGACATCCAGGCTGCTTTCCTATACTGTATATCTGAACTCTAAATGTTTGCTGACCTTAGTATCCACACTCTGTTCATTTGGGTGATGGATAAATACCATTTTCAAAGAAGAATTTGAGCTTTTCTGCTCCTCTGTCTGCTCGACATAGACTGGAATTTTTGCTGTGCCCTCTGCCTGGTTGGTATACCATGGAGGGAAAGCCAGAAAGTCACCAGCTGACAGTCCCTGATTCTGTCCTCACATCCAGTGTCCCACCTCCCCAAAGCAGTTAATCACTGCCAATTGTCTTCTGGTTGCTAATTATAGTTGTTTCATAGGGGATGGATTTTTTTCTAGTCCCCCAAACAAGCAATATCTCCCACACTCTCTGCTAGGCATAAAGACACTACAGTGACCCAAAGCCACCACCCTGTCCTCCAGGAGGCCACACTCCACTCATGAGTGGGATGTTTAATAAGAAGGTGTAAGTATGACATGTTTCACAAATGCTAAAGGAAGCCACCTGTGGACCAGACACTGCTTTTAACTGAGTACTTCAGCGAAGGAAGCCATTGGCTCCATTTTCTGTTGGTTTCAACTTTTGAGATTCAGAGTCATGAACCTTAAACTAAGGAGGTTTCTTTTTCATATTTTCAGAATGATGAATTGTGTTTTGCTAGTGGTTATATAAGAACTTATTACAATTATTTTGTTCTATGTTCATCTCTGATAACTTGAGAGAAGTATTTGAAACTGGTATGTAGCTCAGTGGTACAGCACATGCCTAGCCTGGGTAATGCCCTGTGTTCCATCCCCAGGCCCACCAAAAAAAAAAAAGGTGATGTGGATTCTAGTAATTTGGATTCTGCTTGAAAATTAGAAAAGGGAATGGAAGAATCACCCATGGGAGGTTTCTGGAAGCCAAGCTTGGAAATTGTGCATCTCATCTAGTTGGCCAGAATTCAGTCCAATGGCCACAACTAGCTGGAGGTGGGAAATGTTGTCCAACTGTTTCTATAGGATGAGAAAGGGACATTGGTGCACCTGCAGCAACATGCACCCTGTCATGGTGTTTCTATAACTACTAGGCAGACAAACCCACCAGGGGACCAAATATAACAAATTGCATCTTGAAGAGATCAGCATCATTTGGATGAATTAAACATAAAAAATGACAAACTAGAATTTAAGACTAAATATTAGAAATTACCATATTTTAGGTTCAAATGCTAAGGACTAGTAGTACACTAGAATTTATGAGGATGTTCCTAAGAGCCACACCATTTTCTATTAACTAATTTATCTTTATGCCATCATTGTATATACAGAGGAAAAAGGCTCATCTTTATTGGATTAATCACCAAAGTTCAAGTGACTATGTATAAAGACAAATCTGCATTCGAGCCCAAGATGAAGAGGGAATTGACTTTGCCCAGGGCTTCAAGAAAAGTTTGAAGTGGATCTAAAAGAAGAAATATGAACTACTTGTCATGAAACCGACAGAGTGAAAATTTCAAAATATAAACAAGAATGTTCCCTACTTGAAAACCAGGAATGGCTCCATCACACTTTGAATGAAACACAAGCTTTTGGCTTTGGCTTCCACAGTCCTGTGTAACCTGGTCTGAGATGATCACTATGACCTCATCTTGTGCCTGCCCCTCTTTGTCATATTCTTGAGTTGTGTCCCATCTTACCCATCTCTGTCACGGGGCCTGAGAAGTAGCTATTACTTCTGCTTGGAGTGCTTGACCTTCATGTGTCACAGACTTTTCCTGACACCCCATTTTCCCTATTATCATACCCTATTGTAATTGTCTTCCCAGCACTTACCATGAGCTGATCTTTCTTTGTCCTCTCCTTTTTCTCTACTTCCTCCTCCTTCTCTCCAGGTCCTTCCGCCCTCTGCCATTAGTATTGAAGTCCCTTGAAAGCACAAACTTTTTTCCTATCTACTGCTATTGTCACCAAGAATGAGCTCAAAAACAAACAGCTGGAGAAGTAGGAGAGAAGACATTAGAAACTGGGGTGGTTTCAACAGCAAAGCAAATTGTCTGTCAGTATAAAGAGTTACTTGCTTTCATACCTAAAATTTTTTCTCTTAAATCTGAATACACCATATTCTCTCACTGTGTGGGACCCAGGTGTCTGTGTGCAGAATACAGTGTGCAAATCTGGTACTTGTTCTTTTGGAAAGACTTAGCGATGCTTGGGATATTTCCAAAAAGGGCAAGGTCCAGCCAAGGCTGCTGCACATTTCCAGACTAAAATTATAAGAAATGTTTTACCTTGAAATATTAGAAGAGGTGGAAACAAAATCGAAGGGATTTGGAAATGGTAAACACAATTTTATTCAGCAAAACCTAGAATCCTATTTTTGGACTCCTCTTAAGGATGGAAAGAAGACAGATGTAGGCCCAATAAACCATAACCCTTTGGTGGGTTGGCACTTCATGTTTACAAAATGCTTTCTTAGTTTCATTTAAAAAAATCCATATAGTATCTGCATGATGAATCACATTAATTCGATTCTTTAAATCGAGAGTATCAGGCTCTGAAATGTCATTTGCCTAAATTTCTTGAAGAGTCATATCTGATCCATCTTTTTAATATTTTAGTATTTTTTAAAAAAAAAGATCAATAAATTCTATAAAGTGAATTGGATATATCTAATGAAATGGGAACAGGCTTTCTAAGAATGTCTTTACCATGGGTGCCTGTTCATTTTTCACTAAAGGTGAGGAGAGATAATTCACTTGTATAGCACCAAAGTCCAAAAAGGCCCTCCGCCCTAAACAATAATGAACAGATGAACTCAGAAGTTTAAATTACAACTAAAGATGTTAACATCTCTAAGCTGAGTTTGGAGGAAATTAGTCTCAGAAACAAAAGTGATTGAGAGCTCCCTGTTTTCATTTATTGAGAAAATGATGAATAGCATGAGATCCTTTTTCTCAAACCAACCCTGTGTGAGGGACACACACACACACACACATACACACACACTTACACAAAAGCACACTCTGCTGGTCAAGATGAAATAAGAACACTCCACCATGTTCTTCCTACTTAATAAAACTAAAAACCCTGAACAGAACGTATATAGAAGCTATCTGAGAAATATAAGGAGCATGTGATAGTAGGCAGATTGGGGAAGGAAACAGAAATCAAATTAATATGTCAGTGGTGACCACTTTGTTCATTTTCCTCCCTCTAGTATCTCACAGTCTAGCTTCAAAGACAACCTAAAATTCATAATTGTATACCAATTGTGGGCAGGGATTTAATACAAAAAGAGTATTCATTTTCTAAAAAATTTCATGACCGAGTACAACATGCTAGATGCCTTAGACAATACAAATGTATTGTTGTACAGTTTCGAAGGCCAGATTCCAGTATCAAGGTATTAGCAGGGTTGGTTCCTTCTAAAGGCCATGGGGGAAGGATCTGTCCCAAACCTTTTTCTTGGCATGTTTATGATTATCTTCTTCCTGTCTCTCTCTTTTTTTTAATATTTATTTTTTAGTTGTAGTGAGACAGAATATTTTGATTGATTGATTGATTGATTGATTGTGGTGCTGAGGATTGGACCCAGGGTCTTGCACATGCTAGATGAGTGCTCTATTGCTGAGCCACAAGCCCAGCCTAGCCCTGTCTCTTTTGACATCATCTTCCCTTATATGTGTGAGTCCAAACTTACCTTTTAAAAATACCTTTAGTCATATTTGATTAGGGGTCTGCCCCTCTCCTATATGGCCTCATCTTGACTGAACACATCTCCCATGATCCCAGTTCAAAATACTGTTGCCTTGTGAGTCTCCAAGAATTAGAACTTCCACATAAGAACCTTGGAGGCACACAGTTGACCCATTAAAAAATCCAAGAAAACTCTATTTTGGGTTCAAGGAGCAAAAGTGGAGTCATAAAGAATGATAGAAATCTTGTATTTTGGGTTTTGTTTTGTCCTTTCCTTATCTCCCGTCCAGTCCCCAGATAATCCAACTTGGACCTGAAATGTACACAAAAGGCTTTCAGAACTGAACTATGGTAAATTCCCTCCCAGATCTTAAACTGGCTACAAAAAAATAATGGTTCAGAACTAAAGAGTACACTAAAGACTTTGAAAACTAAACCTGTGTTGGAACCACAGCCCAGAGAGAAGACAGGCAACAACTTGAAGCCTGATTTTCAGTTGATTGCATGATAAAACAAATGAACAAAGAATATATGTTTTGTATAGAACTTAAAAGAGATTCAGACTCTTATAGCATAGTATTCAAAATGTTCAAGACATAATCCAAAATTACAAAATATGAAGAACCTGGAAACATCAATAGTGTCAAGAAAAAAGCTAATCAACAGATGATGATCCCAAGATAACATCAATGTTGGAATTATTTGACAATATTTTAAGCATGTTGTGCAAAGTAAATGTAAACACTCTTGAAAGGAAAGAAGGGGTATCTTATCAGACAAATAGACAAACTATAATGAAAACCAGATGGAAATATAGAACAGAAAAATAGATTAGCCAAAATAAAATAGTCACTGGATAATCTTGACAGCAGGATCAAGATAATAGAGAGGAAAATCAAAGAATTTGATTTATAATCTAATGAGATGGTAGGTTTCTTAATGGAAGAGACTTCATTGGCATATATCTATATCCCATAGTATCTAGCATGCTTCTGGTACATATAGTTGCCTAATTTAAAAAATGTGTGATTTTGTAGCACTGGGATGTGGGGCTGGGTTCTTTGTCTTGTGAATTTGAAGAATGAAATCCCTGGACACAGGGTGAGAGTGAAGTAACAGGATTTATTAGAGTAATACAAAGCAGGCAAGCAGAGCTTGCAAAGGGAAGGGATCCCAAGAGAGGAGTTCAGTGAATGGCTGCTGTCTGGTGGTATACAGGCATCTGCAGGGCTAAGGGATCTAGCCTTCCACCCAATCCTGGTAAGGCATTCAGTGTCCACAAGATCTTCCCACACCTTTAGTCCAATCAGGTGACTGTGCCCCTTTTTGGATCTGGGTACCAGGCAGTAGATGTCTCACCATCAGTTCTTCCCATATTTTTCTGCTTACATAGGAATCAGCCCGAGCTTGACAGTCCTGGTTTGTGTCTGTTGTTTCTCAGCCCTGCTACCCAGAGACTCTACCTCAAGGAGCCTGAGTTTCTTTGCCTTTCCATTTTAACCCTTTCTCACGTCTCAATTTGATGAACAAGGCCTAGATCTACACAATTTATATGGAAAACAGCATAATGGGGGAAGACCTGTCTAACATGAACTAGTTTCCTGATCTTGGGGGAGTCATAAGCCTATTGGAAACTCAGCACCTTTTCTTAATCCAAGGAGAGCACTAATGCCCAACCAGCAAACACCATGAAAAATAATGAAGGGGGAGAATGGATTAGAGAATGTTACACAGAGGATTTTCATTTAATGTCTTGAAAAGCAGATAGGAATAAGCATGGCACCCAGAAGAGAGAGAGAGAGAGAGATTGAGTCGAGCTTTGAGAAATGAAGGAGGTTAGTGGATAAAGAAGACTAAATCAAACTGGAGGGGAATTGTTTAATAGAAAGGAAGTCAAGGCCCAGGTCAAGATCAAAGAATTGTAAGCTGGTTGGGCACATGCCTGCCTCTGGGACTTATTTCTGAGCTTCTCTTCTCTCTGGAGTATGGCCGAGGAACACTCCCAAAGAATATGCTCAATTTTACCACACCATTTGGAACATCCTGTGATCTCAAGGGAGCAATAACACCAATGCATGAAAAGCAGGAGGCAGAGGAGGGAGGTTCTAAGATGAGCAAGCTTTTTATAAAACATTTATCTTGGCTTGGGGTCGTGGCTCAGTGGTGGAGCGCTTACCTGGCCTGTATGAGGCCTTGGGTTCCATCCTCAGCACCACATATAAATACATAAAATAAGGTCCATCTACAACTAATAATAAATATTAGAAAAAAGTTATCTTCTATTTTTGTTTATCTAGGGGATCTGTCTTTCCCAACAGAGCCAAATTAAAGAGTTTCTAGTTCAACTCTTGGGGAAATCAGATTGTGTTTTCTATTCTGTGCTAAAGCACAAATTTAGTGTCAGTGTTTTTCAAGCCTCCATATGAATAAGAATACCATGAGGTGATTGTTTTTAAACCGCAAACAAAAATAGATTCTCAGGAGACACTCCCATGGTTGCTCGGGCAGGCTATCTGGAGCTGGATGGGGTTCCTCAAACTGACACTTGGTCATGTGCTCAAGGCATAGAGATAGTTCATTTCCTTTCCTTGGGCAGGACAGGCCTAACCCAAAATGGACAGCATAGTTATTGGTACTAAAAGCAGTTTTAGAAGTGCTTCCTTGTATGAACAGCAGCTTGAGGAGATACACAGAAAAGAAGACTTTCAATACACATCGGACTTTCCATATTGCTTTATTTATTCTCTGTATTCTCCCCAGCTTAGAATGGAGGGAGGGGAAGGAGAAACCCCCACAGAATTTCATTTGTAAGTTTTTGCTTTAAACTTACCTTTTTTTTTTTTGCAAGACCTGGACACTTTATCCTCCAGGAAACAATGCAACCATTGTGTTCTTTACAAAATGATTTGAGGACACAATCTTATTTTAATCCCTAGGCAAATGTAGTATGCAATACTTTTTTCTTTGATCCCATAAGAGAAAGGAAGAAACAATCAGGAGCTAAACAAATAAAAAGAAAATTACCTCCTTTTCATGTTTTGGTGATGAAAAATGCTTCTCAGCACTCCAAGTACTCACAGAAATGATAATTACCTTCTGCTTTCCTGGGGTAAGCATGGGGACACTTGGATTGTAATAGTCTCATCAGAGTTGTGTAGCTGCAGCATAAGCAATAAAAGTTACTTTAACATCTGGGTCTGTCTACTCTTTCAAAAGGCTTGTAAGCTTCAAATAAAGCTGGCTCTACGAAATTTTAATGTCAGTCCATTGAGTGGTAATTGTGGTCCGGTAATGAAATTATTTCATTGCTGAATTTCTGGAAGTCACCTGTGAGAATCACACTCAAAGAAGCTCATGCCCAGAAATCAAAGATACGTCCAACTGAATTGTATATATCTCCAGGAAAAACTAATTTCTTGACCCCACAACCCATGTCCAGGGCTAAGATCCATAGAGTAGATAAGGAGAACATCAATACTTAAAAACAGTTACTCTGTTTACTTAAACCAAACATAGTTTAAGACATACTACAAAGCTCTGGGTTGCAATGATCCCTATTTTACAAATGAGGAAACTGAGACTCACAGAGGTTGAATAACTTGCTTAGTATCAAACAAATAGTAAATTATAAGATAATAAATAACCCAGGGTGATCTGGCTCCTGCTACTCATCCCCCTTGAGCAAGTTTCTCATAACTTCACCTCTTCATCTGAGTAGACAGTTCTCTTCCCACTGCCACTGCAGCTGTGCCTAACTAACAGTGCCACAGTTTGGAAAATTTGTCATTTGGGATTTAGTTAGCTACTCCTATCAGTGGACTGTGAGTTGGATACCAGAAACTACACTTGATCAGTTCACTTTGGCAGCAAACACAGTAAAACACATATTTTCACCCCTACATATATTAACTATGCTTACCAGGAATGAGCTTTTGGTTTTGGTTTTTATTTTAGTTTTGAGTCACAGTCATCTCATCCATAAAATGGGAATGATAATCTAACATCCAAAGCCACTTTGAGGCTTAAGTGAGAACATGTGCAATGGATCCAGAGCATGCTTGCCACACAGCACATGATCCACAAGCAGCGGTTCCCCACCCAGCTTCCCCACTGCCACGGCACAGGGAACATAGTGAGCCTTGGCAACTGACTGACTCGCTGATGATGTGGGAATTGGTGGGATCCAATGAACAACTCTGCTCTTCCCACCAAGTCCTAACCCAAGTAAAACATAAGTCTCAAAAGCGAGGCTCGTGGAGGTCAGAAAAATCATCTTGATTATTGATAAGAAGCTGATACTAGAGAAGGCAGATTATGTTTTTGCACAAGTGAGATTTCTAAGGCTGCTCCCTATAATTATGCAGACTTATTTATTTACTCTTTCCTGGACCTAGTGGAAAACGACAAGCTACCCTGGGTTGGAGTTAGACTGTGGCCCTACAAGAAAGCAAAAAGAGGCTACCAGTTCCAATCACAAATTCAGCAATCAGGTAACCCTTCCCTCCTCCCCAGAAAAAGAACAGCAGATAGGCAGTTGTCTAGTTCAGGGAAATGCTGCCTCACTGGGAACAAGAATGCAAAGGAGGTGCTCCTGTATCCCAGCCCAGCAACCTGGATGACTGCATGAATGCCCAGAAACTGCCATTAACTCGCACCACAGGCCACACGACGCAGGGCTCTCTGTTCTCAGCTACATCCCAGCCTCTTCCACCAATCCTCTCACTTGAAGAATTTAAGGAGCTAATGAAGTAGCTGAAACTATCCCTGGTCTTCCTCTGACCTTGAAGTTTGGCCATGAAGTCTCCCTTTCAGCTCCCTTAACCAAATCTTAACACATGTCTGATTCAAAATACTAGGTCCCCTGTTTTATTTCCCATGCCGGAGACCGTCTCTTGCTCTTCTATATTGGAACTCCAGCTCTGACAGGGCAGAATCGTGCTTTATGAAACATTCCTGAGGCTAATGTTCCTCCAAGCACAGATTGTTAAAACTGGAAGATAAAGTTTCCAAAGGAGTCAAGGCCCAATGAGTGAAGGCACATGCAGGATAAGAGCTGGGTTCTGGCACCACCAAGCTCTAATCCTGACATCAGTGCAATGTTTTTTTAGAAGCACCAAGTGGAGGAAGGAAGGGCCTTCTTCCCACCATTGGTGCAGCCTGAAATGGAATTCCATAAAATTTTGAGTAGAGGTAACAGATATAAGTCTTCAGGTCAGCACTCTTAATGGAGAAGGAGCCTTAGGACTATGGCCATTGAGAAAACCGAAAGGCATCATGGTCTAATAGAAGAACTATGCTATTTATTGATTTCTTTATTTACTCATTTATTCTTTCACACATTTAATAAATGTGTATTGAATGACTATATGTTGGGCATTTTGTAGACACTACTAATGAGACAAAGGAAAAGACACAGAAAAACCCCCACTCTCATGGAGTCTACATCCTTTTTGGGGAAGGAAGACAATATGCCAAATAATAACAAGTAAATAAAATGTGCAATTACTGGCACTGTAATAATAACAGGGAATTTGGATAGCAGGGCTGACTCTTTTAAATAAGCCCATCAGAGAAGGCCTCAATGACCTGAAGGAGTAGATAAAGAAAACTCTGCAGATTCCAGACAGCAGTGTCCCCCAAAGTGGCAGCAATAGGTGTGAAGGCTTCATGGTTAGAGTGTGCAAGATATGCTTAAGCCACAGGAAGAATGCTCTGCCCCTGAAAGACTGGTAGAAGTCTGGGTTCCTGTGACTTCAGATTATGCATGTCCTTGTTGTTGGCTACGTTATGGTTACATTGTCAAGAATGCCAGAATCACACTGCAGCACTAGAAAAGTCTTCATCCCATGAAGTTCTGTCCATTTTTCATCTCTGTAATAAAAGGAAGGAAGGAAACAAGATCATCTTGTGGTTCAAAGAAGTTTTGGCAGAATGAGGGAAGATGACTTAGGTAGGAAGAGTGAAGTCTGGGATCTCAGGGGACCTCATGGCTGGTACAGGCTTGAGGATTCCTATGACCCCTGGTGGGTAGAGGGTCAAGGCCTGAGGATGGTGGGTATCCCCAGGCAGGGGGACAGCATAAGCTAAGATTTCAGTTGTACTCCCTGGAACTTCCTGATTAGGAATTGACAGAGCCAGATCCTTTCAGTCTCCTCCAAGTTGTGGTTATGTGGCTTTGGACAAGCCACTTTTCCTCTCTGGGCTTCATCTTCTTTTCCTTTAAAATAAGCAATTATGCAAAAAGATCTCCAAGTTCCACTGGGAGTCCTGAAATTCTAGAATTCTGTACCCTTGCCACCCAGCTCAGACAAAAGAGAAGGGAGGCTCTAGAGAGACCAAAGTTTAAGGAGAATGACCACAAATGTTTTATAATTTCTCAGAAGTAGATAAGTAGAATTCAAGTCTTGAAAAGAAATTAAAATCTGTTTTTTCCCCAGCACCAATTACTGCCTTAGGGACCTCAGAAAATGAAAACCAATGTATGTTCCCATTGGATTTATTTTTAATTCCTGAATGCAAATATCTGAAAAGAGAGGCTTAAAGCAAGCACTGGTAAAATTAAACAGAGAAGCAACAACTCTCCCAGCAGGATGCAGAATAACAAAAAATGCTGAAAGCCTCTGACGTCTTGTGTAAGACAGGTTGCTACTAGTCAGGTGGACAGATGCACAAATGCATTTACATTGTGTGTGTGTTTGTGTGTTTTATTTTGCTTATCTCTAACCCAAGTATCTTTATATCATTGCTGATTACATTAGCATCCATCTCAGCAATTACATAAACTAATTTCTCCTGCAGATATTTCTATTAATGTACAAAGCACAGCCTAGTGAATAGACATTACAGTTTTGTAAATGGTCAGACATCATCCTTGCACATGTATCTCTTATAACTGGACTTATACAGCTCATCATATAAGGTGAAGTGCACCCTGCATATTTGTCTGTCATAGGTATACACGTGCATGTACCCACACCTCTTTATTCTTCTCAACTTTTCCATAAGAATCTTAAGTTCATCTGCTGTGGTATACATGGCACCTCAAGGTCTATGGGTAACTGTAAGGAAAAACCCTGATTGCCCAAAAGTCTTCTATGGAAAAGGCAGCGAACTACTATTTCTTGGAAACTTTCTCTTAGGAACTTGCACTTAAATATTTATAATCATCCTCATCTTCATGGATAAAGGAAGGGCATTCCACAGTTATTAAGCAATCGTGCAAAACTGAATCTGCAGATATTAAATGACATAAAGTAGTGCAAGAGGCTGGCACACTGTAAGGGCATAATAGAAGCTAGTTTTCCCCAAATAGTCTTCTATTGCCTTCTCCAGTTTTAAGCTAATTTGTTCCAGTAAGTATTAGGAAACTGCACCTAGGTTCAGGGAAATGCTAGCAGCATCAAAGTCACATTAGAGGGTTTAGGACAATGATATGTGACACATGAAGATAAGGGACCTCCAGATTGATGTGTGACACATGAAAGCAATGAGCAGTGACACATGAAGGCAAATGACTACCTCTTCTTAATATTAAGGGCTCTCTGTCTGGTAGACTCTCGGGGCTGATTCCAAGGTCACCGTGAAGACAGGATGGAGGCAACCCGACAAAGGACTTTGGACAGAGAGGGCAGCACTTCCTGGGTAGAAAAAGAAAGCTCAGCAGATGTTTGTGCTTTGATGGATGGATGCAGGGCAGAGAGAAGAAAGAATGTGAAAAGTTAGACATCGTCTCCTGAAGGTTCAACTTTTATGGATATCTCTGGACTGTTTTTCATAGGAAAGTGACAGGTGCAAACCCTATGGAACAGAAATCCTGGAGGCCATAGGAACTATGTTATCAGCTGAAATCCAAAAAGCAGATAGGGCCAGGCACAGTGATGCTCAGAGGCTGAGACAGGAGGATCACGAGTTCAAAGCAAGTCTCAGCAATGGCAAGGTTCTAAGCAACTCAGTGAGACCCTGTCTCTAAATAAAATATAAAATAGGGCTTGGATTTGGCTCAGTGGTTGAGTGCCCCTGAGTTCAATCCCTGGTACCCCCCAAAAAAGAAGAAGATGGGAAATACCATTCTGATATGAGGTGACAAAGGGCTGAATTGGGCAGAGAGAGTGGGAATGGGAAAACAGGGTTGGAGAGGAGGGAATGACAAAGAAAGAATCCCTGACCAATGATTAAGGTCAGGTGTATAGAAATGAAGCATCCTGGACTGGGAGAATAAGTGGACAGTAAGAGGAAGGTCAAGGTCAGAGGATGTACCTGTACCTGGTGCTGTGGCAAGAAGACACTGAGTAGATCAGCAGAGGCCAATTCTCTCTGGCTAGACAAAGTCACATGGCACTTGTGTCTGCACAATGTCCCATGGATTCCATTTGCTATAAAATTCAGCCCGACTATGGGCTACTGCCCCTGTAAAAGAAGAGATGGGTGGGATGAATCCTGTACTTCCTTCTGGTGTTTCCTTGCCCAAACTTAGGTGATCTGGCTATCAGAAGACAAACTGAGCAGGATTCCTGACAGCACAGAGTATTTCTGTCTCCCAGGCTCTTGATTTTATTGGAGTATGTTGAAGGCTCACGTAGAGGGCAGGGAGGGAATTAGACAAAGAAAAGCTAAAAAGCATGACATTCGCTGCACTCCCTGCAGCAAAGGGGCAGAGGGCTCTGTTGTCACTTCAGACACTGCTTCTTCTTGACCACAGAGGATTATCTGTGACAGCACTGAAATCAGGACATATCTCCAGGCAGTTGATCTGGGAGCAGGGGTCTTCCAATTGTTCTGAGTATCCAAAGTCACAACAGCCTTTCAGCTTGTCCCAGCTGCCTGGTAAAGAGAGATCACTAGTCCCCAAGACAAGACAAAAAAAAAAATAAGATTTAAAAGACATGAATCAAATGTTGTACCAAACAATGATGTGATATGATCTGCTTGTATAAAATGACTCAATTATTCTATACTTATTTAAAAGAAGTGTCAATCAAAACAGGGATCCTAGAGGGATGAAGAGGAGTATGTGAAAGCCAATACTGTGCAAATAAAATGGGTTCTAAAAATAGCACTCACTGCCTTGTGCACATTTCATTTATGTCTGTATCCCTAGTGCCTAGTACTATGTCTAGATCTTTAATAAATGCTTAATAAATGATAAATTAATAAAGTAAAACTTTCCAATATATTCTCCTACCTGGAATGCCCTTTCCCTATGTTTCTTTGCAAAATTCCTGCTCATATTTTCTGTAATATTACAAATCATACATGAAATATCACTCCCTGGGAGAAACCGTTCCTATCAACCCAAACCGAAGGCATCTCTCCATCATACCTGTAGCACAGCATCCTAGTTACCCCAGGCACTGCCAGTGAGCCACATTTATTGTTCTCTTGTTATCTCTGGACACTATGAAGGTAGAAGTCATTTCTTATTCTCTCTCTTCACTACCTGGCACGTAGTAGGTTCACAATTATTACGGGTTGAAAAACTGCTCCAAGAGACATTTGCTTGAAAGTATCCACCACAGCTAACAGCCCGTGGACTACAGGGTAAAAGAGATGGGTTGGTTCATGGTAAATAACCCCATTCTTCCTTCTGTCTCATGACAACATTGTGTTTTTTTGACATCACTAAGGATCCACACATTCCTTCCAAACCAGGTATCCTCTGTCACCATGACTTCCTGCAGTAAGGCTTTCTGCCATGAGGTTGCAAATAAAAGAAATGTGAATTATGTGTTCTGTATGGCAATTACCTTTTTAAAATTATTTTCCCCAGTTGTTTCCAAAGCACCATTTTGTGTGTGGCCTTTTGGAGCAGAGCACTATTCCTGTCGGAATAGCCTAGAAAAGAGTTCTGAACACCTTCCCAAACGGATCACCCCAGGCAACCAATTAGGTCCTATTCTAGGCTTCTCTATATTCCCCTGAATTGCCAAATATTTCATAGATTTTATATGCTATTAGATGAATTGTGGGTCTTCTTCCATAAAGCAAGTGAGAGGATCAAATGACAGATTTTCTCAGCACTTTTTCCCTCAGAAAATTTAGTCCTGTGCACAGCCTCACCTCGTCCTTACAAGGGAATGAACCCTAACAAAACCATCAGCTTTGCTTCCTCTCTGGATGGTCAATGCTCGGCACTTCCTTCACCCTCTGGGAGTCCACGTGTCTAAAATCCAACTCCCTGTGCCCTGTAAACCAGCTTCCATGAGGAGTCTCTATCCTCTGCTGTGAGTCAGCTCTCTGCAGCAACTCTGTATCAGAACGTGAGCATCCTAATGGATTCCCTCATCACCAGCCTCCTCCAGAATCAGAGTCATGAAGTGCCATTTCTTTTACCCTAAATTCTGAAGTCCTCAGCCTGGCTTTCTAAGCCCTCTACAAACTGGATCCCAGTTATCACTGCAGGCTCTCTCTCAAGATATCCCCAAGGACACTCTATGGAGTCTTTGTATTTTCTGTCCACTAATCAGATCCTGAACCTCAGGCTCTAGTCTCAGATTCACTATCCTCAATTATGTAGACTTATTACTCTTTTTCTTGTCCCAGTTCCTGGGTGGACCAAGCCTTGGGTCTGATGTTCCTGCAGACCCATTGGTTTAGCATGATCCCACTTAAAGCCCAGATGGTGGATGTTGGTGGCACTTGACTCTATACTTAAGATATTTCACAGTCCAACCCAACCCTACTTCTAGTCTTTATCTTGGTTCCCCAAATCCAGACCCTGTTACATTGCACAGGACCTCTATTTGTTTGAAAGGAAGTTCAGAAAGTAGTCAGGTAAGGACAACACTCCAATACCATATATAAAGATAAAAGTACGGTCATAAATGAAGAAAGAATAGCAAATAATGATGTAAAAAGACAAAAGATACTTTCTAGATTTAGTGCATCATCTGGATGAATTAATCGGCATAATCAGCATTCTTAGTTACATAACTATCACAGACTCCAAACTCCAACCAACTTGAGCCAAAAGAAGAAAGCATTAGATCCTTACTTAAAAATCCATGGCTGCTTTTGGTTTTATGTTTGGTTGATTGTGTTCAGATAACACCCTTTGACTTCTTTCTCTCTATGTAGCTTGATTCTGCTTTCTCTGATGCCTTAGGTGGGGCTTTCTCTTGTGCTACCAGGTTCTAAGCTTTCAACCTGCTAGTTCAGAGAATAAAGCCTGCACCAAAAGTTGCACCAAGTTTCAGAATTGTTTTTCAATACAAAGGCTTTGTACCTCTCTTCACCTTTGAGATAAATCGTGTAAACAGGGGTGGTGGGGGATATATATATATATATATATATATATATATATATATATATATATATCAAAAAAAAAAGCAAGACACTGTTAGTAGAAGGGAGACTAGATGCTAGCTACATGACACATGAACAACTCCCATCATGGTAGACATGACAGGTTAGGAGATTCAGGTCAAGTTGTGTGCTGGAGGCCTGAATCTTTGGGTGGGAAACAATTCTGATCACTTCTAGTTCCCAAGAATGGTCTATCTTGTCCATCTTGGTATATCTGAATGAGGTCATCCATTTTAGTGAGCCAGAGAACCCTATGCATCTCAGTAACATGAAGCTCACACACACCAATGTCTGCTTACAGGTACAAGTATCTATATCCTACTTATGTGTGTTATTCAAAGAAAATTACGCATTGGGCGGAAGCCTAGGACTACCAATAAACTCAATAAGGGTAGGAGGATAGGTGAAGAATAAGACATGGTTGGGGAGGAACAACCTCAGATAATTTAAAAGGAAAAATAAACTCTTCCTCCCAGGTTGATGCAATTTGCCCATGAACTCACCTCAGGCCAACTGCTGCCCTTTTTATCAGTTAGATCACTTTAAGGGCTACTTCTCACTCTCTCACCCTCAATCTGAACATGACCCCTATTGACAGCATTCCAAGTCTTCTTTGTTCTGTAGCACAGTTTAGGATTGAGGGGGTCCCTCTGGTTCCTAACACCCTTTCCTCATGTGGGTCCTGGGATGAACAGATTCTTCAGAGCCCAAGTCCAGTTCCTCTTCTCCTGCAAGCTCTACTAAGACCCTTTTTTGCTTGGTTAGTTTTTCCTTCTCCCAAATTCTATTCTATGATGTTTATTCCCCTGTGACAGGACTTATTGCAGTCTGCTTTTGAATTAGAGTTATTTATACACGTATCTGTCTTCCCAACAGGCCTGGAAAAACTCTGATTCATTTCTGCACTCCTCACAATGTCAAGGCAGCCCTTTGTTCTGAGCAGAAACTCAACAAATGTTTGCCAGATTGCTGAATCTGATCATGTTAGTCCCTGGTGTGCTCTTCTTCAAAGATCTATAGCACTACTTCTGATGTTTTAAAATTCACATCCCTTTAAGAAATAAAAATCTCATACTTTCTGTTAGGATTTGAGTGATCTAGGAATAATCTCTTCTCTCCACACATGTTTCAAACAAGTTAAAATGTTAAGTAAACACAGCAATTCCAAGCAGCACCCCTGCAGCCCAATCACACTAAGAGTGAAGGCAAAGATCCCTGGCCAGGAAGGAGGCAGGAGAAGGGGGTGCTCCTCTCACTTCTCCCCATAGAGGAGCTTATCCACAACTTTTGTTAAACTTGACTTAGGTGTCTCTAAAATAAAAGGAGTGGCATTTATTGAGCTCTTTCAAATGAGCTTCTTAGCTTATTTGTGTGTTTCCACGTCATATGCCACTGTTCCAAAAATTATGTAGTCCAGCAGCCAACATCTGAAAGTAGATCATGAGCTTTTGGAAGCCGATGTTTATGCACATAGGAGATATAGTACTAAGCCTACAAACGCGTATATGCAATACAGTTTAATTTTTTTTCCTGTAACTCAATTTAGTCAAAGAAAGAGAGAAGCTATCAAGATCTGAAATAAAAAGCTGAATCTCTTGCTTTCCAAACGAGAGAGAACCACACTTGCAAGTTAGTCTCTGCAAACAAAATAGGAAAGGAAATTATACTGGTGCTTGTGAAGTGCTTGGGTCTATCACTAGTGTTCCAGAAGGTCTATACTGTGACAAAGCTTGCATTAGAGGAGATTGCCTCCATCTTGGTATTAACCCTCCAGTGTCATCTGCTATAGTGTCCACTCTGACCATTACTGCCTTTGGTCACTGAGTCAAAGCAAGTCACCATCATGGACCACAGCATCTTTACATGTTCCTGGGCTACAGGGAATACTCAAGAAGAATTCTGGTAACTCCTGGCAACCTGGGGTGTGAGACTCTGCAAAGCTGACTAATGCACCAGTGAAAGCTACTAGATATAAGAACCTTTCTTGGGCTTGTGACCCTCATCAGAGACAAGGACAAACCTAAAGCTTTCAATGCAACTCATCAAGTTCTAATTAAACTCTATCATTTCTTCTTAAATTTCTTCTTCCAATCAAAAATTCATTTGGGGTGTGAGAGTAGAAGAAGAAACACAGGGTATCCTTGAACTCATTCTGTTTTCTCTCAAATTGAATTTATGTCTAGAGTGCTTTCTGCTTCCCAAAGATTCTAATGCTTACACCCTCAAAGCCAAGGAAAGCTTCTTATGATTTTGCTATCTACATTTGCCCCAGCAGATTCTTTCCCTGAGGCAATGAGCAGAAAAAGAAAAGGAGAGCTGGATACAGCTATGGTCAAAATAGAGGGAAGAAAGGCTATAAGGAAAAAAAAGGAGAAATAAATATGGATCAATTAGGATTTCAAAATTTTTTTTTAATTTTTTATTGTTGGCTGTTCAAAACATTACATAGTTCTTGATATATCATATTTCACACTTTGATTCAAGTGGGTTATGAGCTCCCATTTTTACCCCATATACAGATTGCAGAATCACATCAGTTACACATCCATTGATTTACATATTGCCATACTAGTGTCTGTTGTGTTCTTCTGCCTTTCCTATCCTCTACTATCCCCCCTCCCCTCCCCTCCCCTCCCCTATTCTCTCTCTACCCCCTCTACTGACATTCATTTGTCCCCCTTGTATTATTTTTCCCTTTCCCCTCACTTCCTCTTGTATGTACTTTTGTATAACTCTGAGGGTCTCCTTCCATTTCCATGCAATTTCCCTTCTCTCTCCCTTTCCCTCCCACCTCTCATCCCTGTTTAATGTTAATCTTCTTCTCATGCTCTTCGACCCTACTCTGTTCTTAGTTACTCTCCTTATATCAAAGAAGACATTTGGCATTTGTTTTTTAGGGATTGGCTAGCTTCACTTAGCATAATCTGCTCTAATGCCATCCATTTCCCTGTAAATTCTATGATTTTGTCATTTTTTAATGCAGAGTAATACTCCATTGTGTATAAATGCCACATTTTTTTTTATCCATTCATCTATTGAAGGGCATCTAGGTTGGTTCCACAGTCTTGCTATTGTGAATTGTGCTGCTATGAACATCAATGTAGCAGTGTCCCTGTAGCATGCTCTTTTTAGGTCTTTAGGGAATAGACCGAGAAGGGGAATAGCTGGGTCAAATGGTGGCTCCATTCCCAGCTTTCCAAGAAATCTCCATACTGCTTTCCAAATTGGCTGCACCAATCTGCAGTCCCACCAGCAATGTACAAGTGTACCCTTTTCCCCACATCCTCGCCAGCACTTGTTGTTGTTTGACTTCATAATGGCTGCCAATCTAACTGGAGTGAGATGGTATCTTAGGGTGGTTTTGATTTGCATTTCTCTGACTGCTAGAGATGGTGAGCATTTTTTCATGTACTTGTTGATTGATTGTATGTCCTCCTCTGAGAAGTGTCTGTTCAGGTCCTTGGCCCATTTGTTGATTGGGTTGTTTGTTCTCTTATTGTCTAATTTTTTGAGTTCTTTGTATACTCTGGATATTAGGGCTCTATCTGAAGTGTGAGGAGTAAAGATTTGTTCCTAGGGTGTAGGCTCCCTATTTACCTCTTTTATTGTTTCTTTTGCTGAGAAAAACTTTTAGTTTGAGTAAGTCCCATTTGTTGATTCTAGTTATTAACTTTTGTGCTATGGGTGTCCTATTGAGGAATTTGGAGCCCAACCCCACAGTATGTAGATCGTAGCCAACTTTTTCTTCTATCAGATGGCGTGCCTCTGATTTGATATCAAGCTCCTTGATCCATTTTGAATTAACTTTTGTGCATGGCGAGAGAAAGGGATTCAGTTTCATTTTGTTGCATATGGATTTCCAGTTTTCCCAGCACCATCTGTTGAAGATGCTATCCTTCCTCCATTGCATGCTTTTAACCCCTTTATCAAATATAAGGTAGTTGTAGTTTTGTGGATTGGTTTCTGTGTCCTCTATTCTGTACCATTGGTCCACCCGCCTGTTTTGGTACCAGTACCATGCTGTTTTTGTTACTATTGCTCTGTAGTATACTTTGAAGTCTGGTATCGCTATACCGCCTGATTCACACTTCCTGCTTAGCATTGTTTTTGCTATTCTGGGTCGTTTATTTTTCCATATGAATTTCATGATTGCTTTCTCTATTTCTACAAGAAATGCCGTTGGGATTTTGATTGGCATTGCATTAAACCTATAGAGAACTTTTGGTAATATCGCCATTTTGATGATGTTAGTTCTGCCTATCCATGAACAGGGTATATTTTTCCATCTTCTAAGATCTTCTTCTATTTCTCTCTTTAGGGTTCTGTAGTTTTCATTGTATAAGTCTTTCACCTCTTTTGTTAGGTTGATTTCCAAGTATTTTATTTTTTTTTGAAGATATTGTGAATGGAGTGGTTGTCCTCATTTCCATTTCAGAGGATTTGTCGCTGATATACAGGAATGCCTTTGATTTATGCGTGTTGATTTTATATCCTGCCACTTTGCTGAATTCATTTATTAGCTCTAATAGTTTCTTTGTAGACCCTTTTGGGTCTGCTAGGTATAGAATCATGTCATCTGCAAATAGTGATAATTTAAGTTCTTCTTTTCCTATTTTGATGCCTTTAATTTCTTCCGTCTGTCTAATTGCTCTGGCCAGTGTTTCGAGAACTATGTTGAACAGAAGTGGTGAGAGAGGGCATCCCTGTCTTGTTCCAGATTTTAGAGGGAATACCTTCAATTTTTCTCCATTCAGAATGATGCTAGCCTGAGGCTTAGCATAGATTGCTTTTACAATATTGAGGTATGTTCCTGTTATCCCTAGTTTTTCTAGAATTTTGAACATAAAGGGACGCTGTACTTTGTCGAATGCTTTTTCCGCATCTATCGAGATGATCATATGGTTCTTATTTTTAAGTCTATTGATGTGGTGAATAACATTTATTGATTTCCATATATTGAACCAGCCTTGCATCCCAGGGATGAATCCTACTTGATCATGGTGCACAATTTTTTTGATATGTTTTTGTATCCGATTCGCCAGAATTTTATTGAGGATTTTTGCATCTAGGTTCATTAGAGATATTGGTCTGTAGTTTTCTTTCTTTGAAGTGTCTTTGTCTGGTTTAGGTATCAGGGTGATGTTGGCCTCATAGAATGAATTTGGAAGTTCTCCCTCTTTTTCTATTTCCTGAAGTAGCTTGAAAAGTATTGGTATTAGTTCCTCTTTAAAGGTTTTGTAAAACTCTGCTGTATACCCATCCGGTCCTGGGCTTTTCTTAGTTGGTAGTCTTTTGATGGTTTCTTCTATTTCCTCAATTGATATTGGTCTGTTTAGGTTGTCTACATCCTCCTGACTCAATCTGGGCAGATCATATGACTTAAGAAATTTATCGATGCCTTCACTATCTTCTAATTTATTCGAGTATAAGGATTCAAAATAATTTTTGATTATCTTCTGTATATCTGAAGTGTCTGTTGTGATATTGCCTTTTTCATCCCGTATACTAGTAATTTGAGTTCTCTCTCTTCTTCTCTTCACTAGCATCGCTAAGGGTCTGTCGATTTTGTTTATTTTTTCAAAGAACTAACTTTTAGTTTTGTCAATTTTTTCAATTGTTTCTTTTGTTTCGATTTCATTAATTTCAGCTCTGATTTTCATTATTTCTTGCCTTCTACTTCTTTTGCTGTTGTTTTGCTCTTCTTTTTCAAGGATTTTAAGATGAAGTATGAGATCATTTATTTGTTGGTTTTTTTTCTTTTTTTAAGGAATGAACTCCAAGCAATGAATTTTCCTCTTAGAACTGCTTTCAATGTGTCCCATAGATTCCGATATGTTGTGTCTGTGTTTTCATTTTTTAATTTCCTCCTTGATGTCTTCTATAACCCATTGATCATTCAGTAACCTATTGTTCATTCTCCAAGTGATGTATGCTTTTTTCTTCCTTCTTTTATCGTTGATTTTCAGTTCCATTCCATTATGATCAGATAGGATGCATGGTATTATCTCTACTCCTTTATATTGTCTAAGAGTTGCCCTGTGACATAATATATGATCTATTTTGAGAAGGATCCATGTGCTGCTGAGAAAAAAGTGTAACTGCTTGATGTTGGGTGGTATATTCTATATATGTCAATTAAGTCTAGGTTATTAATTGTGTTATTGAGTTCTATAGTTTCCTTATTCAACTTTTGTTTGGAAGATCTGTCCAGTGGCGAGAGAGGTGTGTTGAAGTCTCCCATGATTATTGTATTGTGGTCTCTTAGACTCTTGAACTTGAGAAGAGTTTGTTTGATGAACATAGCTGCACCATTGTTTGGGGCTTATATATTTATGATTGTTATGTCTTGTTGGTGTATGGTTCCCTTAAGCAGTATGTAGTGTCCCTCTTTATCCCTTTTGATTAACTTTGGCTTGAAATCTATTTTATTTGATATGAGTATGGACACTCCTGCTTGTTTCCGAAGTCCATATGAGTGATATGATTTTTCCCAACCTTTCACCTTCAGCCTATGTATGTCTTTTCCTATCAAATGCGTCTCCTGTAGGCAGCATATTGTTGGGTCTTGTTTTGTGATCCATTCTACTAGCCTGTGTCTCTTGATTGGTGAGTTTAAGCCATTAACATTTAGGGTTATTATTGAGATATGGGTTGTTCTTCCAGCCATATTTGTTTATTTATGTTACTAAACATGGTTTGTTTTCCTCTTTGATTATTTCCCCCCCCCTTTACTGTCCTACCTCCCACTGTTGGTTTTCATTGTTATTTTCCATTTCCTCTTCCTGTAATGTTTTGGCGAGGATGTTTTGAAGAGATGGTTCTCTAGCTGCGAATTCTTTAAACTTTTGTTTATCGTGGTAGGTTTTAATTTCATCTTCCATCCTGAAGCTTATTTTTGCTGGAAACACAATTCTTGGTTGGAACCCATTTTCTTTCAGTGTTTGAAATATGCTATTCCAGGATCTTCTAGCTTTCAGAGTCTGTGTTGAAAGATCAGCTGTTATCCTGATTGGCTTACCCCTAAATGTGATCTGCTTCCTTTCTCTTGTAGCTTTTAAAATTCTCTCCTTATTCTGTATGTTGGGCATCTTCATTATAATGTGTCTAGGTGTGGGTCTCTTATGATTTTGCACATTCGGCATCCTGTAGGCTTCTAGGATTTGGGATTCTGTCTCATTCTTCAAGTCTGGGAAGTTTTCTCCTATTATTTCATTGAATAGATTGCTCATTCCTTTGGTTTGAAACTCTGTCCCTTCCTGTATCCCAATGACTCTTAAATTTGGTCTCTTGATGTTATCCCATATTTCTTGGATGTTCTGCTCATGGTTTCTTAACAGTCTTGCTGAGCTGTCTATGTTCTTTTCAAGTTGAGATACTTTATCTTCATTGTCTGATGTTCTATCTTCTAAGTGTTCTACTCTGCTGGTAGTATTCTCAATTGAGTTTTTAAGTTGGTTTATTGCTTCCTGCATTTCTAGGATTTCTGTTTGTTTGTTTTTTATAACCTCTATCTCCCTGTATAGTTGATCTTTTGCTTCTTGGATTTGTTTATGTAATTCATTGTTGAAGTGATCTTTCATTGTCTGATTTTGCTGTCTGATGTCTTCCTTGAGACTCCAGATCATCTGAAGCATGTATATCCTGAATTCTTTATCTGACATTCCATCTGCTGCAGCTATTACCTCTTCTAACGTTGAGTTGACCTGCATTGCTTGTGGTCCTTTCTTTCCTTGTCTCTTCATACTGTTCGCATTCCTTTCTCCTTGGTGAAACTGTTGTGCTATTGAATTTTCCCCCTATATATTTATATTGGTCTTGTATAGTTGCAAAGTCTCCCTCGCAGGCGCGGGCGGCGGCTCTGCCCCTCCTCCAATTGGGGCAATGTGCCTACCACGCTGGCAGGCCGCTGGGCCTGCTCTGCCGGTCGGTAGCAGGTCCGCCTACCTTGCAGGCGCGGGCGGCGGCTCTGTCCCTCTGCGGGCCGCTAGGCTTGTTCTGTCGGTGGTCGCAGTTCTACCTACTTTGCAGGCACAGGCAGCGGCACTGCCTCTCTGCAGGCCTCTGGGGCTGTTCTGCCAGTGGGTTGCAGGTCCGCCTACCTTGCAGGCGCGGGGGGGGGGCGGCTGTACCCTTCCTCAGGCCACTGGGCCTGTTCTGTCTGTCGGTTGCAGGTCTGGCCTGTTCTGATGGTGGTCACAGTTCCGTCTACCTTGCAGGCGCGGGGGGAGGGGGCGGCTCTGCCTCTCAGCAGGCCGCTGCTTCTCTTCTGCCGGTGGGTCGCCGGCCCGCCTACCTTGCAGGAGTGATTGGAAGCTCTGCCCCTCCGCGGGCCACTTGGCCTTTTCTGTTGGTGGTCACAGTTCCGCCTACCTTGCAGGCGCGGGGGGTGGGGGGCGGCTCTGCCCCTCAGCAGGCCGCTGGGCCTGCTCTGTGGGTGGTCACAGTTCCATCTACCTTGCGGGCGCAAGGGGAGGGGGCGGCTCTGCCTCTCAGCAGGCCATTGCTCCTCTTCTTCCGGTGGGTCACAGGCCCGCCTACCTTGCAGGAGTGATTGGAAGCTCTGAGGATTTCAAAATTTTATTCTGCTACATTTATTCAGATGTTAAAATGTTTCTCCTTTATTGTTGGATATGTTATGTATATATTTTATGCATAATTAAATTATATTTCAACATAGGTTTTGCCCAAGTTCATTAAAATGATCTTGGGTTTGGTACTCCAGGACAAGATATGTAACGATTATATGTTATTAAAAATCAATAATTATTTTTATTATTTCTAATGAGGATTAATATAGTCAACTCATATTTTATTAGGAAAGGGACTTTTACAATATATTTTTAAGTGTTATAAAGTAGCAAATTAATTTATCCATTCAATAAATCTTTTGTAGAAGGAATTTCCTATTATAAGGAAAGCATAGTGACTGATCTTCAGGCATTAAGAAAACAGACATGCATTATACAGTCCAGGACACAGGAGATTAGAAATGGAACCAAGACAAGGATTAGAATAATAAAAGTGAGGTGGAAAGATTGACCTAGTGTTGTAAGGAATGTTCAGATAAATAATTATCATTGTTCAGAGGAGGGAGAAACTATAGCAGTCTTATGGTCAGATCTACTTAAATTCATAACTTGGAAAAATATGGATCTGTTGGAGGGTAGGATAATATTGGAGAAATACAGTCACAGATATTAGAGTTCCCCATGAGTAGCTCTATTTTCTAAGTCTTTATACAATTAAAACAAGCAGAAATAATTTTTTCTTAAAAGGAAAATTGTATTTATCTTGTGAGAGTCTGACTGTCACAAGACTATTGATACTATGAGAGGAGGGAAGGATTGGACTAACTTTGCTTACCCCTGTTATCTCCAATAGATAGTGTCTAGTACATAGTAAAGACTCAATATTAACTGCAAACAAAAGCAAATGCATGCATAAATACCAGACGGAGGAAAAGTCAGATCAAAGAAACACAAATAGTATATAGAGAGGGAGGGAGTGGCCCGGAAGCTGTTTGAAAGTTATTAACAGTGGGAAGGTTGACAGAGAACTTTGGAGCTATATTATGGCGTATGATGAATGCCATCATCTGTATCCTATTCTACGGTACTCTAGAGAAGTAGCATGAGTAGACATGTTTGAGAGCTGTGTATGTTAGAAAGACCAGCATTACTGCCTGTGGAACCTGAATGGAAAGAGGGTAAGCATGAGATTAGTTATGCTCATAGGGAATGATTTTTATCTGTGGGCTTGAGGAATGGAGGTAGGGAGCAGGTAAAGGAGAAATCAAGAGACAACAGAGAGAGAGAGTTTATAAAAATCAGTAACTGATTTGATATAGGAAGTCTTGGTGATGATTCCAAAGTTTTGCAGGACCACACAAAGAAATGAAAAATACAGAATGAGAAAATCATAACCATAATCATCTACCAAACCAGTAACTCCCACCTTCTTTCCTTTGGTCTAGTGAATAAAAGCCAGATAAGTATCCTGTTCAATAGAAATTCACCGTGCTTAAACTAGATCTATGAAACCTCATTCCAACTAAGGGATAAAATTCTTTACTGCTTTCATGAATAAACTATCCATCTTAAGTCTTGCCACTGAAGCACAGTTTTTTTTTTCTAAAACAACCCAGAGAGTATCTTTGTATGTGGAAAAAGCATTACTTTTATTCATTTCTTTTTATTATAATATAATTTTGAATTTACATAAAAATGGCAAGAACACAAAGTCCCATGGATCTTTCATTCACATTCTCTAAATTTAATATTTGATTTCTTCTTCTCTTCTCCTCTCCTCTCCTCTCATATATCTAAATATGTTTTTCCCTAAAATATTTGCAAATAATTCACTGACACAATGTTCCCTTACCTCCAAGTAACTCCAACTCCATGTGTGTTTGTTAAAGCAATGGTAAATTGTAGCCATAAATATTATTATATAGCCTTTCTTAAGTCAGTGCCTTTGTTCTCATTACTCACCTGACAGTGGTTTCTGAAACAAAGAGACAAGAAGACCATGCCTAGAATAAAAGATGTTGAATAGAAAGGAAGTATTTCTCTTCATCTACTAGGATCTTCTTCCCATCAGGCATCTCTGCATATCCTGGAAATGCTCTTTCGTAGACCTCTGCATACTTGTGATTTTTTTTGTTTAAAGGAATATTCCACATCTGTCACAAAGCCACGCACACAGTTTGCAACCAACAAATACGCCTCCATTGAAATAATGAAGCAGAAAACTATTCTGCTTCTGGCCTCTGAGACCTAAGAAGACGACACATGTTCTTAGAGCCAAAGGAACACTAATATTCACTGAAACTTGCACCCTAAATCCTACAGCACAATTCCCCCTTTATCAAAATGAATTGGCCACAAGTTGAGACTCTTTTGATTTAAAGAAATAGACTTAAATCTTCTAAGCAAAATAGGGAAAGAAGCAAATTTACTTGTACTTTTCCTCTAAAGAAGCCACTTTCCACTCCTGCTATACATCAGAATGAACACTTATTCTTTGTAAAAACATGGATACCATTATCTGAATATCTAGTTTCCTATTGAGTCGGCTGGCTGGGGAACCATATCATTTCTTTTTCTGTTGTGACTGTATTGTGTTTGGTCTACACGTTACCCGGAGAACTCAAACCTGCAGCCAGGATGGAGTCCCCTCGTGGATCACCTCCAGGTCTTCTCAGAGCGAGGCTTCTGTGTGACCTCCACTATCAACTGGTGTTGCTAATTATGCCACGGCTCACATACCTCAAGAAACAAAGATTCATTTCTTCCCCTCATGTCTTCCCCATCTTCTTTCCTTTGGTCTCATGAATAAGATGGTCACAGGGAAGCTGTGCTCAAGTCCTCCTCAGGACTCACGGAATCATGGACAGAACTTCGTCCATCTGGAACATTGCTGGTCTCAGGGAAGAGGTCCTATATGTCACTTTCTGTGAACATCTTTTGCAGAGTGGAGTCTCACTATTAAAGACATCTTTTCATGTCATCTCTTGCTAGGCATTGAGCCCACTACTAGAGATAGTGGTTCCAGAAGGGACTGTAATAAGAGAACATAGAGGCAGAATCCAAAGCCAAGGCTTGACTCTCCACCATGTTTTCTCAAGGAGATTGGTTTATCTTCCTCTACACACCAACAGGTCTGTGTGGACAAAAGGGACTGTGTGCCTAGAAAAACTGCATGTAAAGACACAATTCTCAAAATTTTGACCCCCCCTTTTTTTTAAACTCCAACCTTTCAAACAATTTCAATTTCCCTACATGTAGGGACCCAAGAGACTTACTTAATACTGAATTTTCCTTTACTTCTCTCACTTTTCTTCATGTTAAAATAAAAAGCTGATTGCCAAGGTACCCAGGTGCTATGGAGATTGGAAATATAAATGGGATTGAAATTAGAGACAAGTAATGACTCAAAGCCAGATAGAAAAAACACCAAATCATGAGGGCTGGGGGCAGGAATATCAGCCCTAAGGTAATTCTTGAGGGAAAGAGATAATTCGAACTAGTGGACATACTTCTTAAATATAACCAAAATCAAATAAGACCCACTTGGAGGTTTTATATTTTCAGTCTTGTCCTGAGGAAAAAAAAATATCTAGATTATCAGAATCTTAATTATCAGAAGTATCTAAACATGAAAGGCCAGAGAGACCAAAAGAGGCTGTGTTCTATTTTTAATGTCACCAGCTACAGCTAGGTTGGCCCTCACAGCAGTAATTAGTTGGCACCATTTTTGGCACCACTTCTTAGGAATTCTCTTCCCCAAATCTGGCTGTAGTAAGTGGGCAAAAACTATGACGTGCGAAGGCAATGGATGAACGAGCCACAGGGACTGGCAGCACAAACTCCCTCGAGCATGTCAAAGCTAGAGGGAACTTGGGCACTCTCTTGTCCCACCCTTTCATTTGATATCTAAGGCATCTCGGGCCCAGGGAACCAGTGTGGTCTTCCCAGCATCCCACAGCATGTCCGTGGCAGGTCTACACTTAGAATCCACTCACCGAGTTTTAGTCAATGCATCAAGACCAACTGAGAAGGGCTCGGGAGGTGAGGCATGAAGACAACCATCTCAGCCGCACCATGGATTATTTGACAATAAGTAGACAAAAGAACTGGGCAACACACTTATGAAATGAACTTAACCCCTAAAACTGTTGGGGGTGAAATCTGCTCTGTAAGGCAGTCACTCACTCAGTAAAGAGAGCAGGTCAGAATCCCTCTCCCTGCAGGGAGGTAGATCCCCTATGAAAAGCTAGACTAAAGGAATCCACTCACACCAGGTTCCCTTTCCCACACTTCCAATCCATAGGCCAGGCCTCTCTGGTGGGGGTGGAGATGGAGTGGGTAAGAGACAGAGCAAGAGCCCAGCGATTTTATTCTACAGAAGCCTTTTAAGAAGCAGAGGTCCAGAAGAAAGAAACCCTAATATTTTCAGTTTTAAAATATTAATTAATAGAGTTTGATCAGCAGTCCAGAGTCTCCCAGGCTATAGTCAAACCCTTATAACAAAAGATGAGGCACTAGGTACAATTGTCAGCACCACGTAAAAATAAATAAAATAAAGACATTGTGTCCATATGCAACTAAGAAATATATTTTTTAAAAAAAAAGAAAAGATGAGCAATTCAGCAAGTCATCCCTGTTCCCTTCAACACTGACCACTATACCTAAGTGCATCTTCCTGCTAAGATCTATTTTGCCTCCAGAAAAGGCAACCCTAAGATGTGTCAGACTGATACTAGTTAAATTAACTTAAGGACATTTTGTACCCAAAAGTGGAAATTTACTCCCCTTCTACCAGATTATTTCTAGTCACCTTGTTGAAGAAAGCTCATCAGACACTTGGCAGTGAGATCAAATGAAACCTACGTGGTGCCCAGCTCTACAAGGTTGGCAATATTGTCAAAGTCTCAGGAAGAAACCGGTGTTCAAAGGTCCAAGTTCCCTTGCATGTTAAAGAACAAAGGAATTGATTCCTAAATCAAAGTATTTGGTACTTTAAGAAGAAGTTTAAGGCCAAAAAGTTTTCAAGCAAAACCCAAACAACCTGAATTATCTCTCAGTGTCTTATTCTTAATAATATCACCTAGAAGGATTCTTGATGTCTGGGAAAAGCAGGGATCTCCTTAACATCTTTAACCTGCATACCCTTAGTGGGTTTTCAACACATTCTGAATATCATATAAGTCTAATTCCAAATCTTTCATGATATCTCCTTTTTAAATAATCCAAAAAAATAATAAGAACAAAATATTTTGGCACACACCTCATGCCCACAAAATTAAGAAGCACCAAGCTTTGGTTCCTAAATCAGTTAACATAGGTAAAATTTTATTCCAGTACTAGTTTCCACAGGAGATTGTGGAGATTCAGGGGTACCCAAGGTCATGAGAATAGTGCTTACTAGGATGTTGATCAGTCTATTTAAGCCATTTGGACTTTATGAGCCTGGGATAAAACTCATTCCATAGAAATCTTCCATCAAGTGTTACTGGTGTGTCTCCCATGCTTGGGAAGCCCCATAAATCTGGACTATTGACTTTCTTAAAAGGCTGTGTTGTGAAACCTTTGCATAGCACAGAAGTACAGAAGTACCCATTTGTGGAGCCCCTCTTCACTCAAATCCTCTTTAATTTCCTTGATAATGTTTATCAATGTCCCTGGCACAGCTGGTACGGGACATCAGTTACCACAGCCTCCACAATACCTTGGTGAGCAAGCACATCTACTTGGATGACGGTGCTGTTGAAGATCTGTGGAATTCCATAACTCATTAGGATCTGCCTCCAGTGCTTCTCCTCATCCAGGCTGTTTCAGTTATGAAGTCACACTCGGCACTTCCAGGAGAAGTGCTGTCATTAATGCTTCAGAAATGTCTATTCCAGGGTCCCAGTGAGGGCCACTATTTCTTATGAGCCCCATGAGCAGGCTTTGTCTCTGCTCCTTTAAGTGATCTTGGTCTTGTGCAGAACTTCCTTCTTCTTTGTCCCACTTTGCAATGGTAAACCATGCCTCCACGGTTTCCTTTCCCTGGGCTGCTCTTCTAGGTCCACAGGACTGTTCACCTGAGTTTCTAACTATCAATGTGCTTTCTTGCTTGGCCCCTTGCCTTCTCTAAGAATGGAGGACTTCCACAATTTGCTATAATTGACTGCTTTCCTTCTTTCCTTTGAAATTTATTCCTGATTTCCTCCCACGATATCTATTTATCCAGTGTAACCTACTAAGTTTTATCTCATGATTTCCCACAATGAGAGATACAAAATCAGTCTTGTTCTGCCAAAAGCCTCAGATGTTCTAACAAAGCTTACCTGTGATCATTTCCTGAGTCCATCCACAAGATGATCCCCTATCAGACTACCTTTAACCCAGGTTGGACACAGCCCTTATTATGCCTAGTTTTCCTATAATATGTGTTCTGGTAAGTAGATTCCTAAAATAGTCTCCAAGATATTACACCCTAATCCCTAAAACAACAAATAAGATATAACACTGGGGATTATGTTATATTACATAGTAAAAGGAATTCTGAAGATATAATTAAAGTCACTCAGTGGTTGACATTGAGTTAATCAAAAGGAAGATTACCTCTGTTATCACATAATTCATCTACTTATTTAAAGGCTGTCTCTGAATGGCAGACTAATTATGAATGCAGAAATATTTCAAACATGTTCCCTGGTGAAATTGACAATATCTTCTAGTCCACCTACAACATCCATGTCACCATGAAATTGATCCAGAAATTCTTTAGAGTATATTTTCCTGATTCCCCTTGTCTGTCCAGCTCTTCTGGATCATTTGCATGTCTCTTCCAGGCTTCAAGGGATGTTCCTAGTGTGGATATTTTATATGGCCAGCTCAGTATGTTCCAGCATCTTGGCACGTTCAACCAGTCTAATTTCCGAGATCTTTCCTCTTTCCCTCTATTATATTTCTTTATACACCTGTCACATTTTCTGATCTAATAACAACTAAAATGCCTTCTTTTCTAATGCTCTCTTTTAGAGCAATTATAACTAGGTGCAGCTACTTGTACCTTTCATATCTGCTTATCATGTTTCTTAACATCTCCGTTCCCTTTTACTTCTGTCTGATTTTTCCTCTAAGATGCCCTATTTCCTAAGAAGAGCTCATGGTTTTTCTTCTGTTTCAACAGTGCATTTCTGTGCTCTGCTTTCAGTCTTCCATTGCTCCTTTCCATATGCTAAGACGGAAATACACTAGTGCAGATATTATAGTTCTTCCTTGAATTCCTAAGGAAAATGATTCTTACATGCTGAATATTGTGAACACATTCTTATATGGTGAATATTGTGAACATAAACAGCCATTTAATTGCATTCTTAACCTATTGATTTTCAATAATCCCTTCCAAGAAAACAGTTTATTGTTTTTTAACAGTAAAGAGTGCCCCTTATTTTACTTGTTTACAGATGAAATATTCTACCAATATGTAGGCAAAGCTGCAGTTTCAGTCTCCCCACACTAAAGTTATGAAGCTCAAAGTGAACAAATTCTGTGCCAACTTGAGGCCATGTAGTGATGAAGAAATCCCAAGAACCCATGGGCAAGCCCATAGTTCTGAGAGGTTAGGACTGCCAGATTCTTCTCTTGTCTGCAGCAAGACAAATGGAATTCAGGGAAATAAGTATAGAGCTACCTCCCTAGACCTTGCAGTAATAGTTAAAGCAAGAACTTTATAATTTGGGCTCTGTCATACAAGTAGATCATAGCTACAGTAGAAATCCACTTATACACCAGAAAAGGCAGAAATTCTGTGCCATCCATCAAGATCAGAAGGTTCTAATCTCTTCCCCAGCCTTGCCTGAAATGCCAGAGTAAGTTGTACCTGTGTACCTCAAAGCCAATATATACAGGCTCAAAATGAAGGGCTAAGTGACCAGCATATTGTAATGTTCTTCCTTATTAAAATCCTGCCTTGCTTGTGTAATATAGCCTACTTATTAGTAGATAAAGCCTCCATAAGGACCCACTGTGTAACTGCAAAACTCATACCAGCCCCATAGAATGACATAGGTCAATGCAAACCAGTCAAAATCCCACCTGTCACCACAAACAGAATTGTGAGCCCATTGTCATGCTCCTGGTAATACATCCTCCATCTCAGCATGTTTTCTTTTGCCCCCAAATATCATTTTTCATCTGCACTTTAATATTATCTGCTTTCACAAATATCAAGATTTTTGTAGTTCATAAGTAATATCTCACTCTTTTCTAAATATGAAGCCAAATGAGCAATGAACTTAGAATTGGGGAGATGAAGAGCAGACATCCACCTCATTACTGATAAAAAAAAAAAAATATCTCTCTTTATTGACGTGAGTACAGCCAGTGAGTTTGATAACAGTCTCAGAACTGAACTGAACTCCAAGTTGCTATTTCCTGCCTTGAGCATATGAAGCCCATCCCACTAAAAAAATTGGTGTACAAGGGAAAGAGTGGACAAGATGTTTTCTCTATATGGGCAGGACTGTCCCCAGAAGAAGAACCAGATTGGACTGAGCTATTAAATTGCTCTTTCCTCCTTAATAATGATGGAAATGGTTTTTTGGAGGTCAAGATTTTGTTTATAAGCACCATCTGCCTGAAAACATGAAGCCTGTGGGAGAGGAAATCCACCCCTGAGAGCTAAAATACCCCTCAATTTAGGCTGTTTTTACAGAAACTAAATCATTCATATATAGAGTTAATACTGTCTGCTATTGAGTTCAGAGGTATAAGTCATTAGGGAATTACTAATTTCTTCATTAATTTATTCACACATTTATTTACTCATTTGAGCAAGATTTATTGAAAGTCAACGATGTAGAAAGCACTCTGCAAGCCCCCCCCCCCCTTTTTAAATGAAGGCACCCAGGTTAGACAGGAGAAAGCAATTTGACCAGTGTCATACAGCCCATCAGAGACAGAGCCTCAGTTACACCCCATCCTTTCAGGCTTCCCCTGAGTCACTGAGAATGACAGTGACCTGGAAGAAGGAAGCCAGAGCCACAGGGGAAAGTGTGGAAAGCCGACCATATGAGAAGTAGAAGGAAACTAGCTGGGAGGAAAGAGTTTTTCCATGGGTTTCAGGTGGCCTATTTTCCAAACAAGGGTTGAATCTCATGGAGTTGCTACAACTTCAGTCAGGTCCCCTGATCTTCCTCAGCCTCCATTAGCTTCTCTGTGAAATGGGAATATGATAATATCAAAGCCACTTTTAATTGATTAGGATGATTTATGTGAAGTGGATGTAAATTTTAGTCATCAATTGTTATTATCAAAAGATAATGGAGTCAGGGATGTTGAAGCAAGAGAAGATGAGACCTGGTGGAGTCATAGGATATGGGAGGTACTGTCTCGAATGGTGAAATGGAAAAGGAAGAATAGGTCATCTATGCATGAGGTACATTTCTAAGTTATTGCTGCCAATTCACAACTAAACGATACTTTGAGTATTGTGATTCCCTATTAGGCAGATGAAGAAAATGAAGCTTCAGAGAGATGGAGATATTTGACCAAAAGAGCATGGTGAGGAAGAGGAAGGGTCAAGACTGGGATGAAGAGAGCTCATCCTCTCTCCCTGCACCGCTCCTCCAAACCGTGCACCCTGGAACACAACACCACACGGAGAGCAGGCCAGGAGGAAGGGCCTGGACTGAACATGGGCTTCCTGTTGGCTCAGGGCTCAGATGGTCTCCACCACCAGGAAAGATGGAGAAATGGGAGGGGTGTGAGCTCCGGAGCTGTGCTCCTGGAGTTTGCACCTGGGCTTCTCCACTTCCTGCACAAACTAAGCAAAGTAATGAATCCCTTTCCTCACATATATAACAACTATAGGAGACCCACCTTTCCAGACCATTGTTATGTGGAAACACATGAGATGATGCAGGGAGGGAACTTAGTGCTGAAAGCCATTAGCACAACTATCATTGAGGGCCTCTGCCAGAAGGAATAGAAGATTTACTCTTGTTCTCTGGTGGAGGATTGGGAGAGATTTGACCAGGTGACTTTGAGTCCCTTTGTAACCTTCAGATCTGAAGCATACCTTTCTTTCCCCCTTCCTTGTATTTTATCAGCCAAAAGCATCCAAGAAAGCACCCTAAAGCCCAGGCAAGTACCTCACTCAGAACTGATTTTGATCATAGCAAAAGGAATTTGGGAAATGACATCAAAGTGCTAGGTACAAAACTATTTTAAAAAATAGGTACACTACAGTCAGTTCTGAGGACTCACTGGCATTGTTCAGATATTTAGGGATTAGTCTGCTCTCCTTTTAAACTGATGAAACATTTACCACACTGTCCAAAGGGACCTGGATTCCAGGAAGCTCATATTGAAGCAAAAAGAAGAAGAAGAAGGCTGAGCCAGACAGCATGCAGTCACATTCTGGTGGAGATCAATCTCCACTCAGGGTGTGAGAAGTGACAAGTCCTAACAAGCAGTTTTGGCTGTAGGAAAAGAAAAGTGGGGTGCCATTCTTTTTCAAATCCCATGGAGATCTACTGTAAAAGCCAAAGTGCTTCCCCAGCTCCCACACATGATGTTAGCATGATTTGGTTTAACTGAGACTAATTTCTACATTAAGATGATAACTATTTGGGGCTTGTTTTTAAAGACAGTCAACATAGAGATGAAGGGTGGCCTCATAGAATATTGATGAGAATATAAGATGCATTCTTTTGGAAGGTAGTATGGTAGCAGATTTGAATCACCCCACAAGTGTATTTTGACACGAAAATCTCATTTCTAAAGAAATCATTGAGCATAATGAAGATATATTAATGAGATGACCAATACAGCTTTGCAACTGACAGACAAAATGTAACAGGAAAAGAAATTCTCAAAACTATGAGACTGGAGAAACAAATCATGACATATCAGTTAAATGGGATCCCAGATGGCTATTAAAACTGTTGACTTTGGGAATAATAATGACATAGTAAATCATTGTCATGTTAATTGTTAAGTGAAATGAACAGGTGATTAAAAAGACATCCCTGTGGAAAAAGAAATCCTAGGATGGGTGTACACTGAAATGTATGCAGATATTTTTGGAGGCAGTTGGGGTGTAGATCATTTTATGTACTTTTTCATGTTCTCATGTGTTATCTCAATTATTTCAAATAAATTTCACAAGAAATATCACTTCAAAATAAGACAAAGTCAATTACTAATTTTTTGCAAAGGATGATCTACCACTACTTTTTACAGGCAAAGAGGACAGTGTACATTTGCAGGAGAAAATATGATACAGGCTGCCCCAATGGTATGCAAGGAGTTAACCAATCACCCACATTCCTCACCTGCACCTCCATCCTTATGTGGTGGGAAGCATGATTTTGACGTAGGAGATAATAAGAGGCTCTGACTTACTTATGCCAGTTGTTGACCACATGGTGTTCATTTCACTGAATTTTAATTTCCTCATTTGTAAAATCAGGATCAATAGTTCAATGTTTTACTGTGCAGACTCATTGAGAAGATAAATTTGAAAATGATTGGTCAGGGCCTGCTCACAGTTGGACCTCACTTAAGTGGAGGTGCTTTCCTATGTCACCCACTCATTTTAAAAAGTGGGTTGATGACATTAAATATGGTAAGGTCTGAAGTGCAATGATGTAGTGGAGACACAGAGAGTAAGCACTGCTGAAGTCTGCTTCTCTCTTCTTCTTTTCTTTGACTGAACCTGAACTTCTCAAGCCTCCGCTTCCTGTTGCCCTTATAGGACATAAGGCAGTATCACCAACTGGCCCTCCAGGAGAGATGCTAATTCTGCCAGATGCAAAAATGTGGGCCAGTGAAGCTGGTATTGTCACCAAGAAGACATCACTTTGACTGCAGCCGAAGGACGGAGAGACTGACACCTTCACTGGTCATGGCTGCATGCTGGTTCTGCACTAGCAAAAACAAGAGACCAGCACCCTGTCTGGAATGTTGCATGCAGCTAAATAAAACCCAGCATCTCCATGACTGAGCCCACCACCTGCAATAGCAATATCAGCAGAAAGAGAGTTTCTGATTAATGTTTGCCTTCCAAATCTCATGCAATGCAGAGGCTGGTAGAAACTAAATTTCAACAGCAAGGGAGTCTGGGAAATGTAATTTTTAGATTATTAGTTTTACCAAAATAACTATATAATATATGGAAGGTGATTGGAGGGGAGGTTGAGTGCTGATTTGTCCCCTCTACCCTTATTTCTTTAGACCTTGACTCCAAAAGAGGCCTGTCCCAGAACTCCATGCAATTACCTAGGCCCAACTGCATGTGTGCCCAACTCTTGGGACCTCATACTTGACAATGACACACACAACCCATAGACATAAATAGCAGCTCTCAGAGACAACGCTTAGGCCTCAAGGAAGTGTTTATCAACATCTCTTACTATATATGCTTGAAATGAAAGATGGAAAACTCCAAAGGCCATGGAGGTTTCTGAATAGAACCATTCTTGACATTGCATGAAGAACTTGGGTGATAAAAATGCTCAAGAAAGGGAAAGATAAATTATCTGGTCAATCTCTTCCTCTCATGAATGCAATAGTTTTTGGTCTAATAAAACACCAGTTTCCCTGGATTGTCAAACACACATTTTCCTTGAATCTCTTTATATTCCACTTGGTGATTTTGGAGACAACTCAAAATTAGCTCAGTATTCAGAATAAATGCACATGTCAACTGACAAATATTTAGCCAAATTAAACCAAAATTAAACTTTACTCTTAAAATTGTATATTTTTAAGCTTAGATGTAACCTGTGGGTTATATCCATAAACAGTGAAGGGAAGAAATGTTAATAGATTATTTAATAAACACATTTTAAAAGGTTTAATTGCTGAGACTGGGATATATTTGAGTGATAGAGTTCTTAGTCTGTTTGAGATCCTGGTTTCTTTGAGCCCTAGCATCACAAAAAGAAAAACAAAGAGAGAAAGAAAAAAAGAGAGAAAGAAAAAAAGAAAGAAAGAAGAAAAAAGATTTAATCACTTAAAAATAAAAACCTGAATTTGATTTTTTTAACTAAAATTTGAATATTATTTTATTTTAATTATATTTTATATTCCCATTTCAACTAAGCAATATTGAATATTTTATAAGTAAATAATTTTGAAAACATATGCAAAATAATTTAAATTTTTTAAAGTTTGCATTTTATTGAAATATAATTTACATTTTAGCTTGCATTTAGTTTACATTTTATGGAAATATATTCAAATTGTGTATACTTCAAACAGAGATCTATTTTATATTTTTAACTTTTAGAATATTATTACCAGTAAAATCTATGTAGCATGAATTTTTTATCATAAAAGCATAATGATTTTACTGAAATGAAGTAAAGAAAAATAAGTTTGTGATATAAACTCATTTATGAATTATGCACCTGAACATCAGTGGTCCATCTAGAGAATACCCAGACATGAGGAATAATCAAATTTAATTGCTTGATTCTTTTGTTATGTTGTTGTGTTAGGCCTATTTCTTGGAGTCATGTAAAGACACCTAATCTTTATGGTACCTGACAGGCCCTCAAATATTAAAAGTTAACCTCTGAATCTTTTCTTCCCCAGTCTGATTCCGACTAAGCATATACTTCCCATCCATTTTTCATTCAATCATTCCTCTGTTATTTAAGGTGAAAAGCCTTTAGGAGTATTCATTATGTGTTGGGCATTATATTCTGCACACAGAATGAAGACACAAAAATATCAGATTCCAGAGAAGAAAATCTTGGACAATCTCCTTTGATATGTGATACTTATTCCTTTTAAATGTAGAACTAAAGAACACATCTGGCATTAGAATACTCCTGGATGTTTCCCTTATTTTTTCATTCTGTTACTAACTGGCCTTTAACAACCACAACAAAAGACTGACTACTTGCGATGTGCCAGGGGACTGGGACTTCTAAAATGACATAACAGAAACCCTATCCTTCAGGAGAGCAAGCTCAAGCACTGGAAAAATGACAAAACAAACTGAGGTGGGCTGGCTGGGGTGTAGACGAGTGATAGGGCTCTTGCCTAGCACTGGGTTCAATATCCAACACTGCAAACAAACACACAAAAAACACAGAAAGAAAGAAATACAATATTATAAGTTCTATGACAGAAGTCAATATAGATGCTATAAATGCTAGAGGCATTTTTCTCTCAACTCCAAAAGTTGCATTTTACTCCATTTCATCTTCAAGTTTCAACCTATGCAGCCAGGTGCTTGTATCTGTCTATTGTTACCACTTCTTCACCTCACTGAAATTCCTCAAGCCACAGAAACCTGACATCAAGCCCACCCTCCGTGGACACCGTCTAAGCAAGTCCACCAATAGTTTCTTTGCAATAAAGCACATGGGTGTTTTCCTTTTTTATGGACATGTGCCTCCACCTTGAAGTAACTTTTGCTTTGGCTGCCATGACACCACGTTTCCAGTGGTTTCTCCAAGCTTCTTGGCTAATCCATCTCAGCCTCTTTCATAATTCCCATAAATCTCATAATTTTCTTTCACATTCATGGGTATGTCATAAAACTGTTATTCTACTCATTTCTTAAACCTCAGTCCCATATATGTTTTCATAAATATCTCCCTACTCTTCCTGGGTGATTGCAACCATCAGTACACTGAATACTGGCACATCTGTGTCTGATCAAAATCTTTCTTGAGTGTGGCATGTATTGCCAACTCATCACCTCTTAGATGTCTCTCACACATGTTAAACTCTGGCTAAACAAATGAACCATTTTCTACCCCAGATGTGTGTCTCCTTCATATCTTACCTCACTAAAGGAAGAAGCCAAAATGTGGGCCTTACATTGATACCTTAGTCTCCTGTATGTTCCATTCATTAAGAGCTATCAGTTTCTCTTCTTAAACATTCCATGCCTCTCCACTCTTCTGTACTCTCTCTCCTCAGGCCTCTGTGTCCAGTTAGTCCTATGTTCTTCCAAAATGATTCTCCGTGAGTGGCTAGGGCTACCTTTCAAGAATGCAGATCTGTGTTACCCCATTGACTATACTTCTTGACATATAAACGGGTAAGATATGTTGGGAACAAGAAGCTTGGGACTACAGGTGTACAAAACTCAAGAGAAGGATGGTCAATAGATAGAACAAACCAAGAAGGACTCAAGAGGCAGTCACTGAGTCATCCATCTGCAAGGCTCTAACACGAACTGAAATAAATCAGAACAGATGCAGTCAGGGAACCAATAAAACAACTCAAGATTTTATCCAGAACTTAAAGAATTGGAGAAAATTATGTCAGTTTCACATTCTCTAATAAAACAGTGTTCTAACTGGAAACAAAAAGAACATTTTTATTTTTTATTTGTGCCTTCTTTGTTTAGAAATTTTCAGCCTGGTACTGAAGATCAAATTGTACCTCTAGGGGAAGCCACACCAGTGACAGTACTTTTGAGCCAGATGTTAGAAAGCAACTACTGCCAGGAGTGTTGCTGGAGGAGGAGACTCCATTTGCATTAACAACTGCCACTGGAGGTATGACTGACATGCGCCTGGTCTTCAATAACATGAAAACTGTGAAATAAATTCCACATGTTCCATGAGGCCATGCAGATGAACGTTCAAGTTGGGGAAACAGAGACAGAAAGTTGCTTAGTGCTGGGCTGGAGGTATCGAGGTGAGAGCTAAAAGGTCAGGACCTCTTTCTGAGGTGATTATTATTAAGTTGACCATGGTGATGGTTGTACATGTCTGTGAATATGCTAAAAACAATCGAATCGAATACTTCAAATGGGAGAATTGTGTGGCATGTCTCAAAAATGCTGTGCTTTGAAAATCTGAAGAAATGGTGTATATTTGGAAGTTAAAAAATGTTATAAGGCTTTCAAATTAGTATGTTTTAAACTTTTCACTAATTTGAAAGGGCTTTATAAACTGTCTTCTCCATTTGATTTCAGAAATTTCTGTGTTATACTTCATCTTTCTATAATGCTAAATCAGCTACAAGTTTAATTATGATCTCTAAAAAAAACTCCAAAATGAAATATTTTAAGTAAAGCAATTTTCTTTCACATTCATGGGTATGTCATAAAACTCATATTATTTGGAACTCGACGTATTTGGAACAAAACCAAGCAGTAAATAATTTCAATAACAAGAATTATGATTTGTCCTTTATCTCCCTAAATAAACATTAACAAATGTTTTTATGATGAAGGTTTGACAGAACCCCAAATTATTAAATGACCAGATAGATATCCCAAACATGCCCTAAACTATAAGGAACATATTTTGCTGTATTTTCCAGATATAATATCACCTCATCTTATAAAAGTGACTGCTATTAACAATGTGAGGGCAAAGGTGGAGGTGCATAGGGAAGAACGTGTGAATGGAGCGCCAGGAGAGGTCCCATGTGAACCTCCCATGAGGATTAACTATGAACCAAGTGCATGAGGAAGTCCAGGTAGAAATGGGACCGAGAAGGGAGCCCAAGTCAAGGAACCTGACTCCTAGTCACCAGGAGTGACTTTAATTGTTCCCATGGTTGCAAGCAAATTTTTTTCTCCTTCTGAGCCAAACTTGTCTGAAATATAATGTAAGCCACAAATGTAAGTTAAAAATGTTGTAATAGCCACATTTTTTTTTTGATACCAGGGATTGAACCCAGGGTTCGTAACCACTGAACCTCATCCCCAGCCCTTTTTTATTTTATTTTTTTATTTTGAGACAGGGTCTTACTAAGTTGCTTAAAGTTTCACTAAATTACTGAGGCTAGCTTTGAAATTGTGATCCTCCTGCCTCAGCCTCCAGAGCACCCGGGATTACAGGTATGTGCCACCACACCTGGCGCAACCTTTTAAAAGTTAAAAAAATAAAAGTAAATTTAAATTTACATTAACTATTTTAATTTATATTAAATTAATCAATTGTTTTAATTTAAACTACATTAACTTAAACTCTATTTAAACTGCTATTATTTAACAACCAATTGATAATTGTTTATGAGGTTTTTTTTATTAAGTGTTTGAAATCTGCTGTATTTTATACTTTTGGCACATCTCAATTTCAGACTAACCACATGTAAACTGGCTGATAAAGCACTGTTTAGAATAGGAGGAGGCCCCACTTCCCTTTCAATAAAAAAGTGCTTTTGAATCTAAATTTCTTCTTAGCTCTGACATTCTCTGATTCTAAGAGATTTAAAATATGTCTAGACAAATTTTATCCCTCTAAACTCTCTGCTCTCTGAACCCTTCTAGGCCTAACAGGAGTAAATAATTCTTTGGCAGGAGGAGGGTTGTAAAGATTATTCTTTCTCGTTATCTTTGATCTGTTGGCATCTTATAGCAGGAAAAACATAAAATCAAGAATTAGAGGCAGTGAAAGTCCCTAGCCAGGTTGTCGCTTACCCCTAAGATGCCCACAACTACGTAAGCATTAAGAATTCAAAAGCAAACAAGATCTAGTGAAAATGAAAGTGATTTATTGTATGGGAGTAGCCCTGAAAGCTGGTTATTTAGTGGGTCCTGTCAGGGGTAATAATCCTCTGAGAAAAGACACGGTCCACCTAGCTTTTCAGGGCCAGCTGGCACCTCTGCATTCTGCCCTCTTCCTGATAGGGGACAGATAGACGTGAGTGTTCCCATAAGGTTAAGGAAGTAATTTTGTAAAATGGGCCCACTGTGCTGAGTCCCCATGTTTTTACCTGTGAAAAGAAATTTACCTGCAGCCCTGCCTGACTTCGGTGGACAAGATATGTTGCATTTCTCAACAAATTGCCTGTTATCTGCAGGAGAAATGAAAGCCCAAAATATTGCTGATAAGAGGAACACAAGTTACCCTGAAGCAGGGGACTTTTGTGACCTTTGCACAGAACAGATCCAGGAACTCAGGGAGATAAGGATAATTCCTACTAACCATAAAATCTGTGAGAACCAGTTTCAACTAGACCCAGTCAGCATGGGCCAAAGTGACCTAGAGTGGTCATGGCCATAGGGGCTTGAGAGTCAGATGTCCTCCTGCTGTCAGTCAAAAGTCAAGAGGTAGAGTTGGGTGGGAATTTCTGGAAACTTCCCTGAGACTTCCAATAAAATTGGAAGGCAGGCAAGTCATGCCCTCTCTCCTTTCTGAGAGGATCCACTCTATCCCTCGAGACTGTCCCCTTTTCCCTTTCCCATACCTTCTAATAAACTTAGGGGTATTAATTTGATTGACATGTCCGAAATCTTTCTGTCTGGATTGCAAGAATCGGGGTTTAAAGGGTGGCCTTTGAGCTGCCTCAGTTTCCCAGAAGACCTCAGCCTGTAACGTTCCTAGGCTAAAGTCATGATGGGCAACCAGATGAACCACTGGGGTTTCCTGGAGCTTTCCTGACCCCACCTTGGCACCTCTTTTAGCATTTCTGACCCCTCTTGCCTGCCACTACCAGCCTCCTGGATCTGTAAATGAGGGAGATGGGGGAGGCCAAAGGCAGCCAGGGCAACATGGTATGTGAGACGGTCAGGAGCAGGTCCAGACCAAAGGAGCATGGAGAGGGTCTTCCATTGAGGTCATCTTCCTGATTGATGAAAATGCTCCTGGACACAAGCAGGGGGACCCAATCAGACAGACACTTCTATGCTCTTGCTCCTCAATGGGGAGTCCAATAGAAAAACTAAGATGTGTGGGCACAGGGTGGGGTGGGGGGACACCAATGAACACAGTGAGGAGAACATAGAGAGGGCAGGAAATTAGAAAAGGAGGAAATCCCAGGGACCATAGAAAGAACGCTCCAAAACTTTCCCACCAGAGTCCCGGCTCCAGGGCCCCTTCTCTTTGGAGAAGTCCGTTACTGTCACTTTTGCAATAAACCTGCTACTTTCTTGCCATCTCTGTGTCTTCTTCAGTTCTTTGCTGAGCAGAGACAATGAACCCAACATCCCTAGACAGTAACAGGACCACACCATTTGACCCCTTTTTTATACAAGGGATGTGAGAATACAATGTGGAACTCTGAGGGTCATGGAGCTAAACAGATGTGAAGTTAGTTATGATGTCAGCAATAGCTCTCTGGCCTTTCGTACTATTGGTTAGCAAACACTAAACCCCCTGCCTGGGACTGTGATAGATTTACTGCCACAGACCCATTCTCAGCTTCTCTAACCTGGACTACTTTATCAACCTATCTCTCAGCTCACTGCCTCTGTATTCCCGCTCCTGCAATCTATCCTCACACAGCCAGCACCAGCTTTTTTTTTAAAATATTTTATTTTATTTTTTTAGTTTTCGGCAGACACAACATCTTTGTTTGTATGTGGTCCTGAGGATCGAACCCGGGCCGCACGCATGCCAGGCGAGCTCGCTACCGCTTGAGCCACAACCCCAGCCCCAGCACCAGCTTTTAAAGGCATAATAACATTGTTTTATGCCTCTGTTTAAAATCCTCAATGACTTCAGACTGCATACAGGGGGGAAAAATATCCCGCCATTCCCCCACTCCATAAATTCCAACCACACTGGACACTCTTTTGCTCCTGAACCCACCAGGCTCATCCCCAAGTTAGGGCAATAGCTGTGGCTCCCTCTGTAGCAGCTGCAGCCCCTCAATCTTCATTTGGGGCTCCTCTTTGTCATACAGGTTTCAGTTCAAATGCTACCTCTTCAGGAGGGCCCTCTGATCACCCATTGTCCACGGATGTCCACCCCTTACTTATTGCTCTTACCACTTCACATTTCATTTTCTGCACAGCCCTTGCAACCCTTTAAAGCTGTCTTATTCACAAGTGTGTATTGTTTGTACCTGTCTGCTCCCCAGCCTCCTCCTCCCTCCTCTGGCAGTGAGACTATAATTTCCCAAGTGAAAGTCTTTATCTGAATCCCTGGGGCCTAGAACTCTGCTCAAAGGCTGTGCTGGAACCAGGGTAGTCAATGCCCTGTGTCTTTACTGTGATCAGCATCTCTCTACCATCATCTTCCTGAATCTGATCCCAGGCATCCGACCCCACCAAGACCAACAGCAGGAGCCTGTTGCACAAGCCCGCCCTGGGCCAGGACCCTGATGCACAGCTTAAGGCACTTAAAGGGAAGTGGGGTACCCTGGGAAGATCCAGGGTTGGAGTTTCCTTCTCCTCTTCACACAGGGTCTGGGGCAACACAGCAAGGGCCTGCAGAAGCTGTGAGGCTAATTGTGAAAAAAATATTCCAGTTCATTAGAGTGATCTAACAGGAAGAATGAACATACAAGATACATTCTCCTGGAACACACTGTGGGCTCTGAGTTATTTAAAGTTTCTTTCCTAAAAGGTGCCAGATTTTACAGTATGAGGACCCCAGAGGCCTGTGGACAAAACCGTAGACACAATTTTCTTTTTTTTTTTTTTTTTTTTTTTTAATTTTTTTTATTGGTTGTTCAAAACATTATAAAGCTCTTCACATATCATATTTCATACATTAGATTCAAGTTGGTTATGAACTCCCAATTTTACCCCAAATACAGATTGCAGAATCACATCGGTTACACATCCACATTTTTACATGATGCCCTATTAGTAACTGTTGTATTCTGCTACCTTTCCTATCCTCTACCATCCCCCCTCCCTCCCCTCCCATCTTCTCTCTCTACCCCATCCACTGTAATTCATATCTCTCCTTGTTTATTTTCCCATTCCCCTCACAACCTCTTATATGTAATTTTGTATAGCAATGAGGGTCTCCCTCCATTACCATGCAATTTCCCTTTTCTCTCCCTTTCCATCCCACCTCATGTATCTGTTTAATGTTAATCTTTTCTTCCTGCTCTTCCTCCCTGCTCTGTTCTTAGTTGCTCTCCTTATATCAAAGAAGACATTTGGTATTTGTTTTTTAGGGATTGGCTAGCTTCACTAAGCATAATCTGCTCTAGTGCCATCCATTTCCCTGCAAATTCTATGATTTTGTCATTTTTTAGTGCTGCGTAATACTCCATGGTGTATAAATGCCACATTTTTTTTATCCATTCATCTATTGAAGGGCATCTGGGTTGGTTCCACAGTCTAGCAATTGTGAATTGTGCTGCTATGAACATCGATGTAGCAGTATCCCTGTAGTACGCTCTTTTAAGGTCTTCAGGGAAAAGTCCAAGAAGGGCAATAGCTGGGTCAAATGGTGGTTCCATTCCCAGCTTTCCCAGGAGTCTCCATACTGTTTTCCAGATTGGCCGCACCAGTTTGCAGTCCCACCAGCAATGTACAAGAGTACCCTTTTCCCCACATCCTCTCCAGCACTTGTTGTTGTTTGACTTCATAATGGCTGCCAATCTTACTGGAGTGAGATGGTATCTTAGGGTGGTTTTGATTTGCATTTCTCTGACTGCTAGAGATGGTGAGCATTTTTTCATGTACTTGTTGATTGATTGTATGTCCTCCTCTGAGAAGTGTCTGTTCAGGTCTTTGGCCCATTTGTTGATTGGGTTATTTGTTTTCTTATTGTTTAATTTTTTGAGTTCTTTGTATACTCTGGATATTAGGGCTCTATCTGAAGTGTGAGGAGTAAAAATTTGTTCCCATGATGTAGGCTCCCTATTTACCTCTTTTATTGTTTCTCTTGCTGAGAGAAAACTTTTCAGTTTAAGTAAGTCCCATTTGTTGATTTTTGTTATCAACTTTTGTGCTATGGGTGTCCTATTAAGGAATTTGGAGCCCGACCCTACAATATGTAGATCGGAGCCAACTTTTTCTTCTATCAGACGCAGAGTCTCTGATTTGATATCTAGCTCCTTGATCCACTTTGAGTTAACTTTTGTGCATGGCGAGAGGAGGGGATTCAATTTCATTTTGTTGCATATGGATTTCCAGTTTTCCCAGCACCATTTGTTGAAGATGCTATCCTCCCTCCATTGCATGCTTTTAGCTCCTTTATCAAATATAAGATAGTTGTAGCTTTGTGGATTAGTCTCTGTGTCCTCTATTCTGTACCATTGGTCCACCCTCCTGTTTTGGTACCAGTACCATGCTGTTTTTGTTACTATTGCTCTGTAATATAGTTTTAAGTCTGGTATCGCTATACCGCCTGATTCACACTTCCTGCTTAGAATTGCTTTTGCTATTCTGGGTCTTTTATTTTTCCATATGAATTTCATGATTGCTTTATCCATTTCTACAAGAAATGCCGTTGGGATTTTGATTGGCATTGCATTAAACCTATAGAGAACTTTTGGTAATATCGCCATTTTGATGATGTTAGTTCTGCCTATCCATGAACAGGGTATATTTTTCCATCTTCTAAGATCTTCTTCTACTTCTCTTTTTAGGGTTTTGTAGTTTTCATTATATAAATCTTTCACCTCTCTTGTTAGGTTGATTCCCAAGTATTTTATTTTTTTTGAGGATATTGTGAATGGAGTGTTTTTCCTCATTTCCGTTTCAGAAGTTTTGTCGCTGATATACAGAAATGCCTTTGATTTATGCGTGTTGATTTTATATCCTGCCACTTTGCTGAATTCATTTATTAGTTCTAGTAGTTTTTTTGTAGACCCTTTTGGGTCTTCTAGGTATAGAATCATGTCATCTGCAAATAGTGATAATTTAAGTTCTTCCTTTCCTATTTTTATGCCTTTAATTTCTTTCGTCTGTCTAATTGCTCTGGCCAGTGTTTCGAGAACTATATTGAATAGAAGTGGTGATAGAGGGCATCCCTGTCTTGTTCCAGATTTTAGGGGGAATGCCTTCAATTTTTCTCCATTGAGAATGATGCTAGCCTGAGGCTTAGCATAGATAGCTTTTACAATGTCGAGGTAAGTTCCTGTTATCCCTAGTTTTTCTAATGTTTTGAACATAAAGGGATGCTGTACTTTGTCGAATGCTTTTTCTGCGTCTATTGAGATGATCATATGGTTCTTATTTTTAAGTCTATTGATGTGGTGAATAACATTTATTGATTTCCGTATATTGAACCATCCTTGCATCCCAGGGATGAATCCAACTTGATCATGGTGCACAATTTTTTTGATGTGCCTTTGTATCCGGTTCGCCAGAATTTTATTGAGGATTTTTGCATCTATGTTCATCAGAGATATTGGTCTGTAGTTTTCTTTCTTTGAGGTGTCTTTGTCTGGTTTCGGAATCAGGGTGATGTTGGCCTCATAGAATGAATTTGGCAGAGCTCCTTCTTTTTCTATTTCCTGAAATAACTTTAAAAGTATTGGTATTAATTCTTCCTTAAAGGTTTTGTAAAACTCTGCTGTATACCCATCCGGTCCTGGGCTTTTCTTGGTTGGAAGTCTTTTGATTGCTTCTTCTATTTCATCTATTGTTATTGGCGTAGACACAATTTTCCCCAGCTCCAAACCAGCCATGAAAATAAAACAAATGGTTGTCAGTCTCATCTCTGATAATCCCTGGGAGCAGAGAACCCCTGCATTTTAGGGCTTCCTCTGAGACAATTTGTCTTCACACACATTTCCTTGAGATGGGGGACACAGGACTTATCAGTACCCCGTGCCTACGACAGCTCCTAGAGATCACTGCTCTTCAGGAGATTCTTGATGAGAATCATTCATGCCTCTAAAACATCTGCTCCAAACCACAAACTTAGCTGTAAAAAAAAAAAAGTAATAAAAATCCCCAAATATGAGTCAAGAACCTGTAGCATTTACTCAGGGTTCTTTAGGTAGCACATTGTCTGCTTCCTTGAAATAAATCTGTAGAATTTTAAAATCATAAAGAACACTGGAAGTTCAGCATTTTGCAGTGTGTGTTAACCTGATCACCAGAGCTGAAGGAAGTTATTAGGTGGGAAAGGGTGGAGGAGTGGAGATAAAATAAATGAAAATGATGCTGTGTTTCCCAACGTTACACTTTTTTCTTTCTGGAAGGATTTTGCAGTCGCTAAGATACATGGAGAGATTTAAATGGAGTATACACCAAATATGCCCATCTGATGATCCATGGGGCCCTTTCTTATAAAGCATCTTGCTGAATTAGTGTTCCATGAGATTCCAATTTGGAAAGTGTTATTCTAGTCTTACTTTACACAAGTAAGTCATTTTGATCAAGTAAGAGTGGCTTATGTAGGATGTACTAAATTTTCAAACTATTGCTTCAGTAGAAGTTCTATGGAAAGCTAAATTACAGGAGATGAATAGCTGAAGACAAGTTAGTGTAGTGGCATGAACATAGACCAGAAGCTTTACACGTGTGGTTTGGGGAGTTATGTTGACCTCTGAGAAGCCCTAGGTCAGCCCATTGCCAAAGAACCAGCAATTAGTGCCTTTTTCTGGGAGGGTCCAGTCATGCATGAGACCAACATCCAACTGTGGCAGAGAGGAAGCAGGTCCAAAGCCAGGTTTATATGCCCATCTGCCTGTATCTTTTTTAGGTGTTTGGTTCTCTTGGCTAAAAGTCCAAAACCAATTGAATGTTTTCTAGGAAAAGCCTATATCTTCCTCTTCACAGACACGTAGGCATTGATTGATTCACTCACTCCACAATATTTATTAAAAGCCTGTTAAGTACAAGGGTGCAGACGCTGGGTGAAAAATTGGCATGCATGCATAAACACAGTAGATCAACCTAAGCACTATCATCTGGGACTCCTGACACTTCCAGCTTACACAGAATCTCTCATACTGGTTGTACCCCGCTTCTGGGTCTTTTCTTCTGGCTGTCCACTTGGGAAAAAGAAAGCAAAAGAGAGAAAACTAGATAGGGCTCACCTGGAGAAGGTGGAGACTCTCGGGAGACTATGACCATAACTTAGGTGAAGAGTGGGCCTCTCAAGCCAGGGTGACAGCAGTGGAGTTCGTGAGAGGATTGGATTCTGGTTATAGGGTGAATGTGGGAACAGAGAGTCTTAAATGTGAGGTGTGAAAAGACAAGAGGCAAGGATGACTTCATACCATCTACAAGCCAGGAAGAGAAGCCTCATCAGAACCCACCTGAGGGGGCCTCCATCTTGAACTACTAGCTCCAGAAGAGTGAGAAAATAAATTGTCGTTTATAAATAAGAAAAGTATGACTCCAAGGATTTTGACCTGAGTAAATAGGACAGAGTGGCTATCAGCTGTTACAGATAAGGGTGGGCTCAATCTGGGAGAGTGCCGCAGTCTGGCTGGGCACAATTCAGGAGCCACTTGTCAAAAGAAATGAACTTTATTTTTAGAACCACACCCGCCAAACAAAACCGCTCCTCAGGAAAAACCCTCAGAGCCCAACTGCCACCACCAGCTTCCCACAAGCCTCTCCCCCAACCACAAGCCTCTCCACCTCCCACAATCCTCCTGCTCTTGAGGCGGATTGGCTGAGTCACATGGGCAGAGCCAAAAAAGTCCCCCAATGAGCAGTTCCGTGGTCTGAAAGGGCAGGGAAACAGCCCAATGAGCATCACCGCAGAGGAGCCAATCAGCTAGATGTTGCTGGGGCCGCTGTGAGCCAATCATCAGCCGGCAGCTGGAAGTTTGCTGGCAGCTGGAAGTTTGCTGGGGCCTTCGGCTGTGGCTCTCAACAGGAGAGGAGATCAGATGTCCAGTTTTAGATCTGTTTTGAGACTAATCTTGGATGTTCAGGCAGATATATTACAAGATGAGCTGTTCACAGGAAACTGGGATTTGATGGGAGGGTCTGGCATGGAAATGCGGATTGGTTTACTTAGGTCATTGAATTTCATCCCCCTCACAATCCTCTCAGGTGGGAAGTATTCCCTCTACTTTGTTCCAAACTGGCTGTGACTTGCTCATGGTCACATAATCACCAAAGCTCTAGATGGATTTAAAAATTCATGTCAAAACTCCCACAGTCTATGCCTTCTGAGAGCAAATTCTTCAAGGGAAATCAGTTCACTTTGCTCCTTCCTGTTACTTTAGTTTTGTGCCTATGACCTTGTGTGTTGTAAGGCTGATAGAGAATCGTGGAGAGCTAGACCTGGCGGCTGCTGTTTTAGTCAGCTTTTACTGTCACTGTGAGCACAAGATGTGACAAGAACCATCAGAGGAGAAAAAGTTTGTTTTGGCTCACAGTTTCAGAGGTCTCAGTCCACAGATGTCAACTCCATAGCTCTGGGTCACAGTCAGGCAGAACAAGTCATAGCAGAAAGGCCTGAAGGAGGAAAGTAGCTCAGGGTATGTCCAGCGGGAGGCAGAGAAAGAGCTCTGCTCACAAAATGTAAACCCCAGAGTTACATCCCCAAAGACCTACTTCTCCTAGCTGCACCCTACCTGTCTATAGCTACCACCTAATTAATCCATCTGTGGAGAATCCACGGATCGGGTTACGTAATCTAATCACACCAACTCTGAAAATTCCTGCATATCTCACACACGAGCTTTTTGAGGCTACCTCGAATGTAAACCATAAGGACTGCACAAGTTGTGATTAGGCTTGAAGACAGAACGGAGGCTCTCAAAGATGCCAAACCCAAATGAGGTCTTAAAAACATGGATGGAAGGCAAGAAGAGAGGACAACTTAGTTAAAAAGTGGGAGAGTTGAAGGCAGGGACAGTCGAACACTGGGCTAAGAGCTGTATTAATGGAGTAGCTCTCAACTTCATCAGATACTCCCCTGCCTTTTTATTACATGTTGGCCTCATGACATGTGTCCGGAGTGCATTTGCACATGGACACATGTGTCCCAGGCCCATAGGATCCCAGTCTGCTTCATAAGAAACCATGTACATCTTGCGTACCCTGCGGCAGGCTGAGCTCCTCAAGGACTGGAACCTTCTATGCCTCACTCACCTTAGAGCTACAGCAGCCTGTACAATGCCTGGCCCAGAGCACATGAGATGAACATGGGGCTAAAGAGATGGCCAACATGCTAGAGAAGCAAAAGTTTGACCGGAGATTTTCTCAAAGGGAATATTCTGGAAAGACAAAAAATAATTTGAATGAAAATTAAGCACCCTGCATTATACTTCAACATGAAGGGAGGCAGATTTCTGTGGATATCTATTTGCATATCTTTTTCTTAAATAGGCAGCCCAATTTACATACGTTTTTATGTTCCATTCAAAGAAACTTAGTGTGGTATGTAAATTACTTGGCAGATTGAGTTCTCCTTTTCTTCTTTTCATTTTTTTTTTTTACTTTTACTCTTTCCTTTTCACACTTAAGTACGTTTATTTTATGCAAAGTCCTTTCAAAATGATAATGCTTTTTAATGGACTATATTATGAAATTATATATATATATATTTTTTTAGTGGAGATAGAATGTTCTGATTTTTTATTAACTAAGATAACCACATTCTTTCATTTTGGTGTAAAAAAAATTTTATTTTGTATCCTCTTCCCTCTCAATCCCAAAATTTCTATCTGAGAAATCTGAATCAAAGCTCTGTGGTCCATCTCTCTCCCTGAACAGCTGGGTAACCTGGGACAACTTATCTCACCTCCATGAAGCTGTTTATTCTTTAGTGAAATGAAAAGGCTGGGATTCCCACATCAGGTCCAGGTAGAGATGTACCTTCACTGTGTATCTCCCAGGTATCGCCAACCTCTGGAAGGCACACTGAGTTAGGAGGCAGTGCCACAGAAGAGGAGGAACACGGGCTGGTCGTGCCTCACAGGTAACCTTAACATTGTCCCTGGCTCCCCTTCTCTCTTGCCCCTTCACTCCCCCCATTCCTTTGGCTGAAGAGAAAGCCCACCTACATGTTAACTGCTGACCCCCCCTTTAGATTCTCAGAATCCACGCAGCCCTCATAACCCACTTCCTGGTAACCAGCCCTAGGTGGTCAGAAACCAGTGACATTGTGATGTTTTAAGGAAAACACGCCCTTGCTGTGAAGACTCATTCTCCTCCAGTCCAAAACCTCACTGTTCCTCCCTCCCCATGAAATCCCTTGGCACCTCTGAGCCCAGCAAGGTCCAGTGTGAAGTATCTAGCCCACTCTTATCTTCAGGGCTGGCCTTGAATACGTCTATTCTTTTCCTACCAACACTCATGGCCTGAATACTGGTGCTCCAGCCATGGGCAGCCTGCACATTTGACTGCAGTAACAGCAGGAGAGGAATGATAGAGACAGAATCATTTACGAAGCACGATAGAGGAAACAACTGAAGAAACGCACAGGAAAGAATTCTAAGAATTGGTCAGATCCATGGTCCTTAGACACTTATATCCCTAAGTATGCTGAGAGTGCTTTGCATGTTATTCTGTTTTCAGTGCTTCACTCCTGAGCTCGTTAATATCAAAGTACAATACTTTTCCTTTTTTTTAAGGAGTTTTACAGTGGGGGGGGGGAGCTGTTTCATCTCCCAGAAACAGCCACCTACAAGAAGAGTGTCCCATTATAAAATTTGCTTTATTCTATGGGAATAGAATATTGTATATTTTCTATCTAGCTCCAGATGTCAGAGGTGTAGATTGTGGTATCTGCTTGAAGAGGTGCCATTCAAACCACATGCAGCAATGCCCACCAACCAACTAATGCAAGGTGGAAGGCAGATACTTCATCCACCCAGTCACTCGGTCCCCCAGCATCTCCAGAGCTTTGTTGTCTGCCAGCCAGAGTCCTAGGGGCTTCAAGGATACAAGAATTATAGAGCAGTTCTGAGCCTCTCAGATGCAACTCTCATCCTAGTACAAATAAATCCAATGACTCCTTTACTATTCTGGAATAAAGGGTTTTTTTGTAATATATACTACTCTTATATATAATTTTGAAAAATCAATATAAAATCCATATAATTCTCCAAGTGTACTATAAAGGAGAAATACAGTAAGAGATGGAAAAGTGTTAGGTGCTTACTCTTACTTATAATGAAAATGTAAGGAATAAAAGCCAGACAATTTGTTAATGAGACTTTTTCTATTTGACATTTTACAATAAAATCAGCATGAATGTCTATGAAGTGGTAGATAATATTACCCGCTTAACTCCCAGAATTTGTGAATATGTTATGTGTCCTTAGCAATGCAATATTAAAGTCACAGATGGGATTAAGGCTGCTGATCATCAGACCTGGAGATAGGACAAGGGTCCTTATAGGGAGAGGAAGTATGTCTGACCACAGTGTGAGAGAGACTGAGAACAGAAGGAGACCCATAGCAAGGAACAGAAGTAGCCAGAGAATGCAATTAAATGGTTCTCCATAGAGCCTCCTGATCCCTCTCAGACTTCTCACCTCCAGACCTGTAAGACAGTAAATCTGTGTTGCCTTAAGTCACCACATGTATGACAATTTTCTTCAGCAGCAGTAAGACACAACACCTATGAATAATCATTCCATACATATGAAGAATCAGCTAATGACTTAAAACTACAACATGCACAGACTATGAGGAACAATTGTTACAATGGTTAAGAGCTCGTGTCCCTGTGACTGATGGACAAGTGGTCAGGATGGAGGCCAACATCAAAACCAGTGAAGCCAAACCAGGGGACACCAGCCAAGTGTCAACCCTGCCATTAGGGAGGTGATTTTTTTAAATGGTAGATAACCTTGGTAAAGTTCCAAAAGTAAAACAATTAGTATGTGAAGAGAAACTTTGTATTTATATATAAAGCTTTGATCACAATAGATGGGTTTTTCATCCACAAGAATGGTAAGGTATTAGAAATGTTTCCTTCAAGTTAGGGAAAAGTTCTGTATCAAGATTGTCCTAAAAAAGCAGAATGTCTTGCTTCCTGGTTTCACACACAATTCCAGAAGTGGCTTCACAAGTATGGAAGTCCCCCAAGGGAGTGATATCTAGCACCTGGATTCCTCGGAACAAGAAATTGGATTTCCATACAAGGAAATGGGTGTGGCACAGTAGGACAGAGGAGGTAAGGACCAAATGAGAAATGTTACTTATTGAGCAGTGGGTTAAATCAGGAAGTTTTCTAAAGGATAATCTTCCAGGGTCCTGCACAAACTGACAGCACTTTCATATGGAGTCATTATGGGGTGTTTGTAAAAGGAATATTTGCCAAGATGTGAGTAGGTTAAAGGAACCCAACAGAGTTGAGTAAGCCCCATGGGGTAATAAACTAGGGAGCCATTACTACCCTTTGGTCTGACTGATAAGAAGAGAAGCAGTCACCAGGATGCAGGCGGCTGAAGGCAGCTGGAGGAAAAAAAAATAGTAATTTTGTTTAGAGGGGGAAAAAAAAATTCAACCTTGCTGCCGCAGTCTGGCTGGGCACAATTCAGGAGCCACTTGTCAAAAGAAACGAACTTTATTTTTAGAACTACACACGCCAAACAAAACACCTCCTCAGGAAAAACCCTCAGAGCCCAACTGCCACCACCAGCTTCCCACAAGCCTCTCTCACAATCACAAGCCTCTCCACCTCCCACAATCCTCCTGCTCTTGGGGCTGATTGGCTGGGTCGTGTGGGCGGAGCCAAAAAAGTCCCCCAATGAGCAGCTCCGTGGTCTGAAAGGGCAGGGAAACAGCCCAATGAGCATCACCGCAGAGGAGCCAATCAGCTAGATGTTGCTGGGGCCGCTGTGAGCCAATCATCAGCCGGCAGCTGGAAGTTTGCTGGCAGCTGGAAGTTTGCTGGGGCCCCTTCGGCTGTGGCTCTCAACATCTCCCCCTCTCTGGTTAAACAACAAGCATGTGGCTTAGGGACCGTGCCTGCCTTAGGTTGTCCAATAGTACATATGGCCCTTACCCGTTATCGGATGAGCTGACCTCAAGGCGTCAGCCTCCTGTCTTAGGTTGGTACCATTGCAATTGGATCTTACCCATCACTGACTACCGGTCCAGTATACAGCCACACCTGTGGAGAGGTCTTTGTACCAGCGGAGGGGTGAGGTTCTTTGCCTCACCTCTGATGGCCCCAAAATTTTAGCTGAACGATCATGACAAGCAGAAGGGAGGAAGATACACCAAGCCAATTGGCGGCTCCTTTTGGAAAAATTGTACCACCAATGGATGACACCATCAGCATAAATACCCCAACACTACCACAAGTCGCTGCACCAACAGATAGTTCACAATGCATACAAGTGAGTTCACAATGCATACAAGTGATACATAGTCCAGGCAAGTTCTGCAAGCAGTTCAGTGATGGCTATTGCAGAAGCTGTAGATTGGTTTTATCTTTGTCTTCACCGGCACTGGGATGAAGATAGGAATTCTGGCAATAATGGCTAAAGAAAAAATTATGTAACATTCCAGAAGGCACTAAAAGAAAACAATTTTCTTTTTTTTTTTAAATTTTTTATTGTTGGCTGTTCAAAACATTACATAGTTCTTGATATATCATATTTCACAATTTGATTCAAGTGGGTTATGAGCTCCCATTTTTACCCCATATACAGATTGGAAACAATTTTCTTAACAATTTACATTATCTTGAAGAGAATTATTAAATATAATGAAAAGGAAAGGTGAAAGTAAACAAACAGATCTGTTAACCTCCTTTTTTGTTCACATATTAAAACAATCCTCAACAGTTGTTTACCCAATTTAAATTAAACCATTTAAAACACGTGAATAAAAAAATATTTGGATCCATTTTTTCATGAGTACTCATCATATATATGGACATACGTACATTCAAACATATAACACAAAACATAAGTGTGCACACATAATATAATACATACAACACATAACATAATAGTAAAGGCCTTATAACTTTTTACAGGTGAAATCTCCATTGCAATGTTTAAAAACTCTATAGTCAAAAAATAGAACTGATCAGCAAAACATTAACCTAGGTCTGTATGAGCTCAAAAAACAAAATAGAACTTCATGATGTGGGAAAGGGCAATAATAAAATAGATATTGAAAAAAGCATCCTGGTTCTGTCACAGATGTAAGGATAGCCAAACTGGAGTTTTGGATATCAGCTGTTATGGATTTGAGCCAAATCATCTTCTTTTTGGTCTATAGAAATCGCTTTAGTTAATCTCTCTGGAATCCAAATCGGCTGCTGTTCTCCCTGTGGAAACACACAAACAGACCCCCAACTCCAGACAATTACTGGGTCAGGACCTTTCCATTATCCTGTTAGAATATCCTTCCAAAGTACCTTGGGCTTACGCACATTTTTTGGACACATATGCCTTTCCGCAGCACTAAGTGCTGATGAATCCAAGTTTTAAAAGTTTAGAGTAAAAAGGGTTATTTTAAGTTTATCTTTGTGGAATATATACCCCTTCCCAATTCCTTCTTTTGGTTTTAATAAGTACATTTTAATAGTTTGATGAGCTCTTTCAACTATGCCTTGTCCCTGTGGATTGTATGGGATTCCTGTTATATGATGTATTATTAGCAAGACAAACCAGAGGGAGCACAGGGTTGGACATCTGCGCCTCCGCCAGATCAGTACTAACTCCAGAGATGGGAGTTCAAATCATTCCCACAGGGGTAAAAGGACCTCTTCCCAAAAGAACGGCAGGCTTATTATTGGGACGCAGCTCTTCTACTCTAAAAGGATTTATGATAAGTCCTGGGGTAATTGATCCCGATTATGAAGGTAAAATAAAAATTATAGCCAGTTCTCCAAAGGGTATATCAGTAATTTCACCAGGAGATAGAATAGCACAGTTACTAATAATACCAAGCCTACATGATAAATTTTCCAGTCGTGCTGTAGAAAGAGGTTCCAAGGGACTAGGCTCCACAGGGTAGATTGGGATATGCTTTCTTTAAATTTAGATTCTCGCCCCATGCTAAAACTAAATATTCAAGGACATGAATTTAATTGGATACTGGATACAGGTGCAGACCTTAGCATCATCTCTCGTCAAGAATGGCCAAAACATTGGCCATTACAACAAGCCACTCAAACGCTTCGAGGCCTAGGAGTGGCGACTAATCCCCATAGAAGTGCAATGGTATTAGATTGGAAGGATCCTGAAGGATGTGAAGGAACTATACAGCCATATGTATTGGATCATCTTCCCGTAAATTTATGGGGACGAGATGTCCTAGATCAATTAGGTTTGACATTAACAAATAACATCAACCAAAATGCACCCACTATTATGACTAGACAAGGTTTTAGGAAAGGAAAAAGATTAGAAAAACAAGAACAAGGTATAGCAGCACCAATACAAATAGATCAAGGAATAGACAGACATGGGTTGGATTTTCAGAAAGGGCCACTGAGACAATAAAAATTACTTGGAAATCAGAAAGATCAGTATGGGTTCCTCAGCGGCCTCTGACTAAAGAAAAGATACAAGCAGCCCATGACCTGGTCAAACAACAATTAGCGGAAGGTCATATACAACCTTCTGTATCTCCCCATAATACTCCCATTTTTGTCATCAAAAAGAAATCTGGTAAATGGAGATTATTGCAAGATTTAAGAGCCATTAATAATGAGATGGTTATTATGGGACCTGCTCAATCGGGGATTCCTCAATTGTCTGCTTTGCCAAAAACCTGGTATGTTTTAGTTATAGATATTAAAGATTGTTTTTTTTTCAATTCCAATTCATCCTGAGGATAGTCCACGTTTTGCATTTACTATCCCTGCACTGAATCATGAAGGTCCTGATCAGATATATGAGTGGAAAGTGCTCCCTCAAGGGATGGCTAACAGCCCAACTATGTGTCAAATTTATTTTAACAAAGTAATCCAGCCACTTAGAAATCAAAATCCTGAACTACAAATATTTCACTATATGGATGATGTATTATTAACACACAAAGATAAAAACACATTGCTAGAATGTTATGCCACACTTACAAACTTATTAAAAAATTATAATCTAGAGATAGCAATAGATAAAGTACAATTAAATTTTCCAATTAATTATTTAGGAGTTCTATTATCCTCAACCATGGTCCGTCCACCAAAAATTCAAATACGAGTAGATCAACTCAAATCACTTAATGACTCAAAAGTTATTGGGAGACATAAATTGGATAAGGCCTTATCTAGGTATACCAACAGGAGAGTTGGGACCTTTATTTGATATCCTAAAAGGTCCATCAGATCCAAATTCACCCAGAATGTTAATGCCTGAAGCAAGAAAGGCATTAAAAATCATTGAAACATATATGGAAAATATGCATTTGGATAGAATTGATATAAGTTTGCCTTTATTATTTATTGTACTACCAACAAAAAATATTCCTACAGGAGTATTTTGGCAAGAAGGTCCATTATTATGGATACATTTATCTTATTCTCCTAACACTATTCTTACTAGGTATCCTGAGGCTGTAGGACAATTAATACTCAAAGGAATAAAAGCAGCAAAGGGAGTGTTTGGAATTTCTCCCGATAAAATTATTACTCCATATACTATGGATCAAATTGATGAGTTAGCTAATGAGTTAAATACTTGGGCAATAATCATGTGTAAATCTAATGTTTCATTTGATAACCACTTACCATCTAATCCTTTATTGTCTTTTTGGTCATCGCATCCTGTAATTTTTCCAAAAATGACAAGAAAAACACCTATCATGAATGCTCCAAATATATTCACTGATGGGTCAAATAATGGTACAGCAGCAATAGTTACACCTGATCAAACTTTTACATTTTTAGTACCCAAACAATCAGCTCAAAAGGTAGAGCTTAATGCAGTATTACAAGCTTTTGTGATGTTTAAAGATTCTGTATTTAATTTATTTTCCGATAGTCAGTTTATAGTTAATGCTATAGTATCCCTTGAAGATGCTGGTAGGATTTACCCTTCCTCTACTGTTTTCTCTTTGCTTTCCACTATACAAAGTCTAATCTGGGACATAAAAGATCCGTTCTTTATAGGACATATCAGGGCACATACAGGATTGCCTGGAGCCCTTAGTTTGGGCAATGATTTAGCAGATAAAACTACTCATGACATACATATTTTCTCTACACTAGAAGAAGCTATAAATTTTCATAAAAATTTCCATGTCAATGCTAATACTTTACAAAAGCATTTTAAAATAACTAAGGAACAAGCTAGACAAATAATAAAACAATGTCAAAATTATGTGACCTTTTTACCACAAGTTAATCTTGGAGTCAATCCTAGAGGATTGATACCTAACCATATTTGGCAGATGGACGTCACACACTTGCCAGAATTTGGAAATTAAAATATTTGCATGTTACAGTTGATACTTCTTCTGGATTTTTGATGGGCTCCCTTCATGCCGGAGAAAAAACTAAAGATGTTATAGCTCATTGCTTACAAAATTTTGCCACTGTGGGCATTCCAAAACAGTTAAAAACAGATAATGCCCCTGGTTATACTTCTACCTCTTTTAAACAATTTTGCTCATCATTTGGCACTTGCGCTGGCCTGAGATCCAGGGAAATAGAAACAGAATCAATCTCCCCTTCCTACATTTCCTCCCAGTGCCTTCCTTTGGGCAAACCCAAGGGAAAGCTGGAGGACCAAGAACTCAGTGGGTGGGCTGCATAAAGCTGGCCTCCTGCAGTGCAGAGCAGGTAGAAATTGGATCTCCAGGGACAAACAGGACATGCACAGGTGGTCTCTGGCCTCCTGCCAGCAAGAGGCTGAGGCCCTTAGTCCAAGAGCTCATAAGAAATGCAATACTGCCAACTAGCATGAGCTTGGATGCAGGTCCTTCACCATCGAAGCCTTGGATAAAAATGCAGCCCTGACCTGCGGAACCTCTGTGAGACTCTGAAGCAGCTCTGGTTAAGCTATTCCCAGATCTTGGAATTGCAGAAACTGTGAGTTAATAAACATGTGTTGTTCTTAACCACCAAATTTTGGGTCATTTACTGTGTAGAAATAGAAAACTAATACACCACTTCTAAAAGTTATGAGTCCAAAACTCCCCTATGTGTGGCCTGTGCCCTATCTCTCATCCCCCACTCAGCTATGCCTGTCCTGTTTTCTGTCTCCAAGATTGCCACTGCAGAGAACCCCCCAAAAGGAGAAAGGGTTGTTCCTGATATGCATGGCAGGAACTAGAAATTCAGTAGGTAACAAGACACCATCCCTGGTGTTGCAGAATTCAGCTGGGCAATCTGAAAATGTCATTTTAATCCTATTTGGCCAGGTCTTGTGCTAGGCACCCGGGGAGACAACAGTAACAAAACTGAGTGTCACCTTGTTGTTTTGTTATTGTAGAATAATAGCCAGGGAAGGAGGAAGGAACAATACAGACTTACAATTATCTCAATGGGCAGGGTGCTGTGTGAACCGCCATCCAGAAAGAAGTGTTGCTATCCCCTTTTAACACATCAAGAAACTGAGTTTTATGGTTTAGATATGAGGTGTCCCCCAAAAGCTTATTTATGAGATAATGCAAGAACTTTAAGAGGTGAAATGATTGGTTATGAGAGCCTTAACCTAAGCAGAGAGGAGCATTAATCTACTGATGGGGATTAACCGGGTAGTAACTGTAGGCAGGTAGGGTATGGCTGGAGGAGCTAGGTCCCTGGGAGCATGCCTTTGGGGTTTACATTTTGTTCTTTTTTTTTTTTTTTTTTTTTTTTGAGAGAGAGAGAGAGAGAGAGAGAGAGAGAGAGAGAGAGAGAGAGAGAGAATGAATATCTTTTTTGTAGATGGACACAACACAATGCCTTTTAAAAAAATTTTTTTTATGTGGTGCTGAGGATCAAACCCAGGTCCCACCTGTGCTAGGGGAGTGCTCTACCCCTGAGCTACAATCCCAGCCCTACATTTTGTTCTTGTTGAGTTCTTGCTCTCTCTTTCCCCTTCCTGGTGGCCATGTCCTGAATTGCTTTTCTCCTCCATGCCCTTCTGCCATGCTGTTGTGCTCACCTTGAGCCAAGAGTCATGGAGTCAGCCATCTATGGACTGAGACTTCTTAAACCATGAGCTCCAAATAAAATTTTCATCCTCAGAATGTCAATTCTTTAGTTCACAGCAGCAAAAATATCTTACTAAAAACACTGAGGCTTGGAGAAACTATGTAAATTTCCCAAGGTGGACAAGGGCCAGAAATGAGTTCTAAACCAGGCGAGTGTAGCTTCAAAGATCTCATGGCCTTTCCACCACCTCCCATTTTACCTCCCAGAAGACCCTAGTCATGCACTGTATTGGGGAGCAAGGATGAAAGAGAGGTGAGGAACACCAGGTAGAGCAGAGGCTCGGGACCTGACTCCATAAGACACTGCAGGCACCAGCTTTATATCCTGGGAATTCACCACCACAGTGACTTACCTCAGTCAGAGGGCCATAAGCAGAGAGGAGCAGAATCTAACCCATGCTTGGACGTGAGCCTGATGCTGTGCAAAAAGTTGGCAGAGAGACACAAACGAGGGTGGAGAACCCCTGAAAACTGTGCCAGGCCAGGCTAGAAACCATGTATGTTCACCACAGAGCTCCCAGGGGGATCCGATTCACCTGGGATGTTGAAGGTTAGTTTTTAACTCTTCTTTTAATTGTCTTTCCTTTCTTTCTTTCTTAATTTTGTTGTTTCATTTTTGTTTTATCTTGCTTAAGGAAACAGAGACTTTGGAAAATTAGAAATATATTTAGTGATCCAACTTAGACACATCCAGGACTCCAAAGCAAGTGTCTATCTCCAAATCTCAGGATTTCTCCGTTTCCCATTTCTCTTTGATTTTAGTTTGTGTTATTACTTTTGCAGCAGGAACACTTTGGGAGGTATAATCTATTCCCCTGATTGTGGTGGTGGTATCACAGGTGTTTGCATACATCTAAACTCATCAAATTGTACACAGTGAACATACACTTCTTTATGTATCCATTCTATCTCAAGAAAACTGTAAAAAAAGAAAATAAATAAAGAGTTCACAATTTGTCTTCCCTTCTGGTAGAAAGAAAACCTACAGACTCACTTGAGGACATTTTATTAAAATTCACAAATGCATTAGCATTTTCCTGAAGAGGAACTGAGGCCCAGAAGAGTTGTGACCTTTCTGTGACGGAATTAACTATCTGCTCAGAACTTGCATTGATCATTGTACTTACTCCATCACTTCAGAAGCACCTGGCAGGAATGTCTAATAAGAAGATGAACACAGCTGTCAAGAGGGGCCTTGAGAGTTGGGGAGGGCATCATGTAGAAAGAGTGTCATTAGGTGTAAAATTATGAACTGAATTAATCTAAGTATTTGATTGGCTTCGGTGTCCAGGATATCTAGAGCCTCCTTCTGGACACACAGAAGGGGGAAAAATGGTGCAGTCCCATCCAGGTGTTATACTTAGTCATCTCTCCATTATACAATCAAGAAAAGTATTTATTAAGTTTCCAGGAAGAATTCAGCTCTGCATTGGATATGAAGGGCACAGGCTCTGGGACCCGTGAAGACAGGACAAAGGAAACAGCATAACTTTGGAGCCAACAAGGTCTAAACAAAGGTGAAAAAGTCATCCACCCTCATGATAAACTTCGTGGGAAAATTATTTTACCTCTGGAGGGAACCATCTTGCTGAATGAGGTTGGGGAGTCATTTAGCCTCCTTGAGACTTACTGTGTTAGTCAGCTTTGCATTGCTGTGGCAAAATACCTGACAAGACCAACCAGAAGAGAAAAGATTTATTTTGTCATTGGTTTCAGAGGATTCAGTTTGTGGTTGGCTGTTTCCAAGGCAGAAATATCATAGTCAAAGGTGCATAGTGGAGGAAAGCTACCCAGCTCATGCCAGCCAAGGAAGCACAGAGATTACAGGAGGAAGAGGCCAGGGACAGATACCTACCATCCACAAGCCCACACCCCCAGTGATTAGCTTCCTCCAGCTACCCTCCACCTGTCTACAGTTACTACCCATTCAGATTGGTAGTACATTCAAATTATTAATCTATCAAAGGGATTAATCCACTCATGTATTTACAACCCTCAAGATCTAAATAACTTCCTAGATTCCCACCTCTAAACATTGCTGTATCAGGGACCATGCTTTCAATGAATGAGCTTTTTAGAGGACATTCCAAATCCAAATCATAACACTCACCTCACTTCAAATTGGGATAATTATCCTCACTGTGTAGTGTGGATTATTCTAGGCCTGAGTTACATTAAGTACCTAAGATAGTAGCCCACAGTAGTCACTGGAAACATGCTCATGTTTTTTCCCTATTTGCCTATTCCTGGGTACTTGGCCACAAGAGAGCAGGGCTTGGTTAAGGAGAAAACAGTATCACAGAGAAAACAAGGTTGATGAAAACTTAGAGGCAATGTCCTGTAAGTGTTGGTTGATTTGAAACTGAATAACATTGATCTATCAAAGCAGAAAGCTAGCAGATGGGGTTTTCCTGCATCCTTGAGAACCTGGGAAAGTTGTCTTCAGTTCCACCAGTCCCAAAGCCACTGCCTCTCAACTCTGTGCCTCTTTTAAACATTTTCTTATAATTCCCATGTGATGATATTCTCCTGATATCTTCTGTACCTTGTGCTCCAGACTCCTCCACTGTTGATGTTAACCAATTCTGCATCTACTTAGGCACTTTTCCAAAGTCTATAATAGAGTACACCAACGAGCTTAGCATAGTGCTTCACGCGACATTGTTTGGAATGATTTTGATGATAATGATGATGGATTTTGCCCAGAGATCACGACCATCAAAAGCAAAGCCTCATCCAGACCCTCTCTCCTCTCCCATCTCTCCTCTTCATCCCATATCTCCCTATAGGAAATTCTGACCTGTCTGACTTTCTCTCCCTACCATCCTTTTAAGTCTGAGTAAACCATATAAGAGGAATTCTTATTAGCAAAAGTTTCTTAACTTAATTACATAATAATGTGAGTTAGTTACATCATTAGTTTTCATCATAATCACTGCTACAGTTGCTTCTTGTTTAAGAGCATAAAATGTCACAGAGCCAAAGCTCTGGGACCAGGTACCTGGTTTCAAATCCTGCCTCTGCCACATGGTAACCTGGGACAGAGTTAGGATTTAACCCCCCTTAATGTTCTCATTTTAAACAGAAATAATAACAAAACTACCTCTTGGGGTTGCTGTGGAGATTAAATGAGTTGATCTATGTTAAAATATTTAAGATTATTTCTTAAATATAAGGGCTCAATGAATGTCGATTCATTGGGAATCAGAGAAGTGAGGATTTTCCTTTTTACCCGGATGTCACATGACATCTCTGAGCCCCACTTTCATTCTCTATAAAACGGGGATATCTGATGCCTACTTTTCAAGTTCTAACAAGAATTCATCTGAAAATACATATAAAATATCCTGGTAGTACTTAGAAAGTATTCACAAAATTTTCCATTTCATTACTAGTTTAAAAGGATTTTTACTTTATTAATTTTTTTTCTTTGACGATTTTGACTACACTGAGCCACAGAAACATTCTCTGACATCATTTCAATTAATTATTTTCTTACTGGAATATACGAAGGTGCTAATCTCTGGTTCTAAAATACCTTCTGATTCTTGCTCTCTTTTTCTTTATGCTTCTTTTGAAGCTTCTCACCCTGAAAGCATCAATTTGATTTTACTGATTGCCAGTGAGTTAAGGTGTGCTGGACTCATGGTGAACAGAGGGACTTTCACCCACTTCTTATATAACCAAGAACATAGACTATTGCTGCAAAGCTTCAGGGATGCTCCTGTACATCAGGACCCTGGGTAAGGGTGTGGGACAAAAGCTCTGTCCAGCTGTACTTCATCCTAGGGTGACACACCAGCCAGTACTCTCATCTGTAAAATGAGGTGATGGTAACTACCTCAGTGTTCAGTGACTCAATGTGCTTAGCATAGTGCTTCGTGCAACAATGTTTGGAATGATTTTGATGATAATGATGATGGATTTTGCCCAGAGATCACAACCATCAAAAGCAAAGCCTGCTCTTACCCTTCAGGCATGTTCTCAAGCCCTTTGTGTAATTCTGCCGTTTTAAAAACTTGCATGCTGGGGTGTAAAGTCTGACTCCTACTGAAAAGTGAGAAAATCCCTGAGTATGAGTTTCACAAGCTAAAGTTAAAAATAACCCTGCCAGCCAGGCTCAGGAAAGGCTGTGCAGAAAAGAGAAGGACCCTCCATCCCCCAGAAAAGAAACTCCATCAGGAATGCCGGCCCATCTGCAATCTGGTAGGAAGCATAGATGTAACTTTTGTTTCCTAAAACCACCTAAACCAGGGGAGTGGTCCTGATGGCTAAGCAAGGACTGTGTGGAAGTTGGACCCCGTAACCAAGTTACTGGCCTAGGTCCTGGAACACAGCCTCCTTCCAGACTCTCTGCTGACCCTGGAATACCTGATCGGTTCTTTCAACTCCAAGAGTATAATCCTCCCCCTTCTCTACCCATGTGCTCCTCCAGATTTAACTACTTTCCTTAAACTTAGATTTATAAAAAAGCTTTATAGCCACTTCCTTTCCAATATCTATGCTGTTCTTTCATGAGCCCAGGGAACTCCCACCACCTCCAAGGACACTTTCACCAGGGAGTAGCTGCTGGTTTCTGGATATCTTTCTTACCGTGGCCAAATTTAACACTATCAGGTGCATCATTTAATATACAAAGTTTAGACTCTCACTCTCAATATTAGGGTCCTGTGTACCACTTGTAACTTCTGACCCTCTTCACTGGTCCACAGTGCCCTCACTCATTCTTCCATGTTTTTAGATATTTGTTCATTCATTCAATCTAGTGTCAGTGAACATACAGGTGGAGGTAAGATCCTGTGTCAGTTGATTTTGTTTAGTCACATATATATTATTTTGCTCAAGGTCCACAAACCTTCTCTGTGCCTAATGCCATGTCAGGTCTGTGGCTACAGAGGAGAACAAGGAATCTTCCTGACTAAGACCCTGAATGAGGATCCCAGCCTAATGGAAATGTAAAGTTATACACTACGATTCAGTTGGGCACGTTAGAACTGAGGCAAGAATAAAGTGATGCAGGAACACAAAGAAGGTGTTGACCAGTTCTGTAGCCTCTCTGTTCCTGCCATTCTCTTCTACAAATATGACAGGCAAGTTCATTTATCTGATTGCTGCAATCATTACACAGTGTACACAGGTATCAAATTGTTAAATTGCTCACCTCAAGTAAATACAATTTGTAATTGTCAGCTAAACCTCAATAAACCTAAGAAGAATTCTGGGGCAAAACTTCTCTCAGCTAACAATGACACATAAAAGGTATAAGAGAGACTATGGGGCCAGGCACTGTGGCTCACACCTGTAATCCCAGTGGCTTGGGAGGCTGAGGCAGGAGGAGCACAAGTTCAAAGCTGGCCCCAGCAAAAGCAAGGTGCTAAGCAACTCAGAGAGACCCTGTCTCTAAATAAAATACAAGAATAGGTCTAGAGATGTGGCTCAGTGGTCAAGTGCCCTTGAGTTCAATCCCTAATACCCTCCTTCCCCACATTCAAATAAAGAGAAAGACTGTGGTGTCAGGACTTTTAATGGCTTGACACAACAAATGCTTATTTGTATTTGCATGAGGTGTCATCTATGGTCTCTTCTGGATAGTCACCAGAATTTCAGACTGCTGAAACCTCTATCATCTCAGAGAAAATTTGATTGTTATTGGCAGGAAAGGAGATGATGAAGAATCACACACCAACTCCTAATACTTTAGCTCACAAGTGGCCTTGCCCACAAACTCTATGATCCTGTCTGCAAAACTGTGTAAAGGTTTGCGTGTGAGAAGGAGGAAGTATGTCAATAGTCAATGACCTGCAGAGCAATGTCTATGATGCAAACACTAAATAAATAAATAACAATTTTAATTAAAAATTTTAAGTTGTCTAGTCCAATCACCTCACTTTATAGGCAGGATCAAAAAGGAAGGTTATCCTCCTCCAAAATATTTAATTTTTAATTAATACTATCTCACTATGTCTCCTTCATTAACCACAAGGATTGATGATCTCTCATATAGACAGTAAGCATTTAAAGGAGATAAAAGGTACAAGGATCAGGTTGCTATTGTAAATTAAGACAAAATATATCAAAACTTTCACAAGTATAAATTACCCAAACTCACAGATTAAGAGATAAAGAAATATAGATTATATATAAAAAATAGAAAATAAATAAAAATAAAACAATGTGTTTTATTTTTAAAACATAAGATGTACAAAAAAAGTCTAATGCAGTTAAATGTGAAGAAAAGAAAGTTGTGTGTTCTATATTATCCAGGTTCTCTCATCTTAAACCCTTTGGCATTTGAGGTAGATAATTTTTATTTTAATTGACTGTCCTATGCTTTAGCAACATCCCTTGACTCTACCCAGAAGATGCCAGCAGAGCCCACACCCCTGTTGTAAAAACCAAAAATGTTTCCAGGCATTGCCAAATGTCCCCTTAGGAGGAAGTGAAATTGTCTCCAGATGATCAACACTGGTATCACAAGGTGTTCAACTTCTCAATTTCTTCAGCAGTAAAGGAGAAATGTATGTTTTGTCTGCAATGATTACTCAGCTTTGAAGAGTTTATGCACACATTGTAGAAAACTCTCTGACAGAGA